>NC_139647.1:21412802-22017802 GCF_964638095.1 Poromitra crassiceps
CAACCTGCAGGACACGACTCCAGGCCGCACCGCCACATCTGATGTGATTGTCCCGTTTTAGAAAGATGGTCTCATATTCAAAAGTCAGCTGTTAAAAACATCCAGTCGCGCTGATGAAACATGAAAGAATAGGCTAAATTCACCCACTAGACTTGTGTGTGTGTGTGTGTGTGTGTGTGTGTGTGTGTGTGTGTGTGTGTGTGTGTGTGTGTGTGTGTGTGTGTGTGTGTATGGGGGTGGGGGGGGGGTAATGATGATGTTTCAGCGGGAGATTAAATGGCGCCGGACAGCATCTGTGTCATCGTCTCTGCTCTGACATCAGCTGCTGCTGCAGCAGCCAGATCATGATGTCATCGTGTCACTCAGCCAATATAGACTGTGCTGTGAACAGCTTGTGTGTGTCAGGCTTCTCATTTCAACCTGCACTCTAAATATAGATATTTAAATGAGGCAGAAATTATAGATTGAAAGGTTTTTATGTTTTTATTCCCTCTGTTTTGCTTTGATCTGCGGATGTGTGTACCTCTCTTGACTGTGATGCTTGTCCGTGTTGTTTACTCTGTGTGTGTGTGTGCGTGTGTGTGTGTGTGTGTGTTGTGTGTGTGTGTGTGTGTGCGTGTGTGTTGTGTGTGTGTGTGTGTGTGTGTGCGTGTGTGTTGTGTGTGTGTTGTGTGTGTGTGTGTGTGTTGTGTTGTGTGTGTGTGTGTGTGTGTGTGTGTGTGTGTTGTGTGTGTGTTCATAAGCAAGCGATGAGGCAGGGGGGGTCAATCAGTCATACGTGGAGGAAATGGGGCAATCTGAGGCTGGGTGTCAGCAAGTGATGGATTTTAATGCTGTGATTGTAGTTAATGGCTCTTTAAATTAAGTCGAGATTAAACGTCTCTGGGTGCAGTCGGGGGCTCGTATGGGGACTGCAAGTCCACCCCCCCCCCTCCTCCTCCACCCCCACCCCACCCATGACTCTTCATCATGTCCCTCCTCATCCTCCTGACTCTTACACTTTCTTTCGTCAACTTCATATCGACATCAGAGACTGGCAGATAAAGGCAAACGCACACACCAACTCCACTCGTGATTTCTCTGTGCAGCAAAGCTAACGTGGAGCTGAATGTTACCAGTGGCTCCTGTGTGCCAACTTGCAACCCCGTGTCAACCAATGACACGTCTCCCCTAGGGATGGGCATTTCTAGCAAAAACACTATTCGAAATTCGCTGGCCAAAGTCGACTTTTAATCGAAATTCGAAAAAAAAAAAAAAAAGTAAAAAGTAAAAAAAAAAAAAAAAATCAAAATTCAATAATTTTTTTTTTTTTTTTTTGTTGAGTGAAATGTTGCATTGTCTCCCCTGATTATAAGTATAGTCGACTCGCTTGGTTTGAGCAAGTAAAACAATTTTTATAAGCATTTTAAGCAAGGTTTATGGAAAAATGAATGGCGGATGAAATCCCATGAAGAGGGAGAGGTTGCTTATAAAAAATTGTTTTACTTGCTCAAACCAAGCGATTCAACTATACTTAGAATCAGGGGAGACAATGCAACATTTCACTCACAAAAAAAAAAAAAAAAAAAAATCAATAAACGAATTTCGACTTTCAATAATAAAAGTCGACCTTGATAATAACAACGATTATTCGAAAATTCGAAATTCGATGCCCATCCCTAGTCTCCCCTCATCAGGTCGTTTCAATTAATTACCAGAGGAGACCTAGAAGCTGAAATCTATTCAGTATTTCACAAAAAAGAAAAGATAAACAAAACAGAAAAATAGGAAATACACACGATAATATAATAGAGATTATGATGATTATGATGATTATGATCATCATATGATTATGTTTTTCCCCTATCTCATAATCATCTTATGACCCCCCCCCCCGTCCCAAAACAACCCCAAAACAACAACAACAAACAAACACAGATCTTATGACCTCCTGGTGGGGCCCCCGACCCCCAGTTTGAGAACCACCGCTGTAGCGCGCATCATAAATAATAACACAAACGCAGAAACATCTTCCCAAGCGTACAAATGTGATTACCGAGCCTGCTAACCGAGTAACAGATCGTGTCTTATGTTTGTGTTTGAAATGCCCGATTCATCTCGTTTTGAGAAAAAGAAGCGTCTTCTTTTTCTCCATCAGTCAATGATGCTGCAGTGTGACACTGACAGATTTAATAGCACTTAAGCCACGGTGTGACGGCAAGGTATAGAAAAACAACAACAACATATACCTCACACCAGTAAATACTAATTTCACAGTCACAATATTGGGACAGTGCGGTGGTGTAATTGGGCCCATACATCCTGCTGGAGGCAGTATGGATTAATTCAGCTATGCTAATGTAATTCAATTTGATACAGTTAATCTTGTACTAATGCGGATTGAAGGATGTGCGGCGCAATCAAATACCTCTCAGCCCTTTAATTTGCATCTGAGTTTTTCTTTAAATAAAATTAGTCAATTTGTAATTATGTGACCTGGCCCGTAATTAGTTTATTCATCACCGGCAGTTAACTCCCCATTAGAGGTATCAGAGAGAGAGAGAGAGAGAGATAGACAGAAAGAGAGAGAGAGAGAGAGAGGCAGTGTGGGAAAGGGACTTATTTATCTATTCAAAATGGGAACACTCGCAACGTCAATTTGTCTCATTTAATAACCAGCTTCATGGTGAATCATGTGACCATGTTTGAACTTGTGATTGGATCACCCCACTCAAGGCTTGAGGGATCTGATCAAAAAGGTGCATACTACTTGTGTACACTGGGGGTTATATAGGTTGTGTATCTTACAGGCTTCAGCAATGCTTCATTTGTAGATGCCAAAGGGGGCGCTGTGGAGGGAAAAGGTTCAGGAACGTATCAAGACAACAAGCACATTGGAGGCATGGTGGTGCTCAGTGCAGCCATATAGCCTACTGGCTACTGTAGACCTAACAGCCTAAACATTAGTACCGGTAGTAATGACTGACTATGTGAATAGTTCCTCAATCAGTATTCAATATTCAATACAACTCATTTCATAGGATACCGATTTTGAATGTAGGAAACAATGTCAGCGAAATAATGCAATAGAACACGTGGCTAGAAGAAGACCTAAATGCGGACACTCAGTTGGACTGCACTAGTTTTGAAATGCCCACATGTGATGTGGTTACAGCCCTTCACGACACGTCAACCAATTCTCATGTTATTAGCCTCCCAATTATGTCTGGACACTCAACATAACATGCACAATTTCCTGCATATTTAACTGCGGGCCTAACTGTGCGTTCAGACCAAAGCGTTAAAAAAAAACGTCCACTCGCGCGAGTTTGGCCGAGCGAATCGCCAAAGTTGAACAATTTCAACTTGAGCGAATGGGCGTTAAGGTGAATATCGCATCATTCGCGTCACAAAAATGTGCGTCACTCATACCATAACACACTCCGCAGAGCAGCTCACTCATACTGCCACCAGGTGGCGTCCCCGCAAATAGGTACCAGAATGCAGGTAGTACAAAACCATGAGGAATTGAGCACTGGCAGCTATATAGGCTGTACTGTAGGTGTAGCATCTCTCTGTGTTTATTTTCACAAGCTGTTTCCATCCAAATGTCCAAGTGAGTTTCAAACAAACTATTGAAAAACAAACTTTTGAAATGTCACAAGTGTGGACATATAGCGTTTCTGCATCAGAGAACACAACCATTTTGTGCACATCATTATTCAACAAATGTGTTTCTGTCTATATTTATCTGACAATTTATCAACAAAAAAAACTTGTAAAACCCTTTTTGTGATATTGAAGACATTTCAGATTTTCCATTTCATCAAAGCTCTTCTATTTCAATACTTGTATGAGAATTCTTGGATTGAAACGCATGTATAGATGTGTTTTGATTGCATAAAAAAATGCAAAGGAACTTCCATGCTCTGAGGATGGACACCGGTAACCGGTAACCGGTACCGGTTTGCCTGGTAACTCATTTGACATCATCTCTTTCTTCTCCACCTTGTGATGACTGGTGGTGAAACCTGATCAAAGTTGAATTTGGCGATTTCCTCGCTTAAATTGAGTGTCTGCGGTGTGTCTCTCTCTTCTGTTCTGCAGTGCAAGTGGTCCAGAAAGGGATTCATCAGAACTCGATGGGCCCTGGCTGACTGGTGAGTCTTTTTAATCAGTCCATATTACAACTGCCAGCTAAAAAAAACACACGTCCCGCCTCGTCCCTGTTCAACCCCGTAACGTTACGACTGTATCGTTCCAATGAGAAATGAAGATCTAACCGTTGCCTGTCATGTCTGGCTTCACCCACGTCTCCCGGCGGGGGGTAGCTTTGCAAAGGTCCGTCACGGACGCTACTAAGAGATCGAGAGGAAGAGGAAGAGAGAGTTGGATAGATAGTTGAGTCCTCTCCGGGACGGCGTGCCGTAGAGGCAAGCAGCGATTGGATTAGGCGTAATCGCGTTAGTCAAGCAGTTGCATATGACAGATGACAAAAAACATTACATGCAATTGAACCTGCAGCGGGGATGAATAGAAACGTTGCCTTGCAGCGTGCAGAGAGAGAGATGGAGGAGGGTGGAGGGGTGGCAGACGGAGGGGTGGAAGAGGGGGATTGTAATCTAATAGAGGGATGACATGAGAACTAAAGAGCTGAAACGGTAAGCGTTTAATAGGGCCACGACGTTTGACAGGAGAGGAGTGAGGCTGATGAAGAATAGGGAGATGGGATCAGAGATGGGATCAGAGATAGGATCAGAGAGAGAGCCGGAGGCCATGCATGTATTCATTTGTCCGGGATGTGCCTGCGTGAATAAACCCCCCCGGCCCGGAGATTAGGCCGATCCCTCCAGGGTCTCCGGATCCAACAGCATGCGAACAAAACCCCCCCGGATTGATTGATAGGATCAGCAGGGGAGATGGTCTTATCACTGTACATTGAGATGTCTCGCCGTTGCCCTGAGAGGACAAATTCAAACAGAGTAGATTAGCATTGTCTTTTAGTAGCATCTGTGTGTGTGCGGCGCGCGGCCCTGGGCTAAATAGTTGTTGGTGCTTTTCTTGGACAAATCGTTAAGTGTCGAGCGAGCTGTCAATCACAGAAAAGCATATTTTGACTCTCAAATGCTTCCTTGTTGTTGTTGCGGTCTAATTTTAAGTGAATCAAAACAAACCGTTGGGAAGTATTTACAAAGACTATTGGAATCCGTCAGATGATTCCCTCCGTTCATCTTCTCTGTGAGGGTTTATGCTAATCACATTCCGTCTGAGGTCACCTACAAAGTGCCCTCATTCACTCATCATTACATAGTAGACGTCCTCTACTACTGCTTACCATGTATGTCAGTATGTAATCTAATAGCCCAGCATCATGTGTTTCCATGTGTGTGCATTTGAACCAGTTTGTGACCTGGCTTTCAATGCTCACTACCTACAAAATACACCTGGTTTTTACTGTTTAAGATGTTACTGCAATTATTATTATCAGTATTATTATTATGATTATGATTATGATGATGATGATTACGATGATGATGATGATGATGATTATCAGTTTTGTTTGTTTGGAATGGAAGCTTGCCCATGATGTTCTGGTTAAAGCAGCCTGTGATCAGACAGGTTCTCTCTCTCCTCCCCAGTGCCTTCGACCTGGTGAACATCCACCTTTTCCACGACGCCTCCAACCTGGTGGCCTGGGAGAAGAGCCCCTCGGTCTACTCCGGCACCAGGCAGAAGGCTCTGGGCTACGTCCTGGACAGGTACGGGCCCAGACGACACCTCTCCTCTGCCCCCCTCTCCTCATCCTTTCTTCTATCATTTCGCTCTGTTTTTTCCCGATGGGGAGGGGGAACTCCTCTATAACTAGTACTGTAAGTCGCCATGTCTCAAAGTTCATGTGGAAATGACAGAGACTGTCTAAATTGGTTTGTCTCATTGGTTTGTGGACTTCCATTTTGAAGTTTGACATCTTTTGAAGTACAGTATATCTTGGGGTTTTTTGTTCTTGTTTTTTTCTTCCTTTTTTTTATATATATATAGCCAGACAGAGCCACAGCACCGCCTGCTATTGGTCCCGCAATCAGCGAGCTGCGCGATCACTGGACAAGCAACCTGTCAATCACACCCCAAAGCATAGTCTTTTTTTCATCTATTTTACTCTAAATAAGACCATCATTTATGTACAAAAGTAACATCAGGCTGTGTTGTAGAAGACTTAAAACTATCGATTGAGACCATCAACTCGTTAGGAAAGTCTTTACTGAGGTCATAAATCAAGTGACAATTAGGGTCATTTTCCCATTGACTTCTATACAATCAGACTTATTTTTGCAGCCATAGACGGTTCATATATAGACGGTTCATATATAGACGGTTCATATATAGATGGTTCATATATAGACGGTTCATATATAGACAGTTCATATATAGACGGTTCATATATAGATGGTTCATATATAGACGGTTCATATATAGAGGGTTCATATATAGACGGGTCATATACGGTTCATATATAGACGCTTCATATATAGACGCTTCATATATAGACGCTTCATATATAGACGCTTCATATACAGTATAGACGCTTCATATATAGACGGTTGAGTTAAATAAAAATTCACCCCCATACTGTTGTCATGAAGGGGAAATTAGCAAGAGACCAAAACCGTTTTTTGTACCAGGCTGTTTATTACCTCCGCCACAGAGTTGGTTGGGCCCCTGTTTGTCTGTGTGTCTGTCTGTTTGTGGGCAGGATATCTCAAAAGTTTATGAACGGATTTGCACGAAACTTGATTTAGAAATTATTTTAAAACTTTCCACGCCCATCGGCCGAAAGGTGCGTGTTCAATCACTAAAATGCACCTAGCTTCCAAACGGATCCACGTAACAGCACAAAACTTCATAGAAAGATTTGGTCATGGGCCAAGGAGGAAGTGATACTTGCCACGCCCACTAGCCAAAAGGGGCGTGTCCAATCACAAAAAGGTGCCTAAGTTCTCTTCAACACAATACTTTGTAACGTTGGTCATGGGCCAACTTAAGGACAAACTGATTAGCTTTCCACACCAACTAGCAAAAAGGGGGCGTGGCAATGGCCGTGGCCACTGGCTAATCACAAAGAGGCATGTGACTTCCACACAGATTTAACATAACATCACAAAACTCTGTAGAAAGGTTGGTCATGGGCCAAGGATGAACTGAGAAATTTGCACGCCCACTGGTCGAAAGGGGGCGTGGTAATGGGGGTAGCCAATCACAAAAAGGTATCTAAGGCATCCAAACGGATTCACGTAACACCACAAAACTTTGTAGAAAGGCGTGGCGGAGGTAGGCACTCCGATCGAGTGCCGTCTAGTTTCTGCTGTGAAGTTGGACATTTTAACATGGGGGTCTATGACGATTCACTCACGTGTGGAGCTAAGCCTCAAGTGGCCAATCTGTGGCAGTTTTGGGCAATTCCTGCATTGGCTTCATTTTCCCGAGACGGAGGTTGCCGCTTGTTCACAACCACAGCCCTGTCTGACAGGGATTATGGCTGATGGCTTGCAAAACCACAAATGGGCCATGGGTCTGTAAAGAATGTACTTGTTTTTGAGCTGTCGACTTAGTATTTTGTCTTTGAGGCACCAGTGAAGGCTGCATGTGAGACAGAGGCGGGGGTCTTACCCAATACACAATCTCTGAAATCCCAACTCTTTCTTGATCTCTTTCTTCCTCTTTCTCTCTTCCTCTGCCTCCCTTTTGTGTCCTGTTCCAATCCTGTATTGGTCCTTTTCCCTTCCTTCTCTTGTAGGAGTTCATCCACACGTCCTCTTCTCACCTTCATCTCCTTCTCCTCAGCCCATCCATCCATCCATCCATCCTCATCTTTCAGCACCGCGTCGTCCCCTCTCTTGTCACTCGATCTCTTTGGCCGCCGCCCCGCATAAGACGCCAACGACATCATCACCTCGCGCTCTCCGTTCTTTTCCAACACTGCTCCCATCCCTTCCTCCATCCCTTCCTCCATGCCTTCTTCCTTCATGACGAAGGAACAGATCCTCACCTTTCCCCCTGATAAAGACTCCTCCTCCCCCCACCCCCCCACCCGCACGCTGAGGCCAGACAGCCGCTATGCAAACAGGCCAGGCCAGCCATCGGCGGGCTATGCTAATGTGATTTATGGGATATCCATTTACAGTGGAGCAGGATGATGGAGTGCGTGGAGCAACCCCTGCTCCCTACCTGACCATACGAACACAGAATAAAAACCTGGTACCAGCTGACCTCCCCTGCTCCCTACCTGACCATACGAACACAGAATAAAAACCTGGTACCAGCTGACCTCCCCTGCTCCCTACCTGACCATACGAACACAGAATAAAAACCTGGTACCAGCTGACCTCCCCTGCTCCCTACCTGACCATACGAACACAGAATAAAAACCTGGTACCAGCTGACCTCCCCTGCTCCCTACCTGGACATACGAACACAGAATAAAAGCCTGGTACCAGCTGACCTCCCTGCTCCCTACCTGACCATACGAACACAGAATAAAAACCTGGTACCAGCTGACCTCCCCTGCTCCCTACCTGACCATACGAACACAGAATAAAAGCCTGGTACCAGCTGACCTCCCCTGCTCCCTACCTGACCATACGAACACA
Organism: Poromitra crassiceps; assembly: GCF_964638095.1. NCBI lineage: Eukaryota > Metazoa > Chordata > Actinopteri > Beryciformes > Melamphaidae > Poromitra > Poromitra crassiceps. Next base: position 21,421,427 of record NC_139647.1, read on the forward strand.
GAATAAAAACCTGGTACCAGCTGACCTCCCCTGCTCCCTACCTGACCATACGAACACAGAATAAAAACCTGGTACCAGCTGACCTCCCCTGCTCCCTACCTGACCATACGAACACAGAATAAAAACCTGGTACCAGCTGACCTCCCTGCTCCCTACCTGACCATACGAACACAGAATAAAAACCTGGTACCAGCTGACCTCCCTGCTCCCTACCTGACCATACGAACACAGAATAAAAACCTGGTACCAGCTGACCTCCCTGCTCCCTACCTGACCATACGAACACAGAATAAAAACCTGGTACCACCAGCTGATCTCCCTGCTCCCTACCTGACCATACGAACACAGAATAAAAACCTGGTACCACCAGCTGATCTCCCTGCTCCCTACCTGGCCATACGAACACAGAATAAAAGCCTGGTACCAGCTGACCTCCCTGCTCCCTACCTGGACATACGAACACAGAATAAAAGCCTGGTACCAGCTGACCTCCCTGCTCCCTACCTGGCCATACGAACACAGAATACAAGCCTGGTACCAGCTGACCTCCCTGCTCCCTAGCTGGCCATATGAACACAGAATAAAAGCCTCGTACCAGCTGACCTACCTGGCCATACGGACACAGAATAAAAGCCTGGTACCAGCTGACCTACCTGGCCATACGGACACGGAATAAAAGCCTGGTACCAGCTGACCTCCCCTGCTCCCTACCTGGCCATACGGACACAGAATAAAAGCCTGGTACCAGCTGACCTCCCTGCTCCCTACCTGGACATACGAACACAGAATAAAAGCCTGGTACCAGCTGACCTACCTGGTCATACGAACACAGAATAAAAGCCTGGTACCAGCTGACCTACCTGGTCATACGAACACAGAATAAAAGCCTGGTACCAGCTGACCTACCTGGCCATACGGACACGGAATAAAAGCCTGGTACCAGCTGACCTCCCCTGCTCCCTACCTGGCCATACGGACACAGAATAAAAGCCTGGTACCAGCTGACCTCCCTGTTCCCTACCTGGCCATACGAACACAGAATAAAAGCCTGGTACCAGCTGACCTCCCCTGCTCCCTACCTGGCCATACGAACACAGAATAAAAGCCTGGTACCAGCTGACCTACCTGGTCATACGAACACAGAATAAAAGCCTGGTACCAGCTGAGCTACCTGGCCATACGAACACAGAATAAAAGCCTGGTACCAGCTGAGCTACCTGGCCATACGAACACAGAATAAAAGCCTGGTACCAGCTGACCTCCCCTGCTCCCTACCTGGCCATACGAACACAGAATAAAAGCCTGGTACCAGCTGAGCTACCTGGCCATACGAACACAGAATAAAAGCCTGGTACCAGCTGACCTCCCTGCTCCCTACCTGGACATACGGACACAGAATAAAAGCCTGGTACCAGCTGACCTCCCTGCTCCCTACCTGGACATACGGACAAAGAATAAAAGCCTGGTACCAGCTGACCTCCCTGCTCCCTACCTGGACATACGGACACAGAATAAAAGCCTGGTACCAGCTGACCTCCCTGCTCCCTACCTGGACATACGAACACAGAATAAAAGCCTGGTACCAGCTGACCTCCCTGCTCCCTACCTGGACATACGAACACAGAATAAAAGACTGGTACCAGCTGACCTCCCTGCTCCCTACCTGGACATACGAACACAGAATAAAAGCCTGGTACCAGCTGACCTCCCTGCTCCCTACCTGGACATACGGACACAGAATAAAAGCCTGGTACCAGCTGACCTCCCCTGCTCCATACCTGGACATACGGACACAGAATAAAAGCCTGGTACCAGCTGACCTCCCTGCTCCCTACCTGGCCATACGGACACAGAATAAAAGCCTGGTACCAGCTGACCTACCTGGACATACGAACACAGAATAAAAGCCTGGTACCAGCTGACCTACCTGGACATACGAACACAGAATAAAAGCCTGGTACCAGCTGACCTACCTGGACATACGAACACAGAATAAAAGCCTGGTACCAGCTGACCTCCCATTCAAATGGCATCTGAATGCACGCCGTGGCTCTGCGCCGTGGCCACTTTGAATAACTACATGCATATATGTCTGGCATATATTATCACCAGGCTCTCTGACCGACGCGCGTGAATTATGAGGCGCTTTTTAAAGTAGTCTCTCCGACATCATACCCCCCCGACCCCCCCCCGCCCCTTCCTCCGTTCTTGATTTGATGAAAGAATGCTCCGCCTTTAATGGACAGGGAAGTGGGAGTGTTTTAGGAATATGGCAGGTTTTGCGTTTTTTTATTGCGCCGTAAATTACCTTGGATTTACGGGCGTAATGAAGTTTCAAAAGGGACCTTTCTTGTTGCTTAACATTCAGGGTTTTTGATCGTATTTCCTCCCGCTTTCGTCATGCTCTTGAAGTTGATTTATTTTTAAACGCCCGCCTTCTAAACAGGACCTAAATGGCGGAGAGCTTGTGAGGGTTTGGCGGGCCCCGGGCGGAGCGGGGATTTGAATAGAACTTGGTTCTGGCTTGAGTGGCAGTTTCCACGCTCCCTCTCTCTAAATCCCCTTGTGTCGGCGATGGTGTCCTTGCTGTTAATTCAGGGCCATATCATTAAAAGGTGACAATGGCGAGGGGGGTTTTCTACCCCTGCGCCCCCCCCCCCTCCCCCGAAAGGGGTGTGGCTGAGGGGTAGGTGGTATATGGCGGGGCGGCGTTGGGGAGGTCGTTATATGTTCCGGCGCAGCCTGGTATTCCATGCTAGGCCTACGGAGGGGCAGGGGTGGGGCGGTGGGGGGCACTGCGCCTCAATCGCTCACTTTGGGGGGGGGGGGGGGGGGGGGGAGTGTCGGGCACAGATCCGGATCGCCCGAGTGAGAAAAAGCTGGAGGGGGGGGTGGGGGGGGGGGTGCTGGATTCGGGCAAGCACAAAGCCTCCCCGGGCTCTGTAAGGGGGCAGTGAATAATGGGTCGGTCCTTTCACAGAGGCTGCTAACCTCTTGGCAGCCACCAGCAAACTCCATTCTCCTCCGCCGATCGGGGAGGACAATGTAGCCCGGGGCCGCGCTTTGAATGAAGCGCTGCCACCAACAGTGTTCCCATTCAGCGGCTGGTTGGGAACCATCTTTTTGGCCATTGTCCCGACGCTGACTCCTACCCCCAGAAAGCAGGAGCAGGAAAAGGGAGAGAGAGGGGGGAATGTCTAAAGCCAACCCCCCCCCTCCTTCTCCCTCTCCTCTCCTCTCCTCTCCATCCCTCTCTCTCTCTCTCTCCTTCTCTCTCTTTCTCTCAGCTCTAATCTCTCATTGTGGGGAGGGAGGGGTTGCTGGACACACCACCAGCTGAGATCCATGCGGCTGCCGGTGCGAGAGAGCCCCCCGATCAGGCAGGCAGGCGGCGCGGGGAGCCAGCTCCGCCGCCCGGGCCGGGGCCCTCTCCGTCTCCTCAGCCTCCCTCCTTATCTGGGGCCCAGGCGTAATAATGCCGGCTTACAGCCCATTGAGAACACATCCGATAAGCCTTTTCCTCTGTGGCCCTTTTAACTGCTAAACGCTGTTTATCTCCAAAGCGCTTCAAGGCCTCTAGGGAACAATGCTGAGAAGGAACAGCGTTTAGCGCCGGGCCCAGGCCCTCCACTCTTCAGTCACATCAAAAACACACTGCTCTGTGTTAGACACACACACACTCACACTCACACACACACACAGACACACACACACACACACACACACACACACACACGCACGCACACACACACACACACTCACACACACACACACACACACACACACACACACTCTGGAGCCCGCCTCGCGCTGATGTGTGGCCCACTTCCATGAGAGCAAAGGCTTGAAATGCATCCCCCTGCTTGTCTTCCTGCCCTTTGAAAGGGCTGCATCCAACATTATTTACCCTGTTGACTCAGCTACGCCTTGATGTGAGTGTGTGTGTGTGTGTGTGTGTGTGTGTGTGTGTGGAGGGTCATTGTTTTATAATTATGTAAAGCTTTTATAGAGTGTGTGTGAGTGCACAACGTACAAAACTCCCAAATTCTTTATTGATTTATCTCTCTTTATTTTTTATTAAAGACCCCTAAAGTCATGTTTCAAGATGTGTGTAAAATACTCTACTTTGAATAATAATTTGTGTCTGATGGTTTTCCCCCACAAAAAACGGTGAAATGATCTTGTTAAAGTCCTTAAAATGACTTCCCCTCCTTCTCCCTCATTGAAAAATCCAAAGCAACCAATCAGGGTCATTGAGAACATAACTAGCCAATCACAGCATACGACACATTCTCACTAGTGATAAAGTGACGACAAAGGGTTCCTGACCGATGGGGGCTTCAACTATTGAGTACTGGACAGGGATTGGCTCCAACGAGTACGATTCGTGACATCACGAATCGTACTCTGCCTTTTCAGTGAGCAGAGAGGAATTTCCACGTTCAGCAGATGATCGTGGAAACAGTCTTCTAGTGTCAAACTGCACAGACATCGTTCTGCACAGTGAAGCTCAGACATCGAACTGTAGGAACAAGAAGAAAAACTGATTTTTGACTTTAGGGGGTCTTTAAAGTGTAACTTACCCCCAAAACACTTTTTTCATCTTTTAACACATTCACTGCCAACAGTTTTTTTTTTACTGTAGGTAGCTTCTGCCAAGGGTTTTTTTGAGGATTCTGGCTCATCTTTCAAGAGCCGAGGATTATTTTCTGCTAGGATTTTGTGAACACAAAATATCTCAAAAGAACTAATATAATGTGTGCTTTCTCTGTCTAAAAGAGATAGTTTGTAGAGTTAGTAGTTATGTAGGCATTAGCAGTTGAATACAGCATGGTTTCAGCGTCTGAAAATGAAAGCTGAGAAAAATGCCTTTTTGTGAAATTCGATAGAACAGTCACTTTAACCATTTATTTTTGGCATCAAAGACATCAGACATCTAAACAATAGTTCTGAACAGTACCGTAAATTCCGGACTATAAGCCGCGGCTTTTTTCCCGTTTTTTGGCCCCTGCGGCTTATATAACGGTGCGTCTTATCTATGGATTTTTTCAGAAAAAAAAAAAAAAATACAAATAAAATCTCTCTTTTTTAGCACTCTTTCTAACTATAAATCCACTTCTGTTTTAATTTCCTCTCTTGCCCTCTTTTCACCACACCGCGGACACTGTGTGCACTGTAAAAATAAACAACGGTAAAAATAAACAAACTTCGGCGAATTCACACAAAGGAAGATCAAGGAATATTCCATCGAACCGGAGCAGATCATAAATATGGATGAAGTGCCTTTGACGTTCGACCTGCCACTCACTCGGACTGTTAACAAGAAGCGCCCTGGAGGATTCTTTCACCAAAAAAAAGCTTTGCTCGTTCTCGACAGCATGAGAACGAGCAGTAGAAGCAACACTCTCACTTACCATGGGGAAGGTACGCAGAAATTCACACGACGCAGCTTTCAAGTTGAAAGCAGTCAATCTCGCATTAAAAGAGGGAAACAGAGCAGCCGCGCGTAACCTGGGCATCGATGAGTCAATGGTGAGGCGTTGGACGGTGCAGCAGGAGGAACTGTCTCAGCACGGAATATTATAGGAGTGTGAAAACATCCACAATCACCAACGGGTTCCAAAACGCTGGACTGCTGCGGGATGAAGAGGATGATGCCGCCACAGCTGGCGCTGAGGGCCGTCAGAGGCTTCAGAGGCTGTTCGATGCCGACAGTGATGAAGAGGAGTTCGTTGGTTTTGAGTGACAATGAAGGAGAGAGGAGAGTGGTTGACGAAGCCACCCTGAACCTGTTCGTTTCCGACACTGAAGATGAGGACTTTGGTGGTTTCAGTACGCAGGAAGAAGAGGAAGACGAGGATTAGTGACTTGACTTCTCTGGTTACAGGTTTGCTGCACATATAGCCTATTGTTGTGTGATTTTGTCTGGGGATTAGTGACCTGACTTTTGTTTTGTTTTGTTGAAATGTTAATAAATGGGAGCTTCCCCAAACAGCCATCGCTTTCCCGACATTCCTCTCTGTGCACGAACCCTTTCATATGGTAATTAAACATCAAAACACCCGCGGCTTATAGACCGGTGCGGCTTATAGAAGAAAAAAATAGTCAATTTTGGTCCCGCGGCTTATAGACCGGTGCGTCTTATAGTCCGGAATTTACGGTAATTTCCTCCATAACGGCACCCCCACCCCCCTCTCCTTCAAACTCCTCCCTCCGTGGGCGTTCTCCTCCTCCCTCCGTGGCTCTGCAGCGGGTGTGTCACAAGCGAGTTTCTGCTGCCTGTCTGCTGCCTGGCGGCCCCTCGTCGGGCGAGTCTGGATGGGGCTCACTCGTTTCTTGGGGTTTCGGTTGAGAGCTTTGATGAAGCTTTTGCGATTCTGGGCTTTATGCTGCGTGTTTCAAAGTGTGTTGCAACTTGCACCCAGTCTATTTTTGGAACCCCCCACCGTTGTGCGCCAGCGCGAAAGCGTTTTCGCCAAACCATTCTACAGTATGAGAATGGTTTCCTCACGCTTTTCCCTGCAGTTTTGGCTCGCTTTCTCTAGTCTGGAGAGCACTGTCGCCACTTAGTGGGTCGGTGGAATGGGTTGTACACGTTCGGTGGCTCCCATATTTTTATAGGAGACGTAGGGGGCTTTGATCCACGTCCCACCGCCAATTTTTTTTTTTTTTTTTTTTTTGACGAGTTGACTCGTCCACGGCAGTCAACCGTTGGTTTCTGCTTGACGAGTTGACTCGTCCACGGCAGTGAACGTGTTAACCAATATATATGACTTTGGGGGTGGTGTGTGAAGAATTCTGGTCAAAATTTTCACATTTGAGACCAAACTGTTACCATTGTACATTTGTACATTTGTATCATTTTCAGCAGCATAAGTTCTCTCTATGGGTTCAAACCTGCTTTTTTTTGTGCCCTCAAATGAATGGGAGATTTGGTACATCGTGACGTCACGGTGGGGTTAGCGTGTGCCCCACTCATGTAAAAAAAAAAAAAAAATCCCCCATGTGATTATTACTGTAGGTCACGCGGCGCGAGCCGTTTAAGAGCAATGCATCTATGGGTAATGCCTACTGTGGCTAATGTTAGCCGCTAGTTAGTTATGTTACATGGCAGTAAAACGCCACTGAATGACCAAATTGATAGAAGTTTTAACCATTTCGAGTTTGTTGTTTATAACGTGGCTATATTCATAACGTTTTCTATGATATCTATCTCGGATACACTGAGAATACTGGGAGGCGGGTCATAGCGTCTCTGTCGATGATTTGATTTGACAGTTCTGGGCACTGGCGTTAGCGTTGGCCAATCTCCTGGCGTGTTCCACCCCCAAATCGATTGTGTTCTGTGTTCTGGCGCAAAGCGAGTGGGTTTCAGGAGGAGACAGTCTCGAGCCATTATCGTTACCTTTAGAGCAATATTCCTGGAATGCAAGTTTAACTAAACAGTTACATGTCCTCTGCATTCTACATCAAATGAAGACATTACGGGTTGTTTTATTTTGTATGTTACATACTTATTGGCCAAGATATGTTAGGCGGCCATCTTGCCTGCAGAGTTTTCAAATCAAGTAGAATACCGTTTTGCAAGAAATCTGGGGGGGTCAGTCCCCCTTTAAATAATAATTTAATTGTATTGGAGCTGTCATTACAACTACAGTACAGTGCTATGTTCAAATGTCTGACAGAAACTGCTTCAAAGGGACAAGACGCTGATGATTTGCTTACTTCTGCCAGAACCAGCTGATGTCATGAAAGAACCAGCTGATGTCATGAAAGGGATAGCTGTGATCCTGGGCCTCACTAGCCCAAGAGGATGGGAAACATGGCTGCTAAACGAGCCTGTGAAATGATAGCATGAGATAAAATCAACAGTCCCCCCCCCCCCCCCCTCTGTCTCCCTTTAAAAAAAAAATATCTTTTGTGTATTGGAGTTTGTGTCTTTTTTCCACCCCCCATTCAGAGTGGCTGGTCCGGTTCATTCAGAGTGGCTGGTCCGGTTCATTCAGAGTGGCTGGTCCGGTTCAGGGGAGAACAGTTTTACATTACAACTGTGAAATCCTGGCATAAAGGCGCCCTTTGTGGCGCGCCATTATTTCCACACAAATATAGTCCATTGTCACGGCGGCGAAGTTAATTTGATCAACATTGGGGACATTTAACTGTTTTGTCCGCTGAAAAGGCTTGTTTCATGCTCATTTTCGGGGCATTGAGGAGCAATGATTGGCAGAAAAATAATGTTGCCGTTAACAATTCAGAGCAATTAGCGTCCCATGGGGAGGCAGTGGGCCGCACTGGCCGCCACACAGCGACGCTTTGTCATTTTATGGACGGTCATCAGTCAACTGTCAGGGCGTCTCAAAGAGTCCTCCAATCTAAATGTTTCCCTTTCAGCTTTCCCCACAACAACAGGCTGAAAGAGCAGCTCCCAGCCAATCGCCATGTGGAGCTGGAGGAGGAGAGGGAGGACGGGATAATCACAGGGCAGGGAGATCCTCCAGAAAAGACACGATGAATTTATTAGCCGATAGCGTAGCGTAGTGTGTCCATGTGTGTGTGTGTGTGCCCATGCATGCGTTACTCGACATGCTCACATTTCCCACAATGCATTTTTCATGTACATGTCATCAACATGTACCAGTATATACCAGAGTCGTGTATATAGAAGAGTCGCGACATCTCCATTCACTCGAATGGACCAGTTTTTTACTCTCAAGAGTTCCAGGAAGTAAGGTTCTGGATTAAGCAGCACTGTCGAATTGCAGCAAAATGGACAGTTTGTGATGTACTTTGAAAGTTTATTTTTATTTTTATCAAATTGTACATTATCAGCTTTATTTTAGCATTCAAAAGTAGCGCAAGACCCCTTCCTGCCTGTTCATTGGCTAATTAATCATGCATTTTGGTTCTCCGCTGACTGACTCTCTCTCCCAATTGCTCTGGTATATACATGTGTGTTAATCTGCATCAAAGGGTAAATATGTGCCATGTCCTTCCTCAGTTTGCCGTAACGTTTCCCCTTCCTCAGCTGACAGGATACAACTGTGTGTGTGTGTGTGTGTGTGTGTGTGTGTGTGTGTGTGTGTACAGTTTAGGGCTGCAACTAACGATTATTTTCATTATGGATTAATCTGTTGATTGTTGAGTCGTTTGGTCGATCGATACAATGTCACAAAATGGTGGAAAAAATGTTGCTCACTTTTTCCCCCAAAGCCCAAGATGACATCATCCACTTAATGTCTTCTTTGGTCATGATGATGACCAACAGTTCTCAACCCAAAGATAATCACTTTACTGTCATACAAGACTAAAGAAACCAGAAAAGTTTCACATTTAACTCATTGAGTGCCAGCCACTTTTGGAGAACGGACGCTCCCAGTGCCAGAGTTTCAGAGCGTTTTCAGTGATTTCTCGAGGCCCACAGAATATTGTGTGATATTACTATGTAAACACCCAACACGCACAAAGAACGAGGAGAGTCTATTGTATCATCAGCAAAAAAAAGTTTATTGATACCATTTTCCGTTCTTTAGTTATGAGCCGGAGAAGATAGGTTGTTTTAAGCAAAAACAGGCGTTTCAAATTAGAAGCTGAGTTATTCAGCCTTTTGTGAAATTAAGCATTTCAAGCACATTCACTGAGTCTGAAGCTAATGTTTTCTGATGTAGTGACGTGGTGTAGTTGTGTGGTGCCCTGCGTGCCCCACCCCCCTCTTCCCCCCTCAGCTGCAAACTCCTCCCCACACTAACACACAGCCTCACGCACCCAGGTCTATTTTCGGAGTGCTCCGTTTTTGTGCGCCGGCCCCCAGCGCGACACGGAAAAGCCAAACCGGACTGCTGAGAATGGTTTGGCCCTTCGGCGTCGGGTGCTGCTTTTCTGGCGGCTAATCGCGTGGAGAAACTATACAGCAGAGACAGAGAGGCTCAGTTGTGGGTGCGGATTGACTGCTGTTCGCAGCCAACGTTAACTCCAGCCAGAGCAATCTATATGGCTCTGGCTGCAGCATGAGCGGTTTCTCTTTCATCACGGGGCTTTTTCCTGCTGTTTTCCTGACCTTTCTCTAATCTGGAGAGCACTGTCGCCACCTAATGGGTCTGTAAAATAGGTTATACACATTCAATAGCTCCCATATTTTTATAGGAGATGTAAGAGGCTTTGATCCACATCCCAACGTCAAAAAACGCAATTGACGAACATACTCGTCCTTGGCACTCTACGTTAGTATTTGAATTGACGAACATACTCGTCCTTGGCACTCAATGAGTTAAGAAGCTGAAACGAGAGAATTTTAGTACCAGTATTTTTTTATTAGTATAAATGATGAAAAAAATATTTAAAAAGTTGGTGATTAATTTTCTATCGATCGACTAATCATTGCAGTTGTGTGTGTGTGTGTGTGTGTGTGTGTGGTGTCGTCACTGTGTGACTCTGTGAACTGCCTCCTCACCCTGGGAGGGCTATAGGAGCAGAGGTTAATCCTCCCCATCAGTGCCTCTCTCTGCCCATAGTGGACCTGTTTATTTCAGCCCCTCCTCCTTCCTGCACCAGCAGCTACTGTGAGAGAGCAGTGGGGCTGACCTGGCTATTTGTAGGATGCAGCCTCTCTGAATGTGGGGCTATCAATTCTTACTGTTTTACTGTTACAAATTATTTTTGTAATTTTGAATTACAAAATAAATTTTTACTACAAATTAGAAGTTGAGGTTTCATTGATGATCTATAATAGTTCGGATGGGAAAGGAATCTCTGTATCCCACAAGCGTCCTCTCACTTTTGTATTTATTAGTCTCGCCATGATACAAGAATGTTGACTTTGGAGACAATGCTACAGTAAGTTTAATATCTAAAATTTTTATAGTATTACAATACCGTGGCAAACAACTAAAACTGTCAAGCAATATGTTACCACACCTGACTTGGACAGATTTGTAGCGTCTTCTGCTCAGGGGTTTTGATATCGGTTTGGTGTTCATCTTCATTCATCTTTATGTAGTTAGTTCCATTATTTTGCTCCTGGCACCAGTTTGTCAGTATATTGTAGGCAGGAGGACCTGGTGGACTGATTGACACTGCTGCAGTCCACTCACTGTCAAGAGCCGGTCAAATCTGATTGGCTGGGCTGTGACGGAAGTCCAGCTCTGTGCGTGCATTGGTGCATCATTCAAAAATGTGCCGCCCGCGTTGCGCAAATAAGGGGGTCCGTGGTTGGTCAGTTCATATGTCTGTCACAGATTTTGTTTTGGTCTCAGGGGGCGGTTCTTAACCACTTGTCAAGAGCTGTTTTTTCTATTTAGAGCAGGAAATATTTTCGTTGAACTATGAAGCTTTTGCACACACAAAAAAGTTTTTATTTTTATTTTCCCGAAAACTTTTTCGGACCCCCTTGCAAAGAGAGTAGAGTGGGTCGAGTTGGCTTATCCTCTAACCCCTGTGTGACCGTGGCAACACCCCCTCCCACCTCCTCATGCACCCCTAGCACCCTCTCTCTCCAGCCTGGAGTTTGTGGGTGGGGTGGGAGTCACTGGGTGGGGTGGGAGTCACTGGGAGTCATGAAGGAGCTGGGGTTGCTGACAAGGGGGTGGCCCGTCCCGCAGTGTCAAAGGTCCTGTCAGGGGCCACCCCTGACCCATTCAGCCAGACGTCACCCAGCACATTCTTCACAATGTTAACATTCTCCCATATTCTCTACATTCACTCACAATGGACGGCGCCGCCCGGCCCACCTATTGTACGCAGAGTCCAATCTGACCGGCCAACTCATGCTAAGTCATCTTGTCAATCTAATCATGACATGGCCCCCAGATGCACCCTCACTATCCCATATAGACTGTCTATTATGACTCCGCTTAACTGTCAATCCAATATAGACTGTCTATTATGACTCCGCTTAACTGTCAATCCAATATAGACTGTCTATTATGACTCCGCTTAACTGTCAATCCAATATAGACTGTCTATTATGACTCCGCTTAACTGTCAATCTAATATAGACCGTCTATTATGACTCCGCTTAACTGTCAATCCCATATAGACTGTCTATTATGACTCCGCTTAACTGTCAATCCAATATAGACTGTCTATTATGACTCCGCTTAACTGTCAATCCAATATAGACTGTCTATTATGACTCCGCTTAACTGTCAATCTAATATAGACCGTCTATTATGACTCCGCTTAACTGTCAATCCAATATAGACTGTCTATTATGACTCCGCTTAACTGTCAATCCAATATAGACTGTCTATTATGACTCCGCTTAACTGTCAATCCAATATAGACTGTCTATTATGACTCCGCTTAACTGTCAATCTAATATAGACCGTCTATTATGACTCCGCTTAACTGTCAATCCCATATAGACTGTCTATTATGACTCCGCTTAACTGTCAATCCAATATAGACTGTCTATTATGACTCCGCTTAACTGTCAATCCAATATAGACTGTCTATTATGACTCCGCTTAACTGTCAATCTAATATAGACCGTCTATTATGACTCCGCTTAACTGTCAATCCCATATAGACTATCTGACTCCGCTTAACTGTCAATCCCATATAGACTATCTGACTCCGCTTAACTGTCAATCCAATATAGACCGTCTATTTTGACCCTGCTTAGCTGTCAATCCCATATTAGTCTCGCTAGCCAGCCTCCTCTCCCTTCCGTCCGAGGAGTCTGGTGCCGCAGGTCTCCATAGTGGGATTGCGATGGGCGGCGCTTAGCGGCAGTGACCTTGGAAAATAGTTTCAAACAATCCAACTTGCCGTTTTCAGCGTGTAGCAACGAGCTAGCGTGTAGGTTTCTGCCGTTAGCTTGCTAGCTAGTTAGCGTTGTTGTTTTCACTGAGGCGGCAGGGCACTATTTACAGCGACACACAGGGAGGAGGGAGCGGAAGCCGCTCTGATTGACGTGGTCGGAGCCAATGACAGAGCTTCTTAAGCCGGGAGCGGAAATCCGGCAGCTTCTGAAATGGGAGAGCAGAGTAGAGCAGGGGAGGGTTTATCCCAGTTATGGAGACCTGCGGCGCCAGACTCCTCGGACGGAAGGGAGAGGAGGCTGGTCAGCGAGACTAATCCCATATAGACTGTCTATTATGACTCTGCTTAACTGTCAATCCAATATAGACTGACTCTGCTTAACTGTCAATCCCATATAGACTGTCTATTATGATGCCGCTTAACTGTCAATCATGCCCGGTAATCTGGAGAGGGCTGAGTGAAGGGTGGATGTTGCTGTGAGGGAGAGATATTCAAAAAGAAAGTTTTGTGTTTGATATTGTGTTGGTATGTAGCGAGTGTGTTATATGTGAGATTGAGCACGTGTCCACCTGTGTGTGTGTGTGTGTGTGTGTGTGTGTGTGTGTGTGTGTGTGTGTGTGTGTGTGTGTGTGTGTGTGTGTGTGTGTGTGTGTGTGTGTGTGTGTGTGTGTGTGTGTGTGTGTGTGTGTTCGAGAGAGAGAGAGAATATGCTGGCTGCTTTGTGCCGGTGGTGTAAGGAGCCTGGGAGCAGAGTTGGGGGTCCATGTTATAAATTAGCGTCTGACCCCCGTCTTTGTGTGGCCCCTAGGAAGGCCTGAAGAACCCCCCCCCCCCCCCACACACACACACACACACACACACACACACACACACCACCTCAGTGGGAACGGCCCTGGTGAAGAGCCTCTTTCAGGGGTGTCAGCACACGATGAATGGTGCAGCGGAAAGCATGTTTATAGACTGTGTAAAGAAGTGCCTCTTTGTGGGAGAATGTCGCCCGACACTGTTACAGTTTGCCTGAATGAGCTGTGATGACGCGGCTAATGGGGGCCCCCGCTGTGGGTGGGGGGGGGGGGGGGGGGGTCAATAAGGAGGACCCCCACCCAAGACTCTGAAGGACCGGACCCCCCACCCTCAGGGGGCCCCATTCACGCGCAGTCCGCTGTAGCTAATGTTGTGATTCTTCCACACCCCCACCCTGCCACAAAAGGCCAAAGCAGAAAGTCAACTTTCACACCAGCGGGTCACTATGAGTGCTTTAGGAAGCCGTCGTGTAAACAGAGTGTTACCTTCTGACCTGTGGCTGATACCTTGGAGCTCCAGACAAAACAGCCAGGCTGCGCGTATTAGACATGCCTGTTAGCGGGATAAAGCTGTGGAGACGCCGAGGAGAAAGACCCCCGGGCGTACACTCGCTCGCTTCTTATCCTGATCCCCCCACACACTCTCTCTGTCTCTCTCTCTCTCTCTCTCTCTCTCTCTCTCTCTCTCTCTCTCTCTCTCTCTCTCTCTCAGTGTTTCTTTCTCCTTTTTTACGCTTTCTTCTCGGCCCTTATTATATCCGTTAGCGCCATTGTCTGATCCGCCCACGTACACGACGACGACTTGACTGAAATCAATTAAAAATCAGAGTTGGTCGTTTATTAGATCTATTTCTGGTTTGTATTCCTCACCCCCCGAAAGCGGCGTGCAGGGCGTGCGGTAAGTGTGGTATTAACACGGGTTCCCACGGCCGTAACAACAGCGTGAGCGTCTGTATAGAGACGTTTTACTGCCTTCCCCATTCGGGGGACGGCAGGATAAACTGGCTGCGAGCCCTGTTTGAATAGAGCCAGAGTCTCTTAGCACCGCGATGGAAGGTCGTTAATGACACCAGCGCTCTCAGTATATGAGTGTATTAGTGAGCTAACACACACATGCGCGCGCACACGGCGCACGCACACACACACTCACGCATGCACGCACACACACACACACACACACACACACACACACACACACACGCACACACACACACACACACCAGCGGTTCCAGAACTTTCCGGACTCTTGGCCCACTTGAAAATCTCAAGATTCTTCGTGGCCCAGACCCGACTGTAAACAGTACGGAGGCCAAATAATGCCTTCTATAAAAGGAGCTGTCCATCAGCACCACACAGAAACCAGAAAGTTAAGGGGCTGTTTGCAAAAGGCTAATTAACGAATAATTGATTACAAATTAACCAATCATCAATGGGTAAATGCATTCTCATATAATAATCCTAATGTCCTAATAATAGTCCTAATGTTTTGAGAAAGATTTGGCGGGGGCCACTCACAGGCTCACAGGTTAGGAATGGCTGTGCTAGGCTATAATTATTACAATTGTAGGTTTGAGCAGGTTTGACCTGCTTGCTCAAACCTAGTCTGACTCACTGGAAGCCGTCTGAGTGAGAACGGGCTGCACATTCACATTGAGTGGCAGATGATTCGAGGCCGATAACAGAAGAAGCAACACAATATAAGTACTGTAGTGTACTGCCACAGGAAGTGTCAACACTATATAAGTACTGTAGTGTACTGACACAGGAAGTGTCAACACAATATAAGTACTGTAGTGTACTGCCACAGGAAGTGTCAACACAATATAAGTACTGTAGTGTACTGCCACAGGAAGTGTCAACACTATATAAGTACTGTAGTGTACTGACACAGGAAGTGTCAACACAATATAAGTACTGTAGTGTACTGACACAGGAAGTGTCAACACTATATAAGTACTGTAGTGTACTGACACAGGAAGTGTCAACACTATATAAGTACTGTAGTGTACTGACACAGGAAGTGTCAACACAATATAAGTACTGTAGTGTACTGCCACAGGAAGTGTCAACACTATATAAGTACTGTAGTGTACTGACACAGGAAGTGTCAACACTATATAAGTACTGTAGTGTACTGACACAGGAAGTGTCAACACTATATAAGTACTGTAGTGTACTGACACAGGAAGTGTCAACACTATATAAGTACTGTAGTGTACTGACACAGGAAGTGTCAACACAATATAAGTACTGTAGTGTACTGCCACAGGAAGTGTCAACACTATATAAGTACTGTAGTGTACTGCCACAGGAAGTGTCAACACTATATAAGTACTGTAGTGTACTGACACAGGAAGTGTCAACACTATATAAGTACTGTAGTGTACTGACACAGGAAGTGTCAACACTATATAAGTACTGTAGTGTACTGCCACAGGAAGTGTCAACACAATATAAGTACTGTAGTGTACTGCCACAGGAAGTGTCAACACAATATCAGTACTGTAGTGTACTGCCACAGGAAGTCTCAACACAATATACTGTAGTGTACTGCCACAGGAAGTGTCAACACAATATAAGTACTGTAGTGTACTGCCACAGGAAGTGTCAACACAATATAAGTACTGTAGTGTACTGCCACAGGAAGTGTCAACACAATATAAGTACTGTAGTGTACTGCCACAGGAAGTGTCAACACAATATAAGTACTGTAGTGTACTGACACAGGAAGTGTCAACACAATATAAGTACTGTAGTGTACTGCCACAGGAAGTGTCAACACTATATAAGTACTGTAGTGTACTGACACAGGAAGTGTCAACACAATATAAGTACTGTAGTGTACTGCCACAGGAAGTGTCAACACAATATAAGTACTGTAGTGTACTGCCACAGGAAGTGTCAACACTATATAAGTACTGTAGTGTACTGACACAGGAAGTGTCAACACAATATAAGTACTGTAGTGTACTGACACAGGAAGTGTCAACACTATATAAGTACTGTAGTGTACTGACACAGGAAGTGTCAACACTATATAAGTACTGTAGTGTACTGACACAGGAAGTGTCAACACAATATAAGTACTGTAGTGTACTGCCACAGGAAGTGTCAACACTATATAAGTACTGTAGTGTACTGACACAGGAAGTGTCAACACTATATAAGTACTGTAGTGTACTGACACAGGAAGTGTCAACACTATATAAGTACTGTAGTGTACTGACACAGGAAGTGTCAACACTATATAAGTACTGTAGTGTACTGACACAGGAAGTGTCAACACAATATAAGTACTGTAGTGTACTGCCACAGGAAGTGTCAACACTATATAAGTACTGTAGTGTACTGCCACAGGAAGTGTCAACACTATATAAGTACTGTAGTGTACTGACACAGGAAGTGTCAACACTATATAAGTACTGTAGTGTACTGACACAGGAAGTGTCAACACTATATAAGTACTGTAGTGTACTGCCACAGGAAGTGTCAACACAATATAAGTACTGTAGTGTACTGCCACAGGAAGTGTCAACACAATATCAGTACTGTAGTGTACTGCCACAGGAAGTCTCAACACAATATACTGTAGTGTACTGCCACAGGAAGTGTCAACACAATATAAGTACTGTAGTGTACTGCCACAGGAAGTGTCAACACAATATAAGTACTGTAGTGTACTGCCACAGGAAGTGTCAACACAATATAAGTACTGTAGTGTACTGCCACAGGAAGTGTCAACACAATATAAGTACTGTAGTGTACTGACACAGGAAGTGTCAACACAATATAAGTACTGTAGTGTACTGCCACAGGAAGTGTCAACACAATATCAGTACTGTAGTGTACTGCCACAGGAAGTGTCAACACAATATAAGTACTGTAGTGTACTGCCACAGGAAGTATCAACACAATATCAGTACTGTAGTGTACTGCCACAGGAAGTGTCAACACAATATAAGTACTGTAGTGTACTGCCACAGGAAGTGTCAACACAATATAAGTACTGTAGTGTACTGCCACAGGAAGTGTCAACACAATATAAGTACTGTAGTGTACTGCCACAGGAAGTGTCAACACAATATAAGTACTGTAGTGTACTGCCACAGGAAGTGTCAACACAATATAAGTACTGTAGTGTACTGCCACAGGAAGTGTCAACACAATATAAGTACTGTAGTGTACTGACACAGGAAGTGTCAACACAATATAAGTACTGTAGTGTACTGCCACAGGAAGTGTCAACACAATATCAGTACTGTAGTGTACTGCCACAGGAAGTATCAACACAATATAAGTACTGTAGTGTACTGCCACAGGAAGTGTCAACACAATATAAGTACTGTAGTGTACTGCCACAGGAAGTGTCAACACAATATAAGTACTGTAGTGTACTGCCACAGGAAGTGTCAACACAATATAAGTACTGTAGTGTACTGCCACAGGAAGTGTCAACACAATATAAGTACTGTAGTGTACTGCCACAGGAAGTGTCAACACAATATCAGTACTGTAGTGTACTGCCACAGGAAGTCTCAACACAATATTCTGTAGTGTACTGCCACAGGAAGTGTCAACACAATATAAGTACTGTAGTGTACTGCCACAGGAAGTGTCAACACAATATCAGTACTGTAGTGTACTGCCACAGGAAGTGTCAACACAATATAAGTACTGTAGTGTACTGCCACAGGAAGTGTCAACACAATATAAGTACTGTAGTGTACTGCCACAGGAAGTGTCAACACAATATCAGTACTGTAGTGTACTGCCACAGGAAGTGTCAACACAATATAAGTACTGTAGTGTACTGCCACAGGAAGTGTCAACACAATATCAGTACTGTAGTGTACTGCCACAGGAAGTGTCAACACAATATAAGTACTGTAGTGTACTGCCACAGGAAGTGTCAACACAATATAAGTACTGTAGTGTACTGCCACAGGAAGTGTCAACACAATATAAGTACTGTAGTGTACTGCCACAGGAAGTGTCAACACAATATAAGTACTGTAGTGTACTGCCACAGGAAGTGTCAACACAATATAAGTACTGTAGTGTACTGACACAGGAAGTGTCAACACAATATCAGTACTGTAGTGTACTGCCACAGGAAGTATCAACACAATATAAGTACTGTAGTGTACTGCCACAGGAAGTGTCAACACAATATAAGTACTGTAGTGTACTGACACAGGAAGTGTCAACACAATATAAGTACTGTAGTGTACTGCCACAGGAAGTGTCAACACAATATCAGTACTGTAGTGTACTGACACAGGAAGTGTCAACACAATATAAGTACTGTAGTGTACTGCCACAGGAAGTGTCAACACAATATCAGTACTGTAGTGTACTGCCACAGGAAGTGTCAACACAATATAAGTACTGTAGTGTACTGCCACAGGAAGTGTCAACACAATATAAGTACTGTAGTGTACTGCCACAGGAAGTGTCAACACAATATAAGTACTGTAGTGTACTGACACAGGAAGTGTCAACACTATATAAGTACTGTAGTGTACTGCCACAGGAAGTGTCAACACAATATCAGTACTGTAGTGTACTGACACAGGAAGTGTCAACACAATATAAGTACTGTAGTGTACTGCCACAGGAAGTGTCAACACAATATAAGTACTGTAGTGTACTGCCACAGGAAGTGTCAACACAATATCAGTACTGTAGTGTACTGACACAGGTAGTGTCAACACAATCGGAAGTAATTGGCTGATCCCGCGCGTTCGAACCCGAAGGTGAATGCAGTACATCACACTGCCGTGTCGATGAGCGAACACGTCACTCACACCGCATGAAAACCTTTGGCATCACCTGTGTAACGGAAGGACACGGACTCAAACGTTGTTATGTAACAGATCAAATTCCACGCGCCATTCCCTATATCCACGTGGGCCCCTGTAGAAAACCTCTGGGGTAAAAAAAAAATATAATCATAAAAAAGATTTACTCTCTATTTAATCTAATGGGATTGCAGAATTATGTAGTCTCTATTTAATATAATAGCTAATATATAATATCCGTGTTGCCACCCTCCTACTCCAATCCTCTTTGCCTGCACAGAGAAAAAAGTGGCTGTGCTTTACGACAGCCGGTCCAGAGACGGGACCCACCAGCGCCAAGAGGCTCCTCTCTCTTTACGGCCTCATAAATATATTAAATAAATATATAAATATATTGTTATCCGGCTCTGGAAGGTCCAGCGTGAGATTTATCCACACGATTATAGGAGATAGCGAAGCCAAGCATCCTGAATCATTAATTACACAAGACGAGGCTGCGCTACGTCCGCCGTAATTTCCTCTCTCTGCTCTGTAGACGAGCCACTTTTAAGTAGGTGATGAGGCAGAGGACTTAATTATATGTCGCTTAGCTGCGGGGTTTTTTTTTTTTTTTTATATATGCATTGAGATGCCGGCGCTGTGACGAGGTTCTGGAGATCTGGACGCGTTCCATGACAGAGAGGATTTGGACTCCATGAATCCTCCCACACTGTACTGTTGCTGTACTGAGGTTTTAAACAAGTTTGATGTTGTGCAGTGCATTAAACATATTAATAAGACCAGGGACATAAAACCATGCTGGATTATTAAAAAAAGACCCTTAAGAGGCGTCAAAAGAGCGCAAACAACAGAGTGAAAGGGGCGTTTTCAGACCTGATAGTCCGGTTCCTTGGGTTCGGACCACCAGATGCGAGAATGATGCACTGTTTTGTTTTTCAGCCGGTTCGGTTCGCTTTCACGCAGCCAAAAGCCAAACGGTCCAGATACGTCGTGTATCTGGACCGTTTGACTTTTGGCATGAGGGTTATTTTCATGACTTTTTGCTGAGCTGTGCTTTTTACATATTTAACTGTGTTGGTTTTCTTGGTTGTAGGTTGTATATTTAGCAAATGACAATATGTGATGTTCTAGTTTTGTATGTTAATGTTTGTGTGTGTGTTCCTCATCCTCGCCCATTACGCGCAGCTATCATGGGTTTGATGGTTTGATTCCGGCTAGTACGGGCCTGATTAGGTGTCATCACTGTAAAGCCTTGACATGGTGACCAGAGTCTCTGTGTACCGGTTAGATCTTATCCTCTCCTCCAGGATGGTCCTTAAGCTGTTTGGCTGAGGAAGCATGATGGTGGTGGTGATGGTGGTGAGACTTGGCTGAAAGTCCCCCTAAAGACTGTAGAGACCCTTTACATGACAGGAGTCAAAATCATGCTCGGAGTAAGGACTACCACACCAAACCTGACCTGCCTTCTAGAAGCAGGGCTTCCGTCAGTGCAAGCCCTGATAAGAGACAAACAGGCCAAATTCCTGCATAAGATGAGTACACGGCAGGGAGTGGCCGGTGACCCTCTAGGATTTGCACTGGAATTAACCAAACAGGAGAACCGTGTCATGAACTCACACCTGGAGCAGGTCATGAATGTACTAGACCACATCAGAACTGATAGAGAGGAGCAGATGGAAAGAGTGCGGTCAAATGAAGGATCCAAGTTCAGGACTTACTGTAAACTTAACCCTGAGTTATCTGTCCACCCACTCTATATGAACAGCCAACACACCATCGAGGATAGTTTGAGACAAACTTTCTCAAGATTCCGCCTGTCATCCCACCGGTTGCGCATTGAACTGGGAAGGTGGAGCCGCACACCTCGAGAACAGCGTGTGTGCTGGTGTGGCACTGGAATCCAGGACGAACAACACCTTCTCTTGTGCCCCCAGACCCAGGATATCCGTGACAGTTTTGATTGTCAGTTTACTGACCTACGGGTATTATTTCAAAATATGGACAAGAAAATGCTATCTATGCTGAGTAAATGCTTAGCTATCTTGGAACGTTGATACAATGATGTATCTGTTATGTGATTGGACCCATTGTTTTTATTTTTCGTATTTTATATGATTATTTTAATAGTTAATATTTCTATGGTTGTCAATAAACAAACTAACTAACTACCAGTCTGTCACTGACTCTTGGTCCAAAAGCTATAAGTGCACCAGCAAGCCTGCAGGTTAACACTGAGCAGAGGAGCCAGCAGAGGAGCATAGTATCAAAGTGCATCCTCTTCGTGGTTGGAAGTTGAAAATCTGAAAATCCTTTGCCATGAAAGAAAATGATCAAAAACAATATAGAGTGTACGGTTTCAACTGTGTGAATTGAAAGCACATTTACATCTATCCTGATATATATCACGTTTTAAAGGAGTACAGTACCAGAGTCCCAGAAGAAGAGCATTCCCTCCTGCAGGGATGACTTGGTGCAGTGGGAGATACTGATGCTGTCAGCCATTTCAATCCCTTATGTCCCTGGGATTCTCTGTTGCATATAGCAACTGCAACAAACAAAAAGTCAAAATATGCTGACATTTGCAGACATGTTTCCTACTTCCAGTACCATCTGATAAATCATGAATGCTGGGAAAAAATGTATAAGAAGAGGTCAGACCACAGAAAGCATTTGCACAGCTATAAAGAAAATATGCTTCTACACATTTCCCTCTGCAAAGGTGCAGCCCCTCAAGTCAAAGGGTTTAGAGACCACCAGGTGGTGCTGTGGCCCTCATCTCATGAACTACAATAACCTGGGGTCAGAGGAATCCACAGTTGTTATGAGAGGGGTTGACTGTCGTTTCAAACACCTCGATGATGAACCACCAACTACTGTCATGTTTTTGCAGGATCACGGACCAGCGGTTTGAGAAGATGCCATATTTTGTCTTTGGGGACTTCAACTTCAGGCTGGACTCCAAGCAGGTTATTGAGGTGGGTGTCTCTGGATCGTGGTGTGTGTGTCTGTGTGTCTGTGTGTGTGTGTGGTGTGCGTGTGCGTGTGCGCGTGTGTGCGTAGCTGCACGCAAGTACACTGTACGCATGTATGTCGTATAAAAAAAATATTTATTAAGTGTGTGTGTGTGCAGCAGCAGCAGCACCACAGTAAAAGTGGTTTTAGTAGCCCACTGTCTCTCCAGAGTTATGGCTCATTATCCGTGGCCACTGTGGCCGGCCCAGCTGTGTTTGCCAACCGAGCCTCCGAGTGCATTGTTATGTTATGGTGCCATTCACTTCTCTTTCTCTCTCTCTTCCTCCCTCCCTCCCTCCCTCCCTCTCTCTCTCTCTCCCTCCTCCTCCCCTCTCTCCCCTCTTCTCTCGGTGCAAATGAGGCCAGCGACTGAGCCGAGGCAGTGCAGTCATTCAGCAGATAGGGGGGGTCAGCGGCGTAACGAGTCATAAAGGCTCACCGCAGACAGTGGCGTCCTATGATAAGAGAGTTGGGAGAGCCACTTGTGTGTGTGTGTGTGTGTGTGTGGGGGGGGGGGCTGGGGGTCTTCTCCCTCCCCAGCACAATAGCCCTCGAAACAGCGGGGTCTGTTCAAGGTGTGGCCATTGTTCATTTCGACCACAGCCCCATTGAGTGGAGAAGGGAAGAGGAGGGGAAGCTTTTTTCTGAATGGAGTGGTTTTGCTCAAATGACTTGGGGAAGCCTTCAGCCCCCTCCCCCCCCCCCCCCCATCATGTGTGAGGTAAGCGAGGGAAGTAAGTTTAGTCATCCTGCCACTAGGGGTGCACTAAATCAGGGGGTTCCCAGACTTAAGAATGCCGCGGCCCACTTTGACATCTGAAAATCTCCCCGGGGCCCCACCCAACCCTTTAATCACAACTCTGATCAACACACTAAGACGATGTATTTCCCTGTATATATATATTTCTTTATTTCATTAACAGAACATATGAATTTGGGCATACCGCAAATGAATAATCCATCCGCATACAAAAATCGAGGCAAAATATCCAAAAGCCAGATCGCCAACACCCCCCCCACACACACTCATCAGAAGCATGTGCGTGCAGAACACATTTGTTGAGACAAACTGTGATGAGCAACAACAGACAAAAAAATTAATCCACAAGCTTTTAATGCTATTTAGGCTGTAAAATGTGTTATCTTATCTGTAAAGGGGAGACTTGTGGGTACCAATTTAACCCATTTTGGGGGCAGCTGTAGCTCAGGAGGTAGAGCGGGTCATCTACTAATCGCTTTGGATAAAAGAAGTTGGTGGTTCGATTCCCGGCTCCTCCAGTCTGCATGTCGAAGTGTCCCTGTGCAAGACAACCCCAAATTCCTCCCACCTGCGTGGTAGCCTGCCACCATCGGTGTGTGAATGGGTGAATGTACCTACTGACTGTAAAGCGCTTTGGATAAAAGCGCTATATAAATGCAGGCCATTTACCATTTACCATTTTCATTCAGATAAATTGAGCTGAGAGGACCCCATTGAAACAGCTTTTAGCCCACTTCCCGATGAGCTAGCCTGCCCTGCTTGGTACCAATGGTATGCCT
The DNA here is from genome assembly GCF_964638095.1 of Poromitra crassiceps. NCBI lineage: Eukaryota > Metazoa > Chordata > Actinopteri > Beryciformes > Melamphaidae > Poromitra > Poromitra crassiceps. The sequence continues at coordinate 21,445,341 of NC_139647.1, forward strand.
TACGTCTTCTAGTTTCATATGATAGCAGTATCTTCACTCTAGCTTTAAGAAGGAGCTCGCTACAGCCATATGCTTAAAATCTGCAGTGTTGGCACACCACTAACTGTACCACCTGCAGTACCTCCACGGCCCACCATTGGGCAGCGGCCCACACTTTGGGAATCGCTGCAGTACCTCGAGTAAATCACCTCCCCCCCTTTAGGTTGATCAACCAAATGTGGACATCACATGTTTTAAATCAGAGACGTTTCCTTCACGTCTGCGATGTATCAAGCGCCTTGATTGATCGCCTCAGAATTTGTGCAGTATATTGGATCTGGCCGCTGTAATTGGGTCACATTAACCGCCCGATCATGTGAAGATAAATGCGTTGCGTTTCAGATAATACATCCATCCACATCAGCAACAGCAGATGTGCACACAGTGGGGCTATTGAGAAGAAGTCAACTGTTGTGATTCAAAGTCACCTGCTAGACAGCTAGGCCACTTCAATTAGGTTTTATAGCCGTCATACGTAGATTAATTTACCTGATCAGTACGGCTATGATCGCATCATATGGCTCTGATCGCATCATCATCAAAAGACATTATAAGGTTATATTTGAGATCCATATAAAATCATTGTGTGTTTTAAGCGTGTAAGAGCCTACTAAACTAATATTGGGAACATTAAGGGACGCATTATGCCGAAAGGAAAAACATCCAATCAAAATGAAGTCAGATGAGACGATTTGGCCGTCATCCTACTGGCCGATCTGTGTTTATCCTCTGGATGTAATCTAGATGACTCTGTCTTCTCCTCCCGCCTCCATGTTGCTCTGTGGTAGGTAAGCACTCACCCTCTCCGTGTCCCGGGCCAACTCTGACATGCTGTTTGAGTGCAGCGGGGGTCACGACCCCTTTTCCAGGGATGTGTAAGGCTTGCATCGGTGTGTGTCCGTCGCTGCCCCCCCTCTCCCCTCCGCCCCCCAGATCCTTTCTTATGCACCTTGGCCCCACTGACACTCACACACATCCCCGAGTGAATACACACACACACACACACACACACACACGCACACGCACACACACACACACACACACACTCTCTCTCTCTCTCTCGCACGCACGCACGCTCTCTCTCACACACACACACACACACGCACATGCACACTCTCTCTCTCACACACACACGCACACTCTCTCACACACTCACACACACACACTCTCTCTCTCTCACACACACACACACACACACACACACACACACACTCAAACCAATTTGTTAGGCCAGATGTATCTGATTGATTCGCCCTGTTGAAAAGGGGGGGACGGCAATGCAGGAGGTTCTTTAGGACTAAAGAGACCCTCAGGAAGTTAAAGCTGTGAGCTATGACATAAAACGCACACACACACACACACACACACACACACACATGTACACACACACACACACACACTCTCTCACACACACACACACACTCTCTCACATACACACAAACAAACACACACCTCATACTGGCTGTTTAATGGGGACAACACGAGAGGCTGATGATGTCATCTGTGTGAGCCGCTCGTTAAAGGGGCAGTTCATATAAAGCCGTCCTGCGCGGCGGCGGGCAGCAACCTGTCTGATTGAACGGTGACCCGCGTGTTAGTGGTCCAGAGAGCTGTGATGTCACCAGTGACCCGCGTGTGAGTGGTCCAGAGAGCTGTGATGTCACCAGTGACCCGCGTGTTAGTGGTCCAGAGAGCTGTGATGTCACCAGTAAACAAACGGGGGCGGGGGGGCAACCTTGGCGCATGGCGTAACTCACAGCCGGGAGGCCGTTTGAAGCCCTTTAATGACAATTAATGTCAGCAGGACAATTAGTGCTCATCCACTGAAGTGCTTAACTGTAGACGGGCCGGGGGGGCGGATCGATCTTCCATACTTATCTGGAGATTGATTCCGCCTCTCATTCTCACGGTCTCCGACTCTCATCTTTTCTCCTTTCTCGCTATTCTCCCTCTGCTTCTAATCAATAGGGATTTTGCCAAGGGCCCAAAATAGCAATACAAATGGACGGATACCATCACTGTGTTAAGTGGATGAGATAATCGCAAAATGAAACTACTTCTCTCCGTTTTATTTCGGGGGGGGGGGGGGGACAACCCTCGGGGGGGGATCCTCCCTGGGGGGCCCCGCGTTGAGAAGCACCGGATCAGAACACTCCCAGTACATTTCTCCGGCGCTGCACGCTACACCACTCCTCTTCTTCTGTGTCTCTGCCCCATTGTGGCGCGACTAGACTCTGGACAACCCGCTAGCCACTCCCCTGTCACCCATCCTGCCCTGTGGGTGGGTGGGTGGATGGGGAGAAGGGGGTATTTCTTCGGGATGTATCCGACTGTGTGTGTGTGTGTGTACGAAAAAGGGAGGTGGGTGCGAGGAGGAGGGGGTGGGTCGTCAATTGTCCCAGGGTTTGGACACAGGTGGCAAATTCCTGGCATGCTTGCGCGACAGGATCAGTAACCAAAGGCCCGCGCCCGCCCTCCTCCTGCCCAGCCCGGGCTACCCCATTAATTGTGACCGACAGAGGGAATTGGTTTCAATTGACCCCCATTCAGCGGCCCTTTGACTGGCAGACAAAGGACACAGCCACGTGGAGACTAATGCTGGGGCTGAGCTTGCCTTGGAGGTGGTCCGGGCTTCTCCTCGCTCTCTCCCATGGGTTCCCCTCCCCTCCCCTCCCAAAGGCTCCACTACAGTGGCACAGAGGTGCAGCAGCCGAGCCCTGGGGTCTCAGCCAGGGGGCACAGATGCAGGTGTCCTGGGGGGGACGGCGGGCTCTGATCACGCTCGGGATGGGTGGAGATGAAAGAGGGCAACCGAGAAGGAGGAGGTTTTTGAGGATTTTGTGTGATGGGTCAGATACCACACAGTCCAATTTCCTCCTTTCCGGAAATGGGGAAGCCTGTTGTCATGTTTGGCCTGTCTTTGCCCGTGACCAACAAACCTGTCATCGCTGCAGGTGGCAGATCTTCCAGGCCGTGTCTTATTACGCCCACTTTGGAATGTAGCAGAAGCCTCTTAGTTTATTCAGACAATTTGTGTATTTGTAGTAGGGTTGTCAAAAGTATCGATAGTATCGAGAAGTATCAATGCTGAACATTTTAATCGGATACAATACTCATTTGCAACAGGTATCGATAGTATCGAAAGTATCAATACAAAAAAAATTAATGGATACAATACTTATTTGCAACAGTTTTGATAACATCAGTGATTTCTTTTAATGAAAAGAAAATCACAGATTTTTCCCTCCCTATCATTGGTGGGTATCTGTTGCTTCAACAAGCTAAAGGTGTTCTTCTGATGACTAGAGCAGAGGCTAATCTGCTGTCTCAGTTCAAAGTTTGATCAGGTCTAGATTATGGAGAAGTGTGCGTCTGTCCGTCCATCTGTCTAACTTTATTTTTATGCCTCTTGATGTGTGATTGGATATTTGACTTTCTGACCAACAGGTCACAAGTGGTCAGAGTCAATAACAGGCTATCCAAGCCACTGCCCATTAGTATGGGTGCTCCCCAGGGTTGTGTTTTGTCCTCTTTACTTTATTTATTTTATACCAACGACTGCATCTCGCTTTCCGACTTAGTCAAAATATTTAAATTTGCAGATGACACCACCGTGACAGGTCTGATCTCCTGTAATGATGAAACAGCTTACAGAGCAGAAGTCTCCTCACTTGTCGAGTGGTGTGCCCAGAACAACTTAACCCTCAACATCTCCAAAACCAAGGAGATGATTGTGGATTTCCGCAAAAATAAAGCTGAACTCCAGCCTTTAATCACAAATGATCAGGCTGTTGAGAAGGTGGAAAGTTTCAAATTCCTGGGGACCACGATCTCCTCTTCTCTTAAATGGAACGTCAATGTGAGCCTTATCGTAAAGAAAGCCCACCAACGTTTGTTCTTCCTGAGGCAACTCAGGAAATTCAAAGTCTCAAAGATAGGGATGTGTCACTTCTACCGAGCTATGATAGAGAGTGTGCTTACATTCTCTATCACAGTTTGGTTTGGTAACTGTTCAGCTGAAGACAGAGAAGAGCTGAACAGGGTCGTGAAAACGGCATCGAAGATCGTAGGTAAGGATTTGCCGAGATTATCCGATATTTATAACGAGCGCATACTGAAGCTAGGGCTGAAGATAATAAGGGACCCCTCCCATCCAGCCAATGCTCTCTTTGCCCCCCTTCCTTCGGGAAGAAGAGTACGCAGCATCAAATGCCGAACGACTCGTCTGCGTAACAGCTCGTACCCTGAAGCAGTGAGGGCCCTTAACTCCTCCTCAGTTCAGTTCACCACCCCAACTTAATTTTACTCCCTGGTCTTTTAATGCACCAGACACTTTAATGCATTGTGCACTTTTTTTTGTTGCACTAGCCGCCTGTGCCTACCCTGCACTGTACACTGTATTGCATACTGTTTTGCATTTTGCAGTTGTTTTTGATTGCATGTTCCTACTTTTTATACATTGCAGCAGATGTGTAGTTGTATTGTCTGTCTCTCATGGTCTGTTACTGTGATTGTCTTGTCTGTTGAGCATGCCAAGACAAATTCCAATCAATTTTGGTTGATATGGCAATAAAACTATTGAATCTTGAATCTTGTCGTCATCCCCCCCTTCCTGTGGTATCGAGTATCGATATTTTCCTGGGTATCGGTATCGAAGTAGAAATTCTAGTATCGTGACATCGCTAATTTGTAGGTGTCAATATGATTACGCAGATTATGATATAAATATGATTGATATCAATTATTATACAAATATTCTCACAGCATGGTAGACGACAGGATGGTCGACAGACAGCCTGGATCACAGTGACCACCTGTGTGCTGCTGAGAAAGGAAGAGATGGTTGCTGAATAAGAGGTGTATGCGCGGTGTGTGTGTGTGCGTCCGTCCGTCCGTGTGTGCGTGTCCCCTGAGGTGGCCCCGGTGGTCGTGAATCAGCGGTGTCGGTGACAGGCCCAGGGCTCCGTGCCTGGACTCCCAGTATATTTAAAATCCCTCCTAATTAAACTTAATAGAATGTAAATTTAATATCTGCAGAGATTGTGTGCTGCTGGCCGGCCCCGCTCCAATTTCACGATTGATAGAGGCCAGTGGGAAGGTTAATTGCTGACTTGATCTACTGTCCCCGTGACATGGCGTGGGGCCGTTTTAATTGGGGCTGATATGCTTGCTACATGTGCAGATTTCATTAGGCTAGCTGGCCTCTCGCTGATCCTGCCGCCGCAGAGCGATTCCAGCGCCCGGAGAGTGTTTTTGAGTAGCGCCCCCTGTCTGTGTCTGCAGGAAGTGCGGAGGAGGGGGGGAGGACCGGCCTCCCCGGACATCAATCTTCCTCCCTTTGTCCCGCGTCCTTTCTCTCGCTTGAGCAGCATGAAATTAAAGGTGGGGCCCTGGACTAGCCCAACTCTTAATAATGAATGCTGTAAAATGCTCCGTAATGACAAGGCGGAGTGATAGATCTTTCATTTCTCACACACTCTCTGTGGTCCCTCTCACACACAGCACACGCCCATGCTTAGTGGAGAAATAAATATAGAAGTAGGGCATTTTTTTTTGGCAGCCATATTCAGGACCATTCTCAGTTATCAGTTCCATCTTGTATTTATTTTTGTTTATTGCCATGTGAATGTGTTTCTGCATTTGTGGATGGAGATGCGTCTTTATTTTTCTATGTACTGTATGTTCCTCCATTACTTATATTATGCTTATGCTAAATTTGAATTCTGGAAAGAAAAGTATTTGTCTGAACGTCATCATTGAATACTTCTAATATATAAAGCGTCCAGTTTGTAAAAGTATAAAAGATAAGTTACTAACTTCAGAAGTACCAATATTTATTTTAATCATTTTATAAGGTTATTACGTCATGGGTATCTCATGTTGGTAGGAAACTCTTGATATGTTATTTAATATGGCCTACAGGGTATATATCCCCTCTAGTTGAAACCAGTAAGAGCTCATCAGATTGGCTGATGGCTATATTGTCCTGGCTGCTGAACCTAGGCTGGATAAATATAATTTCCACCACTAAAGGGTAAATAATCTTCTCTTTTGAGCCTGACTTTGACTAGCATGTGCGTGTCTGGCCTGCTATAAATCAAAAGGCAGCCATGGTGTAATTAAGTGTACACTACATTAGTCAGGCTAATTAATTTTGGGGGCCATCCATCCATTAACCAGCGGGCCAGCACTGATTGGGCCTCTGTTCTGTGGGACCCCCCGACACTAGGGACTACGACCCTCCTTGGCTGCCCTCAGTTTTCCACACATGCACACACACACACACACACACACACACACACACACACACACACACACACACACACACACACACACACACACACACACACACACACACACACTCACTCATTCACTCACTCACTCACTCACTCACTCACTCACTCACTCATAGACACACAACCCCTCAATTAAATTAGGTTTGGAAGGACACAAAAAAATCAAACACCAAAAACAGAAATGTTATGATAAACATGGCAGTGTTATGTCATCATAATAATGCAGGAAAATATTTTTAATAAGTCGTCATCCTGTCAAACCCTCAGAACTCCAATTTTGATTATTTTAACTTCACTTAATTACATGGTTCTATAGGGATTGAGCAAATTATTTGATCCTTGGGGATTTTGAAACCATTTCAAAAACCACATCAGATAAACTCAAAAATACATTGTTGCTAAGCTACAGTAAGAACGGTAATTCTGTCATTCCTCTTACCTCCTGAAAAGTTGGCGTCCTGGAGATACAAAGTTTTCACCCAATAGTAACAAAATATTGTTATCTTACCCTGCATCATAATTCACTCGATTTCTGGAGTATTTAGCAGCAGGGCCCGGTTTGTCCCAGAGCAGCAGGCATTAGGACTATTGTTTAGCACTCATTTATTACCAGAGCTGGGCCCAATAGTATTTACAAATCCTTTTCCTGGTTTGTTTTAGCCTCCTAAATCAATATGCTTTTCTGTGAATGACAACTTACTTTACCTGACGCTATCTCGATTGCCCCGATGTAGTAAAAAACCCCACCCCATAGTGTGTGTGTGTGCAGACTCAAACAAAACGTTAAGAGGTTTATTTGTAACTACTATTTGACCCGGGGCCTGTTTATAGCGCCCATAGCCTTTTGACAGAGACGTTTCCCCTTACAATACAATAAAGGCAAATGATGTTGGCTAGAGGAGTCCAATCTATCACAATGAGGGCCCATTATATCAGAGATAACCCATCTGGATATAGAGGGAGAGACTATTCCCTCTGGACAACAGCGCCTGTTCTCTCCGCTGTCTCTGTTTGCCTGTGATGCTAATGAATCCAGCACATAAGACCCAGAGAGAGAGAGAGAGAGAGAGCGGGTTCAGCTCTGAGGACCATGTAGCTTTGATGGCAGCGCCGTGGGTCCATATCATTAAAACGCTGGCGAAATGAAGAACAAGCAGAGGCTTCTGTTGGTGCTGCTCATTAACAACAGGCCGTTTGAGCCCGGCGCCAGCCATGCTATTGCCATTGTGTTAGCGGTGGCGGTGGGGGGGTACCGCTGCGACTGGCAGCTGGGCACACCGCGCCCCACCACGGTGGGGATGGCGTGACTGACCGACCCGAGGAGGATGAGCGCAGAGCCTGGCACCGACGACGGCGCCCGGGCGGGGAGGGAGGAGCGATGCCTCGGTGGGGCCGCGGTTCGGGCCAGAGGTGGCCCCCGGTCAGGGTCGTAGCCTGAGTTGCCCCCTTGCTGCTGCTGCTGCTCGCTAGCTAGCTAGCTAGCTAGCTAGCTCACTGCTGCTGATGGATACAGATGGATGTGAAGAAGATCCCTGTTTTCGCTCCGTACACGCGGCTGCACTAGTGCCACACTGTTGCTCCTCCTCCTCCTCCCACAAGAGTTTCAGTTTGTAGTTCTGAAGTCAGAAGGCAGAGAGGAATGGTCTGGAAACAAGCAGTTTGTCACTCTAGTGCTTAGCCGCGGGCTGCTGCCGGTGCAGGCCAACTCAGTAGTCTGAGGAAATTCTTTAAAATACTACGGATAGAAATTGAATGATATACTCATATTATGTCTAATTTACTAGCTCAAAAGCCTTTTCTCCCTTACTCTCTCTACCAATCACCAACACACTTATTCACTCACTCATTCACTCACTCATCTTCTCCGTCAATTGATCCTATCATCTCTTCTTCCTATCCGTCCCCCCTGAACTCTCTGTCTCTTTTGTCCGGCACTGTTTTAGGCCTTCATTCTGCTCGAGCCTTTCTCTCTAAACAGCTCCCAGCATTCCACAGCGCTGATCATCAAATCATCCGTCTTTAGCTGCTCAGGAAGGAAAAGGCCTTTTCACTGCCGGCAGAAATGACTGGCAAAGAAAAGAAAGCAGACGTTTTGTCTCCATCAGGGAGCTCCTTCCTCACAAAACAGCTCTTGTGTTGAATTGGCTCAGCAAAGCAGATTATGCCTAGAGAATTAGCTAGAACTTCTTCCTCTTCTTCTCCTCCTTCTCCTCCTCCTTCTTCTTCATCTTCTCCTCCTTCCTCATCTTCTCCTCCTTCTTCATCTTCTCCTTCTTCTTCTCCTTCTTCCTCATCTTCTCCTCCTTCTCCTCCTCCTCCTCCTTCTTCTTCTTCTTCTTCTTCTTCTTCTTCTTCTTCTCCTTTTTCTTCTTCTTCTAGTACGAGCATGATATAATATGATATTGTGGGAAGCCATCTTCTGAGTGTGCATAGTGTTAGGCTGCGGCACTATACGTTATGTGTGTGGTGTTTCCCCCCCCCCCCCTATAATGAAATTTAAACAATCAGCAGATTAGATGGAGATAAACCTCAAATAAATACATGGGATATTTACAGTATTTGGTTGTCAAGATTATGCTGATAATATTAATGTTCCAAATCTCATTTCTGAAATAATTGAATCAGTCTGTGAACTAGCCAATCATTCCACTGGCCTCAATAAAGATATTGGGTATTTGTCTACTATATTGAATCCACTACTTTTGAATTGAAATGGACTTAATAGGGATATTGGATGTTTGTATGCTATATTTCATCCACCACTTCTTTCTAAGCTGTGCGTTTTCTCTATAAATAAAAATTATGAATGATCAACTTTGGCTTCCAACCTCAGGCGTTCCTTATCTGTTTGTCTCTGCTAATTTGTTGGAGTGATGGTTCACTCTGTCTTCCATTATTCGGACTGGTCGGACTGGTCCCGCGCCTTTGAAATCACAAGGAGGAGCAGCAAGCGGCTAACAGTGGCTTTTCTATGTAGTCCAGATGAAATGTGGCATAAAGTGTGAGGGATAGGATAGGGCTGTCTTTGTGCCTGGCGTGTATGATGTCAGTCTATTTTTGACTAATGCAGTCCTCCTCGGCCTTTGCAATGCGGAGCACAATAATAGTTTTTCTTTCTGAAGGATGGGGGGGGTGGGGTGCCAAGCAGGCCCCAGGGCCACGCATGTTGCCCCTGGAGGTTATGTAAGGGATTGCACACACCATCACCATCCCTCTATTTCATCACTATAGTTTGCTGTGGGCGCTTCCATGACACCGTTTCCAGCTGCCGGTTTCCTGTTTCCGCCGAGGAGCGTTCATAGTGAAAGAGACTGGAAGAGAGTCGTCTCACGTGGTCAGACACAACGTCACACGTCAGCTAGCTTCCAGCGACTTGCATCTATGGCTGGCTACTGCGAGACTAGAAACAGAGAGACCGCTAAAGTTCCGTTCTATGAGCGAATATAAGAGTTCCGGTCCCGTACGCTAGCGAATTTAAGAGTTCCGGTTTGGACGTTTAGCCTTCAAAATAAAAGCGGCCGCTGCAACCACGTACTATTTTTTTGCCATTTCGGCGAAAATAAGCCCATACAGTACCACAATAGCTCTTTGACAGCGACGCGCACCTCCTTGCTAGCAAAAAAAAGTAACAGGAAGTCGACAACCGGCTAACCCATGCTGGTTTGTTTACATCCGGGCATTAGCAGGGAAGGGGGCTACCGTAGTGGCTGCGTAAAGACGCAACAGTTATTAATTATAATTAAATTATTAGTTTAACCAACTCGTATTTTCTGGTGTCGACTAGCGATGCGGTTTATCCAATTAGTGGCGCACACGCACATCCCTAAACTTAAGTTTACAAGAAATAGTCCAGTGCGACTACTAGTACACACATCGAAATTCAATGTCCAATCAACAAGTCAGTTTACATTTCCTGTTCAAACCAGGCAAAACTTCCCCTGGAGTTTACTCATGGTATCAGTCATTGGGCTCGATAAATCCATAGCAAAATAAAAATAGGATATGCAGATGAGTGCTGATAAAAATCTATTGGCGTTGTCAAGGAGGCCCATTGTGTTTGCAGAGTTGATCGGATGATTTAAACAGCCCGGGCCTATGATGGCGTAGCTCTGCTGTCAGTCACAGTGATGCTCCAGCAGAAAGGCTCATTGTAACACCGCTGTAAAGCGCAGTGTTGGCACCACCGTCTTTTAACCCATTGATACCTGATGCAGCATTTGTGTGTGTATCCCTTTAAGACCGCGAACCGCGTTAACGCGGTTCGCGGTCTTAAAGGGATACGCACACAAATGAGGGATATACACGCAAATGCTGCATCAGGTATCAATGGGTTAAACAACTCTGCCCACTGACATTAAGAGTGGCCCCCGGGCTCCATTCACACCCGCACACACACATATCCCATCATATTTAAGAGCGCCCATTAAGGGCCCACATTGAGAATTCATGGGCCCTTTTCTCTCTCAAACCCTCCCTCTGTGATTTATCTGTGACGGCCATATTGCCGGGGCCCTTTCAGAAGGAGTGGCTCCTCTTTTTGTCTTAGAGGAGGCGCCAAAAACAATGCTGCGTTTCAGGGCCCGTTCCTCCGACAAGGCCCTCCCTCTTTCAGGGGGGGGGGCCCGCGAGGAGAGGAGAGGAGAGGAGAGGGCCGGGGCTGGCCCTAACATCTGTTTGTGTCCAGAGAGCCAGGCTGGGACAGGGGGGGGCACAGCGCAGCCCCCTTCTCCTCTCCTCTCCTCTCCCCGGGGGTCTTTGTTCCCCGATTTCATGCTATCAGAGCGGCAGCATGTTTTCCTGCGCCGAGCTGTCAGGCGCATAAAGGGCCCCGAGTGGGGTCACATCAAGAGGGATGGGCATGAAAAATTGGTAAAATGTATCACAAAGCCCACCCACTAGATGGTTGCCTAGCGCCCGGCGCTGGGGTGTCAAGACCCCGCCTCCCCTCCCTCTATACCTTCCTCTTTCCCTTTTCCCTTGGCTGAATTAGACCTCCCCTTCTTCCCCCTCTCTCTCTCTCTCTCTCTCTCTCTCTCTCTCCCTCTCTCTCTCTCTCTCTCTCTGACCCGCCCCTCTCTGCCTCTGATTGGCCTAGCACAGGGGTGTCCAAACTTTTTTGAATGGGGACCAGATTAGATCATGTGAAAATGCCGGGGGGCCAGGTGCTTCTTGCATCATATGGGGTATAAAAATATATATATATATATATAAAAAGTACTCTAAAGATTTTGTTTACAATCTGAAAACATTAGTTCTGCATGTGTTGTTTCCTACTTGGTGCTTGTACAAACTGTATGATAGTGTCAACTGTTCATCCAAACACATTCGCTTGGCTATCCTGCATCTCTTTCTACAGTCTCTGTGGTCAGACAGACAGACAGACAGCAGTTATGCTTGCATGAAAGAAGACGCCACTGTGTGTTTATGTTTTTAATATAGTCTTTATCTATGGTTTATAACGCTGCCGCTACTCTTAGCAGTGCACGTATGTAGCCTATTCACCTTATGTAGCCACGCCCATTTGACCCAGTTGTGTGGTCGTGTGACGACTTCCGGCAAAAAATAAAATGGCTAGCTGCGCCAATATCATCTAACTCTGAATTAACTAATAATTTAGCAAATTGTATGTAACATACCAAATAAAAGCAAACGGCAATGTCTAAGAATGCAACGCCATGTACCTGGCTCGTTAAGTCTCGCATTCCAGGGAATTACGTTAAGTTACGTCTGCGGGTCTTATAGACGTAAGTGGCTCGAGCGCTCAGAGGAGAGAAAACTATCTGAAGCTTTCTTTGTTGGAGTCCAGGTATGTTTTACAAGAAAGTGCTCGTCATTGTCGACGATAACGTTATCTGAACAGTGGATACTCTGCTTGCTTGCTGTGTACCGAGCTCAAAGTAGTAGGCTACGTTCTTTGTTTTACCCCCTGCACTGTCCGCTACAAAAACAACTCTCTTCTTCTGACATTGTTTGAAATTGTATTTATTAGGATAAACATTCTTTCGTATTTGGCGCCGTGACCGCCGGAAGTGTTAACACGACCCGGAAGAATTTGGCCCACCCCTGCGTCTGAACATAAGGTGAATAGACAGAGAATTGATCAGGGTGCTATAAAAACAGGGTCAATGTGCATTTACAGTGAACTAATTCAGCTCATTCTAACACAAGAATCACATGTATTTGAATTTAAATATTAATCAGAGGAAACAAGGTGATGACATTTAGAATGACAAGAAAAAATACACATTCATATGTCTGTGCAATAAGCTTAAGTAGGCCTAAATAACTCGGTTATACGGTTTGCAATTGTAACGTTTAATATAATAAAGTAAGATCCCACACATAACCTTTTTGATTCTATATGCTGCCATCTGCTATCTCATGCTTGTTGATGTAATGATTGTTTTGCACCTGCTGCTAACATTATGAACAAATACTTAGATGACCCTTATAGCCTCAGCAACAACTAAGTGCATAGTCATTTTAATAAAGTATGAATGTTAGCTGTCCAGCAAACACACCACTCATATCTATAGGAATAATGCTTGGAAGTTAGTAGCCTACTCCCCCCAACCCCCCCTGGGAGAAAGTATATTAGGCTCGTTTGAGATGACTTCCGGGTTCTGGCTCGCCTGGGCGAGAGCAGCCGGGTGCAGTCAACCAATCAGAGGCAGAGAGGGGGCAGGTCATGCCTTCGCCTAGCCTTCGCCATCATGGGAGGGGGAAAAAAAATATCGCGAAAGGGAACTGGTGGGAACAGCATGATCCTCCCGTGTTCTACGTCCTGCCGGTGAAGCTCCCCGCTGTCAGGTGACAAGAAGCGGCTGGCATGTCTCGGAGGAAGCATGGTGCTAGTCTACGGCTCTCCCCAGCTCGGCAGAGGGTGGAGCCGTGACTGGGACAGCAGGGGGGAATTGGCCAAGTACAATTGGGGAGAGAACGGGGGGGGAAATCAGTAGAATTTGTATGATACTAACATTAGACGCTCGTGGTGTGATTCCTCTCCTAATCGTAATGATGGTTAACATGTAAACAGTCTCTGTAGCATATTGTGAATATTAATTGATCCTGTCCGTAGTGTTATCCATGCTGCAGCCCTCCTTAGAAGGGATAGAGTTAGAGCTTCATTAATTGTCCGGTCCTGAGCTTTATTGAACAACCGAGGTAATGAACTCAACAGAACTCTGCATTTTTATTGGCCCGGCACTAATCACCAATCACCGATTGGCTCTTCGATATTCTCTTAATTGACCTGGCATCAACAAATAGCCTCAAGTGTCCGTTTCCTCCAATTGATCGCTCGCCGGAGCTACAGCGGAATAGGTAAATTAAACGAGGGGTGGCAACGTGTTCCGAGTGCTTAGTAAGTGTTGACACTCTATCAACAGCCACTCCTATTGGCTGTTTTTAAATGTTCTATAATCATTGCTTCATGGTTGGATTGGAACTTGTTTTCTCATTAGCAGGATAAATGTCCCTCTCTTTAGGTCGGAGATGTGAACACGCTGCCGGGCTACTGTTTCAGATCTCAAAGCTGCCTTTTGGGACACACAACAACGACGACGAGCGCGGCTAACAACGCCGAAATGAATGCTAACAACATTGAAATGAATGGCACATTGAGGCGGCGGCCATTGAGCCGTTTGAGACTGTATGGACCTTAGAGAAGCTGCGCCGTTAAACAGCCTTGCCGACATCTGCCGCCCGCGGCTGGTTTCAAAGTGCTGCTGACTGAGAAGTGTCAGATTAAATCTCTCATTAGATGCTCTTTGTATACAGGTGGCAGTAATGTGTCAAGAGCCTCGGCCCTGAGACAATGTCCTCCTCTTAACTGAGACTAATACGCCTCAGGAGAACCCACCCACCCTCTTAACTGAGACTAATACGCCTCAGGAGAACCCAGGGTGGGTGGGTTCTCCTTTTACTGACACGACTTTACACACAGACGCAAGCACAATGAAGCATCTGGTGGCCTTTTCCTGTGGAGAAGCCTTTCCACGGCCATTGTGTCTGCTGCATGTGTGTGTGTGTGTTTATGTGAGAGAGAGATCAGGAGATTTAGTAGATCGGTGTGCCTCAAGTTATGTCTTATAGAGGAGATGTTTAGATTAGTTTGCGTGTGAAATTGGACTCAAATTGCGTAGAACGGTCATCATAAATGGCAGAATACTTGCTTCCAGCTTTGAGTGCGTGGGTGGGTGTGTGGGTGGGCAGGCGCGTGCTCGTGCATCTGTGTGTGTGTGTGTGTGTGTGTGTGTGTGTGTGTGTGCGTGTGTGTGTGTGTGTGTGTGTGCGTGCGGGGTGTGGTGGGGTGGTGGGGGTAACCCCCCCACAGTAGTGGGAGGTCACGGGGGTCAAAGTGATGAATTTTTATAGGCCTGTTCCCTGTGTTTCAGCCCTGTCCCTTTCTCTGCGCGCTGCACTGCCTCTCAAAGACTACCATGCAGGGCAATTTGTCCTGTGGGGCCCTGCAGAATGGGCCCGGCAGAGATGTTAAATACCAGGGGGGGGAGAACACACACACACACACACACACACACACACACACACACACACACAAAACATACACATACATTCTCTCTCTCTCTCTCTCTCTCTCTCTCTCTCTCTCTCTCTCTCTCTCTCTCTCTCTCTCTCTCACACACACTCACACACACACACACACACACACACACACACACACACACCCCTCCGTCCTCTTGTCCTGAATGATTTGTGGCCTGTCCATTATCCGTTCGGGGGGGGGGACAAATGCTTTTGGCCGGGTTCTGAAGGTAAAGCAAGAATGGCAGCTCTCAATGCGCCCCCATTGTTTTTAGAGAAGTTTCCCAGATGTTAGAATGCACCAGATAAATAGGGGCACATTATCGCTACCTCGCACGCCCTTTTACCTCACCGAGCTCGTTTGGGGGGGGGGGGCGTGGCCCACTTCGGAGACCCCCTACGACGACGCCCAACTTTGCCACCAACCCCTCAGCTTCAGCTCTCTCACAAGAGGTTCATGGGAAGGCGTGAGTGTGTGTGTGTGTATGTTTGTGTGTTTCTGTGTGTGTGTGTGTATGTTTGTGTGTTTCTGTGTGTGTGTTACTTTCTAGTCGGGGCGACGCCGGGCCAAGGCTTCTTTAGGGTCAACCATTGACCAGTGGGTCACCGCTAGGCTAACTTAGCGCCTCTTAAAACAGCATCACCCTCTTTCACGGTGAGAAGTTGTTCTTTCTCTCCCCTCTCGTCGACGGTGGAGCCGCGTCCCGCGCTGCTCGTGGCAGTGATGAATCCAGCGTCCTGTTTGCTGGGATTAATTAGCCGGGCTAACGGGGAGGGAGAGTGGATACCTCTGGCTGGTGTCCAGGCAGATCGGGTGGTGGAGGGTCACCCGCTGATTTACTGGCTAATCGCTAAAGCAGCGGAGCTAGAGGCCGAATTTGTTTTTGCCCACTTTGAAACGCTCCCTCCTGTCTTGACCCCCCCCCCCCCCCCTATCAAGGGGGGGGGGGGGGTGATGAACGGAGACGCGCGGCCGCGGCGAGCGATGGAAGAGAGCGGGCGGTGCTAAGCGATTCAGGCTGAACCTGGCAGGCCCCCCCCCCCCCCACTCGCTCGCTCGCTGGCACACCTACCTCATGTTGGCAGGCCCCGCTTTGCGTGGCGCCCGAGAAAATAATGGCGCGCCGTGACAATGCCACCGCCCCCGCTGACACAAAGGGGGCGCCCCCGTCCCCCTTCCTCCTCTGGTAATGAAGAATGAATGCTTAGCTCATTCTCCTCTCATCCACCCTCTCTCTCTCTCTCTCGCTCACACACACACACTCGTACTCTCTCTCTCTCTCGCTCACACACACACACACTCGTACTCTCTCGACCCAATCGAGGTTTAATCGCTGAGTTCTAAATGCACTCAATGGGATATTATATTGGGCGTGCAGTGAGTGGTGGCATGGGAAGCCCGGGAGGCAGCGTGGGAGGGAGGGAGGAGGAGAAAGCTCCAGACTAGAGAGAGGCAGGAGGAGTTGTTGGACTTGGGCTGGCACCTTGCCACGCCCTGTGCCCATTCCCACCACACAGAAAGCATACAGAACCCCCCGGTGCTATGGAGACCCTGTTAACATGGATCACACATAATGCACACATTCCTGATAATTGGTTGTACTTATACATCAGTTAAAGTGATTCTGATAATACTGTACTAGAAATACAAAATGCGCTGACAGCTACTGTATGGACCAAGTTTGGACTATTGGAATGTACATTATTGAGGCAATGTTATCAAAAATGGGAAAGATGCTTGGACTCATCGTCGCTGTCAGGCGGAAACCTTGTATCTCCAAATTTGTCCATTTTCTTTTTTCCCCTAAATGGATTTATTGGATTATTATGGATTATTACACTATGTTAAATGGGAATGTTCTTCCTTGTGAAGAATAGTTTTTTTTTTTTTGGAGATACAAGTTTTCTGCTCGACAGCGACGTTAGTGGGAATATCATTTCTTCATGCTCTTAATGAATCAAATATTTGTTGTCTCCAGAGATGCAGACAGTGCTGGAGTGTGTGTACCTTTTCTAACATCATCAGATGTACAGTAATATGTGTCACTGTATGTAGTGTACCAGCAGCACTGTGTCACGGTGCTGCTGTGTGCTGGTCTGCTGGCTGCTGCTGTGTTTAAGTTGGGCTCAGTGGACCCTCTCCATCTGTTAGCTGGACCGGCGACAGAAGGCTTGTGTGTGTGTGTGTGCGTGTGTGTGTGCGTGTGCGTGTGTGTGTCTTTGGTCTTTGGTCTTTGGAGTGGGACAGATTGCTTTAACCTCTCTTCTAAGGAGAGCGGCCCGGAATAGAGAGCTCCTTTTAAACAGCTGCTTCCTCCTTCGACAGTCATGAGATTATCCTCCTCCTCCTCCTCCTCCTCCTCCTCCTCCCCCCGCCCCCCCGGCCTCTGGCCCTCTGCACACACCCAGGGTTTGACCTTTGACCCCATAATGCAGAGATGCAATGCCAAGTCACTTTTTGCAGGAATCATTATAAGAACCCAGAGGACTGTGGAGAGAGACATCCCTACTACTGTACTCAGGACTCCCAACTTCCTTCTTCTTCACAGCTGTTTTCCTCCCACTTCCTCTCTTCTTCTTCTTCTCTGGCACTAATTCCCACGTATCAAATGAGGAGGCAATTGCAGTCAAACGAATTATGTTAATATCATTTAGCGCGGCCGGTCAGCGACAGCGTGTTTAGATGTAATGCGCTTACTTACGACGCTGCTGCCTTTGAAGGCCCTTACTTGAAGAGAGAGCTCTGTTCCAGCACGCCCCCCCCCCCCCCCCCCCCCACTCCCTCCTATCACATTAGCCAAAGAAGTCCTCCACAATTAGAAGATGAGCAGCTGGGTGAACTTGTGGTCAACATCTGCCCTCTCGCTCGCTCACTCACTCACACACACACTGAATTATTTCTTCTTCTTCTCTTTCATTTCTTGTTGTGTGCGAGGAGGAGCACCTGGCAGTGGGAAAGGAGGCATCACCGCGTTGATAAGGCTCTTAAGTGAGCGCATGGCGTTCTCATTTACCCCTCTGTGCGTTCGGATGGGCCGATCTCATGACGGGGGGGGTTACGACAGGGACACTGGGGGGGGGGGGGTGGAGGGTGTAGAGAGAGAGAGAGAGTTTTTTTTTTTTTTGCTGAGGCGTTTGGAGGCGACAGGAGGGCGCCACCGTGATCAATAGCGTGCAATCAGCCGCCACCAACTGCCCCTGACACGCTGATCGGTCATAGTCAATGATCGTATGAGTGGATCAATCAATCATCAGCGTCGTCCAGCAGCAGCAGCAGCAGCAAGGCGACGGGTCCGGCCGTGGATCTGAGTTGATCCGCTGAACTCTGCCACGCGATTGGCTCATCTCAAACATAAATGAAAGAGGTTGACCTCATCATGGTCATTTAGACACTGGACATAATGCAGTACACATGTCAAATGAATCAGGTTTCTTCTCCGCTCAATCACTTCTGGCAAATGTAATATGTACTAACTGCAATTGGAATCGTTCGTTTCCCACTTTAATTCGCTCAGGAATTCATTGTGGGTGAAATGGTTTTCCCACAAGAACAAGGCAGCATTAGGTAATTGTCCCCCCCCCCCCCCTCTTCTCTGTTGAACTTCCCATGTCAGTGGCACTTGGCACGAGCTATAACACGGGTACAAAACCATTATCTCACTGAGAATGATATCATTCTGCTAGTCTCTAAGTAGACGTGTGTGTGTGTGTGTGTGTGTGCGTTTCTGTGTGTATCTGTGTGCGCTTGCATTTGCGTGCGCTCACTTGTGCAGGTTAGAGCTGCAACGATTAATCGATTAGTCGGTCGGCAGAAAATTAATCGACAAGTATTTTGATAATCGATTGATTGTACAATTTTAAGAGAAAAGGTCTAAATTCTCTGATTCCAGCTTCTTAAATGTAAATATTTTCTGATTTGTTTACTCCTGTATGACAGTAAACTGTTATTATATTTGAGTTGTGGACAAAACAAGACATCTTGGGCTTTGGGAAACACTGATCGTCATTTGTTATCATTTTCTGACATTTTATAGATCAAACAACTAATCGATTAATCGAGAAAATAATCGACAGATGAATCGATTATGAAAATAATAATAATAATATTAGTTGCAGCCCTAGTGCAGGTGTGCTATCGCTAAGTGATGGGGATATATGCGATATGCATGTTCCGTGGTAACATTTCACCCTTGCATTGAAACAGCAGATTCCCTGATCCTCGCCTCCTCGCTCACTGGATTATCAAAATCATTTGAACATGAATGGACATGGGGCCTATTTCTGTCCTTTAAATATTGATGCTTTTTCTCTCCTCCAAGTCAATAAGCAGTGTGAGTTTCTGGCTTCAGTCGTAACTGGAGTGGCCAGCAGGGATTTATGCTTCACTAGCTTTTGGATTTGCAAAGCAGACAACAGAAGGGGCTCGCTGGGAAGAATTACCAACGCTTAGTTATCAATGCTTGTAGAATTCTCTAACTTGAAGGCACCTGAATGAGAAAGATTTTTTAATATTTCAAACACTCCCAAGACCTGTTGTTTTTGTTGCAAAATAAATGCTGTTGGACAGAACCTGTAACTCGGTGCCATATTTGGTACGCTCGGCGCTCATCATAGAAGAGGATAAAAAAGTGACTTTTTCCTGGATTGTCTGTGCTGGTTGTGGATTGTCTGTGCTAGTTGTGATTGTCTGTATGCTAGTTTTTTCTGTGCTAGTTGTGATTGTCTGTATGCTAGTTTGTCTGTGCTAGTTGTGATTGTCTGTATGCTAGTTTGTCTGTGCTAGTTGTGATTGTCTGTGCTAGTTGTGATTGTCTGTATGCTAGTTTGTCTGTGCTAGTTGTGATTGTCTGTGCTAGTTGTGATTGTCTGTGCTAGTTGTAATTGTCTGTATGCTAGTTTGTCTGTGCTAGTTGTGATTGTCTGTATGCTAGTTTCTCTGTGCTAGTTGTGATTGTCTGTGCTAGTTGTGATTGTCTGTATGCTAGTTTGTCTGTGCTAGTTGTGATTGTCTGTATGCTAGTTTTTTCTGTGCTAGTTGTGATTGTCTGTATGCTAGTTTGTCTGTGCTAGTTGTGATTGTCTGTATGCTAGTTTGTCTGTGCTAGTTGTGATTGTCTGTGCTAGTTGTGATTGTCTGTATGCTAGTTTGTCTGTGCTAGTTGTGATTGTCTGTGCTAGTTGTGATTGTCTGTGCTAGTTGTAATTGTCTGTATGCTAGTTTGTCTGTGCTAGTTGTGATTGTCTGTATGCTAGTTTGTCTGTGCTAGTTGTGATTGTCTGTGCTAGTTGTGATTGTCTGTATGCTAGTTTGTCTGTGCTAGTTGTGATTGTCTGTGCTAGTTGTGATTGTCTGTGCTAGTTGTGATTGTCTGTATGCTAGTTTGTCTGTGCTAGTTGTGATTGTCTGTATGCTAGTTTGTCTGTGCTAGTTGTGATTGTCTGTATGCTAGTTTGTCTGTGCTAGTTGTGGATTGTCTGTGCTAGTTGTGATTGTCTGTGCTAGTTGTGATTGTCTGTGCTAGTTGTGGATTGTCTGTGCTGGTTATAATTGTCTGTATGCTAGTTTGTCTGTGCTAGTTGTGGATTGTCTGTGCTAGTTGTGATTGTCTGTGCTAGTTGTGATTGTCTGTGCTAGTTGTGGATTGTCTGTGCTGGTTATAATTGTCTGTATGCTAGTTTGTCTGTGCTAGTTGTGATTGTCTGTGCTGGTTGCGGCTACAATGATTTTTTGACAGGGAAAAGTATCTCTGCCTTGCCCTTCTCTTCTAGCTCCTTCTTTGCCTCTATTCATCGCACAAAGCTGCTTAAGCGCACTTAAGCGCATTAGCATTTGGCTGCCAGGGGACCATATTGACCCTGCATTTGGAAGGCCTAAATGAGTGAAAGATGGAGCGATTTGTTAGGGCTTTAGAAAGTTGCCTTTGGGGGGGTGAGGGGGGGTTGGTGGGGGTCTGTGGAGGGGTGTTGGTGGACTGACTGAGGAGAGTTGTTGGACTTTCTCTCAGGCCAGGGGGTTTGTTCTAATCTGCTGTGTCGTTTCTTCGTGGCCGAAGCCGGACTGATTGGTGACATTTTGATTCTAAGGGGGCGCCTTTTTCTTGCTCCACTATATTGGCTTGACCCGATTATCTGATCTGTGCTTTGAATTTCAATCGGGTCGGGCCCGTCCCGTCCCTGCCCTGCCCTGCCGTGTGCTATGGGAACCACACCGGCAGAAGGATTACCTCATTCAACTGTCTTCAAACACAGATGGTCCAATGTTTAACTAATTGTTAAGAGAGTCCACAAAGGGGAATTTAAGCATGCACAGGGTCCGCGGGGTCAGTACATAGACCCGGGTCAAGAAAGGGGGACAGTGAGGGGTCAGTACATAGACCCGGGTCAAGAAAGGGGGACAGTGAGGTGACACTTTGTGGGACACTTCTTTAAAAATCTTTCAGATGCGTAGCGGTGTGAGGCTGGGCACAAGGACTGCAGAATGACCAGCAGACAGTAATACAGTATGGCCCCACACACATAGACTGCTGGTGTGTGTGTGTGTGTGTGTGTGTGCGTGTGTGTGTGTGTGTGTGTGTGTGTGTGTGTGTGTGTGTGTGTGTGTGTTGCATAGAAATATCCTACATCATTCAAACTGTGATATTTGAAAAAGTTAACTGTGGATTTCTGATATGAGATGACTATGTGACTTCATTATGTTCATTATGTTCCTGATCAGCCTCCATCTCTCTCCTCCTCCAGAGTCTCTGCTCCACTGCCACCATGCAGACGGTCAGAGCCGCCGACACCAATGAAGTTGACAAGCTAATATTCCAAGAAAGTGATAACGACCGAAAGGTACGCACCATTAGTGTCATAATGCTGTCATCACCATTACATACCTGTGACATCATACTGACATGATCATAACCTCATGGACATGAATTTGCAAACTGAACTTAAATGATATTCTCAGGCTGACCTTTTGCCAAATTTGAATCAAAACAAATCCAGCTGATACAGTTGGAATATAAGGATTTCCCTTTGATTTGTCAATTTTTTTAATATGTAATTTCACTTTAAATAGTGAGTATTTCACTCAATTCTAATTTGTTTGCCGAACCATATATGTATAGAGAGCCAAAGTGAACCGTCACTTCCTGGTTTTCTCCCTGTACCAGCATGTGAAAAATATGAATGGTTGTGAACGGAGAGATTACGTTACACACATGTTAAATTTTGTCAATTTAAAATATAACTATGCATGTCAAGAAAGTCGCAGTTTGTCCTGAAACTGAAACGTAAGGTTTCGTTTTGTCAATCAGCTACATCTCTCTCACCCTTGGACGGGCGAGAGAGACGTCGCTTACGCGACTGGTTGTGCGTAGTCTTTCTGATTTATAACTTAGTGCCACAGTTTTACCACAAACTCCGACTTTCCTGACATGCATAGTTATCTTTTAAATTGACCAAATTTAACATGTGTACCCCACTATCCCGTGGCACATTTCAAACAGGATAAAAAAATAACATTATTTATTTATTATAGTTCACAACCATTCATATTTTCCACACGCTGGTACGGGGAGAAAACCAGGAAGTGACGCTTCACTTTGGCTCTCTATATACAGGTGGTTTTAGTAGCAGATGTGAACAGGCTTAACGCCTCAATGAGACACATATAGAATGAACAGTAGTGCTGCCCACCAGCGCAGCACTGCACTTCATTAATGCTCTAATTACAAAGTGCAGTGCACATTAGTGTTGCTATTAATCAGAGCTCCATTCCTCTTCTCCCACTGATCCAGCTTGTTCTCCAACTTGAAAAGAAGCTTTTTAATTATGTCAACCAGGACGTTTTCCGGGAAAACAATGGCACCTCGGTGAGTCACCTCTCTGTTTCATAACCCAGAACACATTCATCCACTTCCTCTCATATCTCCTCCTCTTCCATTTACTCATTACTCATTTTCATTTGTTTTACCCACTCGGGAGACTTTCTTTCGGTGGGGTCGTGCGACTATATACTGTACAGCAGCAACGAGCAGTTTGCTGCATCTCAAGTCGCTTCACCGTTAAGCGATCACATGACACACAGCACAAGGGAAAGAAAGGCATTGATTATTTATTCAAATGACTAAAATAACTATAACTGAAATAGCTCAAATCAAAACAAAAAAACTCAAACAGTTTGAGGGGAAACTTTGGAAACCTCTGAGCTGGACCTTTTGATTGTTATAGGTTTCAGGCTAAGATTAGAGTAGAGTAGAGTAGGACAGGGCAGACTAGGCTGTAGATTAGTTAGATTCCTTGTGTGCTAGTTTAGTTAGTTCTAGAGTTAATGGCTAGAGTAGTCACATTGTCTGTGCTGTTGCTCGTTTGGCCTGGCCTCTCTGCTGCTGGTTCTAGTGTGCCGCTGCTACCTCGGCCTCGCCCGCTACTGCCCTGGCCACTGCAGTGGGATGACCAGGTGGATTGAGTAGCTGCTGTATGCCCTAATAGGGCTGGGCGATAAATGTCAGACTAATCGTTTGCTGTCTATTCAGTGGCTCATATCGCCCGGTAACAATAATACATAACTTGATTGCTAAATTGTACTGTCCCCTGTGACTATTCGTGACCGTATCGCCCAACCCCAGTATATCCTGTCTGTTCTGCTCTCTCTCCCCTCTTCCCCTGCTCTCTTCCTACCTTTCTCCCTCTCCACCTCCTCCCTTTCCCTGCTCTCTCCTCCCCTACTTTCTCTCCCCCTTTCTCCCCTTCCCTCTGTCGCTCTCTATCATAAGATTGTTCAACCATGTTATGATTATTATTACTGTAATTGTTATTGTTGTGTCAGCTAGATTTAGCTAGACCTATTCGCTGTGAAGCCCTGTGAGACATGCTTGTGAATTAGGGCTATACAAATAAACTTGACTTGACTTGATTGGCTGGAGGTGCACAATTTGAATTGGGGGCTTTTCATTTTGAGATAGCGGGCATTGAAGTTTAGTGCCAAGGTAAATAAATATAAAATAAAATAAATAAAGTACATACACACATGTCATTGTGCTGATCTGAGCCACGCAGATGGGTCCGTTAACATCTCCTTGGCCTAACACACACGGTCTTTGTCCCAAATGTCTTTGGAATAACTTCTAAATAAGACCGAGTGTAGATGAGATGAGCGTTTAATGTCTACTGAGGAAAAACAGCTGATACGCATTTCCACTTTTATATGGCTGTATATTAAGTAATTGGTTCAAATATGGAGCTTGTTAAAGTTGCCATGAAGGCCACACACACACACACACACACACACACACACACACAAACACTAGACTAGACTGTGCGGCCACTGACCTCGGCGCACTGGAAACAGTGTATGCATGTAGTTTGGCACATACATATATACAATATGGTCATCCTCATTGTATTCCTCTATGGTCCCCTTTACATCTGGCATTTAAATGTGCTTTGGGTGATCAGATTGCAATCAGATCAGACACATGAAAGTACAGGTGTAACTGCACCCAAGACACATCGAGAACGGATATGGTTCATATCTGGAGATACAATCTGGATATGAGAGGCATTTTAATGCAAGGTGTAACGGGAGTCTATGTGACAAACCCAACTCATCTGACAGCTATCAAATCAACGCGTGCGTCAGCCATCGAGAATTGAACCCTGGGCGATTTTGTCGCTTGGACGCAGCCTATCGGATGCAACGCAATACAGATGCAATGCGAGGAGCGGAGCATCTTTCAGTGCCGGTAATGGAATCATACCTTCAATGCTTGACGTCCGACGGCTGCTAAAACACACAGTGTGTGTGGCCCAGGTCTGCTGTGAATGTTTGTGTACTGAACAGGAGCCCTATAGTCATGTAAAACCTGTCAAAGTTATGGAAAAATGCCACATATCCAAAAAAAAATTGAAATGTCAAAGGAAATTTGATGTTTTTTTAAGTCAATATGATGCGACTCTTGGGACATCTGGTTACATTTGGTGGAGGAATAACCCAAATAACACATTTCCTGAATAAATCATATAATTATAATGTGAATGTGTGTCTTGAATAAACGTGTAGAAACACATACAAGTCCCCAGGAGGAGTAAACCGTAGTTAGCCAAAATAAGGCAAAGGGCATTCAAATCAGCTATCCAGCCAAAAATGGAATCTGATAATAGACATAAGACGCTGGTAAATATTGCAAATTGCACGGCGCGTCGCAAAAGTCGTGGAATTTGATCAGCAAAAATGTGTCGCATCCCTGACTGTATAACAGCCACTGTAGGTGGCGGAGGAGTCCCACTTTCCCCCTCCCTCCTCCCCCTCCCTCCTCCCCTCCTCTCCTCCTCCCCCCCTCCCCTCCCCCCCTCTCCTCCTCCTCGCCAAGCCAGGCAAGATGGATGACATAATGGGGGCATCAGAGATAATCTGATGGTCATGGTCTAGTTAAACACACCATGTTATGATCCTTATAAAACAAACTGCCTTTCCAAAAGGATAAATGTCCCCCTCCTCGCAGCGCACACACTCCTCCACTGGGGCAGCAGGGGGGGAAGAGGAGGGGAAAAAAATCCATTGCATCCTTCATCAACTGCTAGACTTGTACCGGCTTGACAGAAATTTAATTCGAGGCAGCTCTTGAAAATAATTATTGTATTTTGAGAGGAGTAATCATTGGCCGGGACATGATTGAATGTGTCCATGCCTATTGACTTTTGCGATGATTAATAGGTTTGTTTAGTCGATATTCCCATCGAAATTGTATAATTAATTATCCCCGGCGCTGTCACGGGCGGGACGATGGAGAGCCCTGATGAGTATTTGGGAAGATTAAATTTTCCGGGGCGCTTGTGCGGCGTCGAGGGGGCACCGCGGGGCCTTGCTCCGGTGGACAAATGGGAGGAGCAGGGAGAATGTGTGTGCGTGTGCGTGCGTGTGTGTGTGTGTGTGTGAGAGTTGTGTATCTGTAGATGGGGCAATCAGTACAGTTTCTTCCTCCACTCCCTGTCCTACAACACACACACACACTCGCGCACACACACACACACACACACACACACACACACACACACACATCCTTCCTCTGTCGCCATTGATTTTGTTTCAGTATCTCTTTATTGTAACTTTATCAGTGTGGTGTCGGCAGATGAGGGGGTGGGAGCAGCAGAGGTTGGGGGGTGTTTGTGTACTAGCGTCGGGCTCCTGTAGCGAGTGATGAACCTCTCTCTGTCCGGCCCCGCTCCTCCTCCTCCTCCTCCTCCTCCTCCTCCTCCTCCTCTTCCTCCTCGGCATGCGGGTGGCGTCGCGCTCGCCCATCGCTCACACGGGCCGCGAGACTTTTTAAAAACGCGAGACGGAAGAGAGAGATAAATACATAAAAAGGGCCGCTCCCTGCCCCAAACTTTCTTTCATATTTTATCTTGTCACAGCTCTTAAGTGGTAATACAGAAGCCGTGCTGAATAAAATCTGACCTTACAGGATTTATATAAACCGGAGCGGAGCTGAATTGGGTCCTGAGCTGTCTCTTTAGTTGAGCTGGGCGGTTCTGAATGGCTCTGGCAAAGCATGGACCACTTGCTTAGCGTGATCCGAATGGATAAAGTGTACAATAGGCACGATGCATTCTTATGTTGATATACTTACTTTTTGACCTTAGCCTAGTTCAGAGGTGGGCAACTGGCGGCCCCCGATCTCACTCAGTGTGGCCCCTGGGTCAATTATTATTAATTTTTGTATTAGTATTATTAGTATTATTATTTACAAGGCGGACGTTTTTGGTTAGGTTAGGTTAGACCACGCAAATCTGTGTTTTTATTTTACTGTACATCCCAGAACATGGCGCTAATGGCGTTAGCATTGTCCATCCACATACTGTTTAACGTTAGCATTTGAGCTAACGCTATTGTAACAAACTACAGTATATCCAGGAGGATGCACATTGCACATGCAACATTGCTAATCTGATTAATATGACATATTTGGGTGATCAAATTGCTGTAGCGGACTGTTTTAAAGCTAGAGCAAAGTTTCTGGTGTCATCTGAATGGACGAATTACTACATTTGAAAATGAAAAATATAAATGTTGGTATAATAAACTTTGATTACCAGTCCTTTTCATCAAATTAGTAGCTATAATTGGGAGTGATGGTGTTACAGTAGGCTACTGGTGGAAGTACACGCTCACAATCTGGCCCTCTGGTAGCGAGGACATTTTTTGTGAGGCCCTCTCTGTCATCGAAGTTGCCCATCCCTGGCCTAGTTCTTCAAAACAATGGTTTTGGGAAGGATGAAATTGTGCCTTTATTTTGAAATTGGAATAGGAAACTTGAGAAGCGATCGTCATCTTATTTGTGCCCCCTCCACTTAACATGAGAGAGATGAGAGTGAGTGCATTGCTGCTATGTACTGTGGTGGCGTCGTGTTTGTTTGGGTCGGCCACCCCCCCCCCCCCCCCCTGTCAGCCACACTTTATCGCTTTTCCACACAAAATAATGAAGATCTCATAAAAAAGAAGAAAAAATATGGCCGCCGCGCAATGAAAGCCAAGTGTGAGGTGTAAAAATCAAATTAAATGACCTTTCACCCCGGCGTTTATTGATGGCGTTTAATGGCAGCAGGTGTTGTCGCCGGGGATATTTGACAACGCGTAAATCAAAGCACAATTACGGGCGCCGGACAGGGGCGAGAGAGGGACAGTCGAGGGGGCCTGAAGAAGACCTCCCTCTTCTTACACCCCTCGACTTCGCCCCTCTTAACCATCACACACACTCTGATTTAGGAGTGTGATGATCAGACTCTTAACCATCACACACACCATGATTTAGGAGTGTGATGATCAGAGGCAGGAATCTGAACCAATGACAGGGTGCTTTTTACTCCGACACTCTGACACTTCCTCATCCTCTTCTGTCTGTGATATTGCAGCATGGGCCCAGCCCCTCCACAACTCCCAAGGTCATTTCTGCCGGACAAACTACTCCCAGCTTTATAACGCCACAAGGCCTTGAACCAATACAAGCTGTTATTTTCTTCTTCTCTCTTTTTTTCTCTAACCGCTGACCCACCAGACCAGCCAATCATTACGCTTAATTGACCCGGGATGAAATGTAGTGTGAAAAATCTCTGCCCGTAGGGTTTTCCAGTCACCTAAATGAATTACTCAACATTCACTTAACACACACACACACACACACATGACACACACACACACACACACACACACACACACACAGCATAGAAACACACAGCTCTATGTTGCTCCCCAACAGCGCTCATCTGCTGCTGTTTAAACGGTGTCACTCACACACTTCTGAGGCGTTTAGCCCCCCTTGCAAACAAACACTGTCCCACCTGCGAACACACGCGCGCACACACACACACACACACACGCACACACATGCATGCACGCACACACACACACACACACATGATGGAAAACTTAAAACGTGTCAATTATTGACACAAGTACTCACCGTTTTAACCGTATTGAGCATACACTGCTAAAAATGCTTTCGTGCACACTTTCGCCAAAACGATCTGCCATCTTTCTTTCTTTCTTTCTTTCTCTATTGCTCTATTTCTATCTTAATCTCTTTCTCTCTCTCTCTCTCTCTCTCTCTCTCTCTCTCTCTCACACACTCACACACACACACACACACACACACACACACACTCGGGGAAGGTGGATGGAGAGATGGGGTGCACAGTGGAGCGTGGGGTTGCATCCCGTGCTCTGCCATCCCTCATCCACAGTGTGTGAGTCTGTCCCGTGACCCCGGCACCGCCAGTTTGATGAATGCTGCGCATCTGCCCTCCTGAACCACCGGGACTCCGTCTGGGAGCCCCCCCTCTACACACACACACACACACACACACACACGCACACACACACACACACACACACACACACTGGGAGCCCCCCTCTGCCTGGGAAGTAATGGCCAGTGTTCTACACCACTGGCACATGATCGCACACACACACACACACACACTCGGAGCGCACATCCTGCATTTTGGCGTTCTTATAGAGAGGCAAAGTCACCGCCTACTTCCTGCTTCAGCACTGTACCAGAGATTTTCATCCGCCATTTATTTTCCCATAGACATTTTGTAAAATGCTTATAAAAATAGTTTTACTTGTTCAAACCAAACGGTTCAGCTATATTTAGAATCGAGAGAGACCATAGAACATTTCACTCGGACCAAAACGTTAAAAAAAAATTGCGGATTTAAAGAAGAACAAATTGATGTAGTTTTCTAAAGTTTTGGTCAGAGTGAAATGTTCTATGGTCTCTCCCGATTCTAAATATAGCTGAACCGTTTGGTTTGACGAAGTAAAGCTATTTTTATAAGCATTTTACAAAATGTCTATGGGAAAATAAATGGCGGATGAAAATCTCTGGTACAGTGCTGAAGCAGGAAGTAGGTGGTCACTTTGCCTCTCACACTGCCCAACAATACTATGCGTAACGTAAATGTGTCCTGAGGTGGAGATGGATGACAGTAGTTGTACCTGCGCTGAGGAAATAACACTCTTATGACAATCGCCTGGACGCCCCCCCCCACACACACACACACACACACACACACACACCCCTCCACCCCCCACTTTGGTAGGACGTCCCTCCAAACATTATCCATGTGCAGCGCGTCATCCCCGTCGCTGTTATTTCATCATGTAACCGTCAACGTATCGCCTCGTGTAGTACACCGATGTAACGTCATTAACGTCACGCCACGTCTGTACGAGCGCTGAGAGGAGGTCTTCTTCTTCGTCAGGTCATAATTGTAGCTGCCGCGTGTTTGAAACGTGTACAATGGCTCCTACAATGTGGCTGTACAAGACTAAACGAATGTGTCGTCTGGGCCCCGCGCCTCCGCTGTCTTCCTGTCTGAAAGCAAGGGGGCGGGGCTAGCGGCGGGTTCCTCCGGGGGTTGCCGGGGGAGACGTGTGTGTGTCAGTCTCTCAGGGAGGCAGCGATGCAGGTGCCCCGGCTACCTGTTCATCTAACACATAATTAATGTGTACAAGAAGCCCGCTAATTGCACTTCTCACTAATGATTTATGGGTTTTGTGAAAGGGGGGAAATTGGGGGAAGTGTGTGTGTGTGTGTGTGTGTCTGTGTCTGTGTGTGTGTGTGTGTGTGTGTGTGTGTGTGTGTGTGTGTGTGTGTGTGTGTGTGTGTGTGTGTGTGTGTGTGTGTGTGTCTGTTTGTGCAAAGTGTGTGTTTCTGTGAGTGCGTACAGCTGGGTGAGGAGACATGATTGATGAAGAGTGTGTGGATCTGCTGTCAGTGTGGAGAGACAGACAGACCCCCAGTAGGACAGGGCTAAAAGGACACAGTAACGCACACAGTAACGCACACAGTAACGCACACACACACACACACACACACACACACATGCATATACATGCACTTTTTCAGAGAAGTTTTCGACACGTCTCGAGCAAGGAGAAGAGATGCTTTGTAACCAGATTTAGCTGCTACATGTAGCTAGGTTCCACCTGCAGTCGCCTACAGGTGAACAACACACAGAGCAAAAGCATATCCACTTCACATGGACTAACAACCTATTAACATTCACGCAGGCATGTGCACACATGTGCAGACATATGTGCGTACACACCTATATTTACAGTCCATGGTACACACACACGCAAACAGAGACGCACACACACACTTCCTATGAGTAAATACAAAGAGTACAAATTAAGAATACAAATACAAGTGGTAGCCTAAATCAGAATACAAATATCAAAATATCACATGCATATATCCAAAGATTTAAAAACAAGCTGACAAGATGTCAAATTAATGCTGACAAGACTGGTTACTTGAAATCCTCTCTCTCTCTCTCTCTCTCTTGCTCTCTCTCTCTCTGTGTCTCTCTCTCTCTGTCTCTCTCTCTCTCTCTCTCTCTCTCTCTGTCTCTCTCTCTGTCTCTCTCTCTCTCTCTCTCTCTGTCTCTCTCTCTCTCTGTCTCTCTCTCACTATCTCGCTCTCACTCTATAAATAAGGAAATCTGTGCAGTTTTTCAAATTGGCAGGAAGCTTATTTCATTTTTTAACGGCCTAAAAAAAAAAGCAGATTGTGAAAATGCAGAGTCTCATTTTTGGACGCTACAGTCTCCCCTTGAAGCAGACCTTGAAGCTCTGCTCTTTTGCTCAGAGTGGAGCTGGACAATTCATGGACTTTTTTTTAAGTATTGTGAAGCAACCACTAGGTTCACCAGAGGTACACCTCTTCTTCAATACACGATCTCAACATACTGTAGTTTTAGTATCAACTCCATGCTGTGTGGGCCCTATTCCAAATGGCAGACGCAGCAAACTGACATACAGGTTGATATCAGCTGTATGTGTGGATGGGGAAAGTGAACGACTAACACTCTCCCTTCCCTCATCAGCTGCCACCAAGGTGCCCTTGAGCAAGGCACCTAACCTCCAATTCTGGTGTAACTGTGAAGTGGGGTGGGAAAAGAGCATGCTCATTTAAAATGTTGAAATCAAATACAACGAGCATTTGAAAGCATTTATTCATGTGGCGTTTCTCTCCACAGCTTTTAGAGTTTGACAAAGAGCTGTCGGTGTTCAAGGATCGCCTGCACGAGCTGGAGATCGCCTTCCCTCCCAGGTACGGAGCCTTATGACATCACTTATGACATCACACACACGTCTCTCCGCATCCACACCGCGAGCAACCACATCCACAAACCACTGCTCATTCTTCGTCCTGATGTCATTTTAGGTCATGAAAAGGGTTTTTAAATGTTTGAAATTATATTATCTAAATGTGAAGCCCTTAGAGGTCTTAAATGAATAAAGCAGTTTAAGTCTTAAATTTCCGTTTTAGAGGTATTAAAAAATCTTGCAGAAGGCGGCAGGGTCGCCTCACTGCACGAAGATCCCGGATATTAAAATCCGGGATCTGGACATATTTCTTTTTAGCTGCATGCGGTGTGATCATATGACAGCGCCATATGACATCATATTCTCTTGACACGTCTTGAAGAAAACTACTTGCGTTTGACTGATTATTAAGATTATGAACACGCAAACACAATCACACAGACTCCATCACCCCTCTCATTGTCTGCAATGGTTTTATGAGAGCCACAGGATCTGCGTTTGATGGGTATCAAAATCGTTACGTATGATTGGACGTGGTCTCAAACTGCTCCCGTGTGTATTTTTCGGTGTGCGTGTGCATGTTTTGGTGTGTGTGTGTGTGTGTCTGGCGATGTGCGAACGCCGCGCGGGCTGCATTGATATTCCCGGCGCGGTGGGACACGGGGGAGATCGTCCTCTCCTCTTCCTCAAACAAATGCATTCGCAATTAGCCCTTTTCGGAGGAGGAGGAGAGGGAGGGCAAACACACGTGCGGCCGGCGTTGGAAATATGTTTCGGGGGGGAGCGCGGCGCGTTAATGGCGCTTGACCTTTGCCGTCGCTTGTGACTCAATCAGTGCAGATAATGAAACGCTGTAATCAAACAATAATTACTTGATAAACTGCTCTAGTGGCAGGAGCGGGGCGGCGCGGGGGGACTTTTGTGCGAGTGTGTGTGTGTGTGTGTGAGAGAGAGAGAGACTATGGTTGTACGAATTTGAGTGGTCGTGCGAGTGCGTGTGTGTGTGTGTGAGAGAGAGAGAGCGAGCGAAAGTGTGTGTGTGTGTCAAGGTTCTGCCAGGCGCTGTTTTTAAATGACTCTGTGTCTTAATCAGGGACCCCATTTACATCACTTTGCATAAGTGACAGGTGGATTTATTGTGCTTTTACACTGGCTGACTTCTGCACCTCTCCACATAATACTGAATCATGTCCCCGCAGGGAGGGATGAAGGTGAGAATACAAATGGTTTTCCACATACTTGAGAAGATGATGAATCAAAGAGACCAAACCTGCGCGAGCAGCCTATGAAATTTGACGCCATCCTATACTCTTGTCACATCATTGTCGGCCCGGCGAATGGGTGGCGGCGGCCTAGTTAAAACTTAAACAGCCCCCGCCTCCTCCCACTCCTCTCACACACACACACGCACGCACACACACACACACACACACACACACGCACACACACACGGGTCCCCCTCCCCCCTGTCAGGTCTGCCTTGTGCTCCTCGAGCAATCAAGCCTCAACGATTGTTCTCCATCACATAGCCTGCTCCTGACCCAGCCCCTCGCCATCTGTGAGGTTATTACTCTTTTTAACACAGGCCATCGCAACACACCCCTCACACACACACACACACACACACACGCGTGCGCGCGAACACACACAAACACACACACACACACGGCTCACGTTGGATCTATAAATCAATACTAGTCACCAACATTTAATCTGCAAGTTAATTCGCTCTGTTGTTGGATAAGAAGTTGTCACACAAAATTTGACATGCTAGATGCTACCAAGGATGAAGTAAGGGTGAATATTAGGGCTGCAAGTAACGATTATTTTCATAATCGATTAATCTGTCGATTATTTTCTCGATTAATCGATGAGCTGTTTGGTCTATAAAATGTCAGAAAATGGTAGCAAATGACGATCAGTGTTTCCCAAAGCTCAAGATGACGCCCTCAAATGTCTTGTTTTGTCCACAACTCAAAGATAATATCAGTTTACTGTCATACAGGAGTAAAGAAACCAGAAAATATTCACATTTAAGAAGCTGGAATCAGAGAATTTGGACCTTTTCTCTTAAAATTGTACTCACAACGATTAATCGATTATCAAAATAGTTGTCGATTAATTTTCTGTCGATCGACTAATTGATGAATCGATTAATCGTTGCAGCTCTAGTGAAAATGACAAGTGACTGATTGATTTCTAGCTATGGACAAAATGCAGGAAATGTTTATTCTAAGGCTTAGAATAAACATTTTAGAATCTAAGCTTTCACCTTCCACCAGGGAAGCAGCTCCGTTATATGTTCAGAAAGGCAGAAAGGGTTTGTATTGTAATGGTGTTTCACTTTTAGGAAGTGGGAATCTTTGTCCCCGTGCGTACGTGCGTACGTACATTCTTCCCCGCGCCGCATCGCTGGAAGAATGTGCCACAAGCTGTACATTTCGGGCCGCTTTACCTTCAAGAAGTCGTGGGTCAAAGTTGGCCCGTGACATGTCTAAGCACTCGCGCACCGGGGTGAGGAATTTGTCCGGGCCTCGACACAGTTGGACCTGGAGCCAGTCGTCTGCCGTGCGCTGATAGGCTGCGAGATGATCCGCACACACACACACACACACACACACACACACACACACACACACACACACACACAATATCATACACAGGACCCCATGTATGGTCAAGAGTTTTCCGAGTGCAGCCAGTGTATTGGGAGAGTATATACGAGTCTATTAATCAGATCATCAAATCATTTTTCTGAACTTCAAAATCCAAAATGCAACATCAAGCTGTTCTGTCAAGGCTTGGAGCAGCCATTAGATCATTATCTTTGCGTATAGGCCTGCAATGTAGGCCCGTTTGACTGGAAATAATGGAAAGTTATGCTACATATTATGGTATGTTTGATTCCATATCTGGAATAGCATAACTAAGGTAATATGTCTTAAAACATACTAAGGGACCGGTAACGTATTCATGTATTTTGATTGATTTAGGGGAAAGCTTTTAGTACTGCTCTTATCTGATTTCTTTACTCTTTTTTTGCGCGAGATCGATGCAAAAAATGTAATGGGGGGCGCGGCTTGGGCAGGAAATGCAGTGGACAATGAGGGCGCAGTGCAAGAATGTATTCCCTCTTTAACCTGGTTACTGGGAATGGGCCTCCAGGGAGAGTTTGAGTGACATCAGACCAGCGGCAGAACTCCATCACTGTACAGTACAGTAGAGTAGAGAGAGAGAGCCGGGAGGCGGAGCTTGGAGGAGGTTGGGGCAGGGTTGGAAGGGAAAGATGAGAAGCCAGAAAAGATGGCTGCCATCCCGTGTGTCTGTGCTTGCCAAGTCCAGACATGGCACGGAGTCAGGAGGAGCGGGGACAGTGAATCACTCAGTACTGCGAGTGTTGGTGGAATTTCCTCTTTCCCAGCTGTACTGGGCAGCGCCTGGTGTGAATGCATGGACATCTATGAACACTTCTGAAAATCTGTAGTTTGGATGGCAGTCTACCACCAGGGAATGAACATATACCACTAGCATGTATTTTTGCTTAGCCTCGCCTCTCCTTACGTCAGGCTCGGTTCTACGGGGGTGCAAGAGAATGCATTGCACCTTCAGTTTAATAATTTGCACCTTCAGTTTAATAATTTGCACCTTCAGTTTAATATTTTACACCTTCAGTTTAATATTTTACACCTTCAGTTTAATATTTTGCACCTTCAGTTTAATATTTTACACCTTCAGTTTAATAATTTGCACCTTCAGTTTAATATTTTACACCTTCAGTTTAATATTTTACACCTTCAGTTTAATATTTTGCACCTTCAGTTTAATATTTTACACCTTCAGTTTAATATTTTACACCTTCAGTTTAATATTTTGCACCTTCAGTTTAATATTTTACACCTTCAGTTTAATATTTTGCACCTTCAGTTTAATATTTTACACCTTCAGTTTAATATTTTACACCTTCAGTTTAATATTTTGCACCTTCAGTTTAATATTTTGCACCTTCAGTTTAATATTTTGCACCTTCAGTTTAATATTTTGCACCTTCAGTTTAATATTTTACACCTTCAGTTTAATATTTTACACCTTCAGTTTAATATTTTGCACCTTCAGTTTAATATTTTGCACCTTCAGTTTAATATTTTACACCTTCAGTTTAATATTTTGCACCTTCAGTTTAATATTTTGCACCTTCAGTTTAATATTTTACACCTTCAGTTTAATATTTTGCACTATTTTGCACCTTCAGTTTAATATTTTGCACCTTCAGTTTAATATTTTTGCACCCTCAGTTGAAATTCGTGTCCACCGCTGTTATCTTTCAGAGGCTGTAGCAGGGCCATTTTCAACACCTACACTATTTGTCATTGCTTTTGCCAGCCCACACTGTCACCACTATGGTGCACCCCCACTAAATCCAGATGCACCCCGAGTCATTTTGTTCTGGAACCGAGTCCGAGTCTGCCTTACGTATCAATACAGAACCGAGTCTGCCATACGTATACAGAGAACGATGGGCTAGAAGGATGGCTCCAGTCCCATGTGTCTGTGTTTGCCAAGTCTAAACGTGGAGGAAAGGAAGAGAGGAGCAGAGCGTACCCCCGGGGGGGCAGGAGGTGAGGCCAAGGAAGCACCCTGGGAACCAACCTTGGCACGTTAACGTTCATTCTCCAAACGCTGCAGGCCTGTGAGGAGGACGGGCTGACAAGTGACTTCCTCTCTGGGAACAGCTACAACATTCACACGTTCATTCTGAAAGAGGATGGGGAGAGGGGAGAGATCCCTGAGAAGAAGCGACTGTGCCCAGGCAGAATGACTGTGTCCTTTGAGGGAGAGAACAAATCTGGTCAGGTGACACAAATACTCCTCCGCCAACTTCGCCAAAACGGCGCAACCTCTGCCCGGTCCACCCCGGTGTGTGACTTTGTAGAAAACTAGAACACGGATAGGCCATGTTGTCATGTTCACATCCGTGTGAGGCTTTTGGACGTTCCCCAAGACAGCTTAAATAACAGATCTGTGAGTGAATTGTCAGTGCTGTATTGAGCACATGGGAAGCGCACCCACACGGACGGCAGTCCTACACACAGTAGTCCTACACGGCAGTCCTACGCACAGTAGTAGTCCTTGTTCAGTGAAGAAGACTCTCTTCACACACTGCAACCCAGGGCCTCTGAAGAGCTGCACGGATGATGTCACCCTCGTGTGCTTGTGCGCTGGCGTCTGCCAGCGTGGATACGTTAGTGCGATAGATAGCCCGGGCGTGCGCCTCCTCCTTCTATGAAGGAGGCTTGTTGTTCTCTGCGTTTGCGAGCGGCTCGCTCAGCCTATAACTGGAGGCGGAGGCGCGTGACTCAATTGATGGAGTGCCACACAGATGTGCGTTAACGACGACAACGTGGCGTTAACGCACTGCGGGCCCGAGGCGCTGTGCTAGCGGGCCACTGGATCCAGTGTCCCGGGCCTCCCAACAGCTGAACGGGAACATTGTTTTATAAGCAGGCGTCTCATCCGTCATTTCCAACTGCTGCAGAGAGCCCTGTGGAAATGATGAGGGGCCATTGTGGCCATGATAGCTGGTGATTGTCCAGCGCCATGTGTCTCTGCCTCTTTGGCTGAGATGATGCTAGAGTGGAAGGCTTTGTTCACAACATACTTAGATATGGAGAGGATGGAACGGGATCTTCTTCTGTGTTGCGACTTGTCTTCGTTTGGAGCGGCTGCAAGGCGTAATTCGCCGCAGACGAAGCTCCGCAGGCCGTCGGCCATGATGAGCGACCGATGGCATTTGGCTCGCTGTTTGTACTGCGCTATGCCAATGTTGTGCCTGCCGGCGTCCCAACCCTACAGCCTGGAGCAAACATTCAGCTTTATTGATAGCGTTTGGCTGATCTTTATGAGATGTGTGTGTGTGTGTGTGTGTGTGTGTGTGTGTGTGTGTGTGTGTGTGTTGTGTGTTGTGTGTTGTGTGTGGTTCAGTGTTTTGCCAAGCCTCCCCTGACAACGGCAAACAAACATAGCTGCGGAGGCAGCGAGTCGCTGGCAAAGCCGCAGCACCTGACTTTTTAGCCAATCGCAGCGCGGCACTCGCCGTGTCACCTGCATCCCCCACGATGCTCTCCAGGAACCCTTGACCTCATGTCATTGATACACTGTGACTCTTATCTTTGGCTTCCTGCCCTGCCCGTATTCCCAAGTTTATATTGCCCTCATTAAATACTGAGCAACTCAATGCCTCACTGTTTGGCCTGTCACTTATTTGTCATTATGTGAGACAAGCTAATAGCTTTGGAGCGGGAAGATAGGAGAATGTGGGACACGGGGGGGGCTTGGCGTGGAGCGACGCAACCCGGGACGGAGTGACGGGGTGCTGGGGACACAGGTCAGCAGCTTAACCTAGGCAAATTTCACACAGGCTATTTTTCTCGTGTTTTCCCTGTTTTGGGTTTCTTTCGTTCAAGTAATATCTTGCGTTTTTATCATTCATCGTATTAACTTGCATTTATTGTTTTATTGTTTGCAAAGGACTTGTGTTGCAAAGTGCTGTACAAATAAAGTTTGTATAGATATATTGTGCAGACGAGTGTTGTTGCCATTATATCATGACGGGCGGCCTCTCCCTCTGCTGGGCGAGGCGGGGTGACGCAGCGTAGGTGACACCAGCGTAGGTGACACAGGGGTAGGGCCGGCTGGCCTCTGTGTGTGTGTGTGTGTGTGTGTGTGTGTGTGTGTGTGTGTGTGTGTGTGTGTGTGTGTGTGTGTGTGTTCGCCTCGATAGTTTCCAGTCTCAAGACAAACAAGCTGACAGCGGCCGGAAAACACATGTGAGTAATGTGTCAGCAGCCAAGTCAAACATTAAACCCTCTGAGCAGGCATGAGTGACGGAGCTCTCGCTGGGTGCTACAGAGGGTCTCCAGGTCTCCATGTCTCCATGCGTACCAGGGCTGTGGTCAGCAGAATGAAACAGAGCGGAGAATACGGAGGCAAACAGCAGTTTGGAGTCGAGTGTCCAAAAGAGACTCAAATCTTTATCCAACTTGTAAGTGTAGGTGTGTAAGATTTAATAAAAATATAGAAACGATGATTGCAACGGTATTTTTTCACTCTCTCGTGTGACATTAATAGTGTGTATATAGTCTTATTTTGGTTAGATTTTAAACAAGGTCATTCAGTTTGAACATGGAATGTAGTGTCGCTTTATGTATTAATTATATTGTTAATTTGTCATTTCTGTTATGCTAATACTGCTGCTAGTCTTTTGAGTGGGACCTCAAGACTTTAGCTGATTATTCTGTTTGTTTTGTTCCTTCTCTTGTCCAGCACTTTGTTAAGTGTGTTAAGAAAAGTGCTTTACAAATAGAGTTATTGGTAGAACAACATTAGCTCTCGGGCCCTGAGTTGGGTCAGCGCCGGTGTGTATGTGCGTGTTTGCATGTACATGTCATACATGTGTGTGTGTGTGTGTGTGTGGCTACCTGGAAGTGCACCACCCCCCTCCTCCCATACAGGTGGACAATTGTTGGCCCTATCAGCTCGGGTCATTAATTAGTGTAATTAGTCTTGCTGTGGGCAATCAGGGTCTGATAGGAGGTGACGGCTTTCAGGCCGCACGCCCACTCGGGCCGTTTACCTTCCCGATAAGTTTGTGATCTCGCTAATCGTACGCATTAATCACTTTGGCCCCAGCGCGCCACACAGGCTGTTTGCCGTTGCATTAAGACGCGTTATCTCTATTGGAGCCAATGAAGGGTGCGGTAAAAAAAAAAAAAACCCGAGAGGGGAACAACCTATACCTGCCCGCGTACACGGACGCGGAATAGCCCTTTAATGGACACGGTTTGAGTATTGTTAATCAGCTTTTACAATGGCCGGCCTGTCATGGCGAATGACTGAACGATGTTGTTGAAGTGCTCGAGGAAGTTTGCTATCAGGCTGGGGAGTTCATTGTTTGAAAGAGGCGAGGGGGGGAAACTTCATTTTCTTTCTCAATTTATCTCTTTAACTTCAAACTGACCCCAAGTCTGTTAGTCAATAAAGCGATTAAGAGAGTGGGTCCCAGCCAGGCCCTGATAGGCTGTGGAAGCACAGGACCCTCCCCCTCAGGAAGCATATGGAAGGAGTATTGAGGCCACCCTGAAGTCAGCCCAGCTCCACAAGCTCTTTGAAGACTTTCCTTCTTTCTGTCTGATCCTTCTTTATCCCCCCTCTCTCTCTCTCTTCTGCCTCCCTGTCTATCTCAGTGTCACTCATCCTATTCTCTCTCTCTCTCTCTTCTGCCTCCCTGTCTATCTCAGTGTCTCTCATCCTATTCTCCATCTTCTCTTTTATCCTGGGATCACTTCTTTAGCACTGCGATTAGCATAGCAAAGCCCCTCTGCATTTCCCCCATGCTTTAAGTGCCATTAATGCTAATTGGAGGCGGGGACTTCTTTAAGTAGCTCTCCGCAGGTCTGTTTGTACACCTGCAGGGGGCGTCACCCACATGCCCCAGCCCTAAACCTCACCCCTCGTCCCATTCCTCTCTAGGAGCTGTCCAGTATGTGATCGCTGTGGCACAGCTGTAACATCCCCTCTGTCACTGCTCCCAGTATATTGATGTTTACTGCCACTGTTTGACCAGTATATATATATATGTATGTATATATATATATATACTGTATGTACCGTATTTGACTATATATAAATTCACAATTTTCATACATGGCTGTCATGACTCATGTCATAGCATACTGGGCCAATGCATCGTGTGTGTGTGTGTGTGTGTGTGTGTGTGTGTGTGTGTGTGTGTGTGTGTGTGTGTGTGTGTGTGTGTGTGTGTGTGTGTGTGTGTAAGAGAGAGAAAGACCAAAGCTGATTGACCTTAGTGACCTCTGGGTGTCGTAGCAGCCAGTCAGTATGTGTGTCTTCAATCTGCTGGAGGTTCTGGGGTAAAACAAGGACAGGTGTGTTTGGACAGGTGGATCCTCCTGACTGGAAGGTACTGTAGAGGCAAACAAGGTGACAGATGAAGGTTGACATGTTGCCACTGCTGGATATAGAAAACAAATCAAGAAGTCAACTTTTCAGGAATTTAGAAATGTGGCTTTCATTTTCAGCTTGGAATTTGATCATAAGTGTTGCATGGCCCTAGGCCTAGACTCTAAATAGCTACTGTAGCACAGAGTCCAGTCACTGCGAGAGGTACATCTCCAGCAGCAGCAGTAGATGTAATACTAGTAATAGTAGTGTTTGCAGTAGTAGCAGTATTGTAGCCATATTGTGATGTGATCATGTGACACACACAGAGCAACCACACACAAAATGCGTAATAATACCGGGTAAACGTCCACCGCACCAGCACAAAGTCCAATTAAGCTATCCGAGCCTGGCAACTGTGATGAATAGAAGCTAGAATATATACGTGTGTTTATTTTATCATTAGAGTCTCGCCATCCCGGAGCAGAGAGAGGCACGCCGTGTGTCATGCTACGGTTAGCATAGCACGCGTGGCACTGAAGGAGCAAATTGGATTGGTATTACAGTGTGTGTGTGTGTGTAAAGCCCCACAGTCTGAGATCCTGATGAGCGCCGACAAACAAATGGGACTGGTGGCGTGTAAATCTGATGCAGTTTGATGAGCCGAGGGGGCAAATTGAATTCTCAACAATGTAAATCTGTAGCGGCTCGATGCGCTCCTCCTCGCCGCCCCCCAGCCCCCCCCCCCCCCCCCCCCGCCTTAAATCACACGATTGTTCCCTGCTGTTCCCAGATACAATCTCTCTTGGCCATTTGCCGCGGCGCACCTAATCTCTTTTTGATGACTGTGTAGGGATGTAGCTATACATATGGGAAACTGAATCTCCCTCTGGCCTGCTCTCTGCCTCCATCACTCTCTCTCCTCCTTTACTGCTCTCTCTCTCTCTTTTTCTCTGTTTCTCCTCCCCACTCTCTCTCGCTCGCTCGCGTGTGCACACACAGGCACACACACACGCACACACACACACACACACACACGCACACACACGCACACACGCAA
Organism: Poromitra crassiceps; assembly: GCF_964638095.1. Lineage (NCBI taxonomy): Eukaryota > Metazoa > Chordata > Actinopteri > Beryciformes > Melamphaidae > Poromitra > Poromitra crassiceps. The sequence continues at coordinate 21,486,838 of NC_139647.1, forward strand.
CCTGTACAGTTGGCAGAGAAGGATTGCTTTGATTGAGCCATCCATGTGTGTTGATTCAGGAGATTACTCAGATGATTGGCCGTACTAATGGACCTCCTGTTTCCTCATTGGGACGTCTCCGTGTTTATGATCCTTCTGAAGAACCGAACCCGTGGATTCATTTCCCTACTTCCTCGTTGCTTTTCTTTCATCGACTCTTATTGTTTGTGAAACTCCTTGCGATAGGGGACGACGCACGCCGACGATGACATCGGCCACGTCACGTTCGTTTTATTAAGGCTTTGAATTCAAATGGAATAAATCGCGCATCGACCCAAAACAAACATCTCTGCCGATTTGGCAGGCTGATCGAATTATGCTTAAATGATGCCCAAATGCTCGATGCGTACATAAATACAAAACAATATGGCGTGTTTTCAATAAGCTAAGTTGAAGTATAGTTTGAAAAGCATTGCATTTAGGATATGTCTGCATCTGCCAGTAGGCATAATAATGTGTTAATTCCCCGACAGGAGAGATTTGATGTTCTCTGGAATTAGGTGGGGGGGGAAATGTGTGCATCTCGTAAATCGGCAATCGTCCAAAATCCTTGGAAAATAACAGCATATCAGATATTGGCATCGTTCATCCCTGCTTTGCAACTCTATTTTGAGAAGTACTATATATACAAGAAACATATGCCATGTACAGTATATATTATGCATAGATGTTTCCATGTATCTGTCTTTTCTAACTGGTACTTGTTGATTGACTGGTTGTGTTTTGTGTCTGCTCCCTTGCAGTTATCCGTACAGTGAAGACAGCAGTCAGGGGAAGGAGTACATGAACACCAGATGCCCTGCCTGGTGTGACCGAATCCTCATGTCTGCCTCTGCCAGAGATCTGGTTTTAAAGGTGAGCGGTGGTGGACCATCTCCCAAAGCTAAATCATCTCCGATGATCCAACTCAATGAATTCAGATTGATATTCAAATCCGGGGGGGGGGGGGGTTCCTTCCTAATGTTTCTTATGACCGAAAAGATCACCAGTTCTTCTAATCAAGGTGGCTTTAAGCGAGGCCTTCAACACCCAGGTTTTAAAAATGAGCCCCTCTCTCAATTTCTACAAATCCATTCTCCTGGATCCACATTGTGACCCACCCCCCATACACACACACACACACACACAGATGGAAGGATGATGTGTCTGTGAATATTCATCCGGCGTGCTAAGACTCCGGTCCACACAGACAGTATATATATCCTGGCACTTACAGAGTTCCAGTGGCCCCTGTCTTCTTCATAAAGCCCCAGCGCTGTCTCCTTCCTCGGAGAGTCCGCCCCGCAAATCCATCCCAGCATTTGTAAACGCCAACCAATCTGCCACCTCCCTCTCTCTCTCTCTCTCTCTCTCTCTCTCTCTCCCTCTCTCTCTCTCTCTCTCTCTCTCTCCCCTCCTCCTCCTACAGTCTGTGCTGCAGTCTGTTCACTCCTAAGTCCCTATTTTGTTTGCCGGATTACTCAGAGATCCACTAATGCAGCCCTGCAAAAGTTTTCCCAGATTGTTCCCCCCCCCCTGTTTCCCATCAGAAGATGACTTTGGGTTTTGGGGGATTTGGAAGCGTGCTGCCATGACCCCACACCACACCACACCACCCCCACACTGTAAGGGGCTCGTTCCTGCCATTTTAGATCCTCCAACATCGTCAGATTCGCAAAGTTCTCCGCACAGCAGCACTCCACCACGTTGAATTGACTAGAGGTCTTTTGAATGCGTTGGAACGCGCGACACTTTGATCTGTGAGTGTGTGTGAAAGAGATGCAGCACTGTATTGTACAGTAACAGTCCACATCGGGGGGGTTGGGGCGAGGGGGGGGGGGGGGGGGCTGCTGCTGCTCAGGAAGTTTGCTTTTCTTTTGTCCTCCACAAATGAGAAATTCCTTCCTGCTCTTTCTTCTCGTCGACTGAAGCATCACAAGGAGGCTTCACTCTGCAGCCGCACTGCAACAATCCACCTCTCGTCACTCTGAACGTGCACGGTGGATCAGTGGGTTAGCAGCACTGTTGCCTCACAGCAAGAAGAAGGTCCCGGGTTCGAACCCCGGTCCGTCCCTCCCAGGTTCTTTCTGTGTGGAGTTTACCATGTTCTCCACGTGTTTGTGTGGGTTTTCTCTCCGCGTGCGCCGCTTTCCTCCCACCATCAAAGACATGTATGTTAGGGTTAACACTCCTGTCAGTGCCCCTGAGCAAGGCACTGGCAAAAAGAACTGGAGTTGGTCCCCGGGCGCTGCACTGCGGCTGCCCACTGTTCCTAGTTCTAGGAAGGTTCCTAGTAGAGGATGGGTCAAATGCAGAGGATGAATTTCCCCATGGGGATAAATAAAGGATAACTTCACTTTAACTTAACATGGAATTACAAGAAGTCGTAAAGGGCGTCTTAAAACGACGACAACCAGTGAATTAATATTTCACGGCACCCACTTAATGTGTCATAATTGCGCAAAAAGCCAATCGGTGCGCACACAGCTGGGTGATTGTTTGCGTTTGCTCACCTCCGGCAGCGGCTAATTGCTTGTTGTAATAATAGGGGCCGGAGGCGGGAGTCTAGCGGTTAGTGTGCTCACAGATTGGCTGATGATTCACTGAGCACACAGCACTTTGGCTGCGCCGGCGTTACAGATTGTGGAGACATGGGCCCGTAAACAGCCCCGGCGCGCGCGGCGTCATCGATCATGGCGCGGTCGGTTAACTCGCCATCATGTTATTTTCTGCTTGCCGAGCCCTAACACGCCAAAGGTTGCCCGCCTGGCTGTGGTGGCGGAGGCGCCCCGGCCCCCGCGTAGCGCCGGTAATGAATGTTTAGCCGAGCGAGCGCTCCCTCGCCGCCGCCGGGCCCGCGGGTAATTTGTTTATCTGTCTAAAGATTACGCAGCCCCGAAAATCCACCATTTTATGCTGCCTTTGTAAATTATCAAGTGTGCGTTTGATGAATGTATCCCAGGCTTCAGCAGGCAGCGGCTCGGGGGAGAGAGACAAATAGAGAGGTGCCGGTGCGTGGCCCGCCCGCTAGCAAGGTAGAGTGAGGTGGCGCGGGCGGCGGCGGCGGGGGGGGGGGGGGGGGGGGGGGGAGGCGCGCCGGCACACCTCGGCGCTGACCCGCCCCGACTGGAGGACCGGTCTGAAGTTAATTTGGATTTGGCTTTATGGTTCATTCTCAAGCTCTCTGTCTCTTTTTCTTCTGAGGCGCCAGTGCAGCTCCGCCAGTCACAACTGGTAGCTCCCGCCACCTTGTGTGTGTGCGCGCGTGTGTGTGTGTGTGTGTGTGCGTGTGTGTGTGTGTGTGTGTGTGTGTGGGTTGGGGCGGCTGTTTAAAAAGTCTTTAGTTCAACCAGACAAGTGTGATTTATACCCCCAGTCTCCAGATTCATGTCTGAGTGGGTAACGGCGTCTTTGTGTGCTGAAAGCGATATTGAAACATGATTCCCTCAGATAGGCACTCGCACAGAAGTGCATTTTGGTCGCTAGGCAAATGTCCACTTTTGTAAATGACTCCGCCGTGTTCATATCCGCTCAGCGCACGCTGCACAACTTTCAAGGCAAAAACAAAACCGTGTGGAGTTCCTGAAGGAGGATTCAATTCACTGGCTAACTTGTTGTTATTCACAAATCAAATGCAGTGCTACTGTTCTTTAAGAACACTTTCATCATAAGGGGTTTTTCAACAAAGCAAAGTCATATAAGATTCAATAAGTTTTCTGACATATTTGTGAGAGACAAATCCACATTCCAAGCTTCATTAGACATTTCTATAACATGATCGCAACGGGCAGATTTTAATACAGTAGAACAGAGGTCAGGTTATTTGCTCAGGCAAATTTAAAAATAAATACAACTGTTCATCTCATTTGAATGTGCCTGTAGATTGATTTAATTTTACTCATGGCTGTAATTTACTATGTCACTCTTGAAGGATAAAAATTCTAATAGAGTAGCGAAGGAATGAGTCCGGAAAACATGGACGCTAGCACTTCCGTGCTACGTATCTGTAAAAGTGAATGGCATTCATTTTAGTATGGGGATTTGGTTAAATGCGTGAAATAAGCTCTGTGGTTAATAGCTACAAGTTTATGAAACAGCTAAGTTTATGTTCAGCAAGATAATCTTCACAAATGAGGACAACTTTTATGACTTTTGACGGGTTTTCTGAAAATCCCGATTAAAGAAAAACGCATTTACGTTTCAAAAGTCATATAAGTGGTCCTCGTTTGTGAAGATGATCTTGATGAACACAAACTTCACTGTTTCATAAACTTTTGTTAACAGACCTTATTTCATGCATTTAACTGGAATTCCCATACAAAACTCCCATTGCCTTTTCACCTATATACAAATCAGCAGCAGCACAGGGACTTCCTGTAAGCCTACAAAAATACGTCATCCCTGCCGTTATCTATAAAACCCTTAAAGACAAGTCACCGCTTTGGGGTCCAAGATGTCAAAATAAAAGCACAAAAAGTAAAACGACCCCAGAAGTCATTGTTGTGTATTATGTAAGTGTGTCTTAATGTGAAAATCCAGTTCCTACATCATTTTCTTACACATTGACTCACTGGGGTCTCTAACCTGCACCATGCCCTTTAAAGACAAGTCACAGCTACAGCGTTCATCCATTAGAATTGTGTGTCCCCCCCACTTGACCCGGTTGTGTTAGGACATCCGGTTCAGAACACCGGATGTTCTACCTGGTCAACCCAGAGATCTCATCTCTGTTCAAAGCTAGTGACTCACTGGAAGCAGACTGCGGGGATAAGCTCTGCCACAGGAAGTGTAAAGACAATTGGAAGTAATTGGCTTGACCCCTGCGTTCGTACATAAGGTGAATACCAAATTGCAAAGTGCATGGTTGAGAAGTCATGCTGTATCAACTGATTATTTCATTATTTCATTTGTATTTATTTATTTATTTATTTATTTATTTATTTATTTATTTATTTGCTTTGCAGATGGAAGAGAGGGGCCAATTCCACTAGTGGCATAATTGGGATGTTAATGGCACCTCAATAAATTGTCTGAAATGAATTGTAATATTCAAACAGGATTTCACAACCAAAACAAGGGATGGTCTCCCAAATTGTTATTTGCCTGGACCAATTTGGAAACTCAAAATTTGCACTGGTCTATGGGGACTTTTATTTTGAAATCTACTACATATAATCATGCTAATTGTGTTTACTGGAGCTGTTATGTTGATTGGTCATTCATGAATATGTCATAAAACATGACACCAGCCTGTAATGACTGCACTGTGTAAACACATTGCTGCTGACTTTGCATACTGTGTGTGTATATTTGCCCTGTAATAGAAGCGTGGATAATCCACTGCAACACACGGTCTGTCTGTCACACACTTCCATCATGTCGTGAAACGTTTTTGTTCGTTGCTGTGTTGAACTTTTGCTTTTTATCTCTCCGCAGCCTGAAAATGAAGAGAAGTCTATAGTCTATGATAACATAGGGCCCAATGTCTGCATGGGGGACCACAAGGTAACGTGTTTCCTCTGTGTGTTTGTGTGTTTGTGTGTGTGTGTGTGTGTGTGTGTGTGTGTGTGTGTGTGTGTGTGTGTGTGTGTGTGTGTGTGTCTGTGTCTGTGTCTGTGTCTGTGTGTTAATCAATCTGTGACCTGTGGCATTCAGTCAATGATACTCTCTGTGTGCTTCTGCATGTAGATTGGTAACACACATATTTGTGTTACTTTGCAATACAACATATGTTCATAGCCACATGTTGTGCCGACATGTGTTATTAAAACGTGTTGCAACTAGGGGTTGGAAGCGATATGGCGCCGCCTATGTTGCTTTTTATTACAATTCAGATATGGTCCGGTCACTATGGGCCACCTCTGATACGATGGGTATGATGCAGATTGCCTGATTGATTACATACAGTGTATGAATTGAGTAGCCCAATTGATCAGTGCTAGACTGGTTGGCTATCCTGAATTGATTTCAATGCAGCATCTTGATTGGATTCCATGTTGCATGAATATGTTGTTATTATTATTGCTATAATTATTATCATTATCCTTGGTTTCAATATGGAGAGTTTTATTATCCCATGGTCTAAATGCTGATTCCACACTGACAAGAATAGTCCCCCCCCCTCTCTTCCCCCCCACATTGAATTCAATTCTGAAGACAGTATATGAAGAAAATATGAAAACCCGATGCCGTTTTTCAGAGTACATGTTATCAATATCGCGCTTTTGATTGTTGATCATATTTTGAGATGATTGCGCACACGCCTACCGAGATATGTGTGCAATGCATGAGGGAGAGTGGAGGTGAGACTCGCAGCAGAGAGGCCGACTGTATTGAGGGTGTTTGACACCGTCGCTCCAGTCTCTCCCGTGTCAGACAGGAGGCCTTAGGGCTGAAAGAGAGGCGCCTTAAGGCAGGTCTTTCATCATTACCTAGTGTGGCACAGACAGTCGTGTGTGTGTGCGAGGTGACCCCGGGCGCGCTCACAGATAGCCACACACTGCCGCTACACTCACCGCTGGCTGTGTTTAAAAAAATGTCCGATGTAGTTAGCACACAGGGGAAGAATCCACGGCCCCCCGCTCTGAGAGTTTAACCCCTGTGTCATAGGTGCTCAGGAAGAGTGTGTGTGAGTGTGTGTGAGTGTGTGTGTGTGTGTGTGTGTGGGTGTGAGAGAGAAGAGAGAGAGAGTGCACTTGCCCTGAAAGAGTATATGAGGCCTTCACCTTGTATGTGCTGGTCCCAGTCGAGATGTCTCCTTGCAGCTCTGTTGCTAACTGTCTCTGATGTGTCTCTGTCTGTCCCCCTGCCAGCCTGTCTTCCTGTCCTTCCGAATAACAGCGGGGGCAGGTAAACCTAATGCAAATAAGCACAAGTGTTGTGTGGTGCAGTGATGTCGTGGTAAATATTAATTTTCTTTTATTATAATTATTCTTACCATTGTTGCCATTCTTTGCTTTGATTTGCTTTTCATGACCTGACATTGCTTTTTTCTTCTTCGTTTGTTTTTAATTAAAAAAGAAATGCACAAATGGTTCTTGGACCAAAATGGCTATATTTCAAAAAGTTTTGTTCCCAATTAAGAATCCATTATTGGACAAATGTGACATGATTGCTGGCATGGAGGGAAAGTAAAAATGTCTTTTGAATGCTGCTACAAAGTGACCAGTCATTTTTAAGGGCTTTGCTTATACACACTTGGGACATCCAAGAAGCTTTCCTAAAACTCTCCCCCTCTCTCGTCTCCTCGGCAGGGAAGTGGTGCCAAAGGGGGGAGAACATATTCCGTGAAGCACCTCTGTGAGAAGAACACAGGAGAAAGAAAACAGGACACCGACACACACACACACACAGACACACAGACACACACACAGACTCACACACACACTTTGCACAAGCGTACACTGAAGAACCTACACAAACTTCTTCTCAGCAGTGCTGAGCAAGTTGCAGTTGTCCTGACACCTCATCCATGCGGAGAAAAAAAAAAGCCCCTTCGTTTTTCCTCTCCACAAAACACTTGTTGAGATGTGGACTCGCACCCGAGGGCCCGGCTCCAGACAAGAACACACATCGCTGACCTCACCCGTTGCCACGCAACCCCCATTCCCCACACGAAGAAGAAGACGAAGAAGAGAGAGGGAAAAAAAGACAGACAACTCTTTTCCACGCCACAGCCTCGTTGCCAAAACTCTAATCGAAATCAAGTCCTACTACATTATTTTAGACACCGGTATTTGCCATTTTTAGGTATGCCTCTACATCTAGAAGCTATACTTTCCATACAGTATGTCAAATGTTTTAAAAAAGAAAAGTGCAATGCAAAAAAAGTTGTATATCTATATTGTTAGGTTTATTTGTACATTGGACAGTATAACATAGAGTTGTTGATGGTTTTTAGTGCCGTTCTCTTTTTCCGACCAAACTTTGTGGTCGTCTTCATTAGAATAGATGGATATTTTCAGTTCATTTCAATGATGTCTATATCTACTCTTTTTTTTTTGTTGTCATTATCGTCGTGTGCACAGACACACTGCCATGCCTGACACATCGGTTGAGTCTCATTTTATATACTGTAATTTTTAAAGAGATAATTTATAATTCGTACCAAAATTGTGATGCTGAAGTGTATAAGAGAGGGGAGTGAGCGACTGTTTGGGTGTTGCTGCAGCCACAGTGACCTTTGGACAGTCAGTACAAGAGGAGAGAAAGGACTTCTTCAGACAACACTGATTTATAGCCTATCCAAGAATGTTAAGCAGTGCCATAGACCATGCAAGTATATATAAGATCATGTTTCATATATAGCAGTCTCACATTATTTCATTATTATTCTTACTCTAACTTATTTCTACGTAATAATAATATGGTTCTGAATGTGATATTTTAGATAGGCTTGGGTATCTTTAAAATGTAAACTGTTATTTTTGTTGTGTTTTTTTTTGTCTATTTTTGTTACTGCATTATGGTGCCAAGTATGTACACAGATGTGTAAGAGTTTATCATAAAATACTTAAGTCCGACGGTAAAAGGTCTTCTTGATCATAAAGTGTAACAAAAAAGAAGCGAAACTCTAAATGCGGGAGGGGGGAGGAAGACCAGGCAGAATTGCTTTTACGTTTGTTTTTATTATTATTATTATTATTATTATTATTATTATTATTATTATTATTATTGTTTTATTTTATTTTTTCATCGCAAATAATTTGAGCATTAAAAAGTGGGATCGTGCAGGGCTGTTGATGAAACGCCATCAGCGTTTCTTTTTATCGATTTAATTTACTACACTACAGACTTCAGCCTGTGTGAAGCCATCAGATTGATCCTTGATGATTTTTTTTTCTTCTTCGTCTAAATCACCGCAAGTGGAAATGATTTTCTGCCTGCGCTGCGCAGAATGTATGTTGTCTTTCTTGACTGTGTGATTTGGTTCGTAGGCTAAAAACAACAAACCCCGCAGGTCTGCTATAGTTTTGTTCCCTGCTGGTCATGCTGTAGGATAAGCCGCAGTTTCCTTCACTCCTTCTTTAAGCGGATAGAGATTTGATTGTGATGCCCCTCATGGCGGCCTGGCCTCTGCTGTTGGTGATGCAGTTCTCAAGCAATAAAACCATTATAGAGCTCAATGGCTGTTTGTCCTCATTACTGTTCTACCTCTTTACGGCACAATAAGAGTCCGCAATGATTGGGCTGCAATGCATACGCATATAGCTTTAGACAAGCCTTTACCTTTCAGAGGAATGTGTCAGCAAATGATATGAAGTAGTATATATTATGAGTGTCATAGGCTAAGAGATTAAAAATAAATTAGATGAAGTAAGCAATGATAAGGTCACTATTCAGACTCACCAAGTCACTATACAGGGATTTTTCGTTAGGGAACAACAGCCACTTGTCTGCCGTGAAGGAACTTTCATTTAGCTTATTAAGCTATTATAAATGTCATAAAAGCACTATTAAACGAAAAATATTCCAATTGGGGCATAACGTGTGTCTGTTGTTTTCTAATGAAGGTGCACTTTGTGGTATTTTTTATAATCTAACTAATATTCTTATAGCCTAGTTTATTTTTTCCTATTTGTAGCCATGCAGCGCCATCTTTAAGGAGTTGATCAAAAATGTTGGCTCTGAAATGTAAATGCACTTTTAAAGTAAATGGGTAAAAAGTGAGTTACGAGGGGGGGGAATGATTATGCCCTATTTAAATATCAGCAAAACTAGCCTAATATCCAATGGGGAGTAGGCTAATTTATTGATATACTGGAGATTAAAAACACCATAATAGGCGACAGAAACTATAAACATGTGCCACAGACACAGTCCAGTCCCTGCAGTATACATATTATTGTAAATAGAGAGTAGCCAACGATTTTTCGGTAGGGGAATTTGAATAATCAATTGTCAGAAATGTCAGACAATATTTTTATTTTCCTTTTTTAGATTTCCTACACTCGGAGCAGCTGTCTGACAGCCGCTGTTCACTTAATATAAGAATAATCAAGCAAACCTAAATGGGATTTGATTTGACCACTGCTAATTGCTGATTGGCTGAATTCAAAAGAGCTGGTGCAGAAGTTAACTGATTATAATGGCAGGTAGGTAGGCAGAGACATGGCATGACACGCCTGCAGTATCGCATTACAGACAGAGGGGCGCACTCTGTCAGCCAGACTGCTATTGGATTTGAAAACAAATCAGCATAAACAGTGAAATGTATAACCCCATAATTATCCAATGAGTTTTCCTGGTACATTCTGTCATTGTCTATTGAGTAAAAATAATAATAAAATTGATTTAACTATGCGTCATTTTGCTGGAAAAACCCCCAAACGAGCCTTGGACCCCAGTTTGGGAAACTAGCAACAAAATAATCCGTTAGGCCTATAACGACTGGCTGACTTTTTAATAATGTCACTTCATTTTCTGCTTTGGAACTTCTGTAACAAATAACATCTGAAATAATTATAAAAATGTTAGCAGTTGTTATAGCTTCAATAAAACGCAATAAAACTAGAGAAACGATGTATGCTCTGTAAAATGGTAGAATTTGTATAACATAATTAAAAATAACAAATAAATAACATAATAAAATATATAGAAATGCAAACCAAGATGAGCAACTATTCAATATTTGACTTTTTGTTTGTAAAACACTGTAAACTCTGTTTTTAGGTGTTATATAAATTATTTTTTTATAATAATAATAGTAATACATTAGCCTACTATTATGATGTTATTATTTATATTATTATTATATCAGTCCTATTAGTATTGTTGTTGTTGTTGTTGTTGTTACTTCCTGCCTGAGAAATCCTTCGTTTTCTAAAATTATAGCAACGTCACCATTTCGTCATGACTCCACGAATAATAGCATAAATAATAATAATTGCATTGTTGCCACTAATAAAAGTCCATGATTGATGATAATAATGAATTTGTCTTTAATTTATATTAGTCCTATTAAAACAAAGCCCATAAGAAAACAAAGAAAATGCTTGTTGTTAAATAATTTATTCATAATACAAAGGGTTTTTTCTTCCTATAACCTTGACGGAAGCCATAATACTCTCTTCTTGTTCTTCATCATCGTCATCATCTTCTTCTTCTTTCCAACGATTCAAACGAGGGTCCAGTTTTCTATTTCCTGCGTGATGAGGTAAAGTAGGCTATAACTCCTTCAAAATGAAACCAAAACGTGGGGTGGATTGCGTTAAAACAAGCTGGGGGGAGTCATTTTTTCTTTTCCTTTTCTCAGTCATTATTTACAACATTTGCATGTATCTACATGTGGTATTGAATGAAGAAGAATAAGTGTAAAACGTGGAGAGAAAGGGGCGACAGTTATTCTGCAGGAATAATAAGCGCGTCAAGATTGCGGAGGAGAGGGGGAGAGACGGCCACGTCTCTTCTCGTCTCCACCGGGCCGAACAACATAACTTACTCAGTAAAAAATATATACAATCTCACTTACAGTTTCATCTTTAGGCTACAGCACAAGTCACGCACTCCTCGCTCCTTTTTCTCGCCTTTTAGGACAGTGGATACCCTGGTTAAACTGAGCTTTAGAAGCATCACAGGCCTCGTTTACACCTGCAGCTCAAACATGCGTCTCTGATTCCGGATCAGTGTTGGCTGCTGGAACCAATAACTAGGTTAGACTACTTCACTTTCAATAATATGGATATGGATACTATACCAATTCACTTAAAAAAACATTGCTTTAAATTTGTTTTCACCTCCTGGAAATATCAAAATTTAAGTTGGGGGGGGACTTGGCTTGGCTTGGCTATGGCTGAAATGGCAGAAGATTTTACTTTATCCATGTGATTATTCCCACTACAAATGAAGACAGGAATATTCAATATCAACTGTCCTAACATTCACAGGAGAAGAAATTGACTTCTTCCGATTTTGAAGAAAATAAAAAAAAATGCTAATTGCCATTTTCTGAATGGGGGATAAAGAAGAATAATTCAACAAGACACAAATTACTCCTCTTGGTGCTTAGCATGAGTAGTGTGATGAGTCTTAGGCCTGCATTACTTTTTTTTTTTAGTATTGGAGCCCAACACTGATCCGGATTTCGTGTGTCTGATTTGACCTGTTTACATTTACACCTGCTGTTAAAACGTGTTTCCAGTTGTTGCACACACACATTCAAAAGGATCTCTCCCCCGCCAAAACAACGCCATCTCCAATTCGTGTCCATTAAATCTGTCCTTAACTTGCCCTCCCATCCACATGATGGTATGACAGACAGTCCATTTTGTTTCTGTTTTGACAAGGGTCTTTACTTCCATGTGTGCGTATTGGAGACGTTCAAAAGTGGCCAAATGCGTCTCTGCACGTTTTGGTCCATCTTCAGTGCGTCTTTGGCGTGTTTACACGTTTTTCTCTCTCTATCTGAACACAATCCGATCACGGGGGACGCATGTTAGTCGTGACAGGTGGAACGAGGGACAGAAAGAGTCTTGCTGGGGACACTCTGGGCCCCCAAATCCCCCCACCGCCACCCCAAAATCCGGGGCTGCATCACAACGTGTCCGAGCTGTTGCTGCACGGGCTGATGAGGGCGAGGTTGGTGGCCTTGTGCTTTTTGAGCAGTCTCGTGATTTTCTCGTCATCCGAGTTGGGGTCCAGCGGCTTGTTGTACTCGTCGTCGTCCTCGTTGTCCGAGCTCTCCTTCATCTTCTCCGTCTCTGAGTCGTGCTTCTTCTTGGCCGTGGCCATCTCCGCCGCGTGCCTCTTCCGCCATTTGGTCCTCCTGTTCTGGAACCACACCTGCAGAGGAGGGAGAGAGGACAGCCGGGATGCTCAACAGGTTCAAGGAGGGAAGGCGGGAGAAACGACAGAAAGGCCAGGCTAAACATATCCAACTGAATAGCTCTGTCTAAATAGCCCCAATATATAATTATAATAATAATAATAATGATAATGATAATGATAATGATAATGATAATGATAATGATAATAATAATAATAATAATAATTATAATAATAATAATAATAATAATAATAATAATAATAATAATAATAATAATACTTGGGATGGAAAGAATTAATGTGCTGGCTAAAATAAATTTAATTGCAATTGTTGAGTAGGCCTGCGTTTTTTTTTCTTTTGCCTGCGCAGCCAAACGTGGGATTTCCAACAGTGCAGAAATCAAAGTGCAGCCGACCAAGTATTAATTAATAAGTTCCAACAGCTGACTCAGCAGCAGGTCTTGTCCGTCCTCCTTACCTTGACTTGACTCTCTGTCATGCCTAAAGAGTAGGCCAGGCGCGCTCTCTCCGGGCCGGCCAGGTATTTCGTCTGCTCGAAAGTTTTCTCCAGTGCAAAAATCTGCTGTCCCGAAAACGTCGGCCGGGAGTGTTTCTTCTTGCCGTCCTTGTCCAGCATGAGGTTTGCTTGAGCTGCATCACATACAAGAGGGAGAGAGGGGGTCAGACAGCTGTTTGTGTTGACAGTTAAGCCTGGACGCTATATGTCCTATACTGTATATCCATCAGTCACTCAACAAAGAAAATCCCTATATTATATTAACATAATATTCATTAGTGTGTCTGCAGTGCTTATAGGCTATATTGACTTTATTTATGGGATTTCTTATCTTAATGGTCATTATAGATTTCCTGTAGGCTATATTTTCTGACCTATAGGCATGATTATTTTAAAGTTCTGCATGGCATCACTATAAAATTCCTATAATATTAGTGTGTCTGTTGTTCTTTACAACTTCAAAGCTATCTTATCGTGCTATGGTAGCCATTTTTTGATCTCTTGCATCACAATATTCCTGAGGATAGTTTATAGTTTTGCTGTAATGTCTGTATAGGCTAGCTAGGCTATCCTAAAACATAGGCTACCAGGATTAGGCTATAGTTGTTTTTCTTAAGAGCTAGTAGGCCTCTGCAACAGTAGGCTACACAAAAGCAATAGCCTACTCTGGCTGCACACATTAAAAAAACTTACAGCAGCTATTTCTGAGTATATTTCTGAATATCAACAATGCAATAGTGAATCAGAAACCCAGACAGACAGAGGAGAAGAAGCGGACTTACCACCACAGGGAAGCCGCGGGTCCCTCCAGGGATTCCCCTGCATCACCCCGGGCCAGAAGATGGGCGCCCTCCCCGGCAGCTCCGTCAGGGGCTTGGGGTACCGTGACACCGCCGGGCTGAAGTACATCCCCGCTGCTGCTGCTGCGGCGGCGGCGGCGGTGGTGGCCAGGCCGTTGATCCTGGGGAAGCCAGAGAGCAGCTGTCCGGCCGAGGTGATGGGTCTGCCCAGGATGTCGCTGATCCCGTGCGGGGTGCCGAGGTTGAAATGACTCAATTGAGAGTTAAGGTGCGAGAGCTGCGGCGCCTTGAAGCCCGCCGGGCCCTGCTGAAGCGCGTATGGGAACAGGGACGTCTTCATCTCGGTCATGTTGTGCAGTGCCGCCAGCGGGGTGCTGCCCAGCACGAACGCACTCTGCCGGTTAGCCTCCATCTGCCCCACAGCTAACATTTGTGAACATGAACCACCCGGATTCGCGTGGACAAAAACGAGAGAAAAAATGATGACAATGAAAAATTAAAAAAAAAATAAGGCGCAGAGCGGACCGGGATGCGCTTCTGACGCCTTCACAAAAGTATCCTGGATATGGGATAATGTTGACAAAACTTGCAGGAAACTCAACTTCTCTCTCGGGAAGTGGAGAGCTGGATCAACCCCCCTCCCAAAGAAAAGGTCCGTTTGTGTCAGTGTGTCAGCTGGGAGAAGGCTGCATGCGTGCGGCAGAGGAGTCCTCTCGGAAGTCAGGCGATCTGATGATGTTTTTAGTGGTTTTGATGGGGACCATTAAAGGCGCACGGCTTTCTTTCCCTAAATTGACTCGGTCTATGCTGGGAGTGAAGCGGGACGCGCTGATAACAGAGCAGCCACCTGGACGCGCGTATTTTCCATTGGATAAAGCGGAGCGGGACGGCTCCCTGATTGGAGGACACAGAGACTCCGCTGCTTACATTGCGTCTCCAGCCGGGTGAATGCTCCCTTCAAGTGCTGTCGGAAATATAGGAGTTATGAGTTTGGCTGCACGTGGACGACGAAACAAAGTAGGAAATAAATAGGACGGGATTTGTTTATGGTAGCCTATCCGAGTCGCCGAGATGTGACAACGTTATGCAAAGAGTTGATTGGAAAAAATGCGGCATTTTATTTTATTGTCTGTATTCAATACAGGCTATAAATTAGCATACTATTTTTCACTATGCTTTTAATTTGAGCTGCCATATGTTGTGATAAATTAATTTGAATCCTATAATTACATTTTCTGCTACAAAATAGCTCTGTAGTCTGTACCTGTGATTTCTAAAATAAAACAACCATCATCAAATAAATAGCTAGTGCAGGATGCTAGGATCCATTTTGGGCTATACATATTCACGACCAAACGCACTTGGGAACGCTGCTATAAAAGTCTTTATTTTAGACTACCACTCCACAAGTTGAACGACGGAGCTTCCGAGGAGGCCCTGAAGGCAGCAGGAGCCACACTCTATTAAGATCTTATTGCGCTGCTATTAATGATGCGTCTCACACTGTGGAAATCATTGTTTCCAGATCTGACAAAAAAAGATATATTTACATTATAACCATTATAGCGCCGCTGACAGCCTGGACGCGGCCGGTCGGGGCGCACACAGGGCATCACAGGTTTTGTTTTTACTGCATTTGGCGGAGATTGGAGATTCGATTTGACTGAACTGCAGACCAGTCCACGCCGGACTACGGAAAAAAACATGATATTAACTCCAATGATGTTTTTTCCTAGCCCAGTTTAACATTGTTGATAGCCTCTGATAACTTTTATATTGTTGATATATTATGCGTGTATCATTCAACATTCTTTCATTTGCTCAATATTGTGTGATTGATCACGGTATGGCTGAGAAGATGTTGAGATAAGATGTTATTTCAATGTGTTATTTTACATCCCCCCCCCCCCTCCATATAGGCATATAAATGAACCTCCCCAGCATTATGTCTTGTGTTTCCCATATTAAAGACTCCGATGAACACCCACAGGCCTTCAGGCTCAGATTATCCTCGGCCATTACAGAGTATAAACCCCTCAAAGCACACAGCTTGCTTTTATACGAGGCAAATAATGTGCGGTTTGGGGACAAACTGCGTTATTACAGTGAAAGTGTGTGAGAAACGCGGCGTGCGGGCTCCAGTCATCAGACTGAGTGCTGTAATATTTTATGGAGATGCGAGAAGGCTGTAAGAGTGAAATATGGCCACGTTAGCATTTGAAAGGCTCCAGCAAATGCACCTTGCTGCCCATTTGATCACCAGGGAGAGATTGTGGATTCTAAAAGGTTTTCAAGGCGACGTGATTCACAATTTCACTGTATTTCTTTTGAGTTGAAGGGCTGCAGTCCACATGTTTATTTTAGGTTTCAAACGACCACCATTTCTAATTTATATCCATATAAATTATGCTGAAAATATAGGCTAAATTAACTTTTTTACTCACAAAAACGCCTAAATTGAGAAAAACAGTGTTTCATGAGCGAAGCTGATAACCTTTGCTCCATCCCTCCACAATTGGTTTTCCTGAGCTGACTGTCATAAAGTTGAATAAAGCAACTCTCGCCTAACCTGCAGTCTGTGATCAATGAGGAAAAGATTGGCACATTTTCCATTTCATCTGCGGCCAAGACGGGAGCTGCCAAATAGCCTGTCATTGTAAAGCCATAATTGCAATTTAAGATAATGAATGATTTGAAATTTGATCATCTAAATTTATAAGTAATTTAAAGTTTAAACTCTTAAACTCAAATTTGTAAAAGAAATTGATACCGGCCTGAAATGTCAGACGGTTCACTAAATGAATGGAAAGAAATGTAGGTGAAGGTTTTGAAAAAACAGAAATAACCGATGCATGCTACATTCTACATTATTATTTCCAATAAAATTAAAATATGAATTCATCATGGTGGTTTAATAGACGGCTAGGCTACTATAGCCTATCCAGTGATTCCCAACCAGGGGTACGTGTACCCCTAGGGGTACTTGAGCAGCTTGCAGGGGGTACTTGGAATGATTGGGAAATACAATTGACCTCCAAAATGATAAATACATAAATATATATTCCAAGTCATTTCATAAGCCCATTGTTAAAATGTGATGTGTGTGTCGCAACTAGTTCTGCTGGCAAGTGTCAACTGCTACAGCTGTTCTGCTACTGATAATGGCAAAAAAAACAACAACTAAAAAGCCCAAACACCGGCAGTTCAGTGAAACATATATTTTGTATAGATTTACTTGTATGTAATCATCAACACGCATGAGTGAGGGGTACTATTGTCATGGAAAAACGGCTCAAGGGGTACACCACTGGCCTATACTACTACAATACTATAGCCTATACCTAACTACTACTATAGCCTAACTACTACTAATAATACTATAGCCGGCTACTGCTGCTGCTGCTACTATTACTACTACTACTACTACTACTACTACTATAATAATAATAATAATAATAATAATAATAATAATAATAATAATAATAATAATAATAATAATAATAATAATAATACAGGTAACCTAATGTGGAGAAGAAGAATTACAATAAGCATTGACCATCATGAACAAAATACATTTTAAATTAAATGTTTATTTGTATTATTATTTATATGAAATATTTATATTTAAATTAAGACTGTGTATTGGCTATTGTTGCTCATATGTCACTTTAAACTGCACTTTACATTTTTGAGATTGTTTGGACTGTTTAGCTTTGTCTTTTTTTGATGTGACTGCCATGCTGCATTGCACAAAAACAAATTACTCGTTTGTAATCTGATTACTTACTGTGGCTATTGAAGTGAATCTTCAATCTTAGTCCAGTGAGTCATAAAGCTGTCCATTAATATGGTTATTCTTACTCCACTACAAATTAATACAATCGTACTCTAGGCCGGCCACTGCGTTTGGAAGGATTTTTTTTAAATTGTGGGCTGTTGGCCTGTTGATGGCGCGCAGGCCTTTATTGTAATAGTATAGTCAAGGAAAATATGATAATAGGGTAGAGCAGGGTAAAGATAAATAGGAATTGACAGAGAACATATGGAGATGCTGATGTTTGGAGAAAAAGACGCTTGTTGGAATCAGCAGACCAGCAGAGTCCCCATCAACTCACTCTCTCTCTCTCTCTCTCTCTCTCTCTCTCTCTCTCTCTCTCTCTCTCTCTCTCTCTCTCTCTCTCTCTCTCTCTCTCTCTCTCTCTCTCTCTCTCTCTCTCTCTCTCTCTCTCTCTCTCTCTCTCTCTCTCTCTCTCTCTCTCTCTCTCTCTCTCTCTCTCTCATGAATTAGAAAGATAAAACATAACTCCAGCCTATACAATGAACGCCACTTTAGAAACAAATAAATAAAACAAAAATAAAAATAGCCTACACTTGTATTTTTCCAAAGCTCTCAAATTATTTACACAATGCACTTGAAACTCGACCAAACTTAGGCTACTACAGTATGTCCTTGGATTAAGAGTTTTAATTAACCTGCCTATAGGGCCAAACCCAAACGGGGAAAACCGACTACATTTTTAAAGGTTGTGGATATATATAATCATGGGTTCACATTGAGGAGGCGGGACAAGATGTAAACAATATAATTTGTCCAGGAGCGCCCTCTAGTGGCGAAAGTAGAAGCTACAGCAAGCATAACTTCCATGGGAAAAAATGGATCATGGTTGTGATGTAATGTGATACATTGATACTTTATTAATTTCCTCAGGGAAACCCTTCTGTCTCTTCCCCTCCATAGATTATTATTGGCACGAAGTCTTCATATTGTCAAGGGTCCCTGCTAATGTTAGCCATGCATTTTCTGATGAGAAAAGTACACAGAAAAAAGTACAGGCTCTGAAATTTATAGTATAAAGTATTTTCTGTGCAAGGCAAATAGAAACTCAAGTCATAATATAATTAAAATACTATTAAACTTAAAAGATCCCTTCCAAACATCTTTTAAGATGCAAGATACTTTGATTAATAATTTGTGTATGGGTTTTTTCCACAACAAAGGTGCAAATAATAGGCTACGTGAAAGCTGAGAGCATGAGACGAGAGAGACAGACAAACAACGTGGGTTACGTGGCGGCCTACGTCAATTTTGAACAGCGACAGCCAGAGGAAAGAGTGAAAAGCCCTAAGAAAACCCATCTTAAAAAAATCTAACCTTGTGGCACAGAGAGTTGGCTTCTTACTCTGCAGTGTTAAGGCCTCAGTCACTGGGTTCGAGCATCAGTCAGTTTTGAATGGACAGCCAGAAAGAGACAAAAGCGCCCAGATAAGAAGAGCTGTGAGTGTGAAGTAGACCTGGTGATGCGATGGACTTGTTGACCACATAGAGACACGGGGACATGCGCGTGGCCAGTGACCAGTCAGGGAATTTTGAAAGTCGACAGCCAGAGGAAAAACTGATAAGCTCTGAGAAAAACCTGTTTTAAGCGTTATGACCCAGTAGCTCAGTGGGTTGGATTCCTCTTTAGCACTTTGGAGCTTGTGGGTTCGAGCCTCAGTGAGTTTTGAGGTCGTGGGTTCGAGCCTGTGAGTGTGAAGGGTTGAGTTGAGTTGAACTGTATTGTCCCTCCTGTCTTCGGCACATTTCCAAACTGCGATCAAAACAACATGTGACATACAGTGCATTGTACATATCAAGGATTCAGAGCCTCCTAACCTACCTAACTAGCTATTGCACTAGCCCATTGTCTATGCATATTTCACCTTCCGCTTAATTCATGTCCTAATATTGCACATGTCCCTGACCGCTCAAATTGCAGCGTCCTTGCATATTGCACTAAGTATGCTTGTTGCATTTCCATACAACAAGGGGAGCTATAGTGTGAAGGAATAATCGACCACGTAGAGCAGTGGTTCTCAAAGTGGGGACAGCTGAAATGTAAAAAAAATTAGCCTGGCTTTCCAGGCTAAAAAATGGAACAGGTCGAACTTTTCACAGTGGGATTTTGGGCAAACTGTGTTTTCTCTCTCTCTCTCTCTGTCTCTCTCTCTGTCTCTCTCTCTCTCTCTCTCTCTCTCTCTCTCTCTCTCTCTCTCTCTCTCTGTGTGTATACTGTATGTCTCGACTCTCACCCACAAGAAACCCAGGCTACATTCAGGTACATTCTCTCTCTATCTCTCTCTCATCAGTGAAGCCGGGGCGGTGGCTGAGCGACTGGGCATGAGATCGATGCGAGTGGCTGGACTGATGCTTGGGCGGCGCAGGAGTGCCCTGACTGCAGAGGACTGGAAGCTGTTGCAGGAGGGGGACAGAGGGGACGCGGGGTATTGGATTACCACAGGGGGACAGAGGGGACGCGGGGTGTTGGATTACCACAGGGGGACAGAGGGGACGTGGGTGTTGGATTATTACAGGAGGACAGAGGGGGCGAGGTGGGTCATTCACCTTTCCCGAGGTTACTGTTGGGGGCCCTCCGCCACAGGGGGAGTGGATGGGGCCTCTCTGGATTCTGTCGGAGGCAAGAGACTCTACAGACTCTGTGTGAATATAGTCAACAGGGACAGGCTGAGCAGCCGGGCCGACACCCCGTGGAGGACCGGCCTCGGGGTGGGGTCGGAGGTCAAGCCTGCATGGACCACACTGTACAAAGGGCTGTTGCCAAAATACGCCGGAGACTTACAGTGGAGGGTAGTGGGTACTACATGGGGCACTGCCAGTTAATGCTTTTGTCTCTGTGGTGAACTCTGATGTGAACAGTGGCTGTCCTTTCTGTGGGGTGAGAGAGACAATCTTTCACTGCTTCAGAGACTGTGTGAGGCTCAGGCCTCTCTTCAATGTGCTGGTTTGCTTGTTTGCTTTTCTTGGTGCCGTTTTGACTTTTTCTGTCTTTATTTTTGGTTTCCAGTGTGGCAAGAGAAAACAGAGGATGGGACAATTTCTTGCTGGGGCAGGCAAAGATGGCGGTGTACCTCAGCAGGAAGAGGAAAATAGATGCAGATGTCCAAGTAGTAGACCTTGTAGTCTTGTTTAAAGCTCTGGTAGGGCGAGAGTAGCCATAGACTATGAGTACTACAAAAGAATGCAGGACATGGGAGTGTTTCAGAGCAGGTGGTGTCTGGGGGAAGCTGTGTGCAGGCTGGAGGGAGGAGAGCTGTTTTTTTTTTGTTTTTTTTATATATATTTTATTTTACAATTTTCAGAACAAAAACAGGCTCAGACAAAACAAAACAGAGCAAAACAAACCAAAAAATATATATATATCAACATTTCAATGTTACAGTGTTGTGCTATCAGCCACGGCCCACATCAAGTGCTTATTGTGCTTGTAAGAGATGTGCGCGGGATCCCATGCAAGGGGTCCATGAAAAGTCAGCTGGGAAAGTTACTTGTTGCTTTCAACCTCGTCTAAGTAGGCCAGAAATGGGTCCCAAATAGCAGAGAATTTCACAAGAGAATTGGTCCTCAGGAACCGGAGTCTCTCCATACGTATAACCGAAACCATGTCCATCAGCCACAGCTTAAAAGAAGGTGGAGAGGAAGACTTCCACTCCTTCAGAATGAGTCTCTTGGCGACAGTCATCCCCTGTGTCAGAGACTGCTGCACAGCTGCACTGAGGAGCAGAGAGGACTCCGAGCAGCCGAAGATAGCGAGTTCCGCCACCGGTCGAAGGGTTATTCTATAGGCCTTAGAGTACCAATCAAATATTTTGGCCCAAAATCCAGACAGTGAAGGGCAAAACCAAAAAGCATGGGATAGTGTACCCTCTGACACCTGACACCTATCACAGAGTGGTGAGACAGAAGGGTAGATCTTGTGCAACCTGGACTTGGAATAATGAAGACGATGAGTAACCTTGAATTGGATCAGCTGGTGTCTGCTGTTAATTGAGCAGAGTTAGGAGAGCTGGTTTTTAAGTTGGGATGAGAAGGGCTTGACTGTGTATGAATGTCCATGATGGGTCGGTTTTGTTTTGTTTGGTGTTGCTGTGTTGACAATTTTTTTTAAGGGGTTGCATTGGTTCTGATTTCGTGTTTTGTGAAACAAACATACAATGTTTTTACCATTTGCACTTTTCATAGTGCACTGTGAAAAGTTCGACCTGTCTGGTTTAACTTTTTACAGTGGGCTATTCACCAAAACCTCTCTCTCTCTTTATCACTCTCTCTCTACAGGTATGTCTCTCGCCCAATTCCAGCTGTTAATCAACATAAACATTACATTTCAGGTGTTAGATTATTAACTAATATTTTTTGACAGTGCAGATAATCATAGTTTTGTAATAATAACAATAATTAATAAATTAAGTTAAATTATATTTACATTAAAGTCAGGTGCTTTCATCACATTCTTTGTTATTTTCCTTTAACTTGTGTTTTTTTGGTCTTACATCCATAATTTATAAAAGATATTTTCAGCCATTGTATACTTTATTGACAGATGTATGTTGCTTTACAGCTGAAATTGGTTGAGAGAGCTGAAATTGGCATGGATGTATTAAAAGGTGAGCTCAGTGCATCCCCAGGACAGGAAGCGCCGCAAGCTGCTCGGTGATTGGCCAGGAGCGAGGCTTCCGTTTTTACAGCTCTTGCCTTCTCACAGCTCAGTGCAGCGCCCCCCCCCCCCCCCCCCCCCCGCCCCCCCCATGGTTCCAACCGTTCCAACAGTCGATGCCGGAATGGATCGGCCGGGGGGACACGAGGAGTGACGATTGGTTGGGGCTCTGGTTGGGTTTAACCATGGGGAGTGATGATTGGTTATGGTTAGGGTCAGAGGCGGGGTTAGGTCCCTCCGGCCGATCCATTCTAGTATCAACCTTCTTAAATGAATAATTACAGTGGAGGGCGTATGCAACCTTCGACGTGATGTTTTTTCTGAAACATCTTTCTATTACTTGAAGAAGATATGATTCACAATGTTTATTGTCACTCTGATTGTACAAATTAGGCCGGGAGGCTCCACAGGACATCAAATATGAATATGAAAATGTTTCTTTTGTGACTCACCGGCCACTTTGAGGGTTGAGTTTATTTTTATAACCCAGTTTATCAGCGTTAACTGCATGTAGAATGGGCTGGGTCATGTATAATAACGTGGGATATGTATTTGTGGTTGTGTACATGTGGACTCCACACACACAGCCAGGGTGAGACCACCCCCTTTTGCCACATAATACAATGTTGCAAAATGGGGTGGTGAATACACTGTATTCTATTGTAACAGACTGTTGAGTGTTGTGTTCTATTGCTGATAAACTGATAAACTCAACAGTCTCACTCTCAAACTCAACGCGAGGCTGGCATAATTCGTATTGTATAGCTTCGTTTAAATGGTTAATTGATCGTTTTTATGTGCACATTTATCATTTTTCAATGGCTCAAAAGTCATTTTACTTTGAAAAAAAGGCCACCGGAAATGCTTATTGTTGCTCGTCACCCCGCAGGGCGTACATTACGGTACTGCGTCAGCACCATTGTCAGCACGTATGGGTTACGCAGCCAGGAAGTGTTCAAAGCACAGAGCGCCAGCAGGAGCCTTCCCGAGTCTGTTTGGCGAGATAGCCCGTGACAAGAAGATGTAAGTAGATATTTCAACTGTGTATGTGAATGCTGTTTTTAGTTGCGTTGGTTCCTGGCATTGCACAACGGAGGCAATACATGCTGTTTGTTAGTCTGTCATACATTAAGTCCGCTGGTCTCATGCTCAATACTATGTGGAAATGCAGTTTGAGAAATGGCATTGTTTTATAATGCTGGGCTTTGCTTTGTTTTCTGTTTTTGTGTAGGAGATCTATGTCACTGTGTTTTTTTTAGAGTTGTTAATGTAATAAACTAGTGTTTTAAAGCTGATTTGCCAACCAGACCTGTGTCAAAATAAACCACAGTGAAGTGAATTTACTCTGCGTCTTCCTTTCTGGAAAAGCCATTGGGCAAGTGTTACATTATTGTTGCTAGCGGGAAAGAGGTAGGCTGGGACGGTTCCCAGCTGGCACGGGACGTCAGTTTAACGTCATATCGACGTTGGACTCCAACGTTGAACTGACGTTGGATTTTGGTTGAGAATGAAAATCGGGTTGACGTCAAAACACAACGTTGGCAAGACATCAGCGTCCAACGTTAGATAGACATCAGCCTCTGACGTTGGTTAGACATCAGCATCCAACATTGGATAGATGTGGAATTTTGGTTGGGAATGAAAATCGGGTTGACATCAAATCCCAACGTTGGGCAGACATCAGCCCCCAACGTTGTATAGACGTCAGTCTCCAACGTTGGATAGATGTAGGATTTTGGTTTAGAATGAAAATCTGGTTGACGTCAAAACCCAACGTTGGCAAGACATCAGCCTCCAACGTTGGATAGACATCAGCCTCTGACGTTGGTTAGACATCAGCATCCAACGTTGGATATATGTAGAATTTTGGTTGGAAATGAAAATCGGGTTGACATCAAATCCCAACGTTGGGCAGACATCAGCCCCCAACGTTGTATAGACGTCAGCCTCCAACGTTGGATAGATGTAGAATTTTGGTTGAGAATGAAAATCTGGTTGACGTCAAAACCCAACGTTGGCAAGACATCAGCCTCCAACGTTGGATAGACATCAGCCTCTGACGTTGGTTAGACATCAGCATCCAACGTTGGATATATGTAGAATTTTGGTTGGAAATGAAAATCGGGTTGACATCAAATCCCAACGTTGGGCTGACATCAGCCCCCAACGTTGTATAGACATCAGCCTCCAACGTTGGATAGATGTAGAATTTTGGTTGAGAATGAAAATCTGGTTGACGTCAAAACCTAACGTTTGCAAGACATCAGCCTCCAACGTTGGATAGACATCAGCCTCTGACGTTGGTTAGACATCAGCATCCAACATTGGATAGATGTAGAATTTTGGTTGGAAATTAAAATCGGGTTGACATCAAATCCCAACGTTGGGCAGACATCAGCCCCCAACGTTGTATAAACATCAGCCTCCAACGTTGGATAGATGTAGAAGTTTGGTTGAGAATGAAAATTGGGTTGATGTCAAAACCCAACTTTGGGCTGACATCAGCCTCCAACGTTGGCTAGACATCAGCCTCCAACGTTGGATAGACAGCCTCAAACATTGGATAGACATAGAATTTTGGTTGGGGTTGACGTCAAAAACCCATGTTGAGTAGACATCAACCTCCAACGTTGGCTAGGCATCAGCCTCCAACGTTATATAGACACAGAATTTTGGTTGGGGTTGACATCAAAACCCAACGTTGGCTAGACATCAGCCTCCAACGTTGGCTAGGCATCAGCCTCCAATGTTGGCTAGACATGGGTAGAAATTTAAATCTGGTTGATGTCAAAACTTTCGTATCACAAAAAGAAAAAAATCAACATTGAATACAGAATTTTAGAAAACAGGATTTATTTTCAGAACGTAAGAAATTAGATTATCACATTAAAGGTACATTCAGCAATGTTTTTGTGTTAAAATAAGTGTTAAATGGCTCTATATTCTGACAGCAATCACTGAAATCGAGTGTTTGATCAGTGACTTAAACCCCCAACTTCGCTGTCCTCTATGTCTCTCCTGTAGTCCTGCATGCAGGGCGGACGTATCTCTGCAACTGTAACTCGTAGAGACTCATGGATGGATTTGGGGTGAGAAAATATATTATAGTCCTTTATAGGCATCTCGATCTGACCTTCCGTTTCCGAGAAAATGTCAACTTTTGTCTGATTGGATAGTTTGAGGTCAGTGCCAATTTGTATCGGCCACCACTGCCTGGATCCAGGAGAAGTGCAGAGAACATAAGCAAGACCTGTATATGGCTTTCAATGATCTCTCGAAGGCATTCGACACAGTAAATCAAAAGCTACTCTGGGACCTACTCAGTCGATTTGGAGTCCCACCCAAATTCCTCTCCATTCTAAAGCTATTTCATGACGGCATGCAAGCCCACGTTCAAATAAGTGGACAACAGTCTGACCCTTCTACGTCAAAGTAGGAGTAAAACAAGGATGTGTCTTAGCCATCATCATCTTCAACATCTTCCTCACAGCAGTCACTCTCCTCTCCCATAAGCATTCAATTCCATCTGTCTTAGTTTGCCATAGTCTCTCCCCAGACTCAAATATTACGTTGAATCGCTGCGCTCCGTATACTACATAAGTGAGTCTGTGCCAGTTAACAGCCACTGCTGGTTTTGAAGGCGGGTTGAAATTGAATGAGTGACAGGTCGTAGCACCGATGAGAGAGCAAATGGGCTGCGCCTCCCGTGTTGTCTGATCGCAAAGTCGTTACTGATTGGAGAGGACTGAAGCCATCACTGGCATATGACTGGCCAAGTGAACGGTTCCCTCCCATAACCAGCCCTCTTGAGGGAAAGTGTCCCAGACCCAGAGAGAGCTCTGCAGCATGCAGTAACCTAGTGTATCAGCGTAAGAACTCTCATGGGTCTGGCGTCGAGACTAAGTTTGCCATAACTTCTATGTACTGTATCAATTCAACAGAATTCAGATACAACAGAAAGTAGCTGGCCCCCAGGTATTTTCACATTATCAAATCTGGCCCCCATTCAAAAGGGTTTGGACAGCCTTGCCATGTATAGTCTCATATCACAATATTGATATAAAATCGATATATTGCCCACCCTTAATATTGAGTGCCAGAATCAACCTCCCAATGATGCAATTTGTAGAAAAACATTGGATTTCATTTATCAATCACTGCTTTCAATGTCTTTCTGATGTAAATGTTTTATTTTTACAACCAGATCACCCTATTAAATAAACAGCGTCATGACTCAATAATGTTACTTGGCAGAGGGTCGCTCGTACTGAGCACATTTCCTCGTCAAACTGACGGTGAAAAATGTTTGCTCGTCACAAAATAAAAAAACTTATTTGAGGGAATGTAATTAGGTTATCGATCACATTCGCTAACCTGTTGCTCTTTTAAGTCGGGATGTTTGTCGGCGTTTGGTCAGCTCCCTTCGCCAGTTCGCCTCCGCACTTTTAAACATTGTTTACTGACGGGCTATGTAGTGTCAGTCCCTGTCACTGTCAGCAATGTAACGTAAGCAAAATAATCCCATATTTCGCTCTGTCCATGTCCAAGACAAGACCGTATGTGCTCACAGCAGCCATGTTTGTTGTGTTGAAGCTCTGAATGAGTGAAAGAGAGGAGGGGGGGGGACGCCCACGACAGGGAGTTAAAGCAGAGCACCACTTGGAGCACTCTTCGCACACCCCCACATGGACACAATGTCACATGCATGTAACATAAAATTATTTCTTTTAAAAGCACGCAAATTATTTTTAACTCAGCGTAAATGAACATCATGATTGAGAACATATATATTCACATCGAAAAAATAACACATTTAAAAGGTCTTGAATGTGAAATGGCAGAACATGACTGTTACAACACAGAACTGAAGCTCAGACAACAATTGACAAGGTTTTAAGACATTTCTACAGTGATGGCAGACCAATATATATTTTTCCTCCAAAAAAAGAACACTCATGAAGGCCTTCCATTTGCCTGTCCCTCACTCTCTCACACTCACCTCACTCATGAAGGCCTTCCATTCGCCCATAGGCTTTTTGTAGGAAGGGGTTGAATGTCCATCACGGATGGCATCATGGTGGATCTCAGCTTGCAGTACTGAGAGCACTGTTGAGTCACACTTGGAGTAAGTGAGGTGTAGGACATAATAATATGCCATCGGGTAGACAAGTCCCTCTTTCAACCGATCTCTTTCGAAGGTCGCCACTGGCATGCTCCCATGGCGATCATGCAGTTTTCCTCACTGATGACCACAACTGGAGATGATAGAGGTTGTTGGCGCAGGAAACCGTTTGGGTCTTCTGAAACCTAGATGACAAAAGTCAATGTAAAAGATTAGAAAACTACCAATTAGAAAAACCATCACAGTTAAAACAATCATTATACATCAAATCGGAGAAAAAGATTTTGTATAATTTTTTTGCTGACCAGATACTGAAACCAAGTTTCAATAAAGCGACTCTTAAAACAAAAATCACAGTGTGAACACTTCTCCTTATGTCATTGTGAAAATGACAAAGTACAAAACATAATGTAGGCATGCAGTATCCAATATACTGCACAAGTCTCACCGTAAAGACATGGAACTGGGCCTCGCTGCTTAAAGCTGGAGTGCATAACATAAACGAATGTTTATGTTATGCACATATTCAGCTATTGCAAAACGACTTCACACAATGCTGATTAAGCCTATCTGCACCACATAACTCTCTCTGTGCATTTCTCAGTATACCTGAGTATTCTACCTGTCGGGCACGACTGTGTCGGATTGAAAACTCTGGTATATTGAGAAATACAGCATTGTGGGAACTTGTTTGGCAATGCCTTGAACGTAATGGACATTTGTTTATATAAACAAATTGTAAATGTACTCACTCCAGCAATTGTAAATGTACTCACTCCAGCTTTAAAGAGAAAGCCACAGAAACACAACCCCATAAGAGACTACTTTCCTGACATTTCCTGTTTTATCAGGAAAGTAGCTCCGGCTATCTATTTGCTTCGAAAATAAAATGTACAATGTCTCGTAATGTTATTACCTAGGTTATCCTACAAGTAGTCATGGCTAAGAAGTAGGGCTGAACGATTAATCGAATTTAAATCGAAACCGAGATTTGAAACAACGCAATTAGATTACCGTAAATTCCGGACTATAAGCCGCGGCTTTTTTCCCGTTTTTTGGCCCCTGCGGCTTATATAACGGTGCGTCTTATCTATGGATTTTTTCAGAAAAAAAATTTCAAATACAAATAAAATCTCTCTTTTTTAGCACTCTTTCTACCTATAAATCCACTTCTGTTTTAATTTCCTCTGTTGCCCTCTTTTCACCACACCGCGGACACTGTGTGCACTGTCGAAATAAACAAAGGTGTTGTGTTATGTTGTTTTGTTGAAATGTTACGGTAATACGGTAAATGGGAGCTTCCTCAAACAGCCAACAATCCCCTCTGTGCGTGAACCCTTACATATGGTAATTACGGTAAGCAAAGTTCATCAGCCCGGAATCACAACAAGACGAGCAGTCTCTCTCTCACTTACCATGGGGAAGGTACGCAGAAAGTCACACGACGCAGCTTTCAAGCTGAAAGCAGTCGAACTCGCACTAAAAGAAACAAACAGAGCAGCAGCGCGTACCCTGGGCATCGATGAGTCAATGGTGAGACGTTGGAAGCAGCAGCAGGAGGAACTGTCTCAGTGTAATAAGACAAAAAAGTCCTTCAGAGGCCACAAAAGCAGATGGCCGGAACTTGAAGATTCCCTTGAGGACTGGGTGTTGACCCAGAGAGGAGACGGCCGAGGCGTTTCCACGGTGCAGATCCGACTGAAGGCCAAAACAATCGCCACCGAGATGAAAATTGAACATTTCAGAGGTGGGCCATCTTGGTGCTACCGATTCATGAGACGAAAGGGACTGTCCGTCCGGGGGAGAACTACTGAACAACTCCCTCCCGACTACCAGGAGAAAATCACAAACTTCGGCGAATTCACACAAAGGAAGATCACGGAATATTATAGGAGTGTGAAAACATCCACAATCACCAACGGGTTCCAAAACGCTGGACTGCTGCGGGATGAAAAGGATGACGCCGCCACAGCTGGCGCTGAGGGCCGTCAGAGGCTTCAGAGGCTGTTCGATGCCGACAGTGATGAAGAGGAGTTCGTTGGTTTTGAGTGACAATGAAGGAGAGAGGAGAGTGGTTGACGAAGCCACCCTGAACCTGTTCGTTTCCGACACTGAAGATGAGGACTTTGGTGGTTTCAGTACGCAGGAAGAAGAGGAAGACGAGGATTAGTGACTTGACTTCTCTGGTTACAGGTTTGCTGCACATATACGGTAGCCTATTGTTGTGTGATTTTGTCTGGGGATTAGTGACCTGACTTTTGTTTTGTTTTGTTGAAATGTTAATAAATGGGAGCTTCCCCAAACAGCGATCTCTTTCCCGACATTCCTCTCTGTGCACGAACCCTTTCATATGGTAATTAAACATCAAAACACCCGCGGCTTATAGTCCGGTGCGGCTTATAGAAGAAAAAAATAGTCAATTTTGGTGCTGCGGCTTATAGACCGGTGCGTCTTATAGTCCGGAATTTACGGTAATCGCAAAGGCTTCGATTTAACATGTGACATGACTGCATGTAGGTACACGTTACGTGACGTCGTTACGCAGCAGCAGCACGCCGTAGTAGACGGACGTATGTTTACGCAGCAGCACCAGCATCAAACGTGCCTGGATGGAGGAGGAGAAACCTAGCTGCAGCCCCATGGCTGCAGCAGTCTGAAGAATATAGCTAGCGAGCCGATTAGCGAACTTTACAAAAGTTGACACATTATTCACTCTGACTGGATTTTTAATAGTGCGCCACTGACTGGATTCTCTACAATGGAAGGGCAGCTATCTAACAAGACTCGGAAGTGTAATAGCTTCAGCCGAACAAGAACAAGAAGCGGCCGCCGGATGATTTAGCACCGAAGAAAGGCTGGAACTACTTTGGATTTAGAGCATCGGTTAGTTAGACAGTGTTAAGCAAGCGCGGTGCCGACAACGCTTCAAACGCCATAAAAGCTATGGAAATCAACAGATGGACCAGACTCCAGTGCTTCACCACAGACTACACCTCGCCATCGGTACGTTATTTAGCCTAGCAGCTAGGGCTAGCAACGTAGCAAGTTAACTTTACTAACGCTAGCTCTCTCCCTAAGGAGATAGCTCATTTAGCTAGTAAAGTTAGCTTGCTAGCCCTAACTGGCTAGCTCACGTTACATGTCCTCTTCCCCTCTCACTTAACATTATCAGTCTGACTCTGCCTGAATGCAGTAGGCTACTTGTATTGTAACGTTAGCTTGGTAAGCCTACAGTAATGTCTAAATGCCCCTCTTCACCTCCCCCAATATATTATATAGCCAATATATTGTCAGTCTGGGAAATGGAATGATTCTGTAGTAGCTAATGTCCTCTCTCCCAGCGTTCTGCTCTCTCCCTCCCCATCTCTCCTCCCTACTTTCTCTCCCTCCTACATCATCTATAATTAGTTCCAATCTTAAAAATGCAATACAGCCATGTAGTACTTATAGAATAATTTGGTTAATTATTTTGTTTTTCAGAAAAGTTGCGAACAAGCTACATAAGTGCAGAGAATGTCCCACAAATCAAGGCCCGGGTGAAGAGAGAGATGGAACAAGTGCAGGTGGCACTAAAGGTAACTTGCATTAATTCTCTCCTCTCCCACTCCTCTCTCCTTATCCTCCCCCTCTCTCCCCTGGCTTTCCTTGCAAAATAGGGCTTCACTGAAACACTGCTTGTGTATATAGCCTGCCCTGTGCCCCGTATTTGATGTGTGAATGAATGTGTGTGCTGTGAATTGCATTAATGTGAAACTTAACAGTTGTGTCTGTGTTTTGCAGGAGAAGAGGGCTGCCATCACCCCCAGATGCTGCTGCTGTGCCTCAAAGTGCAGCACAGGAAGGAGCCAGGCCATCGGCTGCAAAAAAGGCCAAGCGATCCTTGGGCAGTTACTTCAAGAGCTGCAGCGATGCTGGTGCTTTTTGTTTTGTTTGTATTGTTAAAGACTGAGACACAGAGAGAATTGCAGCTGTTGTTTAAAAGCAAATAAATGTTGCTTGAAGGAATTCTTATCCAAGTTCTCATCCTTGCATTATAATATAGAGCAGTTTGTTGATTGTGATGTTTGAATGTGGTAGGCAAATGCTCCATTGTGTTTTACATTTATTACAGTTAATATTGCACTGAAACTTGATAAAAAAAAAAATCGAAATTAAATCGAAATCGCAATATCGGTCAGAAAAATCGCAATTAGATTTTTTACCCAAATCGTTCAGCCCTACTAAGAAGCACTTTTACATTTGCAAGTGTTTTTTTATACTTTCATATTATAGACCAGAAATAGATTTTTTGCTAATAAGCATTTCCATTTTCCATGCTTCCATTTTAGAAATGGAAGCATTTTTTTCTCCTTATGCATAAAATGCGTAGTGAAACCATGACCCAAAAACAAAAGGTATGTGGACTGTGGGCTAATGTATTGTTGCAATATTGCATACAGAGTATTAAAAAATACATACATGTTTCATCACTGCTATCCTGGCGTTGCTCTGCGGTGCTCATTGCAGGTGACTGGCATTGCTGGTTTCAGATCGGCATGGCACTTTGGTGCTGGCTGCAGGTTACATCAGAAGAAAAAAGTATTGGGAAATATTAGGTTTCCAAACACTTACAAATGAATGGAATACTAAGATCCCTGGACAGACACTAAAGCTGTTGCGTGGCCTAACGTTTTCATCCAAAGACTCACAGATGCATACAGTATATTAAATGCAATACCACATACATGTTATCACTGTGATCTTGGTGTTGCACTGGGGTGCTGGTGCTTCCTGCAGGGGGCTGGTGTTGCACTGACGTGCTCCCTGCACTGACCCTTTTGTCTCACATCACAAGGTGCCATACAGCCTCAGGAAGTTTTCAGGACCGGGAAAAAGATTGTTGATTTCATCCCGGGAGAGTGAGTGCAGCAAGTCTTCTCCAACATTAGTAGCTGGAACAGAAGTTACAGTTAGGGGCAAGAAGACACTGAGCTTATCACTGAATTAATTCAGCCTTGTGTACATAACAGTTGAGGATATTCCACTATGTTTTTTTTTTTTAATTGTGACATTTCCTCTTTCCTGTACAATTGCCAGTGTTCTGAGATTTTGCTCACTCTTGCTACAGCAGACCTGCCAACCTTGGAAAATGATTTTTAGTGCCACACAGCATGTGTTTTGGCCTTGTGCTTAGTTCACATGCTTTCGCACTACAGTGCACATAACATCACTGTCAATGTGACAGTGTTAGCCAGATGGCTAATTTCCAACTGTTGTCCCTTGGCCAGAACTTAAGTTAGCCATTACTCAGTCAAAAGTTTGAGTACACTTGCTTAAACCATTGTCGTTTCATGATATATTTCAATTTGTGTGCTTACACCAGCTCAGTGGCCTTGTGGTTTGAGTGTCCGCCCTGAGACTGGGAGGTTGTGAGTTCGATCCCCGGCCGAGTCATACCAAAGACTATAAAAATGGGACCCATTTGCCTGCCTGCTTGGCACTCAGCATCAAAGCGTTGGAATTGGGGGGTTAGATCACCATATGATTCCCGAGCGCGGTGCTGCTGCCGCTCACCGCTCCCCCAGGGGATGGGTCAAATGCGGAGAACAAATTTCGCACACTCAGGTGTGTGACAATCAGTGGGACTTTACCTTTACTTTACTTTACACAAGCGGATAACCATAAGTGAAATGCAAGTAAACGTATGTTGTGATGTCAATTCTGAATAAAGTAGTTAAGTTAGTAGTAGTTAATAGTTAACACAATTGGAGAACATAGAAAAAATACTACCGTATATTGATCATAGTTTCACTGTTATCCATCTAACCATAGCAAAAAAATCTGTTGCTCATTCTGATCTCTTGAGACTAACTAGAGCCTCCTTATTTTTTAATCATTCTGTGCTCATTTATTTCTTGCTCCTAAAGCTGTGTTCACACCGAGATATTTATTTTTCTCTCTGTCGCTTGATTCAACCCTATGGAATCACTCTGTCGCTCTGTTTAAATCGCTCGTCAACAGGCACAATAATTGACGGACATCTGGGGGCTATAACGTTACGCAATGTCATGATATTTGTCCACTACGAGCCACTGTAGTTGTTTACAAGCTAAGCCTATCAGCGTGCTCCTAACGTGAGCTAGTACAGACTTCATTTCGGCTATGTTCACACAGCAAACATTAGTGCTTGAATCTGACTTGTTGCTCACATCTGATTTTTTGTGTGGCTGTTCACACAGACTTTTTAAAAGTGGCCCATATCAGACTCCAGTGTGAACAGGTCGCGGACCTGAAGTGACCCGCATGTGCAGCACACTGCTGTTCTACCTAAACCCAGAAGAAGACAGCAGTAAACATGGCGGTAGCTGACGATGTTGTTTCATCTGTTGTTTACGGTTCAATTTACAAGTTATTGTGCAGTGGAAGACAGGGAATATAGTTAAGTTAAGTTAAGTTATCCTTTATTTATCCCCTTGGGGAAATCCATCCTCTGCATTTGACCCATCCTCTACTAGGAACCTTCCTAGAACTAGGAGCAGTGGGCAGCCACTGTGCAGCGCCCGGGGACCAACTCCAGTTATTTTGCCAGTACCTTGGTCAGGGGCACTGACAGCCAGGAGTATTAACCCTAACATACATGTCTTTCTTTGATGGTGGGAGGAAACCGGAGCACCCGGAGAAAACCCACACGGACACGGGGAGAACATGCAAACTCCACACAGAAAGGACCTGGGACGGACCGGGGTTCGAACCCGGGACCTTCTTGCTGTGAGGCAACAGTGTTAACCACTGAGCCACCGTGCCGTCATATAGGTGCAGATGATAGCGAGGAAGAGGAGAAAGAGAGCCTTTAGATTTTTTTTTAATAATGGCTTTCTGTGGAGCAATAGCTGCTACTTCTTGCTAATACTTATGAGGTCTAAAACCTCACTGTTCCTCCACTGATTACCTCCCTCGCAGCTGTCCTCCATGTTTGTAATCACAATCTGGTCCTCCCTCCTCCCGCCAGTGCAGAATAGTGACGAATGTCGCTCTGGAATGACGTAAAAGTCACATTGAAGCATTAAGTCAGATATGGGCAAGATGTCTGTTCACACCGGAGTCACATTCCAAAACATCAGATTCGAATCTGATGTTTTTCCACATTTGAAAGTAGCCCAGGTCGTCTTTAAAAAAGTAACTTTCAATGTGACTTGTACTGTTCACACAGTCATAAAAAAGACTGACCTGAGTCACTTAGGTGGGAAAAGATTAGATTCAAGCACTAAGGCTGGCTGTGTGAACGTAGCCTTCATGTCAGCTGTCAATGCGGTTTGTTGCCACACAATAACCAGCGGTTTGTTCCAAGCCAGTGTGATATTTGACACACTCTCACACGGCAGCCAATCAGCGTTGAACAGGGAGCGACTGATGCCAGCGTAATTTAGCTCGAGCTGGGATATTTCATCCCGGGCGGAGAGCGTATTTTCGATGCCAGCGAAAAACTTTAATAGGTCGGTGTGAACGCAGCTTTAGGGTCCCTTAGGAGCAATAATCTTTTTAGTTTAGGGGTTAGGATCGATTTTTTTAATGACTTGGCTCTCTCAGACAGCTTCTTTGACATGTTTTTCAAAGTGAAAACCAAGTTGTCAGGTGACGTAAGGATCCCACGCGAGAACGACCCACCCCCCTCTCAAAAGACCCAAATCGAAAATGGAATAATTTCTCTAGTTTTATTTTACAAGTATGAAATAATTTAGCTTACTACAATAATGATGTCTACTTTCTAGTGATGCGCGGGTCAGGTTTTTTTAAGGCCCGCCCCAACCCAACCCGTCATCGGAGCCAGCCCGCCCCGCCCGCCCCGTTAAAATATCTGAAAATTCCGAACCCAGCCCAACCCAGCAGCCCGCAACGGCCAATTTAATGTAATATGTCTCCGGACGCAGGAGGAGCACAGCAGAGCTTCCAAGGTGTGCAAAGCAGCTAATAACTCTGTCTCTCTCCCCCCTCTCTCTCTCTCACACAGACACACACACACACACAGACACTCACATGCTGCCCTGCGCGACAACAGTTGTAGCCTAGGCCTGCTCTGGATGAGTTGCGCTGCTGCTTTCATGTCGGTCTTTCTTCAATTAATCCATGGTCTTCAGATAGCACGACCGACTACGCTTCCCCAAAGTGCGGATGGCGTGACCGCGCAGTGTTTCAAATGGAGGTAGCAGGTATAGAGGTAGGCACTAGGCAGGCTACAGAAACAGTTCTTATTCTTCCCCATTTCTTTTAATTACCTCATGCGCTCTCAATTGTTGCAGTAGTAGGCTAAACGTAGTAGTGCAGCAGGTGCGCACACGGCTTGCAGATACGGCCAGACTCGCTGTCTGATTTCTTTTAATTACCTCATGCGCACTCAATTGTTCACAGCCTACTCACGTTGCAGTAAAGTTGACAAATAGATCACAGTCGAGTCCACAACAGAAAATCTGCGGTGGCATTATATGGACACTTCAAATAATAATTACAGCGAATAATCCTTCCAAAGTGTTTGTTTTGAGAGCACATAGGCTACCTCATTGAAGCGTTTCTTTACTCCATGTAGGCTATAGAGAGTGCAGCAGGAGTCTGTCTGATTGTGTGTACCTACATGCGAGAGAGAGTTAACGTCTTTAAGGTTAATTACTCTGCGTGTTTCATTGCTCTAAATTATTTAATAATGTTGCTTTGTCACGTTCTGAGCCTGCCCCGCCCGCACCCGCGATATTTTCATAATTTGCCAACCCAGCCCGCCTGCGGGCTGGGTTGGACATCTCTCGTGAGACATCTCTCGTGTCTCACGTATTGTGAGACACGAGAGATGTAGTTGATTGACAAAACTAAACCTTACGTTTCAGTTTCAG
Source organism: Poromitra crassiceps (assembly GCF_964638095.1). Classification (NCBI taxonomy): domain Eukaryota; kingdom Metazoa; phylum Chordata; class Actinopteri; order Beryciformes; family Melamphaidae; genus Poromitra; species Poromitra crassiceps. The sequence continues at coordinate 21,523,404 of NC_139647.1, forward strand.
AACAAACTGCGACTTTCTTGACTTGCAAAGTTATCTTTTAAATTGACAAATGTACATGTGTACCCCGTGGCAGAATTCAAACGGGATCAAAAAAGTATTGTCTCTCACCATTCACCCCCATTCATATTTTTCCAGATGCTCGTACCGAGAGAAAGGCAGGAAGTGACGTTCACTTTGGCTCTCTATAATGTGCCCGGCAGTAAGTACATCATGATACAGAAGTTAGATACACGCTTACAATGCCAGACTTCAAGCTGTCTATCACCGTGGAAGTAAAGAGATTGTATAACAACAATGAGCCAATCACATTCCCCTGCATCCACATTTAATCCAACAAGTTAATAATAATCCTGTAATTTGGAGTAGATTTTTTTTTTAAGTTGCTTGTACTGCATATCCAGTGTGAGATGCAGATGTTTTCTTACTTGGGTCCAGCATGGGCTGTTGTCCTCAGACTGGGCAGAAGAGGTGTGAGGAGTTGGAGTGGATGGCAGTGGACGTGTCCATTGGCTGGACAGAGGGGGAGGCAGATGCATCACTTGGTTGGCCCTGGAAGCAGACACAAGAGACAAGATAGCAGACAAGTGTGTTACCATACAATGACGCAGTGTAATGTTATGTGTGGTTGTATGCAGTCATAATGCCTTATTATAAATGGTTTTAACTTGACAACAAAAACATTCTAAATTGAACCCCAGCTCACTTCCTGTTGCATTAAAAAAATCATTAAAGTGGAGGACTGGCCATTCTGTGAAAACCGTCTATAGTAGTGTTGTGAGATAATGCGCCTTTGTCAATAGTGGTCATCAAACTTCTGTTGGTCATCCATGTGAACATGAAATGAAACACACCACACAACAGCTCTACCTGTATCTGCTGGGCTCCATCATGTTGAGACGAGAGGCAGGTTGAAGGTCCCCAGCCTGACTGTTCTCCGTTCCTCTGTGGTCCACTCTCAACTAGCATCACACAGCGTAGCATAAGGAAATTGGGGAAGTAGAGTGTTCAAAACGCTCTCCTACCCGTCTCCGACGTCCAATCGCGGATCCAAAGATATAATAATATTTCATGAAGTTTTACTTCCCAGGTGCACTGGATAGATACTAGATAGATCAGTTTTATTTCTGTCATGCACCATATTTGTGGTGCCTAGCCTGTATGTCCTTACAAGACACAAATCATTCAAGTTCAACACTTGATTTGATGATTTGATCAATGTGCTGCCGTATCCGTGTGACTGCAATGTTGTATGTTTGCTCAGACGCATGCACCATGATAGTGAGATCAAACACCCTGCTGTAAATTCAGCCACAGGCTGTGGAAAGACTGCTTTTTAAAGGTTGTTTCATGCAGGAATATCATTAAAACCGCCGCCTAAACTACTGGCTTCCATAGGCATATTATTATATCTTTGGATCTGTGATTGGACGTCGGAGACTGGTAGCAGAGAGTTTTGAACACTTGACTCCCCAATTTCCTTATGCTATGCTGTGTGACGCGAGTTCAGAGTGGATCACAGAGGAACAGAGAACAGCGGAACATATGTGGCTAGACACACTGTAGCTGTTGGCAAAGATATGCAAAGGCATGACTTACATACAGGTTTCTCTGACATTTCTATAAAAGCGTCTCAGTCACTCTCTCATACAGTGAATTATGAATCATTCAAGCAAGTTTGTACTCAGAAGTCTAATAGATTTTACCTGAAGCATAGAGGCAGAGGGAGACAGATGAAATCCAGGTGGGGGAAAGCTGTGGATGGATTTCAGGGAGGACACTGCAGCAGCAGGTGGGAAACATCTTACAGGCTCCCAGTTATTTCCTGGTCTATAGAGTACAAACATCCTTGTCCTCAATCAATTTAATCAACCAAAATCTCATACTGTTTCATCATACTGCTTTCTTAGCTAACTTAACAAGAATACATTTACACATTAATACACAGCAATGTGTGCTGCTGAAGCTACCCACTACATTCTCATTTTGCATACAAACACTTTGATAGACACTGAGCTAATGAGCACATGTTGAGAAGTAAATCAGAAGACACAACTAAGTTGTGCTATCCATTACCCTGCACCAAATAAATTGAGTTTGGCCCAGAATTTCCATTTCTGCAAGCCATGCATTGTGAAGAGAACTCCTAGCTAGCAAGCTAACTAGTAACAACACACTTTAAACTAAAATAAGTCTAAACTCATTCAAATTAGCCGGACATGGTCTGAAAGTTAACTGGCAGGCTGTGGTACATCAGCGTTAGCTCAATGCTAACGTTAATGCTAACGCCATTAGCGTCACTTTGCGCGACTTAAAAACACAGATTTGGCTGGTCTAACCTCATTTGTTACTAGTAGTGGACTTACCTTTCCTGCTTACTTTAGTTGAATATACTGCTAATCCCATGAGACCATCCGATGAGAGCCAAAAAGTGAACATCTTCATGCTTTAACCCGCGCAGGAACTTCAAACTCAGGCCAGCTTCTTCTTCTTCTAGTAGTGTTTTATGGCGGTTGGCAAACAACTTATGGTGCATTACCGCCACCTTCTGAAATGGAGTGTGGATCAGAACGGACTTCTAAAACACTATCCTGACTATATTCTTCTATTTCGTCCAGTTTCCTCTAAAAAAAAATATATCCCTATACCCCACATTCCCTGAATTCAACTGCAATATTTATTTTAACTCCAGCTTGATTCGATTGCTCTCCAATCTGTTCTTGAGGATCTGTCTTTCCTGTTGGTAGTACAGACAATCAATCAGATTTTGATTTATGATTAGACCTCTGACTTCTTTTTTGTTATTCATTTTACTTATATTTGTGTTTGATCAAAATGTTGTAATTGCTCAGTCTTGATTTTGATATGACCAGAAATGACTAAATGTCAGACTTTATTATTATTATTATTATTATTATTATTATTATACTAATAATAATAATAATACTAATAATAATAATAATAGTAATCACAATAATAGCAATCATAACAATAATAATAACAATAATAATAACAATAACAATAATTATGTCAGTTGTTTCGGAGACTTCGCATCAACACCAGGGGCCGGCCAGCTCCCAGGGCACATTCTGGGCCTTCTGAGTCCATCACATGACATCCCTGAGTCCATCCATGACATCACAATGCTGCCCTGTGACATCATGACAGATGTGATGCCCCTGCCGACGATGTATGACATCAAGTAGAATGAGCTCTTCTTAACTATGCCACGAACACCACGCCCCATGCAGAGTGATTCAGGAGACGAAGCCAATAGCAGTCCGGAACAGGACGGGATAATTAGAAGTACTCAGAGATTATTAGACCGTGTCCTGGCAGACACACCCGTGTCAACGCAAGCTTCAAGACCTGAGCCAGGCCCTTGAGAGAGACAGCTGATGGTGGGAACTGGTCCCCCACGGCTGCCTTTAAAACCTCTACAACATCAGTAGTAGTATGTGGTTACTAAAATCCTTGAAGGTATAACATTACCAGAGCCTGCTTTATAAAAAACTGGTATGATAACCCCTTATGCCATGGCCAGGAACACTGTATACACATTGCACATTTTAATTTATCTTTACTATAGCTACTGCATGGTTTCAAAACAAATGAGAGTGGTCCCTTAAAGGATTACAGTATCCCCAATAAAATATAATTAAAATTATAGCTGCTGCGCAGCAATGGGTTGTGGCCGGGCACGACCCATTGCTGACTGGATGCTTGGTGGTGGTTGTTATGTCTGATAACGTTATGTTACGGCCTGGTTGGCCTTGTTAACTTAGGTACATGTTACTGTGCCTTTAAGAGTTACTGCACCCGATGTACGGCATTGTTGTAAAAGCGTGGGTTTACGGCAGGGAAGTAAAGAGCATGAAACAAGCAACATGGTGTGATTATTTAGCCTATTTAGCGAGGATGGCTGACTTGATTTTGCCGCCGCCGCCACCTTTTTTACCCGTCCCCAGTGACCCAGCTGTTCCCTGGGATCGATGGCAGAGGTCGTTTGAGGATTATTTGCTGGCTTTGGGGCACTCGATTTGGAAGAGGATAGGAAGTGCGCGCTCCTCCGCCACTGCCTCGGCCAGGAGGGACAGCGGATCTTCGCCACACTCACGTTAACGGATGGCTCGTATGCTACAGCTACCGCGGCCCTAAAGTCTCACTTCAGCACGGGAAGGAGCCGACGCATGCACCGCTTTGAGTTTCGTCAGAGGGCTCAGAAGCCGGGTGAGATGGTCGCGCACTTTGTGTCTGCCTTGCGCGAGCTGGCTAGGCTTTGTGACTTTGGGGTTTTAGAGAATGGACTTATAGTGGACCAACTGATAGAGAAAACGTCCTGTAACCAGCTGAGAGAGAGGCTGTTACTGGAGCCAGACTCCATGACACTGGCGGATGCGTTAGTGATTGGGAAGCAGTTGGAAACGGCTCTATCGGAGGTGCGCAAGTTGGGCCGCGCTGTGCACGAGCCTGTGACGTCATTCGCCCCGTCAGTTCAGACTGTGGCTCAGGAGACGGCAGGGACCGCTGCTGCAGACGTGGTGAGTGACAGTTGGGATGTACAGAGAGTGGACAGAGGCCTTAGAGAGGGCGGGCCCAAGTGCTGTAATAACTGTGGCTCCTCTAGACATGCAACCAGAGATCAGTCATGCCCTGCTGTGGGCAAGCGCTGTCGTAACTGCAACATGATGAATCATTTTGCACGCTGCTGTCGCTCCCCTCCTGCCCACTCAGATACAGCTGTTGTTCCAATCAACACAATACAGAGCCCACAGACCTCACTCAAGCATTGCACATGTCGTGTGGGTGGAGCAAGCGTACCGCTCCTGGTGGACACGGGGGCAAAAGTGTCAATACTGAACAAATGCACGTATGATTGACTCTTCAAACACGTGCCTTTGGAAGCAGCAGGTAACGCTCTGTCGGGTTATGGCCACTCCCCCATCTCCACTTTGGGTGTGGCCCGCCTTCCTGTCAGATATGACCAACAATTTGCCCCTGACACCAAGTTCTACATCACACAGAGGGGAGCCAACATCATGGGTCTTGATCTGTTCCTCGCCCTGGGCTTTACTATGACTGATGCGAGGGGCCTGCATGTCCTGCAGGTCGCCATTTCCTGGCCCGACCGTTTCCCACATCTGTTTAAAGGGCTGGGCTGCATGTCTGGATTTGTTCACCGGCCTACTGTTGACCTGTCTGTCCGCCCCGTTATCCAGCCTCTGCTGTGCATTCCCCTCGCCCTCCGTGATGCAGTGGAGGCGGAGCTACGCTGCCTGGTGGAGGGGGATGTCATTGAACCAATCAACGCATCACCGTGGGTGTCCAACTTGGTGATAGCCAAGAAACGGGGGGGCGGGCTGCGCCTCTGTGTCGACCTGACGGATGTAAACAAAGCCATCATCCCGGATAAGTACCCTCTACCCACGGCAGAGGAGCTTACTAGTCATTTCCACGGCTCCATTGTCTTCAGTAAGATGGATTTACGTCACGGCTACCTGCAGACTCGCCTGGCACCTGCCAGCATGAGCCTCACAGCGTTTGTCACGCACGTGGGGGTTTTCAGATATAAACGCATGGCGTTTGGACTGTCATCGGCCCCAAGTTGCTTTCAGAAGATGTCACTCATCCTGGCCGGAATCCAGGGGGTCTCCATCTACCTGGACGACGTAGTGGTACACGCACCCTCCACCGCGCTGCACGATGCTCGCCTGGAGCAGGTTTTTCAACGTTTTGAACAGCAGGGGGTCACACTTAATGCTGAAAAGTGCGTGTTTGGAGTTGCGGAGGTCGAGTTCCTCGGCTTCAGGCTCTCCAAGGACGGTATTGCCCCGATCATGTCCCACACTGAAGCCATTCTGTCCCTGCCAGACCCGCAGTCGCCATCCCATCTCTCCTCTTTCCTGGGGATGGCCACCTACTATCTGCGGTTCATACCACACTACTCTGACTCAACTGCCTGTCGAACTGAGCTCCATCACCACACACACAGTCATCGACCGCCTCACCAACCTGTTTGGGCGATGGGGCCTACCCAGTGTCATCACAACGGACAATGGGCCCCAATTTGCATCAGCAGAGTTATCAGAGTTCCTGGCACTGCGGTCCATCAGACACATCAGGACAGCAGTGTATCACCCGGAGTGTAATGGGGGGGTGGAAAGACTAAATAAAACCCTCAAAAATGGAATCCGAGCCTGCCTGGAGGAAGGGAAAACCTTCAGTGCCGCACTCAACCAAACTCTCCTGACCATCCGGGCATCCAAGCACTCCACCACGGGGGTGTCACCTGCACTGCTCATGATCGGGCGCGAGCTAAAGCAACCACTGGACTGTTTGAGAGCTGAGCCAGCTCCTGCACAAGAGAGGCCAGGGCTCCAGAAAGTCAGACCCCGGGTCCAAGGTTCACAGGCCCAGATGAAAAGGAGGTTTGATGCCTCTCGCAGAGTACAGACCCCCACACTGTCTGCAGGGGACTGGGTCAGGATTAAACATCTCCACCGCCAGAACAAGCTGAAGTCATTCTGGTCTGAACCCCTCCAGGTGACTCAGCAGCTGGGTCCGGCCACGTACAGACTGGACAACGGGAGCCGCTGGCACGCAAACCGCCTGCACAGAGTCGCAGCTCCAACAGCACCTGCACCACCCCTGTCTGCAGCGACGGCGCTCGGCTGGCAGCCCAGACCAGGAGCAAATCGGGTGGGGGGTAACCTACCGCCACAGCCAGAGGCTGTTCCCCAGCCTGCGCGCCCTCAGAGTGAGGGTCCCGCCCGCCTGGCATGGAGACTATGTGACTGGGTGATAAGGGACACAGGGGGTTGTGGACTGAATGTTATGTTCTTTAAAAGGGGGGTGGGGGGAGAAAATGTTGTCTGATAACGTTATGTTACGGCCTGGTTGGCCTTGTTAACTTAGGTACATGTTACTGTGCCTTTAAGAGTTACTGCACCCGATGTACGGCATTGTTGTAAAAGCGTGGGTTTACGGCAGGGAAGTAAAGAGCATGAAACAAGCAACATGGTGTGATTATTTAGCCTCTACCTAAACATAATAGTGGTGTTTTATGGGACTGGATGCTTGCATGTAAAAACACACATTGCTTCCACTTATATAGGGTGAGCCAGGATGGACACACTGCTTCCACTTATATAGGGTGAGCCAGGAAGGATTTATGACATCACAATTGCTCGAGTGACATCACTGATGGCATCACAATTGCTCGAGTGACTGATGACATCACAAATACAACCTAATTACCCTAGGTAATTAGGGTAATTAAGATGCTGTTTAGGCAGTGCATTTTGATGCACTGTGGGCTCAATTTTTGACCAATCGAAAAGCTGTTTGATACTTTTGTGTAGGACAGTCTAACGATGCAGATGCTGACGTTTCGTGTCGTTTGAAGAAAAAATGTGGGTTAAAAGGGCGGAGCGCTACTTTGTTCAGAATACCTTTTTTATGATTATTATTATATATTATTAAGTAGCCCAGACAGCACACACCAACACCAAGTAGCCCAAATAGCAGCAACTTATGTTTGAATGTAAATCTGACTATAGTATATATTCATAATATATGTATAGATTGGCGGTGGGGGAAGACCCACGGACATCTGTGAAAGAACGGATGACAGCTCGGAAAGACGGCACGCAACAGTGTTAGGGCTGGCACCCTGAGGCACTGCGCAAGCTAGCTACAAGTACAAGACCAAGTGCAAAGAGCAGCTACAGCAACGCAAAGCACCTGATACTATCCAGAGAGTTATCTCTGGGTTTATTAGTACTGCTTGTTAGTCGGCGGAGGACCGGGGTCAGGAGTTAAACCACAGTGCCCTGGACCTCTTTGCTCAACCTGCTCAGAGCACAAGAAGAAGGGGTGCAAGATGGGTGTGGCTGACTAGAGCTCGCAGTTGGAGCCCTTCTACAGACGAAGATTAATCTTCGCAGCCCCACTCAGGCGAGGCGTACAGGCTGGGGGGGCGAAACGCTGGTGACCCTGAGATACCTGCTGAGGATGTAGAAGGGTTTCCAACGGTGTGAGTGCTCTGGCCACACTCTCACCAAGGAATACCGCCGTGGGGGCGGCATGTCGTAGCTCCTGCGGTTTCTGCTTGTGGCAAGGCATCTTTGATGTGAAGTGAACGTCGGGGGTGCTTTGCTGCGGGCGGGGTCCGTGGGGGCCGCAGTGTGTTGTCCTGCGGTTTACTTCACCCATAGAAATGAGGTGTTATGTCAAGTTTCAAGTCGTTTCATCCATTTTTGGTTGAATGGCGGCCATTTCATTTTGGCACGACTGTGTATGTTCCAGCGCCCGCAATCTTGAAACGAGAAAAGCGATTGGCACCAAACAACACAAATCTACTCATATGGGACCCATATACAACATATTAAAAGATTGGAGTGCTACCATGTTCAGAGAACGTTTTGCTAACATTGGACTCAGCGGCATAAGGGCTGTCAGGCCCCCAGGGCAGAGGTTGATCAAAGGAACTTTTTTTCCTGAAGGACTTGGGGAGTTTATTGTTTCATAATCATGTTTAGACACCAAAGACTTGTAATATACACATGAGCGTACCATCCCTCAGTAGAGTGACAGGCATGTGGGGTCAAAGTTCCAAGGTCACCGTGTGCACGTCCCACATTACCCAATGGAAAATATGGTCCCTGCACACCGGGAGGAAACCATGTGATTGATGTGGCTGAAGATTACCCTCAATAGACTTGTAGAAAAGGGTCCATAATGGCCCACCGTTAGGCCTGTTCTTGGGGCAGTCGATGCTCGCGAACCGGCGCGCCAATGACGTAATGACGATGACACTGCCGTGACATCATCAATGATGACGTCAGAGGTCACCTGTGAGGTCATCGGCGACGTCAGGCGGTCTAGGCTGACTGTGATGGCAGACAGGACTTTACGGGGTCACCGATGATGTCATAGCATAGAGTTCACCTGTGAGGTCATCGGCGATGTCAGACATAACATATATATACAAGGTGTTCTGTGACGCTGTATCCGGTATACTTACTTCTTATATACTTCTTTTCTACTTCATAATGTCTACCCTTACCACGACCAAATCCGAACCCGAGCTGAACCCTGGCTGTCTTACAACCAGCCAGGCCCTGGTGACCGACTGCCTACAACCAGCCAGGTCACGAGTGGTATTCCTTCAACCGCATCCGAGGACCGACATCTCTGTGGTTCTGATCGACCACTGCCCGTGAGCCCTCAACTTCGATCCAGCACACTTCACGAGGCAAGCCCACAAGCTTCGCTACAAGACTAGATGCACAAGATGAGAGCCAATCAGGGTCGCTCAGAAGGCTGGGGAACAGCTAATTTGCCATAACATTGCAGCGGATGGAAAGAATGACAAAAAATTTTGCACGTGTGTTCAGCCGGAGGTCCTGAACTGGTGTAGCGAATATCGCTTCATTCCGTTAAGCCATGCCAAGATGAGAGCCAATCAGGGTCGCTCAGAAGGCCGGGGAACAGCTAATTTGCCATAACATTGCAGCGGATGGAGAGTATGACTAAATTTTTTGCACGTGTGTTCAGCCGGAGGTCCTGAACTAGTGTAGCGAATATCGCCTCATTCCGTTAAGCCATGCCAAGATGAGAGCCAATCAGGGTCGCTCAGAAGGCCGGGAACAGCTAATTTGCAATAACATTGCAGCGGATGGATAGAATGACTAAATTTTTTGCACGTGTGCTCAGCCGGAGGTCCTGAACTAGTGTAGCGAATATCGCCTCATTCCGTTAAGCCATGCCAAGATGAGAGCCAATCAGGGTCGCTCAGAAGGCTGGGGAACAGCTAATTTGCCATAACATTGCAGCGGATGGAAAGAATGACTAAATTTTTTGCACGTGTGTTCAGCCGGAGGTCCTGAACTAGTGTAGCGAATATCGCCTCATTCCGTTAAGCCATGCCAAGATGAGAGCCAATCAGGGTCGCTCAGAAGGCCGGGGAACAGCTAATTTGCCATAGCATTGCAACGGATGGATAGAATGACTACATTTTTTGCACGTGTGTTCAGGGGGAGGTCCTGAACTAGTGTAGAGAATATCGCCTCATTCCGTTAAGCCATGCCAAGATGAGAGCCAATCAGGGTCGCTCAGAAGGCTGGGGAACAGCTAATTTGCCATAACATTGCAGCGGATGGAGAGTATGACTAAATTTTTTGCACGTGTGTTCAGCTGGAGGTCTTGAACTAGTGTAGCGAATATCGCCTCATTCCGTTAAGCCATGCCAAGATGAGAGCCAATCAGGGTCGCTCAGAAGGCCGGGGAACAGCTAATTTGCCATAACATTGCAGCGGATGGATAGAATGACTAATTTTTTTGCACGTGTGTTCAGCCGGAGGTCCTGAACTGGTGTAGCGAATATCGCTTCATTCCGTTAAGCCATGCCAAGATGAGAGCCAATCAGGGTCGCTCAGAAGGCCGGGGAACAGCTAATTTGCCATAACATTGCAGCGGATGGAGAGTATGACTAAATTTTTTGCACGTGTGTTCAGCCGGAGGTCCTGAACTAGTGTAGCGAATATCGCCTCATTCCGTTAAGCCATGCCAAGATGAGAGCCAATCAGGGTCGCTCAGAAGGCCGGGAACAGCTAATTTGCAATAACATTGCAGCGGATGGATAGAATGACTAAATTTTTTGCACGTGTGCTCAGCCGGAGGTCCTGAACTAGTGTAGCGAATATCGCCTCATTCCGTTAAGCCATGCCAAGATGAGAGCCAATCAGGGTCGCTCAGAAGGCTGGGGAACAGCTAATTTGCCATAACATTGCAGCGGATGGAAAGAATGACTAAATTTTTTGCACGTGTGTTCAGCCGGAGGTCCTGAACTAGTGTAGCGAATATCGCCTCATTCCGTTAAGCCATGCCAAGATGAGAGCCAATCAGGGTCGCTCAGAAGGCCGGGGAACAGCTAATTTGCCATAGCATTGCAACGGATGGATAGAATGACTACATTTTTTGCACGTGTGTTCAGGGGGAGGTCCTGAACTAGTGTAGAGAATATCGCCTCATTCCGTTAAGCCATGCCAAGATGAGAGCCAATCAGGGTCGCTCAGAAGGCTGGGGAACAGCTAATTTGCCATAACATTGCAGCGGATGGAGAGTATGACTAAATTTTTTGCACGTGTGTTCAGCTGGAGGTCTTGAACTAGTGTAGCGAATATCGCCTCATTCCGTTAAGCCATGCCAAGATGAGAGCCAATCAGGGTCGCTCAGAAGGCCGGGGAACAGCTAATTTGCCATAACATTGCAGCGGATGGATAGAATGACTAATTTTTTTGCACGTGTGTTCAGCCGGAGGTCCTGAACTGGTGTAGCGAATATCGCTTCATTCCGTTAAGCCATGCCAAGATGAGAGCCAATCAGGGTCGCTCAGAAGGCCGGGGAACAGCTAATTTGCCATAACATTGCAGCGGATGGAGAGTATGACTAAATTTTTTGCACGTGTGTTCAGCCGGAGGTCCTGAACTAGTGTAGCGAATATCGCCTCATTCCGTTAAGCCATGCCAAGATGAGAGCCAATCAGGGTCGCTCAGAAGGCCGGGAACAGCTAATTTGCAATAACATTGCAGCGGATGGATAGAATGACTAAATTTTTTGCACGTGTGCTCAGCCGGAGGTCCTGAACTAGTGTAGCGAATATCGCCTCATTCCGTTAAGCCATGCCAAGATGAGAGCCAATCAGGGTCGCTCAGAAGGCTGGGGAACAGCTAATTTGCCATAACATTGCAGCGGATGGAAAGAATGACTAAATTTTTTGCACGTGTGTTCAGCCGGAGGTCCTGAACTAGTGTAGCGAATATCGCCTCATTCCGTTAAGCCATGCCAAGATGAGAGCCAATCAGGGTCGCTCAGAAGGCCGGGGAACAGCTAATTTGCCATAGCATTGCAACGGATGGATAGAATGACTACATTTTTTGCACGTGTGTTCAGGGGGAGGTCCTGAACTAGTGTAGAGAATATCGCCTCATTCCGTTAAGCCATGCCAAGATGAGAGCCAATCAGGGTCGCTCAGAAGGCTGGGGAACAGCTAATTTGCCATAACATTGCAGCGGATGGAGAGTATGACTAATTTTTTTGCACGTGTGTTCAGCTGGAGGTCTTGAACTAGTGTAGCGAATATCGCCTCATTCCGTTAAGCCATGCCAAGATGAGAGCCAATCAGGGTCGCTCAGAAGGCCGGGGAACAGCTAATTTGCCATAACATTGCAGCGGATGGATAGAATGACTAATTTTTTTGCACGTGTGTTCAGCCGGAGGTCCTGAACTGGTGTAGCGAATATCGCTTCATTCCGTTAAGCCATGCCAAGATGAGAGCCAATCAGGGTCGCTCAGAAGGCCGGGGAACAGCTAATTTGCCATAACATTGCAGCGGATGGAGAGTATGACTAAATTTTTTGCACGTGTGTTCAGCCGGAGGTCCTGAACTAGTGTAGCGAATATCGCCTCATTCCGTTAAGCCATGCCAAGATGAGAGCCAATCAGGGTCGCTCAGAAGGCCGGGGAACAGCTAATTTGCCATAACATTGCAGCGGATGGATAGAATGACTAAAATGTTTGCACGTGTGTTCAGCCGGAGGTCCTGAACTGGTGTAGCGAATATCGCTTCATTCCGTTAAGCCATGCCAAGATGAGAGCCAATCAGGGTCGCTCAGAAGGCCGGGGAACAGCTAATTTGCCATAGCATTGCAACGGATGGATAGAATGACTAAATTCTTTGCACGTCTGTTCAGCCGGAGGTCCTGAACTACAATGATAACCTTAAATGGAAGTGGGCGAGGCCAAGGGGCGTCACCCCCCACCCTTCTGAGATCAATTTAGATAGTAAGTAGCCCTGGTGGCATGTGGGCGGGCTGTGTGTGGGCTAGAAGGCTGACACTTGGTGGTCGTAGAGTAGCAGGGGGTGCCACAAACATACCAAAAGATCAGCCTTCTAGCCCTCACCTCTCTTGAGAAACAGCCGTGTTCACCCTGCATATGTTGGTGTACACCGCGCATGCTTTATCATGTAATATGTAAAAGCTTATATCTCAAAAACGACTCAGGCTAGCAGGCAGTTCCACCTGTGCCTCCCGCCTCCCAAGACCAGAGGCAGGCGTGCGTCCCGGCCTCAGGGTTAGCACCCCGGAGGGCGCCACCCACTTCACCGGTGCCCGCACCCCGGCTCAACATTTCACCCGTGCCTCGCACCTCCCATGACCGGGGTCAGGTCAGCACGGCAGCTCCAGAGCCAACGACGTAATGATGATGACACCGCCGTGACATCAGCGATGATGATGTCAGAGTTCACCTGTGAGGTCATCAGCGATGGCAGACGGTCTAGGCTGACTGTGATGGCAGACGTGACTTTATGAGGTCACCGATGATGTCATACCTCCCCGGACGTTGTGACATCACCAACGGTGTCATACCCTGAATGTGGGGGGGTATAAAAAGGTGTTGTTCTGTTATGATATGCTTCTTGGTCCTATTCCCCTTTCTGCAATCTGTAAGCTCTATACATGGCTTCTGCCTTGCTCCTATCTGCCTGATATTTCATTAAAGCCTGAAAAGACATCTCTGTGGTTCTAATCGACCACTGCCCGTGAGCCCTTACCTAAGATCCAGCAACTTCACACTTCACACAAGGCAAGCACATAAACTTCCTTACAAACTGGTCCTTCGAGCCGGCGTGCGTACCGGCCTCAGGGTTAGCACCCCGGAGGGCGCCACCCACTTTACCGGTGCCCGCACCCCGGCTCAACATTTCACCCGTGCCTCGCACCTCCCACGACCAGGGTCAGGTCAGCACGGCAGCCCCAGAGCCAATGACCCAAACTACGCAACCCCCGGTTCCACTGCCCAGACAAGGGCAACGGCCATTGCCAATGCCACCAACACCCGCACCCAGGACACGTCCGCCAACAAAGGTCGCCGACCCTGAGCATGCAATAGAGTGCAACGGGCACGGCTCCGCCGAGCCCGCCACTGGGATACACCACACTCAGGTAGGCATGGCGAACGTTGGGACCAACAGCACGGGGCACAGTCAGCCGGCCGGCGTCAACCATTCCCACAAGATAGCCGGACACGACAGCTGGGACCCCCCCAGAGGGCGGGACCAGCCATCACGATTACCTATTCCCGGAATTCACCTCCTGGCCCTGCCCGAGACAACTCCAGCCAAGGCCTCTAGGGATGCCAAGAAGTCCGAGCAGAGGAAGCCAAGAACGGGCCCCAAGCCCGTTCCCCCAGAAAGAAGCGGCCACCCGGCTCCCCCTGACGGATCAAGCCACCCTGCTCCCCCAGGGGGAACCCGGGGGGGGGGGGGGGGGGGGGGGGGGCGACTACACTGGGAAACCTCCATGGGGAAACCGTCATGCCCTCCGTAAGGTCTGCAAAGTGGTGACCCAACATGGGGACCAGAGGCTGGACACATACGCCATAATGGACGACCGCTCAGAGTGGACCGTGCTCCTACATCCAGCAGCACAGCAGCTGGCCCTTACAGGCCAGCCAGAGGACATGCCTTTGCGGACGGTGAGGCAGGAGCCCCAGATGCTTCACAGGGCGGCCGTCTCCCTCATCGTCTCGCCGGCAATTTGCCCAGAGCAGACCTATCGCACGCAGAGAGCCTTTACAACACAACTTAAAATCAACTAAATATCAATGTCTAATGATATTAGAATTTAACATTGTGTGGACGTTAATGTTAAAACGTTTAACAAACGTTGGATTTTGGTTACTTAACAACACAACATAAAATTAACATAATCTCAACATCTCATGATGTTTGGATTTTACGTCATATTGACATTAACATTGGGATGTTTAGAAGACGTTGGATTTTAGTTATTTTATAACACAACTTAAAATCGACTAAATATCAACGTCTGATGATGTTAGAATTTAACGTTGTGTGGACGTTAATATTGCAATGTTTAACAGACGTAGGATTGTGGTTACTTAAAAACATATTTTAAAACCAACAAAATATAAACGTCTAATGATGTTGGGATCTTACGTTATATTGACGTTAATACTGGGACGTTTAGAAGACGTTGGATTTTAGTTTCTTTAAAACACAACTTAAAATCAACTATATATCAACGTCTAATGATGTTAGAATTTAACGTTATGTGGACGTTAATGTTAAAACATTTAACAAACGTTGGATTTTGGTTACTTAACAACACAGCTTAAAATCAACATAATCTCAACGTCTAATGATGTTGGGATTTTACGTTATATTGACATTTATATTGGGATGTTTAGAAGACGTTGGATTTTAGTTACTTTATAACACAACTTAAAATCGACTAAATATCAACGTCTGATGATGTTAGAATTTAACGTTGTGTGGACGTTAATATTGCAATGTTTAACAAACGTAGGATTTTGGTTACTTAAAAACATATCTTAAAACCAACAAAATATGAACGTCTAATGATGTTGGGATTTTACGTTATATTGACGTTAATACTGGGACGTTTAGAAGACGTTGGATTTTAGTTTCTTTAAAACACAACTTAAAATCAACTAAATATCAACGTCTAATGATGTTAGAATTTAACGTTATGTGGACGTTAATGTTAAAACGTTTAACAAACGTTGGATTTTGGTTACTTAAAAACACAACTTAAAATCAACATAATCTCAACGTCTAATGATGTTTGGATTTTACGTTATATTGACATTAATATTGGGATGTTTAGAAGACGTTGGATTTTAGTTACTTTATAACACAACTTAAAATCGACTAAATATCAACGTCTGATGATGTTCTAATTTAACGTTGTGTGGACGGTAATATTACAAAGTTTAACAGACGTTGGATTTTTGGTTACTTAAAATCACAACTTAAAACCATCAGAATTTCAACGTCTAATGATGTTGGGATTTTATGTTATATTGACGTTAATATTGGGACGTTTAGAAGACGTTGGATTTTAGTTTCTTTAAAACACAACTTAAAATCGACTAAATATCAACGTCTGATGATGTTCGAATTTAACGTTGTGTGGATGTTAATATTACAATGTTTAACAGACGTTGGATTTTGGTTAATTAAAAACACAACTTAAAACCAATAAAATATCAACGTCTAATGATGTTGGGATTTTACGTTATATTGACGTTAATATTGGAACGTTTAGAAGACGTTGGATTTTAGTTTCTTTATAACACAACTTAAAATCGACTAAATGTCAACGTCTGATGATGTTAGAATTTAACGTTGTGTGGACAGTAACATTACAACGTTTACCAGACGTTGGATTTTGGTTACTTAAAAACACAACGTAAAACCAACATAATATAAACGTCTAATGATGTTGGGTTTTTACGTTATATTGATGTTAATATTGGAACGTTTAAAGACGTAGGATTTCAGTTTCTTTAAAACACAACTTAAAATCGACTAAATATCCACGTCTGATGATGTTAGAATTTAACGTTGTGGGGACGTTAATATTACAACGTTTAACAGACGTTAGATTTTTGTTATTTAAAAACACAACTTAAAACCAACATAATATCAACGTCTAATGATGTTGGGATTTTACGTTATATTGACGTTAATATTGGGATGTTTAGAAAACGTTGGATTTTAGTTACTTTATAACACAACTTAAAATCAACATAATCTCAACGTCTAATGATGTTGGAATTTTACGTTATAATGACGTTAATATCGGGATGTTTAGAAGACGTTGGATTTTAGTTACTTTATAACATAACTAAAAATCGACTAAATATCCACGTCTGATGATGTTAGAATTTAACGTTGTGGGGACGTTAATATTACAACGTTTAACAGACGTTAGATTTTTGTTATTTAAAAACACAACTTAAAACCAACATATTATCAACGTCTAATGATGTTGGGATTTTACGTTATAATGACGTTAATATTGGGATGTTTAGAAGACGTTGGATTTTAGTTACTTTATAACATAACTTAAAATCGACTAAATATCAACGTCTGATGATGTTAGAATTTGACGTTGTGTGGATGTTAATATTACAACGTTTAACAGACGTTGGATTTTGGTTATTTAAAAACACAACTTGAAACCAACATAATATCAACGTCTAATGATGTTGGGATTTTACGTTATATTGACGTTAATATTGGGATGTTTAGAAAACGTTGGATTTTAGTTACTTTATAACACAACTTAAAATCAACATAATCTCAACGTCTAATGATGTTGGAATTTTACGTTATAATGACGTTAATATCGGGATGTTTAGAAGACGTTGGATTTTAGTTACTTTATAACATAACTAAAAATCGACTAAATATCCACGTCTGATGATGTTAGAATTTAACGTTGTGGGGACGTTAATATTACAACGTTTAACAGACGTTAGATTTTTGTTATTTAAAAACACAACTTAAAACCAACATATTATCAACGTCTAATGATGTTGGGATTTTACGTTATAATGACGTTAATATTGGGATGTTTAGAAGACGTTGGATTTTAGTTACTTTATAACATAACTTAAAATCGACTAAATATCAACGTCTGATGATGTTAGAATTTGACGTTGTGTGGATGTTAATATTACAACGTTTAACAGACGTTGGATTTTGGTTATTTAAAAACACAACTTGAAACCAACATAATATCAACGTCTAATGATGTTGGGATTTTACGTTATATTGACGTTAATATTGGGATGTTTAGAAGACGTTGGATTTTAGGTACTTTATAACACAACTTAAAATCAACATAATCTCAACGTCTAATGATGTTGGGATTTTACGTTATAATGACGTTAATATTGGGATGTTTAGAAGACGTTGGATTTTAGTTACTTTATAACACAACTTAAAATCGACTAAATATCAACGTCTGATGATGTTAGAATTTAACGTTGTGTGGATGTTAATATTACAACGTTTACCAGACGTTGGATTTTGGTTATTTAAAAACACAACTTAAAACCAACATAATATCAACGTCAGATGTCGTCAGTATTAACCGTCAACCTGACGTTGACATTAGACGTTGGACTGACATTGGATTATGGTCACGGACGTCACGACCTCCATCCAACCAAAGATCAACGTCTAATGACGTTGTGTGCCAGCTGGGTTGTTGTTGAGCACATGGCATACAGACACGCAGTTGCTGCACTAATAGAGACAGAGTTGACATAGTTCACACTTTCTCACACACACACCCATGTGGAACGACTCACGAGACTGAGGTGGGTTGTTGTTGACTTGAGCACTTTATTTTAGCCTAGCTACAGACACGGAGTTGCTACGCTAATAGAGTTGATGATATAGTTCACAGTTTGTCTCACGTGCATCTTCTTTGAAAACAGAGAGAGATATGGCTGAAATGATTGCAGTCCACACCGCTGCTGCTCATCCAGCTTCTCGGCATCCAGGCAGCGAGGACTACCTGTGTGTGAATGCGAGCCACCCCAACGCCGTGCTACAGGTAGGCAGGACGAACCTCCCGCTCTAAACACGCTCTAATGGGTCTACTATTGGGTCATGTTGGAATAAAAACACTGATTGTATTGTAGCGATGTGGGTTTTGGGGTAAATGTGGGATTGTGTTGTATTACAGGGTTTATGTTGTGTGCTAGATTGCTAGTTTCCTACAGAACATGAACAGCACCAGAGAGACAGGTGGGGTGGTATTCTCTTCGGGGATTGGTGGAGGGGAGGGAAGCCATTTTGGAGGTGTGTGTAAGGAAGAGGGAACGTGAGTCTGCTGAGGGCGTGTGGGTGGATGGAGGCTGGTGGTCATAGCCGATAATGGAATAAACGCACAGAATTGCAAGCCAAGTATTCGCCTCCTCTCCTCCTTCATTAACGGTCCCGGGAGCGGATCGTTACAGTATCGACAAATATGCACCATTACTACTACAAAATGAAAAAATATATTTGGAAAAAGACCGAAATAATAAGTTAAATCAAGCTCTGTAGAGGAGCAAATTCAGCGTTTCAGCCCGCCTGAAAAAAAAACGGCACAACAAAAAATCGTCACTCCTCGCCTTTAAAGTCGAGCTGAACCCAAAAATGACTTTTCTTTTCTTTTAGTTCAAATACCTGGGTATGCAGCGGTGCACCTATTTAATAATGTATGCAAAGAAAATCACAACAATCTAATTTCTTTCGTTTTTCACACTTTTTCACATCAAAAGTTCATTTTTCAAGATTTCATTGATAACAGTAATTTGCTGACGTCACCCAGTACTATCAAATTTCTACCCCATTTCAACCAATCATATCGCGACATGCAGCTGTCAATCAAATCTTCATTTCAGGATAATTTTCTCTTCCAAAAGAAAGAGAAAATTGCGCCTAGTGCCTGTCATCTGGCAGAATTCCTATCCCATAAACTAACTACTAACTTGGCCAATTGTTAGAAACATGAACAAAAAACAAAAACTATAATCTCTAAGAATGCAAAGAAATGTAACTGGCTCATTAAAACGCGCATTCCAGGGATATCGTATTTACAGCAGTGATAATGGCGCGCGCATCCGAGAGCTTGGATGTCAGGGGTCGCACTTCGGAGATTCCAGGCCGACGTGCTGCACTCTCCGCTCGGCAACACGAAGGCAGCTGGCTGCCTGCGGCTCGCTGACATCCACTCCTCCCATCAAAAGGCTCTTCCCGGGGGGAGCGCCACAACACACTGAATCCCACTCGATTTGGAGGCGGAACACGCCAGGATTGGCCAAAGCCCAATCCAGTCCCCAGAATTGTCAAATAAAATCATCGACATGATACTATGACCCGCCTCTCAACCTGTCATCTTAGACAAACTATGTTTTCAGTCTGAAACGGACTCATATGCACGTGACGAACGGGTTCAGTTCGACTTTAACACGTTCACTGCCAATGACGTGTTTTTACGTCAAACAAAATCCAACGGTTGACTGCCAATGACGTGTTTTTACGTCAATTTTTCTTTTTTTTGACGGTGGGACGTTGATCTAACCCTTTTACGTCTCCTATACCAATATTGGAGGTATTGAATGTGTATAATCTATTTTACCGACCCACTGAGTGGCGACATGTCTCTCCAGAGTAGAAAGAGGCGAGCCAAAACTGGAGGGAAAAGCGCGAGGAAGCCGTTCTCATACTGTAAAATGGATGGCAAAAACGCTTTCACTTTCGCGCTGACGCACAGCGGTGGCAACGGTGGGGGGTTCCAAGAATAGACTGGATGCACACTTTGAAACACGCACCATAAATAAGCCCAGAATCGCAAGAGCTTCATCAGAGCTCTCAACCGAAACGCCAAGAAACGAGCGAAACCCATCCAGCGAGCCCCATCCAGACTGCCAGGCAGCAGCCAGGCAGCAGCAACTCGTTTGTCACAGACCCGCTGCAGAGCCAAGGAGGGCGGAGGAGAACGCCCACGGAGGGAGGAGTTGGAAGCAGAGGGGGGTTTCCTGCTGTTATGGAGGAAATTACTGTTCAAAACTATTGTTTAGATGTCTGACGTCTTACTGATGCCAAAAATGAATGGTTAAAGTGACTGTTCTATCGAATTTCACAAAAAGCCGTTTATCTCAGAATAAATTTTCAGACGCTGAAACCATGCTGTATTCAACTGCTAATGCTTACATAACTACTAACTCTACAAACTAACTCTTTTAGACAGAGAAAGCACACATTCTATTAGTTCTTTTGAGATATTGTGTGTTCACAAAATCCTAACAGAAACGAATCCTCGGCTCTTGAAAGATGAGCCAAAATCCTCAAAAAAAAACCTTGGCAGAAGCTAACTACAGTATTGAAAAACGGCTGGCAGTGAATGTGTTAAGAGTGGATTCCCAACTGGATTTTTTGATTTGTCCTTTGGTCTGTCACTTAAATTATAGCCAACCCCTGTGTACACGGTGAATGTTTCCTTGTGATTGGTTTGAGTTATACTGACGTAAATCGCGTAATTTCCCTTCATTCGCTTCGCTACTCGATTCAACTTTGAGGAAACATTTATGTAAACACATGAAATTGTCCGCCAACTTGTCCTCTAGAACGATGTGAAGTCAGTTTTTAATTTTCGTGAGTTTGAAAAGTCTTGTCGAAATGTGCAGTGCGCCGTGTAAAAACCACCCCCTGTTTCTTTCTGCTTTGTCTTGGTGATTACAGGGCCTGAACAGCCTGCGGCTCAACAACGCTCTCTGTGATGTCACCCTGTGCTGTGGGGGGCAGGAGTTCCCCTGCCACCGCGCTGTACTGGCCTCATGTAGCTCTTACTTCCAGGCAATGTTTTCCGCGGGCTTCAGAGAGTCCAGACAGGAACGGGTTCCCATCAGTGGAGTTGAACCTCAGATGATTGGCTTGCTGGTGAGCTATGCATACACATCACAGGTGGTCATCTCCAAAGCAAACGTGCAGGCCCTGCTAGCAGCGGCTAACCTGCTGGACTTTATGGTGGTTCGAGAGGCCTGCTGTCGGTTCATGGAGCATCAGATCTATGTAATGAACTGTGTGGGGATCCACTTCTTTGCCAAGGCCCACTCCTGTAAGGAGCTGGAGAAACGCAGCATGGACTACATCCTCCAGAACTTCAGCACTGTTTCCCAGCAGGAGGAGTTCCTGTCTCTCTCTGTGGACCAACTGACGGAGATCATTGGTGACGATGTCAACGTGCCCAATGAAGAGCTCTCCTGCCACACGGCGTGGTCCACAGTGATCCTGACAGTGAGCGGGGATCTCGAGCGTAACGTGGATAGCTTTGATCCTGTGACTAATCAATGGAAGCACCTGGGCTGCCTGCCCCTCGATGTAGCCAATCACGGTCTGGTGGCGTCAGGCTCTACTGTGTATTTGGCTGGAGGGCAATCCAACCTTGATGGTTCATTCAGCAGGAAGATGTGGCGCTACGACTCCTGCTTGGACTCATGGTTGGAGCTGGCTCCCATGAATGTAGCTCGCGCATATTGCCACCTGGTGATGCTGAACGGCTATGTGTTTGCGGTGGGCGTGTGCTATGACAATGAAATAGACTCTGTGGAGTGCTACAACCCCATCACCAACTCCTGGCAATTGATAGAGTCTACCAAAATGGCAGACGTCCACCGTTCTTCTGTGGTGTCCCTCGACGGACTGCTCTATCTTGCTGGTGGTTTGCTGGACGGCTTTCAAACAAATCGAGTCCAGGTGTACGACCCTAAAACCGCTGTCTGGGCAGAGGTGGCACCTATGCAGATCGCTCCCTTTGGCGGAGCTGCCTGTACACTCAAAGGAAAGATCTATGTTATAGGTGGGTTTGAGTGCACCACAGGCAACAACTTGAATACGGTGGAGTGTTACAACCCCAAGAGCGATCAGTGGACCATGTGTTGTCCCCTGAAAGAAGATTGGTACTCTGTTGAAGATACTGCTGCTGTGGTGGATGGAATGATCTACATACTGAGCACGTCCTCTGAGGACGATGAGACCATGGTACAGTGGTACAGTGACGAGACGGACACGTGGGAGAGCGTGGGGACACTACCCCCCGATAACACCTGCATGACGTGTAAGTGTGTCTCTGTCCAACTGAAGCACACTCACATCAGCAACACTCACAGTACGTCGTCAGTAGGGTTGCCAACCGTCACTTAATATACGGAATCGCCCCGTAGTTGGAAACTAAAAGACGTGTTCGGTATTGAGCTGATACGTGACGAGGAGAGAGGCGGGGAGGGAGATCATGCTTTTGCAGACATGCTTCTGGAACTGACAAAAGTATCTCCAAAATACAGTATTCAGAATGTATTTGTAGTATACATAATTTACATGATAAATATTAATAATTTGATAAAATAACTGGTTTATATGTACCGGTATCAGATTTGGGGGGGGGGGGGGGGGGAGTTAATTTTTTTTGTAAAAATGTAAAAATGGATTTGCGTGTTTCAAGTTTGTCTGCAGGTCTAAAAGAATTGGCTATTGTTGGGATGTTAAGTTTGCTCACAACCTTTGTGCCTCTTGTTTGGATTTGAATGTCAGGTTTATTCTAATCTAAGCTCATGTGAGATTTCCTTCGTAAAAAGGTTCCTAATGATGATCACTCCAGTTGTGAAGACTCGGAAAACAAATCAGTGAGAATCAGACTTTGAAGGATTTGGTCGTCCAAGGCAGCAGAAACATCTATGCGACCCACCCATGTCAAATATTGAAGCGTTGATTTAAGATATCGAAGGTGCGATTTGACAGCTCAAATTGACATGACTTCTGTATGTCACTGGTTCAGTTCTTTTGTTTCTATGTTCTACAAGGGCTTGTGCATGTGTTAAGTGTCATGTGGGAGAGTTGTGCTGTGTGTGGTGATGAGACCCAACTTTTCTAAAACACAGAGAGGAAATGTTTTGGGTGATGATGGAAAAATGTCTGCGCTTGCAGGACCAGCAGAGGGCAGCAACTTTTTCGGGCTGGGCGGGAGTTGGTCCAGCTGCTGGATATTGTTCAGCTGATCTATAGAGCAAAACTAGAGTCTAGCAACTTCAAAGTTGATCTAGACATTGCTATTAAACATGTCGTTGAAATAAAGACTGCAATATTTCGATGGTTGTGGATGTTTTAATTCTTTTTTTTTTTTTTTAACTGTATTTATTATTTTTTGCACATAAGACAGAACAGTACAAATCGCAGACATACGCACAGGCTTAAAAACATATTAAAACGGACAACACAAACAAAAACACGTGACAAAAAACAAAACTACAACACATAATTGGATGCACAATAAAATAAAAAAATACTATGTGTTCCTCCTTGACACCAGTATTCAAAGGAGACCTTCTCCACTCCTTCCCGACACATTCATACTCCTGAAATGATCTACAAAAGGTTGCCAAATCTTATCAAACTTGTGTTCCTGCTTCCTCAGAGAGAACTTTATTTTTTCCAGTTCCAAATGCTTCATTACATCATTCATTAGGTTTAAATGGGTTGGTGCAGATTTCTGTTTCCAGTTCAGTAAGATGAGCCTCCGTACCAGTATACAGACAAATGATACCATATAATGTTGGTCACCACTAATTTTTTCAGGATCAATAATTCCCAGAACTGCCGTTAAAGGGTCTAACTCAATAGGTCTGTGCAGAATGTTTGAAAATGTTTGAAATATGCTATTCCAGTAGTTCGATAACCCTGGGCAGATCCAGAACATATGAGCTAAAGATGCTGGAGCAAGCCCACAACGATCACATGAAGGGTCAATATCTGGGAATATCTTACTAAGCTTTTGTTTAGACCAATGTAACCTATGAATTATCTTGAATTGTATAAGACCATGTCTTAAACATACTGAGGAAGCATGAACCTGTTCTAAAGCAATCTGCCACTGCCACTCCTCAATTTCCCCACCCAAATCATCCTGCCACGCCACTCTCAGGTGTTTTACAGTTGCTGTACATGTCAACTCATACAAAATCCCATATATATAAGATATGCCTCCTTTGTAATGTGGATTCCTCAACAGAATAGTTTCCATTGACGACTGATCTGGAGAATTAGGAAAGGATGCATCATTTTTTTTAACAAAGTCCCGAACCTGTAGATATTTAAAAAAAAATGTGTCCGTGGTAAATCGTATTTGTTTTGCACCTGTTCAAATGATGGAAATACATTTTTAACATATCATTAAAAGTATGAATTCCTTTTCCAAACCAATCCTCAAAAGTTGTATTGTTAGATGACGGTGCAAAGGAGTGATTCTTCGTGAGAGGACCTTGAAGAGAGGCAGTCTGCCATCCATAAAATCTCCTGATCTGAGACCAAATCTTAAGTGTGTGAGACTCTACTGGATTATCTAATGTTTTAGGATATGTAGAGGGTAATGCTGAAAAAAGCAAAGCAGAAAGAGAGGTAGGATAACAAGAAATTTCTTCAATGGCTAACCAGAGTGGAGGTTTCTCTTGTAACCAGAAGGCCATCATCCTTATATTACTCGCCCAGTAATAAAGCTGAAAATGTGGCAAACCCATTTCCACCTGTTGTTTTTGTGCCTTCCGGATCCTGGGATGGATGTTTTAATTCTAAGAAGTTACTTGAAAGACTTGTCTTGTGTTTGGTAATTAACCACGAATACCTTCTGAAAAAGTTACAGGAATGGAATCGATCATGTGGAATTTTTATCGATTTTGTTATTATTATTATTATTATTTATTTACTTTTGCGGACTAGGTTTAGGTGGAATTCGTTTCTCCTCGCCCCACTCCATTGCACAGCCAACTAACGTGAGGTGGAGCTTCATATAGTCTCTAGTTTTCTGGCTGGGCACGGGCCTTTGTGCCAACAAAACTGTTTTAAATGTGACCATTTCATGCCCCCCAAAAAACACCAGATTTGCAAGTGTTTATTCAGTGTTTCCCCAAGAATTGAATTCTTTCTTGGTAAATGGGTCACTGAATGTATAAACTTGTGTGGAATCTACAGTCTTTTATTGTAATGAATTCAACTTTGGACTTCCTTAGACAATCAGTGTAATATGTATTGGCCAAATATATAATACCGTATACAAATAATCTTACAAACGGCATCATATCTATCACAGCAGAGGGGGACAACGGTGATTAGCCAATATTGCAGATTGTTTTAAAATAAAAAGCCAATATCTGCCCTGATATATCAGCAAACCAATATATCAATCTAGCCCTGGTTGACTGAGCTAAACGCCTCTTGTTGACGGTGACAGTGTGACAGTGTGACAGTGGACAGTGTGACAGTGGACAGTGTGACAGTGTGACAGTGTGACAGTGGCACCTGACCGTGTGTCCCAGACTCACCATCAACAGGTGCGTTGATGAGGATGACTCTCCCCATGGGTGAGGAGGACCTGCACCTGTGGCGGTGCTGTTTCCTCTGCATGTAGCGCGCGTAGGCCGCGTGGGACCCCCCTGCCTGGCCCCTGTTGTGGGGGTGGGGGCGGCCCCCTCCATTCGTCATCTCCCTCCGGCCACCAGAGGCGTGAGAGGAGTGAGCCATGCTGTCCGTCCAGCTCCCCTGCCCTTAGTCATCCAGACAAGGGGGGAACCTGGGTTCTAATGTCGGGGAGAGAGGAGGGGCAGCCTGGGCGGGTGGGGTGGGGGGCAGGGCCCGGTGGGGAGCTGGACTCTCTGGTATTTGGTGGTCCCCCCACTCAGCATGGACAAAGGGACTGTATCATCCTCTATTAGATAAGATCATTGTACCTTGATTGAAGTCAGTATCAAAGTATGAAGAAGTCATAGTACCATAATATTCCAGATACCCCTATAAAAAAAAATACTAGGTCCATAGGGGGAAAGGTTAGAAAAATCGATTTAATCAGGATCTGAAGAGTGGTCCATGAGTGAACCTTGGACTCTGGATATCCTGATCCTGAGATGCAGTCCTAATTATGCCAGTAGGTTAAATCATGTGTTCTAACCCTGGTTTCTTTGTGCCAAGAGAGGTCCGCTCCTCCTGCTCTCCTCACTGCCACCAGTGACCCGTCTGCAAGGCAATCAACAGCGCATGGTGCTTCCCCTCGGGACAGAGACCAAGTCATGTTTAATTAAATGGATAGCTGTCGTGTCGTGAGGAGGAGGCTGTGTTGAGTAACGTGCTCTCAGGCAAGAAAAAAAAACTCCATGTTGATACTGGTATGGTCTATAAGCTGAGAGCTTAATAGAATAGAATAGTCGTGTTAGAATGCTGTTCTCTCGTCTGTTGCATTGAATGTCACTCACCAGTGTTTTTCTATCATTGATCTGCGTTCATTCAGCACCGTGGACAGCGCCCAGCATGGACATTCAGTCTTACGTCCTGCGTAAACATGTGGGCTTCTTTCTTATTCAAACTGAGTCATTCAAACTAACCTGTATTGTTATCAGTGCTGGGGGTAACTCATTACAAAAGTAACATATTACATGTAATATATTACTTTTAGCAGTAACTCTGTAATATAACTTATTACTTATAGGATTTCAGTAATATTCTACCAGTTACTTTGTCAAGTAACTCAAGTTACAAATTGAGCTTTTTTTTTTTCCAAATCAAAGCACATATTTAAATAAAGATAGAATAATGTCCTAATCAAACTGTGTGTTTTTTATGCAAATAACCACTATAGATGACAATAACAAAGGTAAAGAATAACATTTTGAATTTTGGATTGTTTACACTGACTTCAAGGCGGTTGACATTAGTTTTCGGGATGGTTCCGGGGCAGCGATGTCATTCTGCTGCTGCTGTTGTTTTGGCGCAAGTAATGCAAAAGTAGTGTAATAAATAACGAGTTACTCTACACAGACAGTAATATTGTAAAGTAACTTATTACTTTCAAATGAAAGTAACAAGTAATATGTAGTATATTACATTTTGAAAGTAACTTGCCCAACACTGATTGTTATGCTTTGCTATTAGGCTACCTTTTGCGAGCAATAGTCTATCAATGTGGCACAGGTGGCAATACGATCTGTAGGCCTAAATAAATGCATCTATTGTCTGAAACACAATCGAAACTGATTCCATTTCTCTGGAACTTTGATGTAGGTCGCCGAGAGACTAATAAAATGGCGATAAAATGATATCAAAACAAAGTATAACTGCGTTAGCGGTGTCCATGTTGTGTTGAATGACCTCATGCCACACTGACACGGATAGGCGTGCACTGGCACCGCCTCACTGCCCCACTATTGGACACCTTCAGTGTACTACCGTCTGATTTGTCCTCCAGGTGACATAGCTTCAGTGTACTACCGTCTGATTTGTCCTCCAGGTGACATAGCCTCGGAACCATACAGGAGCAGTAACGTTTAAGATAGTTCTCCTATTTCACTTCCCACCCAATTCACCCATTGTGTGTCTAAAAGGCAGGAAGTAACACAGGTGCAAGCAAAACAGTAACGAGGGCAACCGGCACTGGATCACCTAAATGTATTATTGGAAGTTGGAAACCCTCATTAATGTTTTGCTTGCACCTGTGTTACTTCCTGCCTTCACCACAAAGTGACACCTTACTCCAATATGGTCTGTGAAATCCAGAGAAGGCTGGAAATTTGAGTTTGTAAAAGTATGGAATTTTAACATTCAAAATGTGTAGGAACACTTGTTACTTGTAGGTAAACAGTAAAGTAAAATTTTGTCCATTTCCTGTATATTCTCTGCATGTAGCAGATGAAGTGATGCTGAGTCATAGGTACTTTTCTGTCAGTTTTGGAAGTTTTCCTGAACACTGAACAACTGTCATGTTTACACTTTGCAATCCTGCAGTCTGTCCTTCAGGCTGGTTTTCAGCTGCTGTTTTTAAATCATTGTCCAACAAGCGCAATTGTTGATGTAATAACAATGTTTATAATAAAATTCAACATTCAAAAATGACAAAAATATATTAGCATTGCATCAAAATAAAACATAAAAACTGGGAGAGGGAGGCAACAAAACAACACTTTTTACAGTCTCAAAAGAGACGCAAGTCAATTGTTCTCACAGAAAACATGGAATAGAGCCAAGCACAGAATAGTCATTTGTTTAGCGTTCTGCCCTGTTCAATGTTGGTTCTTCAGTGCATTGACAGTCAGTTAAAAAGTAATCACAATAAAAAGATAAAGAATATAGTGCATTTAAGAAGGGATTTAAGAGTCATTGAGTAGGACACGGAACATTGCCCTCTTCAGTGTTTGATGCATTTAGTCTGTCAAAAATAATCACAATAAAAATGTACAATACATAACTGATAACTGGATGAATGTGTGTGTGTGTGTGTGTGTGTGGGGGGGGGGGTGATGATCATATCTAACATGTTTGCACATGTGTGTGTAGGGTAGGGATGTCGAAAATCATCATTTTTCTTGACCGACAACCGACAGTCATTAGCCGACAAGTGTCGGTTAACCGAGAAGATTAAAATGCGCATTTTGACTGTCTGTGCCCTATTAAACCCTTACCACAACAAATGCTTGATTTTTTTTCATTAGAAAGCGTTTATTTTTACATCTACAAGCAGAAGAAAACACATTAACAAAACGAAAAGACAAGTTGAATCCTCCAGCCATCTAAACAAAAACATTCCTCCGATAGGCTATACTGCTTTGAGCTGCACGCTTTGCATATTAAGGACACGTCACTTGACACGCAGCCGCCCCGTGAAGTACTTTGAGTGGATGACAGCCCAGGGGCTGCAAGGCGCACTGACAATGCGTGCATGACTACAGTATCTTCTACTTTTAGCCATACCTGCTTTTGGTCTCACTCCTTCTCCCTCTGTCTTCACGCACGCAACGAGGGCTATGCTCTCTCTATCTTGCAGCTGTCAGTAGCTGCTTTCACACCGGCTTTGAAAGTGTCAATGAATGCAGTCTACAAACAATCCGTCTCTCGTTGTGAAACAATTCCTCCGAACTGCTCTGTGTTGGACAGTAAAGACTAACGTTAATTGTTACTTTTCAATCGTCAATTAGACGCATGTCTGCATTTTTGTAACACGGTAAAAAACTACTGTTTGATCGATCATTGAGTGCGAGCGTATGCATGCGTGTGCATGATGAGCATGCAGAGAGGGAGGGGGAGAGAGTGAAACCGAATGAAGTGCAGTGCACGCTGAACGCTGTGAGATGAGCAAGGTGTCGGGTTTCAGGCCATGCGCTCCTGTCCTGACCAAACTGAAAAGCCGTTTCAGCGGCTGGAACACAGAAGCAGCAGAGTGACTGGCTGGCTGTAGTCTAGCACAGGGCAGGCAGGGCGACGCGTCAGGGGAGAAATGTATCGCACTTCTCCTGTCTGGTCAAAGCAGAGGGGGGCGGGGCTGTGGCGCATGTATGGAGCGGACAGAGAAATCAGTGCTGCTTGACAATGCACACGGCTTTTCTCTCAAACATTTGGAAAAGCCTTTCTCTAAATTAATGTTGTTCTGGCAGGAGCTTTTAATTCCTATATCCTGCTGCTACAGTAACTACTTGTTAACATTGCTTACAGCGGAGGAGGAAAAAAAACACCATATTGGCAACACCTTGTATGCCAATTTAATATGCAAATTAACCGTTTGACCGACATGCTTAACCGACCACTGACGTTGTCGGCGGTTAACCGGTTAACGGTTAACCGTCGACATCCCTAGTGTAGGGTGGATCTAATTCACAGGCGGATGGTGGTGGAGGAGAACGGTCGCACGCCGTCAGACACCAGTTCAGACAGCGCCCCCCGCAGGATCGTCCACCTCTACACGACATCAGACGACTACTGCCTGGGCTTCAACATCAGAGGAGGCAAAGAGTTCGGCCTGGGGGGTGGGGGGGGAAGGGGTGGGGGGGTGGAGGGGGTGGAATGCCCTCGCTCCTCAATAGCAGAGACATGGCGATCGTAGCTTCAACAGGAGCTTTTCTTTGAGCTGTTCCTCCTCTTCGTGAAGACTGCCTCGTTTCCACGGGGCTCTGCCGGGGAGTTCGGCTTCTCACCTAAAAAACACCAAGACCCATATCAATCAATCAATCAATCAATCAATCAATCAATCAATCAATGTTATATGTCCTGACATGTTTCGGCTGCCCCCTATAAACATAGCTCTGTTGTTTCAGAATTGGCAGGGAAGCACTATTTGCTGTGCTTTGGTTGTCACAAGGTGTCAGAGATGTAGCTATTTATTCAATTTGAACCTCACTGCATGTTGTAGTGATCATGACGTGATTAAAACACACACACACACACACACACACACACACACACACACACACACACACACAAGTATGAGACAATGACTAATGAGACAACAACTAATGCTGGTATATTCCTGTAAAGTGAAAGTGCAAAACTGAAAAAATGGTTTGTGACATGAAAAATCATATAAATGGTGTAAAGTCCATAACAGCTTTTAAAGTACACTAGATGAACAGGAAACAGTTCATTATTATTCAACATTTAAATCCCCAAAACCCCAGGATCCTGAAGCGTAATTTTCAGACTGAGTGCAGCCTCCACAGACTATAGATCCTGTGCATTTAGCTTTTTTATCATTCACTTCTAGTACAGACTTCACATTACATTTTCAAAGACTTGTTCCAGGTGGGACTGCAAGACAAACTGATCTAAAAACACATTAGATAAGAGATTATTCTGCTTACCTCAGCCACTTGTCCACCAGCATTTCAAAATCTGGCATTTCAGAATCTGGCCAGAGAGGCTCCTCAAACTCCTCATCCTTGGCACCGCCCTCCTCGCCGGTGAACTCCGCTCCCTTGTTCATCATCACCTGGTTCACTGTGTCTGCCAGGCTGCTGAACTCGCTCTTATAGAGACTGACAGGAGACATCATCATCATCATCATCATCATCATCATCAATCAAATGGTGTCAACAAATGCATCACGTGTTCAACATCAATCATCTTATCAATATGTGTCTCTCATCCATTACAATAATATGACAACACATACCACTGTGTCTAATAATATGACAACACATACCACTGTGTCTAATAACATGACAACACATACCACTGTGTCTAATAATATGACAACACATACCACTGTGTCTAATAATATGACAACACATACCACTGTGTCTGGGACTCCATGAACTGCCAGGCCAGCTCCGTCATGGTGACCTGGTCAGGAGTCTGCCCCAACATCACCATCTGCAATTCAGCACACACAGTGGCAGGATTACAGCTTCAATTCCCACTGTGGGAAGGTGCAATCCAATCAAATCAGTTATCAAACTCATAATAAGCACATTTAGGGCCCTATCGTTGTACGGCGCTATCGTTTGCGCTGCATTTGCACGCCTCTTATTGCTATCTTCCCAGCGCACCATCCAGTTTTGCGCTGTGATGACACAGGTGTAGGCGTGGCCCAGGCGTGTCGGTGGGCCTCTAGCCTATCATGTGTCTCGCGCAAGTGTCATTTAGCGCTGTGGGGAGGATACCGTCGGTATGTGGCGAGCACAAAGAGAGGTTTGGGAGTTGCCCGTTCCAAAATAGGCGTTCCAGCGCAATGTGTTAGAAAAAATCGCCTTGGGTGCTCTCAATTTTAACGCCAGGAAATAGCTGGTCTTAGCGCAAACGCAGACTTGATTGGATCCATTTACGCACGGCATGGATGTCACTCCACTCGCACCTGCACACACTCTCCTCTCCTCGGAATGCCACGTTGATTTTCAACTATTGCTTACATTGCAGAAAAAACACACCTTGATTTGAAAATGAGAATTAGTTTGTCATGTTATATTAGGCTACATAATTCCCGACCATACAGGTCTGTGGTGTGAGGTAACAATAGATTGCTTTTGAGAAAGTTGCGACGGTGTTGTGCCAAGCTGCCTCTCCCCACCCTGGCCAGCCCAAAACACCCAGGGCACCGACCCACACCACCAAGCCTGCATACCCGTCCAGCTCCCACCTGCTCGGGGGAGACCCCGATCCAGCACCCGTACAGACTCCCCCCCGCCAGACCCTCGTCCCCCTAATCCAATTCAAAACGCATCATTTTTTTCGCACCTGTGTCCGGCCAGTACAGTAGCCTAACCTCTTTCCCTGCAATTGCACGCCACAGCGCGGATGGCAGCTGAAGTCCCTCTCGCCATCAAGCAGACAGTGACGGAAGCATGTGTCTTTATGTGCGCCAATGGGAAAATGACAATGAAATTGGTGGGATTCGATGTATATATATTAATAGAAACGAATAGAAAATAGCTGATTAATAAAATGTGTGCTGGTGGAACGAAATTCATCTTCTTCAAATAGAGCAGCATCACTCATCGCCTCTCAGTATAATACACAGGTGATTCACAGGTGGGCATGAGCACGTTTTTTGATTTATATGCATGACATTCTCACATCTCTCTCTCCCTCTCTCTCCCTCCCTCTCCCCATCTAGGCTATCTTTTCTCTTCCTCTTTCTCCCTCTCAGGAAGCTGCTGACGTGACGCTGTGGTTTTATGGGCATGACCACACCTCCACAATGCTTTTGGGCATAAACACGCCTATACAGAGATGTGCGCCGAGAAGATGCGAAGCGCAGCGGGCCGAAACGCCCACAATTAGGGCTTTGCGCGGCGCAAAACGGGCGCTAACGCAAAAATTACCGCCGTCGGGAAGATAGAGCCCTTAGACTCTACTCAGCAGTGACAGTGTACCCAGCCATGAACATCCATCCTTAAAGCAACACACCAATATTTTTGGGAGATTGTCCTATTTGCCATATTCTCAATAGTGAGACGAGAAGATAGATAGGGCATCTATCACCTCGTTTTACTATCGGGAATATGGCAAATGGGCCTTTTTCACAGCAGCCATTTTATGTCTAAAAGGCAGGAAGTAACACGGGTGCAAGCAAAACATTAACAAGGGTTTCCAACTTCCAATCCATTTAGGTGTTCCAGCGCTGGGGCCTGTGTTACTTCCTGCCTTTTAGACACAAAATGGCTGAGGTGAAAACGGGGAATAGGCAAATTTCCCAAAATGTTCCCTTAATTGATTCAATCAGGTTCTCCCACGTTTCCACAGAAACATTGTGACAAACAAACACTGCAGACAAAACAATGTACCAAAAATACAAAGACAAATAAATCCCCAAAGAAAAGAAAGATGGAAGTCAGATTTGACTGCAGAAGAAAAAGTTGAGTGTTAAGCGAATACCCACCTCCCGCTGGCTGAGTTTACGCACAGGCCGGGTGGGCTGGGGTGAGCAGTACCGGGGCTCCACGCCTCTGTCTGCTGGGGAGCGGCTCAGCTCCTCACAGCCCAGCGGGGCTCCCAAGATCAAGCCCTCCGCTCCCAAGATCAAGCCCTCCGCTCCCAAGATCAAGCCCTCCGCTCCCAAGATCAAGCCCTCCGCTCCCAAGATCAAGCCCTCCGCTCCCAAGGTCAAGCCCTCCGCATCAGCCTGAACACAGAGGGACAGTGGGGGCATGTTAGGGGCAGCTCACTTTTTTTTTTAAATGCAGGGAA
This sequence comes from Poromitra crassiceps, assembly GCF_964638095.1. Lineage (NCBI taxonomy): Eukaryota > Metazoa > Chordata > Actinopteri > Beryciformes > Melamphaidae > Poromitra > Poromitra crassiceps. The sequence goes on from NC_139647.1 coordinate 21,557,281, forward strand.
TTTTATTAAATTGAATGTAGTTTTTATTTCAGTCGAACTTTCGTGTATCGTGAAATATTAAAAATGGCTTAAGATTACCTGTTCCAGCCATATTAGCATTTCTTGTTCCACCATAGGAGTCAGTTTGAAGGAACCATCAGCTGCTAGATTGCCACCAGCCGGAGAGGGGGGACAGTCAGCGGGGGGGCAGGGGGGACGTCTGTCCTCCACCTGGCTGCTGGGGTGTTCCACCTAATGGAGAGGCACAGCATAAGAGAGCTATCCGACCAGATGGTGGTGCTATATAACAAGAATGGCTCAGTTATGCTCCATTTTCGTACGAAAATAAACATGTCTGTTTCAAACAATGCAACCGTCATGGCCCACATACTTCCACGTATTTCACGTTGGTATCATGTTAAGCAATACATCCACTAGTAGGCAGTAGAGAGCCAACATGTGTGTGTGTGTGTGTGTGTGTGTGTTACTCTTCTGTTTCATCCGTATCCGTAAGCTTTCAGAAAACGTGCAGAATTCCGCAAGAAATTAACACACAGTATGGCAGTATGGACAGAAGGCTCCATCTGTATCCATATTTAATGTTGAGCATAATCGAGCCTTAACAAGGGCAACTTCAGCCCAGGACCACGTGCGTCAAATAGCAGCAAACAGGTGACCTCAGACAGTCAGACAGACAGACAGACAGACAGACAGGCAGACAGACAGACAGACAGACAGACAGACTGACAGACACACAGACTGACAGACAGACAGACAGATAGGCAGACAGACTGACAGACAGACACACACACACACACACACACACACACACACACACACACACACACACACAGACAGGCTGACCCACACACACACACACACAGACAGGCTGACCCACACACACACACACACACACACACACACACCGACAGACAAGGGTCTTTAGGTAGTGTAGGGCTGCTCGATTATGGCAAAAATCATAATCACGATTATTTTGATTGATATTGAGATCACGATTATTTAACACGATTATTCATTGACATTGAGAACATCATGAATTTATTGAGCATTGACACTGGCTTTTCTTTTTAACATTGGATGTCTTTGTATATATATAAATATGATATAATTGAAAATAAATAAATAAATAAGTGAAAATAAATAATAAAAGTGCAAAGATTTAGAAATAAAATAAAAACTAAAATAAATATACAGTACATGTAGGCCTACTATGTTGCAGTGAACTGCCACAACCAACTGCAACTATTAATCTACATTCAATTTGTTGGTAAACATCTGAACTAGTAGTCCTTAAACCTCAAATCTAACCAAATGAGAACGCTATTGAGTAACGTTCGTTTACATTACATTAAATTACTCATTTGGCAGATAGTTTTTATCCAAAGCGACTTACGTTTAGGTTCACAATAGGCTATTGTTAATGTTTATCTGTGAGCTCGTTAGCTGTTGAATATGCGGTCGCATTGTAAAGAGTGTCCTGAATCGATGACACTTTGCGGTGGCAGGAGTAACTGGGGCTTTGTCTTTTTGTTCGTTTAGCGTTTATTGCTTGGTCATAGACCACTTTGTGAGTGGATTTCAAGTGATTAAACAAAGAGGGAGAGGTCGTGTTGCGGGGTGCAGCCACGACCGCGCATATCTTGACAGGTTGGGTCAAAACTCGCATCGCAATTCCGTGCTGTATATTCGCGTCACACATCAGTTACACATCAAGAGCGATGCGATACAGCACGGAATTGCGATGCGAGTTTTGACCCACCTGTCACAGCCACAGACTTGGAACAAACAGTGCAAGATATGCGCAGTGCAAGGACCTTTAAACTCGGCGAAACCATAGTGTTTCCACCCCACATACGTTGTTTCACCTCTCTTCTCGACCAGCGGCTCTCTTTCTGTGACTTCTGTCATTTATTCTTGTGCTACCACGGAAATAAGCGGGGAGGAGAAACCTCCCGTGGCTCTTCACACGACAGTCACAACTCGAGCTGGTGTGCTTAGGGGGAGGGGCCGAGCAAAAGAAGGGGTGCGCTTGATTTAAAACACAAGACAGAACGAGAGAGACAAGAGCCGCAAAATCGTTTGATGTCGATTATCTTGTTTTCATAATCGTGGACAGCCCAAATCGTAATCTAGATTAAAATTCGATTACTCGAGCAGCCCTAAGGTAGTGTGAGCTCACCTTGATGCAGGAGGTCCCAGAGCTCCTCTTGGAGGCCGGCTTGGAACATGTCTGGGGAGGATAGCCCTCCCTCTCCACCTTCTTCTTCAGACTACTGTTCCACCTGTTTTTTATGCCGTTGTCCGTCCTGGGAACAAAACATCATCCATTCATAACAAAACCTTCATGCATTCATTCATATATTCGATAGCTGTGCCATCGCAAAAGAGCCAAGAATAACTGAGACGAACTGAGAGGGCAATCCTCACTGACACATCACACCCTCTCAATACTGAATATGAGTTTGTTACCACCAAGACAGAGGTACAGGGCACCGTCTCTGCAGACTTCCCGTGCCCAGAGATCTTTTATAACTTCCAGTATAGCTCTGCTAAATAAACTCTGAAGACATAGTAATATCTAATCATTTTTCACTAGGGTTGGTGTGAAACACTTTGTGATCAAATATTTGTTGTATCTGTCATAACTCTTTGTATTGTATTGTACTGTACTGTATCTTGTCTGTACTGTATCTTGTCTGACTGCTACAGACGCAAAACGATTTTCCAAAACGAGAAATAAACTAACTCCTCTCTCCTCCTCCTTTACCTGCCAGGCAGCAGCTTGGCTATTTCGCTCCAGCGGTTTCCCAGGTTGTGATGGGCCTCGCAGATGATGCGGTCCTCCTCGCTGGTCCAGCAGCTCTTTATCAGAGCAGGGTTGAGGTGGTTCAGCCATCGCTCGCGGCACCGCTTGGTGCTACGGCTGCCCAGGTGGTCAGCTATGTCCCGCCACGCTCCAGTCCCAAACTGAGCCACCAGCTCCATCAACTGCAACACAGCACAGCACATTGTTATAGACTTACCCAGAAGGCCCTGCACTTCCTGCTTTGTAGGCGTAAAAGGCAATGGGATTTTTGTATGGGGATTTCAGTTAAACGCATGAAAGGTCTGTGGTTAGCAAAAGTTTATGAAACAGCAAAGTTTGTGTTCAGCAAGATAAGCTTCACAAATGAGGACCACTTCTATGACTTTGAATGTGAATGCGTTTTTTTTTTATGCGATTTTGAGAAAAAGCTATTTAACTGAAATCCCCATACAAATATCCCATTCACTTTGACACATAAGTGCTAGCATCTTCTGGACTCATTCCTGCCATACTCTATTACCTATTAGTAGATTATAGTAGGGCTGGGCAATATGGACCAAAGATCATACAGCATCTCTGTATCTTTAGGCTGAATGGTGATACATGATATCTGCACGGTGGCTCAGTGGTTAGCACTGTCACCTCACAGCAAGAAGGTCATGGGTTTGAATCCCCACCCCGGTCCTTTCTGTGTGAAGTTTGCATGTTGTCCTCGTGTTTGCGTGGGTTTCCTCCCACAGTCTAAAGATATGCCGTGTTTGTGTATTATCACAATGTAATCTAAAATGTATTATTAAGTTAAGTTAAGTTATTAAGTTAAGTTAAGTTATTAAGTTAACAAAATATTGACACAATGAGATTTTTGCTAAATAATCTTCAGTAATGTAGATATACTGTAATGACTTAGTGGGTAAAGGCAAATAATAGAACAGCTAGAACAGTCTGATAAGTTCACTGTAATGCAGCCTTTAAAAGCAGGAAAAGACAACACTTATGTCATATCACCATATTACAAATAATATCATATTGATATATTGCCCAGCCTTAGATTATAGCTTCATAAATGTCAAAGTTTGCACAACAGTGATGTGAGCATTACGGCCCCGAGGTGAGGTGAGCTGTGCTTTTACCATTTTGTCTTCCTCCTTGGTCCAGCGTCGTTTGGCCACATTTGGATGAAGGGTCTCGAGACACTTCCGCGGACACTCTGCCTCTGTCCTCACATTCTGAAAGGAAGCAGGAAGCATAGACCGTATAAATATATGGACGTCGGTTCGACCGGAGAAAACGCTTTGCACATGACGATGCCAGACCAAGAACAGCCACATCCGCAACTGTGGAGTGGGCGTGGCTTCGAAGGTCTGGAGCCAGGCTAGGAAAATGACAGTCAGAGAGATTTTGCTGTAAGCTCACCTCCTTTTGGCTGCATTTAGATGCGTGTCCCGCGTTGGGTCTGCCGTATGGGCTCCCTCTAGACGTGTGTCCCGCGGTGCCTCTGCCGCCCTCCAGAAACATAGGATCCAGGCAGCTGGACTGGCCCTTTATACTGAAGGAGACACAAACACAGATAATGGACTATAGAGATTGCTTATTCCAGGCTCCGCCAATAGCAAGAAATGGTACTCTTCTGGTCTCCTAAATGGGCGTGGTCAGCTCTCCCCTTGAAGTGTGGTGCTGACCTAGCAAGCTAACTTGAGCTAGAGATCGTGAGCTCCCAAAACTCCACACACACCACACACATATAAACACGAGCCTGCCTTGTTAGCTCAATCTAGTTCTCACTAAGATATCCACTGATTTTTTTTTAGCTGCTACAGGTACAAACTTCACATGTAGCTTTAGCTCATCGCTCCCTGCGTGAGCTCTGCCTCCTGTTGCCAAATCTCGTGAGTTTGTTGCTGAGACAGAGACAGGTCTCCAACAAAGTTAATTTTCTCCTGATCTGTCTGTCTGAAAAATGCCATTTTAGTGTCAGAATGTAATGTGAATTATGTGGATTGTGGAAAATGGGCCCAATATTTACTTTGTTGACTATGGGGTGAAAGAAACTCCCAACATTATCGTTTGAAATCCTCTTTAAATAAATAAAAATCGCTCAATAAAAGACACAGCACAAAGATGCTGTATTTCATAAGACGTGGGTAGCGTTCATGTCTTACATTGGTGTCAATATTTCTGCTATTCTTACAAGAGGGTTTGAATATAGGTCCGTACGACCTATGTGACGCCTAGTCATTCACTTTTTCTTTTCTTTTTCCGCTCTTTCATTTTGTCATTCCTGAGTCATATGCCTGTTTGAATGCGTGAGTTGCTGTTACTTCCAATAAATATATTGTAAACAAAAAAGAAGAAAAAGAATGTAATGCAATAATCAGAGTGAGAATGCAAACACAATATCCAGTGTATTGGAGGTACAACAAAAACAATAAACAACCAAAGTTAGAAAAAATAAAATAAAATCAGTTTTACAGTAAATCCGCTTTTTTAAAAAAAAAGGAAAAAGAAGTACCTGTTTAGGCACCGGTATCGTTTTAAAAGTATTGTTTTAGCACCGGTATCGGAAAAATACGATAGGATACCAATCCCTAGTTGTGTGTCAGACTCACCAGGTCCTTGGTCTCCAGGTGATGCTGCTCATCATCACTGCTGATCTGATTTCACACTGACTGCTGAAAGAAGAGACAACAGTTATTCACACACAAAACAAGACTGTGAGCAAAATTGCATGAAAAGACAGGGTTTCCTTTCAAATATACAGCTATAGGGCTGGGCGATATGGACATCATCAAACTCAAATCAACTCTCAATAACTGTCAAACGAAATGAATGACTTCAAAACGGTTTACACTTTTTAATGTTACAAAGCTGGTTGAAAATCAGAGTTTAAAGATTGCTTAGTTTGAGGATGATGAATTTGTTTTCTCTCTGCCGAGCATTGTGTGTTGTTGAAATGTGATGATGACGGTGGTGCTGCAGAGACAATTGGAACACACACACACGCACACACACAGGCACACACACACACGCGCACATGCACGTTTGACACAACACACTCATATACAAGTGTATATAAACACATATAGGCTAGGCCTATTCTATGTATTACACTGTATTTCTTTGCTATTCTTCTACATACAATTGTATTGACTGTTTATCCTACTAGACAGGACAGGACTAGACTAGACACTTTGAAAGTGAAACACAACTGCTGCTACAACTCCATTAAACTTTCAAACTTGTGTGTGTAACGCTACATACATGGCACAACAATCAAACATGCTCCAACATGTCTGACAACATTCATGTTGGCAGTTGCTGGAGAATGTTTGATTGGTGCGCCATGGGCTCAACATGGACAAACAATGATTCAACATGTTGAATCTGACCCAACATCTCCAAACAAGGACACACAGCCCCATGTCACACCAAACAAACATCTTGATAATTAACGTTCTGTAACGAACATTATAACTGTAGCCGAGTGTTCGGGTCCGGCTATTACTTGACACAATTTGTTAACAAAACAGCAAAAGAGAGAGAGGCTGTAACGTTAACAAACGCTGGTCTTTGCACACACAGTCCGATTGTTTTCATATGCGTGTTTTTTAATCCGTCATCTGAAAACACAGACGGGTCCCAGCTCGCAAAAATATGTTGACTGATGCGAAAAACGCAGAAAATCGAACCTCGTCCGAAAATGACGAACGTAATAGACCCTTTTCATGGGGGCCATTTTGTGTCGAAGAGGCAGGATAAACACAGGTGCAAGCAAAACACTAATGAGGGTTTCCAACTTCCAATCATGGAAGAAGGAAACCCTCATTAGTGTTGTGCTTGCACCTGTGTTTATTCTGCCTCTTCGACACAAAATGGCCCCCGTGAGAAGGGTCTATTGTCAGACTCGGTGTGTCAATGATGACACAAATGAGGTCATATTCTTCTTTTTTTTCGTGCGTCAATTTCGGAAGAAAATACGGACTTGGTGCCTCAGAGAGACGACGCGAACAGATGCTTCACACTTCCCCCAACACAACACACAACTCTCTGACACATACAGTTACCTAACATAGGCTAACTTAGCTAACCGCTAACCATTACTGAAATTACGCAGATGAAAGACCCATATTTCGCACGATGAACGTTATAAGGAAACTGAGCTAACCACTCAACCATTACTTAAATTACACACATAAAGACCCTTGCTAACTAGCTAGTGAACATTTGTGATTTTACCTGTCGATGTAAACTGTCTGCTCGTCAACAGAATCCACCATCATCATCGCAATCTGCTCTGCTATTTCGTTCTTCACGGAGATGCTCTTCTGTACGTCTACTGCGGTGAAGAAACAAACTGCAACTACCAGTGCTGAACTCTGAGTGACGTGACTTGAGTTCAGGAGTTCTTGACCTCCAATCAGGTAACGCCCCTACACGCATTCATCACGTGACACACACGTATGCGCATGCGCACACGTCCCGCACACATACCTTCGCAGTAGGCGATATTTTTTTTTGGATGATGGCGAAGGCATAACCCGCCCCTCTCTGCCTCTGATTGGCCTAGCGTCAAACTTCCATCCAAACCATTCGCTTGGCTATCCTGCATTACATCTCTGTTACACAGTCTGTGGTCAGACCGTCAGACTCAGTGGATCAGACTGACAGACAGACAGACAGACAGACAGCAGCCCCGCAGGGCGTACATTACGGTACTGCGTCAGCACGTATGGGTTACGCTGCCAGGAAGTGTTCAAAGCACAGAGCGCCAGCAGGAGCCTTCCCCACCATGGACCTATTATAACTCATATTATAACTCAATGTTCCCGACCGAGTCTGTTTGGCGAGCTAGCCCGTGACAAGATGTAAGTAGATATTTCAACTGTGTATGTGAATGCTGTTTTTAGTTGCGTTGGTTCCTGGCATTGCACAATGGAGGCAATACATGCGGTATGTTAGTCTGTCATACATTAAGATCCGCTGGTCTCATGCTCAATGCTATGTGGAAATGCAGTTTGAGAAATTACATTGTTTTATAATGCTGTGCTTTGCTTTGTTTTCTGTTTTTGTGTAGGAGATCTGTCACTGTGTTTTTTAGAGTTGTTAATGTAATAAACTAGTGTTTTAAAGCTGATTTGCCAACCAGACCTGTGTCAAAATAAACCACAGTGAACTGAGAAAAGTGAATTTACTCTGCGTCTTCCTTTCTGGAAAAGCCATTGGCATTGGGCAAGTGTTACATTATTGTTGCTAGCGGGAAAGAGGTAGGCAGGGACGCATTGTTGTTGAGCACATGGCATACAGACACGCAGTTGCTGCACTAATAGAGACAGAGTTGACATAGTTCACACTTTCTCACACACATGTGGAACGACTCACGAGACTGAGGTGGGTTGTTGTTGACTTGAGCACTTTATTATAGCCTAGCTACAGACACGGAGTTGCTACGCTAATAGAGTTGATGATATAGTTCACAGTTTGTCTCACGTGCATCTTCTTTGAAAACAGAGAGAGATATGGCTGAAATGATTGCAGTCCACACCGCTGCTCATCCAGCTTCTCGGCATCCAGGCAGCGAGGACTACCTGTGTGTGAATGCGAGCCACCCCAACGCCGTGCTACAGGTAGGCAGGACGAACCTCCCGCTCTAAACACGCTCTAATGGGTCTACTATTGGGTCATGTTGGAATAAAAACACTGGTTGTATTGTAGCGATGTGGGTTTTGGGGTAAATGTGGGATTGTGTTGTATTACGGGGTTTATGTTGTGTGCTAGATTGCTAGTTTCCTACGGAACATGAACGCACCAGAGAGACAGGTGGGGTGGTATTCTCTTCGGGGATTGGTGGAGGGGAGGGAAGCCATTTTGGAGGTGTGTGTAAGGAAGAGGGAACGTGAGTCTGCTGAGGGCGTGCGGGTGGATGGAGGCTGGTGGTCATAGCCGATAGTGACCCAGTGTAATGGAATAAACGCACAGAATTGCAAGCCAAGTATTCGCCTCCTCTCCTCCTTCATTAACGGTCCCGGGAGCGGATCGTTACAGTATCGACAAATATGCACCATTACTACTACAAAATGAAAAAATATATTTGGAAAAAGACCGAAATAATAAGTTAAATCAAGCTCTGTAGAGGAGCAAATTCAGCGTTTCAGCCCGCCTGAAAAAAAAACGGCACAACAAAAAATCGTCACTCCTCGCCTTTAAAGTCGAGCTGAACCCAAAAATGACTTTTCTTTTCTTTTAGTTCAAATACCTGGGTATGCAGCGGTGCACCTATTTAATAATGTATGCAAAGAAAATCACAACAATCTAATTTCTTTCGTTTTTCACACTTTTTCACATCAAAAGTTCATTTTTCAAGATTTAATTGATAACAGTAATTTGCTGACGTCACCCAGTACTATCAAATTTCTACCCCATTTCAACCAATCATATCACGACATGCAGCTGTCAATCAAATCTTCATTTCAGGATAATTTTCTCTTCCAAAAGAAAGAGAAAATTGCGCCTAGTGCCTGTCATCTGGCAGAATTCCTATCCCATAAACTAACTACTAACTTGGCCAATTGTTAGAAACATGAACAAAAAACAAAAACTATAATCTCTAAGAATGCAAAGAAATGTAACTGGCTCATTAAAACGCGCATTCCAGGGATATCGTATTTACAGCAGTGATAATGGCGCGCGCATCCGAGAGCTTGGATGTCAGGGGTCGCACTTCGGAGATTCCAGGCCGACGTGCTGCACTCTCCGCTCGGCAACACGAAGGCAGCTGGCTGCCTGCGGCTCGCTGACATCCACTCCTCCCATCAAAAGGCTCTTCCCGGGGGGAGCGCCACAACACACTGAATCCCACTCGATTTGGAGGCGGAACACGCCAGGATTGGCCAAAGCCCAATCCAGTCCCCAGAATTGTCAAATAAAATCATCGACATGATACTATGACCCGCCTCTCAACCTGTCATCTTAGACAAACTATGTTTTCAGTCTGAAACGGACTCATATGCACGTGACGAACGGGTTCAGTTCGACTTTAACACGTTCACTGCCAATGACGTGTTTTTACGTCAAACAAAATCCAACGGTTGACTGCCAATGACGTGTTTTTACGTCAATTTTTCTTTTTTTTGACGGTGGGACGTTGATCTAACCCTTTTACGTCTCCTATACCAATATTGGAGGTATTGAATGTGTATAATCTATTTTACCGACCCACTGAGTGGCGACATGTCTCTCCAGAGTAGAAAGAGGCGAGCCAAAACTGGAGGGAAAAGCGCGAGGAAGCCGTTCTCATACTGTAAAATGGATGGCAAAAACGCTTTCACTTTCGCGCTGACGCACAGCGGTGGCAACGGTGGGGGGTTCCAAGAATAGACTGGATGCACACTTTGAAACACGCACCATAAATAAGCCCAGAATCGCAAGAGCTTCATCAGAGCTCTCAACCGAAACGCCAAGAAACGAGCGAAACCCATCCAGCGAGCCCCATCCAGACTGCCAGGCAGCAGCCAGGCAGCAGCAACTCGTTTGTCACAGACCCGCTGCAGAGCCAAGGAGGGCGGAGGAGAACGCCCACGGAGGGAGGAGTTGGAAGCAGAGGGGGGTTTCCTGCTGTTATGGAGGAAATTACTGTTCAAAACTATTGTTTAGATGTCTGACGTCTTACTGATGCCAAAAATGAATGGTTAAAGTGACTGTTCTATCGAATTTCACAAAAAGCCGTTTATCTCAGAATAAATTTTCAGACGCTGAAACCATGCTGTATTCAACTGCTAATGCTTACATAACTACTAACTCTACAAACTAACTATTTTAGACAGAGAAAGCACACATTCTATTAGTTCTTTTGAGATATTGTGTGTTCACAAAATCCTAACAGAAACGAATCCTCGGCTCTTGAAAGATGAGCCAAAATCCTCAAAAAAAAACCTTGGCAGAAGCTAACTACAGTATTGAAAAACGGCTGGCAGTGAATGTGTTAAGAGTGGATTCCCAACTGGATTTTTTGATTTGTCCTTTGGTCTGTCACTTAAATTATAGCCAACCCCTGTGTACACGGTGAATGTTTCCTTGTGATTGGTTTGAGTTATACTGACGTAAATCGCGTAATTTCCCTTCATTCGCTTCGCTACTCGATTCAACTTTGAGGAAACATTTATGTAAACACATGAAATTGTCCGCCAACTTGTCCTCTAGAACGATGTGAAGTCAGTTTTTAATTTTCGTGAGTTTGAAAAGTCTTGTCGAAATGTGCAGTGCGTCGTGTAAAAACCACCCCCTGTTTCTTTCTGCTTTGTCTTGGTGATTACAGGGCCTGAACAGCCTGCGGCTCAACAACGCTCTCTGTGATGTCACCCTGTGCTGTGGGGGGCAGGAGTTCCCCTGCCACCGCGCTGTACTGGCCTCATGTAGCTCTTACTTCCAGGCAATGTTTTCCACGGGCTTCAGAGAGTCCAGACAGGAACGGGTTCCCATCAGTGGAGTTGAACCTCAGATGATCGGCTTGCTGGTGAGCTATGCGTACACATCACAGGTGGTCATCTCCAAAGCAAATGTGCAGGCCCTGCTAGCAGCGGCTAACCTGCTGGACTTTATGGTGGTTCGAGAGGCCTGCTGTCGGTTCATGGAGCATCAGATCTCTGTAATGAACTGTGTGGGGATCCACTTCTTTGCCAAGGCCCACTCCTTTAAGGAGCTGGAGAAACGCAGCATGGACTACATCCTCCAGAACTTCAGCACTGTTTCCCAGCAGGAGGAGTTCCTGTCTCTCTCTGTGGACCAACTGACGGAGATCATTGGTGACGATGTCAACGTGCCCAATGAAGAGCTCTCCTGCCACACGGCGTGGTCCACAGTGATCCTGACAGTGAGCGGCAGGGCTCCAAAGTGCGACCTATTAGGTCGCATGTGCCACCTAATTTCAAAATGTGCGAGTTAATTTGCAATCAGGTCGCACTCGTGCGACTTGGGAGAATGAGAGAGGATAATATTTTTTTCCCCCCCAACCAATCGCCTGCTTCAGATCGCATCTTTCTGTCCCCTCTGCTCCCCGTCTGCCTGCGCGTGCCTCTGTGCTGTTTTTATTGGTGCAGCGCCTGCAGCAAACACTTGCCCAGCCTGTCACACAGACACAGGTCCCTGCCTTCAAAGGGTAGCCGACAGCACGCGATCAAACACATACCGCAGCTGTTGTTTTGAAATTGAGCAGGAGGAAAAGCAGAGAACGGGTAACGCTTCCTTGTGCAGACAGTAGAAACGCAATTGAAACGCCGAGCTGGAGTCGCCTTCCTCTGTGCCAGCCAGGAGAAAACGGGAGAAAGTAATCAAGAGATGTGTTTGATCATCGGAGGAATGAGGAAATGATCGATCAGTTTGCGAGGGCGGTGAGGACGTGTTGAATAGCCGAGGGGAAAACGGGAACGATCATAGATATGACAGGGAGACATGGACGAGGACGGTGTACCAGAACAAATCAAAATAAACACAGGAACAGCTAGGCAGCAGCGGGCAGAAGGCACTCACAGCAGCCCGCTGTCCTTCTCAAGAGCTCTTCAGTTGATTCATGAAATCGCTGGGCTGCGTGCCCTCCAGTGTTGCTCCTGGCCAATCCCAGCGCCACAGGGCGTGGTTATTGCTTATCCTATGTTGGGTTAGAAATCTAAAAGGGGGATCGTGTGTGTGTGTGTGTGTGTGTGTGTGTGTGTGTGTGTGTGTGTGTGCGCTGAAATCAATGAGGTATCTGGGAATCAATTTGCCACAAAAGCACATACTTAAGAGACTCCAATTTGATCTTTGATAATACTGCTGTTCACCTATGTAGGATATGCTTTCAGTGCAAGACTCATTTCATTCCCACTTCATGGGAAAAATAACACTACAAAAAGACAAAAAAAAATAAAAAATACAAATAATAACAAAACATTTAATAGCCTAGAGGACTATCAACTATCCACTTAAATGGCAAAAGCACAAATTAAAATGCTGATAATACACTAATATGACAACTGTACAAGTTAGTCACTGTACCTCAAGAGCATACCTACCTGAAAAGACCACATGTAGCACTGTCAAAAAATATCCTTCCATGCAAGTGGAAGCTGCTGTCCCTTTTACTAGACTCATCTCCTGGGACATTAAATAGTGATTAGCAGGCTATAGTTAAAAAAAACAACAACATATAAGTAACAGCCAAAGACTTTGCGAGAGAACTTGTGAAACATCAAAACCAGCAATTTATAGTTATTGCCTAAGTCCATTTCTCTTCTCTCATACTAAAGGTAGAGGTGTTTTCCTAAAGACTCCTCAAGGGTGCTTGAGGAGTCCTCTTCTTCCTTTCACCAAAAGCCCAACTGTCATGATCAAATCACAGTCTTCTCACTCATTAACTCACATCAAAAAATATGGTGCTACCTAATTTATTTTTGTGCTACCTAATGAAACAGTAGGTAGCACTAGTGCTACCTGGAAAAAAACGAGTTTGGAGCCCTGGTGAGCGGGGATCGCGAGCGTAACGTGGATAGCTTTGATCCTGTGACTAATCAATGGAAGCACCTGGGCTGCCTGCCCCTCGATGTAACCAATCACGGTCTGGTGGCGTCAGGCTCTACTGTGTATTTGGCTGGAGGGCAATCCAACCTTGATGGTTCATTCAGCAGGAAGATGTGGCGCTACGACTCCTGCTTGGACTCATGGTTGGAGCTGGCTCCCATGAAAGTAGCTCGCGCATATTGCCACCTGGTGATGCTGAACGGCTATGTTTTCGCAGTGGGCGTGTGCCATGACAATGAAATAGACTCTGTGGAGTGCTACAACCCCATCACCAACTCCTGGCAATTGATAGAGTCTACCAAAATGGCAGACGTCCACCGTTCTTCTGTGGTGTCCCTCGACGGACTGCTCTATCTTGCTGGTGGTTTGCTGGACGGCTTTCAAACAAATCGAGTCCAGGTGTACGACCCTAAAACCGCTGTCTGGGCAGAGGTGGCACCTATGCAGATCGCTCGCTTTGGCGGAGCTGTCTGTACACTCAAAGGAAAGATCTATGTTATAGGTGGGTTTGACGACACCACAGGCAACAACTTGAATACGGTGGAGTGTTACAACCCCAAGAGCGATCAGTGGACCATGTGTTGTCCTGTGAGAGAAGATTGGTACTCTGTTGATCATACTGCTGCTGTGGTGGATGGAATGATCTACATACTGAGCACGTCCTCTGAGGAAGATGAGACCATCGTACAGTGGTACAGTGACGAGACGGACACGTGGGAGAGCGTGGGGACACTACCCCCCGATAACACCTGCATGACGTGTAAGTGTGTCTCTGTCCAACTGAAGCACACTCACATCAGCAACACTCACAGTACGTCGTGAGTAGGGTTGCCAACCGTCACTTAATATACGGAATCGCCCCGTAGTTGGAAACTAAAAGACGTGTTCGGTATTGAGCTGATACGGGACGAGGAGAGAGGCGGGGAGGGAGATCATGCTTTTGCAGACATGCTTCTGGAACTGACAAAAGTATCTCCAAAATACAGTATTCAGAATGTATTTGTAGTATACATAATTTACATGATAAATATTAATAATTTGATAAAATAACTGGTTTATATGTACCGGTATCAGATTTCGGGGGGGGGGGGGGGGGGGAGTTAATTTTTTTTGTAAAAATGTAAAAATGGATTTGCGTGTTTCAAGTTTGTCTGCAGGTCTAAAAGAATTGGCTATTGTTGGGATGTTAAATTTGCTCACAACCTTTGTGCCTCTTGTTTGGATTTGAATGTCAGGTTTATTCTAATCTAAGCTCATGTGAGATTTCCTTCGTAAAAAGGTTCCTAATGATGATCACTCCAGTTGTGAAGACTCGGAAAACAAATCAGTGAGAATCAGAGTTTGAAGGATTTGGTGGTCCAAGCAATCAGAAACATCTATGCGACCCACCCATGTCAAATATTGAAGCGTTGATTTAAGATATCGAAGGTGCGATTTGACAGCTCAAATTGACATGACTTCTGTATGTCACTGGTTCACTTCTTTTGTTTCTATGTTCTATAAGGGCTTGTGCATGTGTTAAGTGTCATGTGGGAGAGTTGTGCTGTGTGTGGTGATGAGACCCAACTTTTCTAAAACACAGAGAGGAAATGTTTTGGGTGATGATGGAAAAATGTCTGTGCTTGCAGGACCAGCAGAGGGCAGCAACTTTTTCGCGCTGGGCGGGAGTTGGTCCAGCTGCTGGATATTGTTCAGCTGATCTATAGAGCAAAACTAGAGTCTAGCAACTTCAAAGTTGATCTTGCTATTAAACATGTCGTTGAAATAAAGACTGCAATATTTCGATGGTTGTGGATGTTTTAATTCTTTCTTTCTTTTTTAAACTGTATTTATTATTTTTTGCACATAAGACAGAACAGTACAAATCGCAGACATACGCACAGGCTTAAAAACATATTAAAACAGACAACCAAAACAAAAACAAACACCTGACAAAAAAACAAAACTACAACACATAATTGGATGCACAATAAAATAAAAAAATACTATGTGTTCCTCCTTGACACCAGTATCCAAAGGAGACCTTCTCCACTCCTGCCCGACACATTCATACTCCTGAAATGATCTACAAAAGGTTGCCAAATCTTATCAAACTTGTGTTCCTGCTTCCTCAGAGAGAACTTTATTTTTTCCACTTCCAAATGCTTCATTACATCATTCATTAGGTTTAAATGGGTTGGTGCAGATTTCTGTTTCCAGTTCAGTAAGATGAGCCTCCGTGCCAGTATACAGACAAATGATACCATATAATGTTGGTCGCCACTCATTTTTTCAGGATCAATAATTCCCAGAACTGCCGTTAAAGGGTCTAACTCAATAGGTCTGTGCAGAATGTTTGAAAAAGTTTGAAATATGCTATTCCAGTAGTTTGATAACCTTGGGCAGATCCAGAACATATGAGCTAAAGATGCTGGAGCAAGCCCACAACGATCACATGAAGGGTCAATATCTGGGAATATCTTACTAAGCTTTTGTTTAGACCAATGTAACCTATGAATTATCTTGAATTGTATAAGACCATGTCTTGCACATACTGAGGAAGCATGAACCTGTTCTAAAGCAATCTGCCACTGCCACTACTCAATTTCCCCACCCAAATCATCCTGCCACGCCACTCTCAGGTGTTCTACAGTTGCTGTACATGTCAACTCATACAAAATCCCATATATATAAGATATGCCTCCTTTGTAATGTGGATTCCTCAACAGAATAGCTTCCATTGACGACTGATCTGGAGAATTAGGAAAGGATGCATCATTTTTTTTAACAAAGTCCCGAACCTGTAGATATTTAAAAAAAAATGTGTCCGTGGTAAATCGTATTTGTTTTGCACCTGTTCAAATGATGGAAATACATTTTTAATAAACATATCATTAAAAGTATGAATTCCTTTTCCAAACCAATCCTCAAAAGTTGTATTGTTAAATGACGGTGCAAAGGAGTGATTCTTCGTGAGAGGACCTTGAAGAGAGGCAGTCTGCCATCCATAAAATCTCCTGATCTGAGACCAAATCTTAAGTGTGTGAGACTCTACTGGATTATCTAATGTTTTAGGATATGTAGAGGGTAAAGCTGAAAAAAGCAAAGCAGAAAGAGAGGTAGGATAACAAGAAATTTCTTCAATGGCTAACCAGAGTGGAGGTTTCTCTTGTAACCAGAAGGCCATCATCCTTATATTACTCGCCCAGTAATAAAGCTGAAAATATGGCAAACCCATTTCCACCTGTTGTTTTTGGTCTTTGCAGAAGTGCCTTCCGGGATGGATGTTTTAATTCTAAGAAGTTACTTGAAAGACTTGTCTTGTGTTTGGTAATTAACCACGAATACCTTCTGAAAAAGTTACAGGGTTAAACTTCCTTTCAAACCATGATTAAGTGTGTGTACTACTTGCAACATAAAAGCTTTTTGAGTAGATATAGGTGTGAATGTGTATGGGGCAGACATTCGACTATTTAGCCTAGTTGTAGAGCTCTTAATCAAAGCCATTCCCTCTGGTTTAATCCATCTTATTAAAAGTCACTTATCTGTTGGTGGAGATAACACCCCAGGCAGCGGTACCATCTATTTTGCATTCAAGCCTCATTTCGTTCCATCAAAACCCAATGGGTGACGTCACGCTCACTATATCCATCTATTATACAATCTATGGATTTAATAGATCATTTAATCAATTTTTTTTTTAGGACTTTAAAATAGCTTAAATGACACGCACACATACACACACACACACACACACACACATACACTCTCTCTCTGTCTCTGTCTCTGTCTCTTCACAAGAAACTAAACAGGAATGTGAATAAATGCTAAAACACGAAGACAATATTTTTTCAATGATTTGTGTGTGTGTGCGTACGTACATGCGTGTGTGTATGTCAGGACCAGTCAGTGTGTGCCAAGACATTTTGGGAGAGAGTGTGTATCGACTGAAAGAGGAGAACCGGTCTGCTGCTGTTTACAGGTTTACCAACAACTTCTTTGTATTAAAGTAGCTGTTACTGTATGTAGTGTAATATACTGTGCTCAATACTGACACATATGAAAGCACTTGAACAGAATAGATATATAGATATATATATTGGTTTTAATTCCAGAGTAGTTATGCTGTGTGTGTGTGTGTGTGTGTGTTTGTGTTTGTGTGTGTGTGTGTGTGTTTGTGTGTGTGTGTGTGTGTGTGTGTGTGTGTGTTTATGTGTGTGTGTGTGTGTCTCTCTCTCTCGCCCCCCTCTCTCTCTCTCTCTCTCCAGCAGTGTGAAGCATCAGATCACTGTGTGTGTGTGTGTGTGTCTGTGTGTGTCTCTCTCTCTCTCTCTCTCTCTCTCTCTCTCTCTCTCTCTCTCTCTCTCTCTCTCTCTCTCCAGCAGTGTGAAGCATCAGATCACTGGGTGTGTGTGTGTGTCTGTGTGTCTCTCTCTCTCTCTCTCTCTCTCTCTCTCTCTCTCTCTCTCTCTCTCTCTCTCTCTCTCTCTCTCTCTCCAGCAGTGTGAAGCATCAGATCACTGCGTGTGTGTGTGTGTGTCTGTGTGTGTGTGTGTCTCTCTCTCTCTCTCTCTCTCTCTCTCTCTCTCTCCAGCAGTGTGAAGCATCAGATCACTGGGTGTGTGTGTGTGTGTGTGTCTGTGTGTGTGTGTCTCTCTCTCTCTCTCTCTCTCTCTCTCTCTCTCTCTCTCTCTCTCTCTCTCTCTCTCTCTCTCTCTCCAGCAGTGTGAAGCATCAGATCACTGGGTGTGTGTGTGTGTCTGTGTGTGTGTCTCTCTCTCTCTCTCTCTCTCTCTCTCTCTCTCTTTCTCTCTCTCTCTCTCTCTCCAGCAGTGTGAAGCATCAGATCACTGGGTGTGTGGCAGTAATGGTCGATCCTACAGGAACCAGAGAGGCCTGCGTGAAGCCATGCAGCCCAGAAAGGAACATTCCCATCCACTTGCATGGGGACCCCGGCAGCGGTTAAACCCAGGGGAATCTTTTTTCCGGGTGTCACTCAAAGTATAAAACGACTCTTTTAATGATCAACACATTTTTTATGGGTAATTTTTTCTTCAGAAGCCACTAACAGCCGTATACGGGGGTATTTTCTTCTTGTAATACAATCCATGGGTGGGAGGGGTGGGAGACGTCATGGAACACGTCATGGCACACATGCGCACTTCCTGCTCAATGAATCTTTTGACCTGAGACCTTTCCTGTAGCCACTTTATGAGAATTTATCTATTTTAGTCGCTTTTATTTGTGGGGTATTTGACCACTCTATACAATTAGTATTGCCTGCATCCTGTCTGTTATCAGAGTTGTATGCCTTAAGTCTTAAAGCCCCCCCCCCCCCCCTGTTTTCTAAATTAATTACTCACTTAAGTATTTCTTATGTGACCTAACCTTTTACTCCTATTCGCTTTCAGTGTTTTTTACCAGTGTAGTTGATTGGGGCCTTTATTTATTTTTACCCCAGATTATCTATTGATTGTGATGTGTAGCCTACTGTGTAGGCTACCTTGTACAACTTATTACACTTGGCACCAATCTGTATACACATGTGAGTGTATGTATTTCTATTTGACTATTTCTACACTTATATTATAGTATAACTTTATATACTCTTCTATAAATAATCTTACAAATGGCATCATATCTATCACAGCAGAGGGGGACAACGGTGATTAGCCAATATTGCAGATTTAAAAATAAATAAAAAGCCAATATCTGCCCTGATATACAATATCAGCAAACCAATATATCAATCTAGCCCTGGTTGACTGAGCTAAACGCCTCTTGTTGACGGTGACAGTGTGACAGTGTGACAGTGTGACAGTGGCACCTGACCGTGTGTCCCAGACTCACCATCAACAGGTGCGTTGATGAGGATGACTCTCCCCATGGGTGAGGAGGACCTGCACCTGTGGCGGTGCTGTTTCCTCTGCATGTAGCGCGCGTAGGCCGCGTGGGACCCCCCCTGCCTGGCCTCCGTTGTGGGGGCGGCCCCCTCCATTCGTCATCTCCCTCCGGCCACCAGAGGCGTGAGAGGAGTGAGCCGCGCTGGCCGTCCGGCTCCCCTGCCCTTAGTCATCCAGACAAGGGGGGAACCTGGGTTCTAATGTCGGGGAGAGAGGAGGGGCAGCCTGGGCGGGTGGGGTGGGGGGCAGGGCCCGGTGGGGAGCTGGACTCTCTGGTATTTGGTGGTCCCCCACTCAGCATGGACAAAAGGACTGTATCATCCTCTATTAGATAAGATCATTGTACCTTGATTGAAGCCAGTTTCAAAGTATGAAGAAGTCATAGTACCATAATATTCCAGATACCCCTATAAAAAAAAATACTAGGTCCATAGGGGGAAAGGTTAGAAAAATCGATTTAATAAGGATCTGAAGAGTGGTCCATGAGTGAACCTTGGACTCCGGATATCCTGATCCCTAGATGCAGTCCTAATTATGCCAGTAGGTTAAATCATGTGTTCTAACCCTGGTTTCTCCGTGCCAAGAGAGGTCCGCTCCTCCTGCTCTCCTCACTGCCACCAGTGACCCGTCTGCAAGGCAATCAACAGCGCATGGTGCTTCCCCTCGGGACAGAGACCAAGTCATGTTTAATTAAATGGATAGCTGTCGTGTCGTGAGGAGGAGGCTGTGTTGAGTAACGTGCTCTCAGGCAAGAAAAAAAAACTCCATGTTGATACTGGTATGGTCTATAAGCTGAGAGCTTAATAGAATAGAATAGAATAGAATAGTCGTGTTAGAATGCTGTTCTCTCGTCTGTTGCATTGAATGTCACTCACCAGTGTTTTTCTATCATTGATCTGCGTTCATTCAGCACCGTGGACATTGTAAATGGTAAATGGCCTGCATTTATATAGCTGCCACGTACACACCATCGGGAGCAAGGAGGGTTAGGTGTCTTGCCCAAGGACACAACGACAGCAGCTGGGAGGGAGCGGGGATCGAACAACCCTTGCGTCATTGGCCGACCCGCTCTACCTCCTGAGCTAAAGCCGCCCCGTCTTGCGTAAACATGTGGGCTTCTTTCTTATTCAAACTGAGTCATTCAAACTAACCTGTATTGTTATCAGTGCTGGGGGTAACTCATTACAAAAGTAACATATTACATGTAATATATTACTTTTAGCAGTAACTCTGTAATATAACTTATTACTTATAGGATTTCAGTAATATTCTACCAGTTACTTTGTCAAGTAACTCAAGTTACAAATTGAGTTTTTTTTTTTCAAATCAAAGCACATATTTAAATAAAGATAGAATAATGTCCTAATCAAACTGTGTGTTTTTTATGCAAATAACCACTATAGATGACAATAACAAAGGAAAAGAATAACATTTTGAATTTTGGATTGTTTACACTGACTTCAAGGCGGTTGACATTAGTTTTCGGGATGGTTGCGGGGCAGCGATGTCATTCTGCTGCTGCTGTTGTTTTGGCGCAAGTAATGCAAAAGTAGTGTAATAAGTAACGAGTTACTCTACACAGACAGTAATATTGTAAAGTAACTTATTACTTTCAAATGAAAGTAACAAGTAATATGTAGTATATTACATTTTGAAAGTAACTTGCCCAACACTGATTGTTATGCTTTGCTATTAGGCTACCTTTTGCGAGCAATAGTCTATCCATGTGGCAATACGATCTGTAGGCCTAAATAAATGCATCTATTGTCTGAAACACAATCGAAACTGATTCCATTTCTCTGGAACTTTGATGTAGGTCGCCGAGAGACTAATAAAATGGCGATAAAATTATATCAAAACAAAGTATAACTGCGTTAGCGGTGTCCGTGTTGTGTTGAATGACCTCATGCCACACTGACACAAATAGGCGTGCACTGGCACCGCCTCACTGCCCCACTATTGGACACCTTCAGTGTACTACCGTCTGATTTGCCCTCCAGGTGACATAGCTTCAGTGTACTACCGTCTGATTTGTCCTCCAGGTGACATAGCCTCGGAACCATACAGGAGCAGTAACGTTTAAGATAGTTCTCCTATTTCACTTCCCACCCAATTCACCCATTGTGTGTCTAAAAGGCAGGAAGTAACACAGGTGCAAGCAAAACAGTAACGAGGGCAACCGGCACTGGATCACCTAAATGTATTATTGGAAGTTGGAAACCCTCATTAATGTTTTGCTTGCACCTGTGTTCAGGGGCGTATGCAGAAATTGAATTATAGGTGGGCCTGGATCAAATTGGGTGGGCCTGCATAGGAAGGGGTGCAGATGCCCGGCCGAATGCATTATTTTACTAAAAATAATGCATTTGACCATCATTTCAAGTAGAATGATACCACCCAAGCAAGAATATTTCAAGTGTTTCAAGTGCTTTACTGAAATATTTGGACCATATAATGATAATACAATTATCTCAACCTTAAAAGGTTACATATAGGTGCCAAATGTTGCATACATGAATGCTTATACTTGTGTGTATACTGTTACTTTATACAGAAATTAGAACCACTGATCCATATACTGCTGTGAGTTTAAAAAATAACAACACTGAGGCTGCTTCAAGTTTGAACAAGACGCCCTCTGGTTTATTTATCCACAGAGAGAACAAAATTCCTAGATGTCATGAAGTTGTCATGCATTAGACTCTGGAGATGATGTGCCCTGCATTTTTACAAAAGTAACAAAACCATTGGCTAGCAATGCAGCAGCAAGTTTGCCTCTAAAAAACAACAACAAAAAAAAAAAAATTTTTTTTTTTTTTGGGTGGGCCAGGGCAAGAAGTGGGTGGGCGTGTGCCTACCCAGGCCCACCCGTAGATACGCCCCTGCCTGTTACTTCCTGCCTACACCACAAAGTGACACCTTACTCCAATATGGTCTGTGAAATCCAGAGAAGGCTGGAAATTTGAGTTTGTAAAAGTATGGAATTTTAACATTCAAAATGTGTAGGAACACTTGTTACTTGTAGGTAAACAGTAAAGTAACATTTTGTCCATTTCCTGTATATTCTCTGCATGTAGCAGATGAAGTGATGCTGAGTCATAGGTACTTTTCTGTCAGTTTTGGAAGTTTTCCTGAACACTGAACAACTGTCATGTTTACACTTTGCAATCCTGCAGTCTGTCCTTCAGGCTGGTTTTCAGCTGCTGTTTTTAAATCATTGTCCAACAAGCGCAATTGTTGATGTAATAACAATGTTTATAATAAAATTCAACATTCAAAAATGACAAAAATATATTAGCATTGCATCAAAATAAAACATAAAAACTGGGAGAGGGAGGCAACAAAACAACACTTTTTACAGTCTCAAAAGAGACGCAAGTCAATTGTTCTCACAGAAAACATGGAATAGAGCCAAGCACAGAATAGTCATTTGTTTAGCGTTCTGCCCTGTTCAATGTTGGTTCTTCAGTGCATTGACAGTCAGTTAAAAAGTAATCACAATAAAAAGATAAAGAATATAGTGCATTTAAGAAGGGATTTAAGAGTCATTGAGTAGGACACGGAACATTGCCCTCTTCAGTGTTTGATGCATTTAGTCTGTCAAAAATAATCACAATAAAAATGTACAATACATAACTGATAACTGGATGAATGTGTGTGTGTGTGTGTGTGTGTGTGTGTGTGGGGGGGTGATGATCATATCTAAAGGGGCGTTCACACCGAGATATTTATTTTTCTCTCTGTCGCTCAAGTCAACCCTTTGGAATCGCTCTGTCGCTCTGTTTAAATCGCTCATCAACAGGCACACGAAATGACGGACATGTGGGGGATATA
The DNA here is from genome assembly GCF_964638095.1 of Poromitra crassiceps. NCBI lineage: Eukaryota > Metazoa > Chordata > Actinopteri > Beryciformes > Melamphaidae > Poromitra > Poromitra crassiceps. Next base: position 21,580,348 of record NC_139647.1, read on the forward strand.
ACGTTACGCAATGTCATGCTGTTTGTCCACTACGAGCCACCGTCATTGTTTACAAGCTAAGCCTATCAGCGTGCTCCTAATGCGAGCTGCATACCGGTAGTACAGACTTCACTTCATGTCAGCCGTCAGCCTGTCAATCAGCTGTCAATGTGGTTTGTTGCCACACAATAAACCAGCGGTTTGTTCCAAGCCAGAGTGATCCTTGACTCGCTCTCACACGGCAGCCAATCAGCATTGAACAGCGAGCGACTGATGCCAGCGTATTTTCGCTCGAGTTGGAATATTTCATCTTGAGCGACGAGCGTATTTTCTCCCTATCGCTCTGTCTCTGCCGCTCGGACGCCCAGCGATTATTCTCCCAGGCGAATATACGCTCAATCGCTCGTTTGCATTGACTTTGTATGTAAACTCGACGCCAGCGACCAACTTTAATAGGTCGGTGTGAACGCAGCTTAACATGTTTGCACATGTGTGTGTAGGGTGGATCTAATTCACAGGCGGATGGTGGTGGAGAACGGTCGCACGCCGTCAGACACCAGTTCAGACAGCGCCCCCCACAGGATCGTCCACCTCTACACGACATCAGACGACTACTGCCTGGGCTTCAACATCAGAGGAGGCAAAGAGTTCGGCCTGGGGGGGTGGGGGGGGAAGGGGTGGGGGGGGGGGGGGTGGGGGGGTGGAGGGGGTGGAATGCCCTCGCTCCTCAATAGCAGAGACATGGCGATCGTAGCTTCAACAGGAGCTTTTCTTTGAGCTGTTCCTCCTCTTCGTGAAGACTGCCTCGTTTCCACGGGGCTCTGCCGGGGAGTTCGGCTTCTCACCTAAAAAACACCAAGACCCATATCAATCAATCAATCAATCAATCAATCAATCAATCAATCAATGTTATATGTCCTGACATGTTTCGGCTGCCCCCTATAAACATAGCTCTGTTGTTTCAGAATTGGCAGGGAAGCACTATTTGCTGTGCTTTGGTTGTCACAAGGTGTCAGAGATGTAGCTATTTATTCAATTTGAACCTCACTGCATGTTGTAGTGATCATGACGTGATTAAAACACACACACACACACACACACACACACACACACACACACACACACACACACACACACACACACACACACACACACACACAAGTATGAGACAATGACTAATGAGACAACAACTAATGCTGGTATATTCCTGTAAAGTGAAACTGAAAAACTGAAAAAATGGTTTGTGACATGAAAAATCATATAAATGGTGTAAAGTCCATAACAGCTTTTAAAGTACACTAGATGAACAGGAAACAGTTAATTATTATTCAACATTTAAATCCCCAAAACCCCAGGATCCTGAAGCGTAATTTTCAGACTAAGTGCAGCCTCCACAGACTATAGATCCTGTGCATTTAGCTTTTTTTATCATTCACTTCTAGTACAGACTTCACATTAAATTTTCAAAGACTTGTTCCAGGTGGGACTTTAAGACAAACTGATCTAAAAACACATTAGATAAGAGATTATTCCGCTTACCTCAGCCACTTGTCCACCATCATTTCAAAATCTGGCATTTCAGAATCTGGCCAGAGAGGCTCCTCAAACTCCTCATCCTTGGCACCGCCCTCCTCGCCGGTGAACTCCGCTCCCTTGTTCATCATCACCTGGTTCACTGTGTCTGCCAGGCTGCTGAACTCGCTCTTCAAGAGACTGACAGGAGACATCATCATCATCATCATCATCATCATCAATCAAATGGTGTCAACAAATGCATCACGTGTTCAACATCAATCATCTTATCAATATGTGTCTCTCATCCATTACAATAATATGACAACACATACCACTGTGTCTAATAATATGACAACACATACCACTGTGTCTAATAATATGACAACACATACCACTGTGTCTAATAATATGACAACACATACCACTGTGTCTAATAATATGACAACACATACCACTGTGTCTAATAATATGACAACACATACCACTGTGTCTAATAATATGACAACACATACCACTGTGTCTAATAATATGACAACACATACCACTGTGTCTAATAATATGACAACACATACCACTGCGTCTGGGACTCCATGAACTGCCAGGCCAGCTCCGTCATGGTGACCTGGTCAGGAGTCTGCCCCAACATCACCATCTGCAATTCAGCACACACAGTGGCAGGATTACAGCTTCAATTCCCACTGTGGGAAGGTGCAATCCAATCAAATCAGTTATCAAACTCATAATAAGCACATTTAGGGCCCTATCATTGTACGGCGCTATCGTTTGCGCTGCATTTGCACGCCTCTTATTGCTGTCTTCCCAGCGCACCATCCAGTTTTGCGCTGTGATGACACAGGTGTAGGCGTGGCCCAGGCGTGTCGGTGGGCCTCTAGCCTATCATGTGTCTCGCGCAAGTGTCATTTAGCGCTGTGGGGAGGATACCGTCGGTATGTGGCGAGCACAAAGAGAGGTTTGGGAGTTGCCCGTTCCAAAATAGGCGTTCCAGCGCAATGTGTTAGAAAAAATCGCCTTGGGTGCTCTCAATTTTAACGCCAGGAAATAGCTGGTCTTAGCGCAAACGCAGACTTGATTGGATCCATTTACGCACGGCATGGATGGCACTCCACTCGCACCTGCACACACTCTTCTCTCCTCGGAATGCCACGTTGATTTTCAACTATTGCTTACATTGCAGAAAAAACACACCTTGATTTGAAAATGAGAATTAGTTTGTCATGTTATATTAGGCTACATAATTCCCGACCATACAGGTCTGTGGTGTGAGGTAACAATAGATTGCTTTTGAGAAAGTTGCGACGGTGTTGTGCCAAGCTGCCTCTCCCCACCCTGGCCAGCCCAAAACACCCAGGGCACCGACCCACACCCACCCCACCACCAAGCCTGCATACCCGTCCAGCTCCCACCTGCTCGGGGGAGACCCCGATCCAGCACCCGTACAGACTCCCCCCCGCCAGACCCTCGTCCCCCTAATCCAATTCAAAACGCATCATTTTTTTCGCACCTGTGTCTGGCCAGTACAGTAGCCTAACCTCTTTCCCTGCAATTGCACGCCACAGCGCGGATGGCAGCTGAAGTCCCTCTCGCCATCAAGCAGACAGTGACGGAAGCATGTGTCTTTATGTGCGCCAATGGGAAAATGACAATGAAATTGGTGGGATTCGATGTATATAAATTAATAGAAACGAATAGAAAATAGCTGATTAATAAAATGTGTGCTGGTGGAACGAAATTCATCTTCTTCAAATAGAGCAGCATCACTCATCGCCTCTCAGTATAATACACAGGTGATTCACAGGTGGGCATGAGCACGTTTTTTGATTTATATGCATGACATTCTCACATCTCTCTCTCCCTCTCTCTCCCTCCCTCTCCCCATCTAGGCTATCTTTTCTCTTCCTCTTTCTCCCTCTCAGGAAGCTGCTGACGTGACGCTGTGGTTTTATGGGCATGACCACACCTCCACAATGCTTTTGGGCATAAACACGCCTATACAGAGATGTGCGCCGAGAAGACGTGAAGCGCAGCGGGCCGAAACGCCCACAATTAGGGCTTTGCGCGGCGCAAAACGGGCGCTAACGCAAAAATTACCGCCGTCGGGAAGATAGAGCCCTTAGACTCTACTCAGCAGTGACAGTGTACCCAGCCATGAACATCCATCCTTAAAGCAACACACCAATATTTTTGGGAGATTGTCCTATTTGCCATATTCTCAATAGTGAGACGAGAAGATAGATAGGGCATCTATCACCTCGTTTTACTATCGGGAACAAATGGGCCTTTTTCACAGCAGCCATTTTATGTCTAAAAGGCAGGAAGTAACACGGGTGCAAGCAAAACATTAACAAGGGTTTCCAACTTCCAATCCATTTAGGTGTTCCAGCGCTGGGGCCTGTGTTACTTCCTGCCTTTTAGACACAAAATGGCTGAGGTGAAAACGGGGAATAGGCAAATTTCCCAAAATGTTCCCTTAATTGATTCAATCAGGTTCTCCCACGTTTCCACAGAAACATTGTGACAAACAAACACTGCAGACAAAACAATGTACATGTCCAAAAATACAAAGACAAATAAATCCCCAAAGAAAAGAAAGATGGAAGTCAGATTTGACTGCAGAAGAAAAAGTTGAGTGTTAAGCGAATACCCACCTCCCGCTGGCTGAGTTTACGCACAGGCCGGGTGGGCTGGGGTGAGCAGTACCGGGGCTCCACGCCTCTGTCTGCTGGGGAGCGGCTCAGCTCCTCACAGCCCAGCGGGGCTCCCAAGATCAAGCCCTCCGCTCCCAAGATCAAGCCCTCCGCATCAGCCTGAACACAGAGGGACAGTGGGGGCATGTTAGGGGCAGCTCACTTTTTTTTTTAAATGCAGGGAATTTTATTAAATTGAATGTAGTTTTTATTTCAGTCGAACTTTCGTGTATCGTGAAATATTAAAAATGGCTTAAGATTACCTGTTCCAGCCATATTAGCATTTCTTGTTCCACCATAGGAGTCAGTTTGAAGGAACCATCAGCTGCTAGATTGCCACCAGCCGGAGAGGGGGGACAGTCAGCGGGGGGGCAGGGGGGACGTCTGTCCTCCACCTGGCTGCTGGGGTGTTCCACCTAATGGAGAGGCACAGCATAAGAGAGCTATCCGACCAGATGGTGGTGCTATATAACAAGAATGGCTCAGTTATGCTCCATTTTCGTACGAAAATAAACATGTCTGTTTCAAACAATGCAACCGTCATGGCCCACATACTTCCACGTATTTCACGTTGGTATCATGTTAAGCAATACATCCACTAGTAGGCAGTAGAGAGCCAACATGTGTGTGTGTGTGTGTGTTACTCTTCTGTTTCATCCGTATCCGTAAGCTTTCAGAAAACGTGCAGAATTCCACAAGAAATTAACACACAGTATGGCAGTATGGACAGAAGGCTCCATCTGTATCCATATTTAATGTTGAGCATAATCACAAGGGCAACTTCAGCCCAGGACCACGTGCGTCAAGTAGCAGCAAACAGGTGACCTCAGACAGACAGACAGACAGACAGACAGACAGGCAGACAGACAGACAGACACACAGACTGACAGACAGGCAGACAGACTGACAGACACACACACACACACACACACACACACACACACACACACACACACACACACACACACACACAGACAGGCTGACCCACACACACACACACACACACACACACACACACACACACACAGACAGGCTGACCCACACACACACACACACACACACACACACACCGACAGACAAGGGTCTTTAGGTAGTGTAGGGCTGCTCGATTATGGCAAAAATCATAATCACGATTATTTTGATTGATATTGAGATCACGATTATTTAACACGATTATTCATTGACATTGAGAACATCATGAATTTATTGAGCATTGACACTGGCTTTTCTTTTTAACATTGGATGTCTTTGTATATATATAAATATGATATAATTGAAAATAAATAAATAAATAAGTGAAAATAAATAATAAAAGTGCAAAGATTTAGAAATAAAATAAAAACTAAAATAAATATACAGTACATGTAGGCCTACTATGTTGCAGTGAACTGCCACAACCAACTGCAACTATTAATCTACATTCAATTTGTTGGTAAACATCTGAACTAGTAGTCCTTAAACCTCAAATCTAACCAAATGAGAACGCTATTGAGTAACGTTCGTTTACATTACATTAAATTACTCATTTGGCAGATAGTTTTTATCCAAAGCGACTTACGTTTAGGTTCACAATAGGCTATTGTTAATGTTTATCTGTGAGCTCGTTAGCTGTTGAATATGCGGTCGCATTGTAAAGAGTGTCCTGAATCGATGACACTTTGCGGCTGCAGGAGTAACTGGGGCTTTGTCTTTTTGTTCGTTTAGCGTTTATTGCTTGGTCATAGACCACTTTGTGAGTGGATTTCAAGTGATTAAACAAAGAGGGAGAGGTCGTGTTACGGGGTGCAGCCACGACCGCGCATATCTTGACAGGTGGGTCAAAACTCGCATCGCAATTCCGTGCTGTATATTCGCGTCACACATCAGTTACACATCAAGAGCGATGCGATACAGCACGGAATTGCGATGCGAGTTTTGACCCACCTGTCACAGCCACAGACTTGGAACAAACAGTGCAAGATATGCGCAGTGTAAGGACCTTTAAACTCGGCGAAACCATAGTGTTTCCACCCCACATACGTTGTTTCACCTCTCTTCTCGACCAGCGGCTCTCTTTCTGTGACTTCTGTCATTTATTCTTGTGCTACCACGGAAATAAGCGGGGAGGAGAAACCTCCCGTGGCTCTTCACACGACAGTCATTTCACAACTCGAGCTGGTGTGCTTAGGGGGAGGGGCCGAGCAAAAGAAGGGGTGCGCTTGATTTAAAACACAAGACAGAACGAGAGAGACAAGAGCCGCAAAATCGTTTGATGTCGATTATCTTGTTTTCATAATGGTGGACAGCCCAAATCGTAATCTAGATTAAAATTCGATTACTCGAGCAGCCCTAAGGTAGTGTGAGCTCACCTTGATGCAGGAGGTCCCAGAGCTCCTCTTGGAGGCCGGCTTGGAACATGTCTGGGGAGGATAGCCCTCCCTCTCCACCTTCTTCTTCAGACTACTGTTCCACCTGTTTTTTATGCCGTTGTCCGTCCTGGGAACAAAACATCATCCATTCATAACAAAACCTTCATGCATTCATTCATATATTCGATAGCTGTGCCATCGCAAAAGAGCCAAGAATAACTGAGACGAACTGAGAGGGCAATCCTCACTGACACATCACACCCTCTCAATACTGAATATGAGTTTGTTACCACCAAGACAGAGGTACAGGGCACCGTCTCTGCAGACTTCCCGTGCCCAGGGATCTTTTATAACTTCCAGTATAGCTCTGCTAAATAAACTCTGAAGACATAGTAATATCTAATCATTTTTCACTAGGGTTGGTGTGAAACACTTTGTGATCAAATATTTGTTGTATCTGTCATAACTGTTTGTATTGTATTGTACTGTACTGTATCTTGTCTGTACTGTATCTTGTCTGACTGCTACAGACGCAAAACGATTTTCCAAAACGAGAAATAAACTAACTCCTCTCTCCTCCTCCTTTACCTGCCAGGCAGCAGCTTGGCTATTTCGCTCCAGCGGTTTCCCAGGTTGTGATGGGCCTCGCAGATGATGCGGTCCTCCTCGCTGGTCCAGCAGCTCTTTATCAGAGCAGGGTTGAGGTGGTTCAGCCATCGCTCGCGGCACCGCTTGGTGCTACGGCTGCCCAGGTGGTCGGCTATGTCCCGCCACGCTCCAGTCCCAAACTGAGCCACCAGCTCCATCAACTGCAACACAGCACAGCACATTGTTATAGACTTACCCAGAAGGCCCTGCACTTCCTGCTTTGTAGGTGTAAAAGGCAATGGGATTTTTGTATGGGGATTTCAGTTAAACGCATGAAAGGTCTGTGGTTAGCAAAGGTTTATGAAACAGCAAAGTTTGTGTTCAGCAAGATAAGCTTCACAAATGAGGACCACTTCTATGACTTTGAATGTGAATGCGTTTTTTTTTTATGCGATTTTGAGAAAAAGCTATTTAACTGAAATCCCCATACAAATATCCCATTCACTTTGACACATAAGTGCTAGCATCTTCTGGACTCATTCCTGCCATACTCTATTACCTATTAGTAGATTATAGTAGGGCTGGGCAATATGGACCAAAGATCATACAGTATCTCTGTATCTTTAGGCTGAATGGTGATACATGATATCTGCACGGTGGCTCAGTGGTTAGCACTGTCACCTCACAGCAAGAAGGTCATGGGTTTGAATCCCCACCCCGGTCCTTTCTGTGTGAAGTTTGCATGTTGTTTGCGTGGGTTTCCTCCCACAGTCTAAAGATATGCCGTGTTTGTGTAGTATCGCAATGTAATCTAAAATGTATTGGTGCTTTCACAAAATATTGACACAATGAGATTTTTGCTAAATAATCTTCAGTAATGTAGATATACTGTAATGACTAAGTGGGTAAAGGCAAATAATAGAACAGCTAGAACAGTCTGATAAGTTCACTGTAATGCAGCCTTTAAAAGCAGGAAAATACAACACTTATGTCATATCACCATATTACAAATAATATCATATTGATATATTGCCCAGACCTAGATTATAGCTTCATAAATGTCAAAGTTTGCACAACAGTGATGTGAGCATTACGGCCCCGAGGTGAGGTGAGCTGTGCTTTTACCATTTTGTCTTCCTCCTTGGTCCAGCGTCGTTTGGCCACATTTGGATGAAGGGTCTCGAGACACTTCCGCGGACACTCTGCCTCTGTCCTCACATTCTGAAAGGAAGCAGGAAGCATAGACCGTATAAATATATGGACGTCGGTTCGACCGGAGAAAACGCTTTGCACATGACGATGCCAGACCAAGAACAGCCACATCCACAACTGTGGAGTGGGCGTGGCTTCGAAGGTCTGGAGCCAGGCTAGGAAAATGACAGTCAGAGAGATTTTGCTGTAAGCTCACCTCCTTTTGGCTGCATTTAGATGCGTGTCCCGCGTTGGGTCTGCCGTATGGGCTCCCTCGAGACGTGTGTCCCGCGGTGCCTCTGCCGCCCTCCAGAAACATAGGATCCAGGCAGCTGGACTGGCCCTTTATACTGAAGGAGACACAAACACAGATAATGGACTATAGAGATTGCTTATTCCAGGCTCCGCCAATAGCAAGAAATGGTACTCTTCTGGTCTCCTAAATGGGCGTGGTCAGCTCTCCCCTTGAAGTGTGGTGCTGACCTAGCAAGCTAACTTGAGCTAGAGATCGTGAGCTCCCAAAACTCCACACACACCACACACATATAAACACGAGCCTGCCTTGTTAGCTCAATCTAGTTCTCACTAAGATATCCACTGATTTTTTTTTTGCTGCTACAGGTACAAACTTCACATGTAGCTTTAGCTCATCGCTCCCTGCGTGAGCTCTGCCTCCTGTTGCCAAATCTCGTGAGTTTGTTGCTGAGACAGAGACAGGTCTCCAACAAAGTTAATTTTCTCCTGATCTGTCTGTCTGAAAAATGCCATTTTAGTGTCAGAATGTAATGTGAATTATGTGGATTGTGGAAAATGGGCCCAATATTTACTTTGTTGACTATGGGGTGAAAGAAACTCCCAACATTATCGTTTGAAATCCTCTTTAAATAAATAAAAATCGTTCAATAAAAGACACAGCACAAAGATGCTGTATTTCATAAGACGTGGGTAGCTTTCATGTCTTACATTGGTGTCAATATTTCTGCTATTCTTACAAGAGGGTTTGAATATAGGTCCGTACGACCTATGTGACGCCTAGTAATTCACTTTTTCTTTTCTTTTTCCGCTCTTTCATTTTGTCATTCCTGAGTCATATGCCTGTTTGAATGTGTGAGTTGGTGAGCTGAGCTGATCTATGTTGTTTTGCTTTAGTCCCCATCCCTACAATCCCCCTCCCTATGCCCCCCCCCCTCACTATTGTTTTTGTCTGTGAGTTGCTGTTACTTCCAATAAATATATTGTAAACAAAAAAGAAGAAAAAGAATGTAAAGCAATAATCAGAGTGAGAATGCAAACACAATATCCAGTGTATTGGAGGTACATGCCAACATGCTTGTTCGCAAATTCAATTTCTGCTCAGTACCAGTGAAAATCTCACTTTTTAAAGCTTACTGCACTCCGCTATACACGGCCCACCTGTGGCGACACTACAAAAAGGGCAGTCTGCAAAAAGTGACAGTGGCCTATAACGACTGCATGAGGCTACTGCTCAAAGCCCCAAGATGCTGTAGTGCCAGTCAAATGTTTGTAGAAATAAATGTACCCACTTGCCCTGCTGTATTACGAAACCTGATGTATAGATTTATACACAGGTTAACAGACTCTGTGAACAGCATCATTGTATCACTCTCTAATCCTGCCAAGAGCTCTGTTAGGCTGTCATCTAAGCTATGGAGACACTGGCGCTCTAGCCTGTATGTGCAGAGATAAGGCTGAAAGTCCTGCCTTGTTTTTATATGCCCTGTTGATTTATTGTTTTGTTTTTGTCTTGTTTTTTATGTTTTATGTGTTCTTCACTATGGACCCCCCTGTGTGTGTCTTGAATAAAGTTTGAATTGAATTGAATTGTACAACAAAAACAATAAACAACCAAAGTTAGAAAAAAATTAAATAAAATCAGTTTTACAGTGAATCCGCTTTTTAAAAAAAAGGAAAAAGAAGTACCTGTTTAGGGCACCGGTATCGTTTTAAAAGTATTGTTTTAGCACCGGTATCGGAAAAATACGATAGGATACCAATCCCTAGTTGTGTGTCAGACTCACCAGGTCCTTGGTCTCCAGGTGATGCTGCTCATCATCACTGCTGATGTGATTTCACACTGACTGCTGGAAGAAGAAACAGCAGGTATTCACACACAAAACAAGACTGTGAGCAAAATTGCATGCAAAGACAGGGTTTCCTTTCAAATATACAGCTGCTAGGGCTGGGCGATATGGACATCATCAAACTCAAATCAACTCTCAATAACTGTCAAACGAAATGAATGACTTCAAAACGCTTTACATTTTTTAATGTTACAAAGCTGGTTGAAAATCAGAGTTTAAAGATTGCTTCGTTTGAGGATGATGAATTTGTTTTCTCTCTGCCGAGCATTGTGTGTTGTTGAAATGTGATGATCAATCACTTGCTTTGCATTTACACCTGGTATTTACATGTGTTAATGTCTGGAATCCACGTACTGTACACACACACACATACACATACACACACGCACGCACGCACGCATACACACGCACGCACACACACACATACGCACGCACGCACGCATACACACGCACGCACACACACACATACACACACGCACGCAGACACACACACGTACACACACACACACACGTACACACACACGCACACACACACACACACACGCACACACACAGGCACACACACGCGCACATGCACGTTTGACACAACACACTCATATACAAGTGTATATAAACACATATAGGCTAGGCCTATTCTATGTATTACACTGTATTTCTTTGCTATTCTTCTACATACAATTGTATTGACTGTTTATCCTACTAGACAGGACAGGACTAGACTAGACACTTTGAAAGTGTAACACAACTGCTGCTACAACTCCATTAAACTTTCAAACTTGTGTGTGTAACGCTACATACATGGCACAACAATCAAACATTCTCCATCATGAAATGAAATACAGAGGTGGACCCAACATGTGGACCCAACTGTGGACCCAACATCTCCAAACAAGGACACACAGCCCCATGTCACACCAAACAAACATCTTGATAATTAACGTTCTGTAACGAACATTATAACTGTAGCCGAGTGTTCGGGTCCGGCTATTACTTGACACGTTGTTAACAAAACAGCAAAAGAGAGAGAGGCTGTAACGTTAACCAACGCTGGTCTTTGCACACACAGTCCGATTGTTTTCATATGCGTGTTTTTTAATCCGTCATCTGAAAACACAGACGGGTCCCAGCTCGCAAAAATATGTTGACTGATGCGAAAAACGCAGAAAATCGAACCTCGTCCGAAAATGAGGGACGTAATAGACCCTTTTCATGGGGGCCATTTTGTGTCGAAGAGGCAGGATAAACACAGGTGCAAGCAAAACACTAATGAGGGTTTCCAACTTCGAATCATGGAAGAAGGAAACCCTCATTAGTGTTGTGCTTGCACCTGTGTTTATTCTGCCTCTTCGACACAAAATGGCCCCCGTGAGAAGGGTCTATTGTCAGACTCGGTGTGTCAATAGGCTCGTTTGAGATGAGCAAATTCTGCGCAGATTCGACCAGCGCCTTGCTTGCCCCATTGCATGATGGTTAGAAAGTTGTCCGACTTGCTCCGCCTGCCCGACTGCGTGAGCCACGGGACTCTCGTGAGAGCGAGGCGGGCGCAGATTTGGAGCGAGGCGCCGCAGTTGCTCCCCACCAACTGCGCCCGACTGTGGATGACAGAGGATGACGAGAAACGCATCAAGCTGAGCGCCCATTGGTTCAACACAGGTGCATCACAAACCCACAGTGAAGTGTAGAAACTTCAATTTTATATCTATTCCAAGCTGTCACTCCATATTTTACATAAATACCACCTGTAATGCCTAGATAAAAATAAAAATAAGGAATCTGAAGGGATGTGTCATTTGAGCAGTGAGTGTGGGTGGCGCTAATGCATGTTTTAATTTGTTTACAAACCGCTGTTAAACAAAACGGTAGAAGAAGAAAAGCAGCAGCGAGTGTGCTGCGGGGGTGTTCGACTTGTTGACGCCTCGCCTGACTGTGCTCGCCTGCTCTCGTCTGCTTTCCAGGCGAGGCGACAGTCATCTCAAACGAGCCTAATGATGACACAAATGAGGTCATATTCTTTTTTTTTTTCGTGCGTCAATTTCGGAAGAAAATACGGACTTGGTGCCTCAGAGAGACGACGCGACAATGTCGTCGAACAGATGCTTCACAGTTCCCCCAACACAACACACAACTCTCTGACACATACAGTTACCTAACATAGGCTAACTGAGCTAACCGCTAACCATTACTGAAATTACGCAGATGAAAGACCCATATTTCGCACGACGAACGTTATAAGGAAACTGAGCTAACCACTCAACCATTACTTAAATTACACACATAAAGACCCATGCTAACTAGCTAGTGAACATTTGTGATTTTACCTGTCGATGTAAACAGTCTGCTCGTCAACAGAATCCACCATCATCATCGCAATCTGCTCTGCTATTTCGTTCTTCACGGAGATGCTCTTCTGTACGTCTACTGCGGTGAAGAAACAAACTGCAACTACCAGTGCTGAACTCTGAGTGACGTGACGTGAGTTCAGGAGTTCTTGACCTCCAATCAGGTAACGCCCCTACACGCATTCATCACGTGACACACACGTATGCGCATGCGCACACGTCCCGCACACATACCTTCGCAGTAGGCGATATTTTTTTTTGGATGATGGCGAAGGCATAACCCGCCCCTCTCTGCCTCTGATTGGCCTACCGTCAAACTTCCATCCAAACCATTCGCTTGGCTATCCTGCATTACATCTCTGTTACCGTCAGACTCAGTGGATCAGACTGACAGACAGCAGACAGACAGACAGACAGACAGCAGCCCCGCAGGGCGTACATTACGGTACTGCGTCAGCACGTATGGGTTACGCTGCCAGGAAGTGTTCAAAGCACAGAGCGCCAGCAGGAGCCTTCCCCACCATGGACCTATTATAACTCATATTATAACTCAATGTTCCCGACCAAGTCTGTTTGGCGAGCTAGCCCGTGACAAGATGTAAGTAGATATTTCAACTGTGTATGTGAATGCTGTTTTTAGTTGCGTTGGTTCCTGGCATTGCACAACGGAGGCAATACATGCGGTATGTTAGTCTGTCATACATTAAGATCCGCTGGTCTCATGCTCAATGCTATGTGGAAATGCAGTTTGAGAAATGACATTGTTTTATAATGCTGTGCTTTGCTTTGTTTTCTGTTTTTGTGTAGGAGATCTATGTCACTGTGTTTTTTAGAGTTGTTAATGTAATAAACTAGTGTTTTAAAGCTGATTTGCCAACCAGACCTGTGTCAAAATAAACCACAGTGAACTGAGAAAAGTGAATTTACTCTGCGTCTTCCTTTCTGGAAAAGCCATTGGCATTGGGCAAGTGTTACATTATTGTTGCTAGCGGGAAAGAGGTAGGCAGGGACGCATTGCTGCACTAATAGAGACAGAGTTGACATAGTTCACACTTTCTCACACACACCCATGTGGAACGACTCACGAGACTGAGGTGGGTTGTTGTTGACTTGAGCACTTTATTATAGCCTAGCTACAGACACGGAGTTGCCACGCTAATAGAGTTGATGATATAGTTCACAGTTTGTCTCACGTGCATCTTCTTTGAAAACAGAGAGAGATATGGCTGAAATGATTGCAGTCCACACCGCTGCTCATCCAGCTTCTCGGCATCCAGGCAGCGAGGACTACCTGTGTGTGAATGCGAGCCACCCCAACGCCGTGCTACAGGTAGGCAGGACGAACCTCCCGCTCTAAACACGCTCTAATGGGTCTACTATTGGGTCATGTTGGAATAAAAACACTGGTTGTATTGTAGCGATGTGGGTTTTGGGGTAAATGTGGGATTGTGTTGTATTACGGGGTTTATGTTGTGTGCTAGATTGCTAGTTTCCTACAGAACATGAACGCACCAGAGAGACAGGTGGGGTGGTATTCTCTTCGGGGATTGGTGGAGGGGAGGGAAGCCATTTTGGAGGTGTGTGTAAGGAAGAGGGAACGTGAGTCTGCTGAGGGCGTGTGGGTGGATGGAGGCTGGTGGTCATAGCCGATAGTGACCCAGTGTAATGGAATAAACGCACAGAATTGCAAGCCAAGTATTCGCCTCCTCTCCTCCTTCATTAACGGTCCCGGGAGCGGATCGTTACAGTATCGACAAATATGCACCATTACTACTACAAAATGAAAAAATATATTTGGAAAAAGACCGAAATAATAAGTTAAATCAAGCTCTGTAGAGGAGCAAATTCAGCGTTTCAGCCCGCCTGAAAAAAAAACGGCACAACAAAAAATCGTCACTCCTCGCCTTTAAAGTCGAGCTGAACCCAAAAATGACTTTTCTTTTCTTTTAGTTCAAATACCTGGGTATGCAGCAGTGCACCTATTTAATAATGTATGCAAAGAAAATCACAACAATCTAATTTCTTTCGTTTTTCACACTTTTTCACATCAAAAGTTCATTTTTCAAGATTTCATTATTGATAACAGTAATTTGCTGACGTCACCCAGTACTATCAAATTTCTACCCCATTTCAACCAATCATATCACGACATGCAGCTGTCAATCAAATCTTCATTTCAGGATAATTTTCTCTTCCAAAAGAAAGAGAAAATTGCGCCTAGTGCCTGTCATCTGGGCAGAATTCCTATCCCATAAACTAACTACTAACTTGGCCAATTGTTAGAAACATGAACAAAAAACAAAAACTATAATCTCAAAGAATGCAAAGAAATGTAACTGGCTCATTAAAACGCGCATTCCAGGGATATCGTATTTACAGCAGTGATAATGGCGCGCGCATCCGAGAGCTTGGTTGTCAGGGGTTGCACTTCGGAGATTCCAGGGCGATGTGCTGCACTCTCCGCTCGGCAACACGAAGGCAGCTGGCTGCCTGCGGCTCACTGAGCTCCACTCCTCCCATCAAAAGGCTCTTCCCGGGGGGAGCGCCACAACACACTGAATCCCACTCGATTTGGAGGCGGAACACGCCAGGATTGGCCAAAGCCCAATCCAGTCCCCAGAATTGTCAAATAAAATCATCGACATGATACTATGACCCGCCTCTCAACCTGATACTATGACCCGCCTCTCAACCTGTCATCTTAGACAAACTATGTTTTCAGTCTGAAACGGACTCATATGCACGTGACGAACGGGTTCAGTTCGACTTTAAGAGTGGATTCCCAACTGGATTTTTTGATTTGTCCTTTGGTCTGTCACTTAAATTATAGCCAACCCCTGTGTACACGGTGAATGTTTCCTTGTGATTGGTTTGAGTTATACTGACGTAAATCGCGTAATTTCCCTTCATTCGCTTCGCTACTCGATTCAACTTTGAGGAAACATTTAGGTAAACACATGAAATTGTCCGCCAACTTGTCCTCTAGAACGATGTGAAGTCAGTTTTTAATTTTCGTGAGTTTGAAAAGTCTTGTCGAAATGTGCAGTGCGTCGTGTAAAAACCACCCCCTGTTTCTTTCTGCTTTGTCTTGGTGATTACAGGGCCTGAACAGCCTGCGGCTCAACAACGCTCTCTGTGATGTCACCCTGTGCTGTGGGGGGCAGGAGTTCCCCTGCCACCGCGCTGTACTGGCCTCATGTAGCTCTTACTTCCAGGCAATGTTTTCCGCGGGCTTCAGAGAGTCCAGACAGGAACGGGTTCCCATCAGTGGAGTTGAACCTCAGATGATCGGCTTGCTGGTGAGCTATGCGTACACATCACAGGTGGTCATCTCCAAAGCAAATGTGCAGGCCCTGCTAGCAGCGGCTAACCTGCTGGACTTTATGGTGGTTCGAGAGGCCTGCTGTCGGTTCATGGAGCATCAGATCTCTGTAATGAACTGTGTGGGGATCCACTTCTTTGCCAAGGCCCACTCCTTTAAGGAGCTGGAGAAACGCAGCATGGACTACATCCTCCAGAACTTCAGCACTGTTTCCCAGCAGGAGGAGTTCCTGTCTCTCTCTGTGGACCAACTGACGGAGATCATTGGTGACGATGTCAACGTGCCCAATGAAGAGCTCTCCTGCCGCAGGGCGTGGTCCACAGTGATCCTGACAGTGAGCGGGGATCGCGAGCGTAACGTGGATAGCTTTGATCCTGTGACTAATCAATGGAAGCACCTGGGCTGCCTGCCCCTCGATGTAACCAATCACGGTCTGGTGGCGTCAGGCTCTACTGTGTATTTGGCTGGAGGGCAATCCAACCTTGATGGTTCATTCAGCAGGAAGATGTGGCGCTACGACTCCTGCTTGGACTCATGGTTGGAGCTGGCTCCCATGAAAGTAGCTCGCGCATATTGCCACCTGGTGATGCTGAACGGCTATGTTTTCGCAGTGGGCGTGTGCCATGACAATGAAATAGACTCTGTGGAGTGCTACAACCCCATCACCAACTCCTGGCAATTGATAGAGTCTACCAAAATGGCAGACGTCCACCGTTCTTCTGTGGTGTCCCTCGACGGACTGCTCTATCTTGCTGGTGGTTTGCTGGACGGCTTTCAAACAAATCGAGTCCAGGTGTACGACCCTAAAACCGCTGTCTGGGCAGAGGTGGCACCTATGCAGATCGCTCGCTTTGGCGGAGCTGTCTGTACACTCAAAGGAAAGATCTATGTTATAGGTGGGTTTGACGACACCACAGGCAACAACTTGAATACGGTGGAGTGTTACAACCCCAAGAGCGATCAGTGGACCATGTGTTGTCCTGTGAGAGAAGATTGGTACTCTGTTGATCATACTGCTGCTGTGGTGGATGGAATGATCTACATACTGAGCACGTCCTCTGAGGAAGATGAGACCATCGTACAGTGGTACAGTGACGAGACGGACACGTGGGAGAGCGTGGGGACACTACCCCCCGATAACACCTGCATGACGTGTAAGTGTGTCTCTGTCCAACTGAAGCACACTCACATCAGCAACACTCACAGTACGTCGTCAGTAGGGTTGCCAACCGTCACTTAATATACGGAATCGCCCCGTAGTTGGAAACTAAAAGACGTGTTCGGTATTGAGCTGATATGGGACGAGGAGAGAGGCGGGGAGGGAGATCATGCTTTTGCAGACATGCTTCTGGAACTGACAAAAGTATCTCCAAAATACAGTATTCAGAATGTATTTGTAGTATACATAATTTACATGATAAATATGAATAATTTGATAAAATAACTGGTTTATATGTACCGGTATCAGATTTGGGGGGGGGGGGGGGGTTAATTTTTTTTGTAAAAATGTAAAAATGGATTTGCGTGTTTCAACTTTGTCTGCAGGTCTAAAAGAATTGGCTATTGTTGGGATGTTAAGTTTGCTCACAACCTTTGTGCCTCTTGTTTGGATTTGAATGTCAGGTTTATTCTAATCTAAGCTCATGTGAGATTTCCTTCGTAAAAAGGTTCCTAATGATGATCACTCCAGTTGTGAAGACTCGGAAAACAAATCAGTGAGAATCAGACTTTGAAGGATTTGGTGGTCCAAGCAATCAGAAACATCTATGCGACCCACCCATGTCAAATATTGAAGCGTTGATTTAAGATATCGAAGCTGCGATTTGACAGCTCAAATTGACATGACTTCTGTATGTCACTGGTTCAGTTCTTTTGTTTCTATGTTCTACAAGGGCTTGTGCATGTGTTAAGGGTCATGTGGGAGAGTTGTGCTGTGTGGTGATGAGACCCAACTTTTCTAAAACACAGAGAGGAAATGTTTTGGGTGATGATGGAAAAATGTCTGTGCTCGCAGGACCAGCAGAGGGCAGCAACTTTTTCGCGCTGGGCGGGAGTTGGTCCAGCTGCTGGATATTGTTCAGCTGATCTATAGAGCAAAACTAGAGTCTAGCAACTTCAAAGTTGATCTTGCTATTAAACATGTCGTTGAAATAAAGACTGCAATATTTCGATGGTTGTGGATGTTTTAATTCTTTCTTTCTTTTTTAAACTGTATTTATTATTTTTTGCACATAAGACAGAACAGTACAGACTTCCGGAAGATGGCGGAGAGAGTAGCTGCGTAATTAATCACCTCTCTCAAGTCGGAAGAAATAAACCCACATAATAAGAATAATTCGACGGATTAATGGAGGAAATGAGTGTGGGAACTCTTACAAGAAGTCAGAAAGGCAAAAACGAACAAAGCAAAAGTGAAAATCAACAAGTATTGGACGTAAACCCCGAACGTGACCACGAGGGAGAAGAAACGGAGAAAATGGAACACGCAGAAGTGCTGCGAGCTGGGCTTGCTACAATTAGCAACGATATAAGAGAGCTCAAACAGGAACTACGAAACGAACTAAACACATTCAAAGACGAACTGAAGAAAGAAATCAAAGAAGAAATCGCCAATTTTAGGCAAGAAATAGACCGGAAACTCACGGAAAACAGCAACGAGATACAGGCTCAAAAGACGAGCATGGAGGAAGCACAGGTGCGCGTATCTGACTTGGAGGATTGGCAAATAGAGGCAAACATGACATTGTTGGAGGTAGCAGAGCGGGCACGCCAGATGCAAGACAAGGTAACCGATCTCGAAGGGAGGTCCCGGAGGAATAATATCAGAATATTTGGCGTGCCTGAAGACACGGAGGGGAACTCAGCTAGCAAATACATGGAGCAGCTCTTCACTACCGAACTCGACCTGCCAGAGGGGATTCAACTTCAGATACAACGAGCTCACCGAGCGCTCAATCAAAAACCGGGACCAGGTGCTACTCCCAGATCAATCGTCATTAACTTTCTCCAGTTCGAGGTAAAAGAAATGGTTCTGAAGAAAGCGTGGCAGAAGAAGATATGCGTGGGGGAGAAGCAAATCTACTTTGACCATGATTATGCTACTGAAATTGTCCAGAGGCGGAAGGCATATATGGGCATCAAAAAAGTGCTGAAAGAGAACGGGATACGTTTCCAGACCCCATTTGACAGGATGCGGATCCATTGGAACAACGGAGTGAAGACATACGGAGACGCCAAGGAGGCTACACGAGACGTGAAGGCGAGAGGCTACACGGTGAACGTTCCAGGTGGAGGCAACGCACACGGGCAACGGGAGGAGAACGGAGGAGGAGCGCAGGAACAGCGAAAGCAGTCCAAGGAGCGGAGCCAGGAAGTGATGCGGCGGGTGAAAGAGAAGCTGCAAGTATACCAGTCGAAATAGACTAATGCTTTGCTAACTACAGCGGATCGGGAAAAGCACAGGTATGGTGAAAATCAAAGTCAATGATGAAGAGACAGAGAAGGGCTGAAGATAATAAATAAGGAGCTAGACTATTCAACCATCTTAAATGCCCATACCTACAAACCGGACTAGACACTAGAGTGTCAACAGCATGGGTAAATAGATCCGCAGTGGGAATATTTGATTTTTGTTATTGTTTTTTCAGGCTTCTTTACATAATATTACATTCAGAACCGACTGATAGAGGTTTAGTTACATAGGTTGAGTTTAAGTTGGACATTACTAGATACTGGGGACTCACACTAGTAGGTAATAGTCCTAAGTCTAGAGAGGGGCCCTCTGAGAGATGAGGATTTCCCCCACACACGCCAACGGTGAATTGGGGAGGTTACCCCACATTTTGAAGTCCTATGTGTTATGTGTTTATGTTGAGTTTGTCAATATCTATGGTTGTGTAGTTCTAAACTGTTTGGGAGCATATATTCAGAGAGTGAGAAAACATAAGGATGACTAACAATATCAAGATAATGTCGCTGAATGTGAATGGTCTAAGCACTCCAGTGAAAAGAGAAAGGGTTATGACTAAGTTAAAAAAGGAGAAGGCACAAATTATATTCCTCCAGGAGACCCATTTATCCCAATTAGAACATGGAAAGTTAAAAAGATACGGATACAGGAATTCATATTTCAGCTCATACAAAGGGGGACGCAGAAGAGGGGTTGCAACATTAATATCTAATACAACACAATTTGATTATGAAAAGGAATTCAAAGACAAAGATGGCAGATTTATTATAGTAAGAGGAAGATTAGAAAATGAACCAATAACACTGGTAAATGTATATGCGCCCCCAGAGAGTGATAGATGTTTCTTTAAATCTCTCTTTGATGTCATAGCTGCAGAAACAGAAGGAACCTTGGTTTGTGGCGGGGATTACAATGTTGTTATGAACCACATAAATGACACAACAAGTCGCAAAAAAACAAAAATGCAACTAACAAAGTTTGTAAATATGTCATTGGAAGAGATGGGGATGATAGATATATGGAGAACCCTTCATCCTTTGGAAAGGGATTTTACACATTACTCAGCTGCTCATAAAGTTCATTCAAGGATAGACTATTTTTTTATTAATAAAGGTGATAGACACAGAGTGGAGGAATGTAGAATTGGAGGAGCAGATGTGTCTGACCATAACCCACTCTATTTGAAATTAAGCCTAAACAACAGGAAACGACATACAGTATGGAGACTCAACATGGGAATATTAAATAATGAAATAAGGAAGGAGATGATAAAGACAGAAATAAAAAGATACATAGAAGAAAATAACAATGGAGCAGTGGACCCAACGATAATGTGGGATGCCATGAAGGCGGTCATCAGGGGAAAATTATTGGCTGCAACTGCTAGTCTAAAAAGGGCTAAAGCAGCGACATATGAAAGCGATACTGGAAAATTAAGAGAATTGGAAAGGGAATATCAGGATACAAAAGATGAAGAGGTATATCAACAAATTAAGACCTTGAAAGTCAAGATAAATGACATACTGATAGAGGAAATTGAAAGAAGAAACATGTTTATGAAACAGAAGTATTATGAAGTGGGACCAAGAGCAACTAAATTATTAGCCAAACGCATCCGTAAGCAACAAGCAATTAATAATATATGTAAAATAAGGGAACCCCACACAAACGAGTTGAAATATGCACCAGAGGATATAGAGAAAATCTTTCAGAAATACTACAAAGACCTGTATACACAACCCCCATCTGCTGATGAAGAAGAAATGAAAGCATTTTTGAACTCATTGGATCTACCATCCATTGGAAATATACAGAATGATATAATGACGGCCAATATCACAATGCAGGAGGTGATGGATGCGATAAGTAAATTAAAAAATAACAAATCTCCGGGTGGCGATGGCTACCCCGCGGAGTGGTACAAGATGTTTAGGGATGAGCTGGCACCATTACTCGTGGAATCTTTCAATTATACACTGGAAAACAACAAAATACCACCATCATGGACTGAAGCAATAATCACAGTCATTCCCAAGCCAGGTAGAGATAAAGAACACTGTGGGAGTTACAGACCAATTTCGATATTAAACGTAGACTACAAAATATATACAGCAATTATATCTAAGCGATTGAATACATTTTTAGCGGATTTGATAGAAGAAGACCAAACAGGATTTATAAGAGAACGCCAAGCGCAAGACAATATCAGGAGAACTATACATATTGTAGATGAGGCCCAAAAGAATAAACATAGTACTGTACTAATAAGCATCGATGCAGAAAAAGCCTTCGATTGTGTAAATTGGAAATTTCTATATGAAGTGTTAGAACGGTTTGGATTTAATAAGAAATCAATACAATGTATCAAGTCATTATATCAGGAACCCACAGCCAGGCTTAAAATAAATGGAAGTTTGACAGACAAAATTAATCTACAGAGGTCGACGAGGCAAGGATGTTGCCTTTCTCCAAGTCTATTCGCTCTTTTCATAGAACCCTTGGCTCAAGCAATCCGTGAAAACAAAGAAATTAAAGGAGTTAAAATAAAAGACACGGAACATAAGATTGGGCTCTTCGCGGATGACGTTATCGCCTACCTGGAGCAACCGAATAAATCACTTCCTGCATTGATGAAGCTTTTAGAAGCATTTGGACACCTGTCAGGATATAAAATTAATGTTACGAAAACACAGGTATTAACACTTAAATACACCATCAGAACAGATTAAGGAATCATTTAATTTCAATTGGAATCTCAAGAAAATAAAATACCTGGGGGTTAACATCACCAAAAGAATATCTAAATTATATAAAGCAAATTATAACGGAGTAAACCAAGAAATTCTAAAAGACATTGAAAGATGGTCCACTTTACCGCTGGACTTTAGCTCAAGGATTGAATCAATTAAAATGAATATTGTACCCAGACTTCTTTATCTTTTCCAGTCACTGCCAGTAGATGTCCCCCTAACCCAATTTGTGACTTGGGACAGGGTCATTTCAAGATTTATTTGGGGGGGGAAAAAACCCAGAGTGAGATATGAAACTCTCCAGCTGCCGAAAGATAAAGGAGGCATGACTCTCCCAAACTTAAAAGAATATTTCCATGCAGCCCAGTTAAGATATATAGTTTGTTGGTGCAAGCCAAATTATAAAGCAAAATGGAAGGAAATGGAAAATGAGTTTGGGGGAGTGCCTATCCAGACCATTATTGGAGATAAGAGAGTTTATAAAAAAACTGGAAATCAAATTGACTCAATTACATCATTCACATTGGAAATATGGTTTAGAATAATTAAAAAATATAAGATAAAAAAAGATATAAATTTGCTAAAATGGGTATCATTTGATAGTAGTTTCAAACCGGCCGATTATGATAGAGGATTTAAACAGTGGGTAACGAAGGGAATCACAGCATGGTGTACATTAGTGAATGATGGGCAGCTGGAGAGTTTTCAGAATATAAAAGATAAATACAATCTGGAGAAAAACGAATTTTACAGGTATCTACAACTAAGGGATTATTATATCAAGGAAATCAAGGGAGATCCCTCCATAGAAGTGTTTGGTGTGATTAAAATAATAATTAATTCATATAATAATAATAACATCAGAATTATATCTGCGTTATACCAAGCATTGAAGACAAATAAAAACTCAACTGAATATATCAAAGAGAAATGGGAGTCAGAGCTCAATATAAAAATCTCTGAAGAGGATTGGCAAAACATGTGGACAATACACCAAACATCCACCAGTTCACGGGTATGGAGAGAGTTCTCTTGGAAAAACTTGATACGTTTTTTTATAACGCCCAAGGTTAAGAGTAAATATTCAAATATAAATGTACAATGTTGGAGAGAATGTGGATCATCAGATGCAAATCACACACATATATTCTGGAATTGTTTCAAGTTAACATTGTATTGGACTGAGATTCATAAGTTTGTACAGAAGATACTTAGATATGATATCCCTAAGAGTTACAATGTACTATATCTGTGTAACTTCACTGAAGAAAATGTACGATTGCGAGATAGATATTTGACCAAAATCTTATTAATAGCTAGTAAAAAAGCTGTCACAAGGAAGTGGGGACAAGTAGAACCTCCTACTCAAGGGCAATGGAGGGGTATAATAGAAGAAATCTATAGCATGGAGAAACTGACTTATCGATTAAGACTACAGGAACAACAACTGGAAGAGAAATGGGAGAAATGGACAATATTCAAATCACAAAACAGTGACGAAGATAACTGATAAAACAAGCTGGCGATTGACGGACTCACTGGAAGAAAAGGAAAAAATGAAAGTAGCACCCAAACAGTTTTTTTTCTTAGTCATTTTCTTTTTCTTATAATTATGTATGTCCTTTTTGTATAAGTCTTGTCCTGTATTTGTATACTTGTTCAGAAAACGAAACTCAATAAAAACTAAAGTGTAAAAAAAAAAAAAGACAGAACAGTACAAATCGCAGACATACGCACAGGCTTAAAAACATATTAAAACAGACAACCAAAACAAAAACAAACAAACACCTGACAAAAAACAAAACTACAACACATAATTGGATGCACAATAAAATAAAAAAATACTATGTGTTCCTCCTTGACACCAGTATTCAAAGGAGACCTTCTCCACTCCTGCCCGACACATTCATACTCCTGAAATGATCTACAAAAGGTTGCCAAATCTTATCAAACTTGTGTTCCTGCTTTCTCAGAGAGAACTTTTTTTTTTCCAGTTCCAAATGCTTCATTACATCAT
Source organism: Poromitra crassiceps (assembly GCF_964638095.1). Classification (NCBI taxonomy): domain Eukaryota; kingdom Metazoa; phylum Chordata; class Actinopteri; order Beryciformes; family Melamphaidae; genus Poromitra; species Poromitra crassiceps. Next base: position 21,604,673 of record NC_139647.1, read on the forward strand.
TCATTAGGTTTAAATGGGTTGGTGCAGATTTCTGTTTCCAGTTCAGTAAGATGAGCCTCCGTGCCAGTATACAGACAAATGATACCATATAATGTTCGTCACCACTAATTTTTTCAGGATCAATAATTCCCAAAGGGTCTAACTCAATAGGTCTGTGCAGAATGTTTGAAAAAGTTTGAAATATGCTATTCCAGTAGTTCGATAACCTTGGGCAAATCCAGAACATATGAGCAAAAGATGCTGGAGCAAGCCCACAACGATCACATGAAGGGTCAATATCTGGGAATATCTTACTAAGCTTTTGTTTAGACCAATGTAACCTATGAATTATCTTGAATTGTATAAGACCATGTCTTGCACATACTGAGGAAGCATGAACCTGCTCCAAAGCCATCTGCCACTGCCACTCCTCAATTTCCCCACCCAAATCATCCTGCCACGCCACTCTCAGGTGTTCTACAGTTGCTGTACATGTCAACTCATACAAAATCCCATATATATAAGATATGCCTCCTTTGTAATGTGGATTCCTCAACAGAATAGCTTCCATTGACGACTGATCTGGAGAATTAGGAAAGGATGCATCATTTTTTTTAACAAAGTCCCGAACCTGTAGATATTTAAAAAAAAATGTGTCCGTGGTAAATCGTATTTGTTTTGCACCTGTTCAAATGATGGAAATACATTTTTAATAAACATATTAAAAGTATGAATTCCTTTTCCAAACCAATCCTCAAAAGTTGTATTGTTAAATGACGGTGCAAAGGAGTGATTCTTCGTGAGAGGACCTTGAAGAGAGGCAGTCTGCCATCCATAAAATCTCCTGATCTGAGACCAAATCTTAAGTGTGTGAGACTCTACTGGATTATCTAATGTTTTAGGATATGTAGAGGGTAAAGCTGAAAAAAGCAAAGCAGAAAGAGAGGTAGGATAACAAGAAATGTCTTCAATGGCTAACCAGAGTGGAGGTTTCTCTTGTAACCAGAAGGCCATCATCCTTATATTACTCGCCCAGTAATAAAGCTGAAAATGTGGCAAACCCATTTCCACCTGTTGTTTTTGGTCTTTGCAGAAGTGCCTTCCGGATCCTGGGATGGATGTTTTAATTCTAAGAAGTTACTTGAAAGACTTGTCTTGTGTTTGGTAATTAACCACGAATACCTTCTGAAAAAGTTACAGGAATGGAATCGATCATGTGGAATTTTTATCGATTTTGTTATTATTATTATTATTATTTATTTATTTTTGCGGACTAGGTTTAGGTAGAATTTGTTTCTCCTCGCCCCACTCCATTGCACAGCCGACTAACGTGAGGTGGAGCTTCATATAGTCTCTAGTTTTCTGGCTGGGCACGGGCCTTTGTGCCAACAAAACTGTTTTGAATGTGACCATTTCATGCCCCCCAAAAAACACCAGATTTGCAAGTGTTTATTCAGTGTTTCCCCAAGAATTGAATTCTTTCTTGGTAAATGGGTCACTGAATGTATAAACTTGTGTGGAATCTACAATCTTTTATTGTAATGAATTCAACTTTGGACTTCCTTAGACAATCAGTGTAATATGTATTGGCCAAATATATAATACCGTATACAAATAATCTTACAAATGGCATCATATCTATCACAGCAGAGGGGGACAACTGTGATTAGCCAATATTGCAGATTTTTTTTAAATAAAAAGCCAATATCTGCCCTGATATATCAGCAAACCAATATATCAATCTAGCCCTGGTTGACTGAGCTAAACGCCTCTTGTTGACGGTGGCAGTGTGGCAGTGTGGCAGTGTGACAGTGGACAGTGTGACAGTGTGACAGTGGACAGTGTGACAGTGTGACAGTGTGACAGTGGCACCTGACCGTGTGTCCCAGACTCACCATCAACAGGTGCGTTGATGAGGATGACTCTCCCCATGGGTGAGGAGGACCTGCACCTGTGGCGGTGCTGTTTCCTCTGCATGTAGCGCGCGTAGGCCGCGTGGGACCCCCCTGCCTGGCCTCCGTTGTGGGGGTGGGGGCGGCCCCCTCCATTCGTCATCTCCCTCTGGCCACCAGAGGCGTGAGAGGAGTGAGCCGCGCTGGCCGTCCGGCTCCCCTGCACCTGCCCTCTCCGGCCAGAGGCGTGAGAGGAGTGAGCCATGCTGTCCGTCCAGCTCCCCTGCCCTTAGTCATCCAGACAAGGGGGGAACCTGGGTTCTAATGTCGGGGAGAGAGGAGGGGCAGCCTGGGCGGGTGGGGTGGGGGGCAGGGCCCGGTGGGGAGCTGGACTCTCTGGTATTTGGTGGTCCCCCCACTCAGCATGGACAAAGGGACTGTATCATCCTCTATTAGATAAGATCATTGTACCTTGATTGAAGCCAGTATCAAAATATGAAGAAGTCATAGTACCATAATATTCCAGATACCCCTATAAAAAAAAATACTAGGTCCATAGGGGGAAAGGTTAGAAAAATCGATTTAATAAGGATCTGAAGAGTGGTCCATGAGTGAACCTTGGACTCTGGATATCCTGATCCTGAGATGCAGTCCTAATTATGCCAGTAGGTTAAATCATGTGTTCTAACCCTGGTTTCTCCGTGCCAAGAGAGGTCCGCTCCTCCTGCTCTCCTCACTGCCACCAGTGACCCGTCTGCAGCCAAGAGAGGTCCGCTCCTCCTGCTCTCCTCACTGCCACCAGTGACCCGTCTGCAGCCAAGAGAGGTCCGCTCCTCCTGCTCTCCTCACTGCCACCAGTGACCCGTCTGCAAGGCAATCAACAGCGCATGGTGCTTCCCCTCGGGACAGAGACCAAGTCATGTTTAATTAAATGGATAGCTGTCGTGTCGTGAGGAGGAGGCTGTGTTGAGTAACGTGCTCTCAGGCAAGAAAAAAAACCTCCATGTTGATACTGGTATGGTCTATAAGCTGAGAGCTTAATAGAATAGAATAGAATAGTCGTGTTAGAATGCTGTTCTCTCGTCTGTTGCATTGAATGTCACTCACCAGTGTTTTTCTATCATTGATCAGCGTTCATTCAGCACCGTGGTGGACATTGTAAATGGTAAATGGCCTGCATTTATATAGCTGCCACGTACACACCATCGGGAGCAAGGAGGGTTAGGTGTCTTGCCCAAGGACACAGCGACAGCAGCTGGGAGGGAGCGGGGATCGAACCGCCAACCCTTGCGTCATTGGCCGACCCGCTCTACCTCCTGAGCTAAAGCCACCCCGTCTTGCGTAAACATGTGGGCTTCTTTCTTATTCAAACTGAGTCATTCAAACTAACCTGTATTGTTATCAGTGCTGGGGGTAACTCATTACAAAAGTAACATATTACATGTAATATATTACTTTTAGCAGTAACTCTGTAATATAACTTATTACTTATAGGATTTCAGTAATATTCTACCAGTTACTTTGTCAAGTAACTCAAGTTACAAATTGAGTTATTTTTTTCCAAATCAAAGCACATATTTAAATAAAGATAGAATAATGTCCTAATCAAACTGTGTGTTTTTTATGCAAATAACCACTATAGATGACAATAACAAAGGAAAAGAATAACATTTTGAATTTTGGATTGTTTACACTGACTTCAAGGCGGTTGACATTAGTTTTCGGGATGGTTGCGGGGCAGCGATGTCATTCTGCTGCTGCTGTTGTTTTGGCGCAAGTAATGCAAAAGTAGTGTAATAAGTAACGAGTTACTCTACACAGACAGTAATATTGTAAAGTAACTTATTACTTTCAAATGAAAGTAACAAGTAATATGTAGTATATTACATTTTGAAAGTAACTTGCCCAACACTGATTGTTATGCTTTGCTATTAGGCTACCTTTTGCGAGCAATAGTCTATCCATGTGGCACAGGTGGCAATACGATCTGTAGGCCTAAATAAATGCATCTATTGTCTGAAACACAATCGAAACTGATTCCATTTCTCTGGAACTTTGATGTAGGTCGCCGAGAGACTAATAAAATGGCGATAAAATTATATCAAAACAAAGTATAACTGCGTTAGCGGTGTCCGTGTTGTGTTGAATGACCTCATGCCACACTGACACAAATAGGCGTGCACTGGCACCGCCTCACTGCCCCACTATTGGACACCTTCAGTGTACTACCGTCTGATTTGTCCTCCAGGTGACATAGCTTCAGTGTACTACCGTCTGATTTGTCCTCCAGGTGACATAGCCTCGGAACCATACAGGAGCAGTAACGTTTAAGATAGTTCTCCTATTTCACTTCCCACCCAATTCACCCATTGTGTGTCTAAAAGGCAGGAAGTAACACAGGTGCAAGCAAAACAGTAACGAGGGCAACCGGCACTGGATCACCTAAATGTATTATTGGAAGTTGGAAACCCTCATTAATGTTTTGCTTGCACCTGTGTTACTTCCTGCCTTCACCACAAAGTGACACCTTACTCCAATATGGTCTGTGAAATCCAGAGAAGGCTGGAAATTTGAGTTTGTAAAAGTATGGAATTTTAACATTCAAAATGTGTAGGAACACTTGTTACTTGTAGGTAAACAGTAAAGTAACATTTTGTCCATTTCCTGTATATTCTCTGCATGTAGCAGATGAAGTGATGCTGAGTCATAGGTACTTTTCTGTCAGTTTTGGAAGTTTTCCTGAACACTCAACAACTGTCATGTTTACACTTTGCAATCCTGCAGTCTGTCCTTCAGGCTGGTTTTCAGCTGCTGTTTTTAAATCATTGTCCAACAAGCGCAATTGTTGATGTAATAACAATGTTTATAATAAAATTCAACATTCAAAAATGACAAAAAGATATTAGCATTGCATCAAAATAAAACATAAAAACTGGGAGAGGGAGGCAACAAAACAACACTTTTTACAGTCTCAAAAGAGACGCAAGTCAATTGTTCTCACAGAAAACATGGAATAGAGCCAAGCACAGAATAGTCATTTGTTTAGCGTTCTGCCCTGTTCAATGTTGGTTCTTCAGTGCATTGACAGTCAGTTAAAAAGTAATCACAAAAAAAAGATAAAGAATATAGTGCATTTAAGAAGGGATTTAAGAGTCATTGAGTAGGACACGGAACATTGCCCTCTTCAGTGTTTGATGCATTTAGTCTGTCAAAAATAATCACAATAAAAATGTACAATACATAACTGATAACTGGATGAATGTGTGTGTGTGTGTGTGGGGGGGGGGGTGATGATCATATCTAACATGTTTGCACATGTGTGTGTAGGGTGGATCTAATTCACAGGCGGATGGTGGTGGAGGAGAACGGTCGCACGCCGTCAGACACCAGTTCAGACAGCGCCCCCCGCAGGATCGTCCACCTCTACACGACATTAGACGACTACTGCCTGGGCTTCAACATCAGAGGAGGCAAAGAGTTCGGCCTGGGGGGGTGGGGGGGGGAAGGGGTGGGGGGGTGGAGGGGGTGGAATGCCCTCGCTCCTCAATAGCAGAGACATGGCGATCGTAGCTTCAACAGGAGCTTTTCTTTGAGCTGTTCCTCCTCTTTGTGAAGACTGCCTCGTTTCCACAGGGCTCTGCCGGGGAGTTCGGCTTCTCACCTAAAAAACACCAAGACCCATATCAATCAATCAATCAATCAATCAATCAATCAATGTTATATGTCCTGACATGTTTCGGCTGCCCCCTATAAACATAGCTCTGTTGTTTCAGAATTGGCAGGGAAGCACTATTTGCTGTGCTTTGGTTGTCACAAGGTGTCAGAGATGTAGCTATTTATTCAATTTGAACCTCACTGCATGTTGTAGTGATCATGACGTGATTAAAACACACACACACACACACACACACACACACACACACACACACACACACACACACACACACACACACACACACACACACACACACACACACACACACACACACACACACACACACACACACAAGTATGAGACAATGACTAATGAGACAACAACTAATGCTGGTATATTCCTGTAAAGTGAAACTGAAAAACTGAAAAAATGGTTTGTGACATGAAAAATCATATAAATGGTGTAAAGTCCATAACAGCTTTTAAAGTACACTAGATGAACAGGAAACAGTTCATTATTATTCAACATTTAAATCCCCAAAACCCCAGGATCCTGAAGCGTAATTTTCAGACTAAGTGCAGCCTCCACAGACTATAGATCCTGTGCATTTAGCTTTTTTATCATTCACTTCTAGTACAGACTTCACATTCAATTTTCAAAGACTTTGTTCCAGGTGGGACTGCAAGACAAACTGATCTAAAAACACATTAGATAAGAGATTATTCTGCTTACCTCAGCCACTTGTCCACCAGCATTTCAAAATCTGGCATTTCAGAATCTGGCCAGAGAGGCTCCTCAAACTCCTCATCCTTGGCACCGCCCTCCTCGCCGGTGAACTCCGCTCCCTTGTTCATCATCACCTGGTTCACTGTGTCTGCCAGGCTGCTGAACTCGCTCTTATAGAGACTGACAGGAGACATCATCTTCATCATCATCATCAATCAAATGGTGTCAACAAATGCATCACGTGTTCAACATCAATCATCTTATCAATATGTGTCTCTCATCCATTACAATAATATGACAACACATACCACTGTGTCTAATAATATGACAACACATACCACTGTGTCTAATAATATGACAACACATACCCCTGTGTCTAATAATATGACAACACATACCACTGTGTCTAATAATATGACAACACATACCACTGTGTCTAATTATGACAACACATACCACTGTGTCTAATAATATGACAACACATACCACTGTGTCTAATAATATGACAACACATACCACTGTGTCTAATAATATGACAACACATACCACTGTGTCTAATAATATGACAACACATACCCCTGTGTCTAATAATATGACAACACATACCACTGTGTCTAATAATATGACAACACATACCACTGTGTCTAATAATATGACAACACATACCCCTGTGTCTAATAATATGACAACACATACCACTGTGTCTAATAATATGACAACACATACCACTGTGTCTAATAATATGACAACACATACCACTGTGTCTAATAATATGACAACACATACCACTGCGTCTGGGACTCCATGAACTGCCAGGCCAGCTCCGTCATGGTGACCTGGTCAGGAGTCTGCCCCAACATCACCATCTGCAATTCAGCAAACACAGTGGCAGGATTACAGCTTCAATTCCCACTGTGGGAAGGTGCAATCCAATCAAATCAGTTATCAAACTCATAATAAGCACATTTAGGGCCCTATCGTTGTACGGCGCTATCGTTTGCGCTGCATTTGCATGCCTCTTATTGCTATCTTCCCAGCGCACCATCCAGTTTTGCGCTGTGATGACACAGGTGTAGGCGTGGCCCAGGCGTGTCGGTGGGCCTCTAGCCTATCATGTGTCTCGCGCAAGTGTCATTTAGCGCTGTGGGGAGGATACCGTCGGTATGTGGCGAGCACAAAGAGAGGTTTGGGAGTTGCCCGTTCCAAAATAGGCGTTCCAGCGCAATGTGTTAGAAAAAATCGCCTTGGGTGCTCTCAATTTTAACGCCAGGAAATAGCTGGTCTTAGCGCAAACGCAGACTTGATTGGATCCATTTACGCACGGCATGGATGTCACTCCACTCGCACCTGCACACACTCTTCTCTCCTCGGAATGCCACGTTGATTTTCAACTATTGCTTACATTGCAGAAAAAACACACCTTGATTTGAAAATGAGAATTAGTTTGTCATGTTATATTAGGCTACATAATTCCCGACCATACAGGTCTGTGGTGTGAGGTAACAATAGATTGCTTTTGAGAAAGTTGCGACGGTGTTGTGCCAAGCTGCCTCTCCCCACCCTGGCCAGCCCAAAACACCCAGGGCACCGACCCACACCACCAAGCCTGCATACCCGTCCAGCTCCCACCTGCTCGGGGGAGACCCCGATCCAGCACCCGTACAGACTCCCCCCCGCCAGACCCTCGTCCCCCTAATCCAATTCAAAACGCATCATTTTTTTCGCACCTGTGTCCGGCCAGTACAGTAGCCTAACCTCTTTCCCTGCAATTGCACACCACAGCGCGGATGGCAGCTGAAGTCCCTCTCGCCATCAAGCAGACAGTGACGGAAGCATGTGTCTTTATGTGCGCCAATGGGAAAATGACAATGAAATTGGTGGGATTCGATGTATATATATTAATAGAAACGAATAGAAAATAGCTGATTAATAAAATGTGTGCTGGTGGAACGAAATTCATCTTCTTCAAATAGAGCAGCATCACTCATCGCCTCTCAGTATAATACACAGGTGATTCACAGGTGGGCATGAGCACGTTTTTTGATTTATATGCATGACATTCTCACATCTCTCTCTCCCTCTCTCTCCCTCCCTCTCCCCATCTAGGCTATCTTTTCTCTTCCTCTTTCTCCCTCTCAGGAAGCTGCCGACGTGACGCTGTGGTTTTATGGGCATGACCACACCTCCACAATGCTTTTGGGCATGAACACGCCTATACAGAGATGTGCGCCGAGATGACGTGAAGCGCAGCGGGCCGAAACGCCCGCAATTAGGGCTTTGCGCGGCGCAAAACGGGCGCTAACGCAAAAATTACCGCCGTCGGGAAGATAGAGCCCTTAGACTCTACTCAGCAGTGACAGTGTACCCAGCCATGAACATCCATCCTTAAAGCAACACACCAATATTTTTGGGAGATTGTCCTATTTGCCATATTCTCAATAGTGAGACGAGAAGATAGATAGGGCATCTATCACCTCGTTTTACTATCGGGAATATGGCAAATGGGCCTTTTTCACAGCAGCCATTTTATGTCTAAAAGGCAGGAAGTAACACGGGTGCAAGCAAAACATTAACAAGGGTTTCCAACTTCCAATCCATTTAGGTGTTCCAGCGCTGGGGCCTGTGTTACTTCCTGCCTTTTAGACACAAAATGGCTGAGGTGAAAACGGGGAATAGGCAAATTTCCCAAAATGTTCCCTTAATTGATTCAATCAGGTTCTCCCACGTTTCCACAGAAACATTGTGACAAACAAACACTGCAGACAAAACAATGTACATGTCCAAAAATACAAAGACAAAGAAATCCCCAAAGAAAAGAAAGATGGAAGTCAGATTTGACTGCAGAAGAAAAAGTTGAGTGTTAAGAGAATACCCACCTCCCGCTGGCTGAGTTTACGCACAGGCCGGGTGGGCTGGGGTGAGCAGTACCGGGGCTCCACGCCTCTGTCTGCTGGGGAGCGGCTCAGCTCCTCACAGCCCAGCGGGGCTCCCAAGATCAAGCCCTCCGCTCCCAAGATCAAGCCCTCCGCTCCCAAGATCAAGCCCTCCGCTCCCAAGATCAAGCCCTCCGCTCCCAAGATCAAGCCCTCCGCTCCCAAGATCAAGCCCTCCGCATCAGCCTGAACACAGAGGGACAGTGGGGGCATGTTAGGGGCAGCTCACTTTTTTTTTTTAATGCAGGGAATTTTATTAAATTGAATGTAGTTTTTATTTCAGTCGAACTTCCGTGTATCGTGAAATATTAAAAATGGCTTAAGATTACCTGTTCCAGCCATATTAGCATTTCTTGTTCCACCATAGGAGTCAGTTTGAAGGAACCATCAGCTGCTAGATTGCCACCAGCCGGAGAGGGGGGACAGTCAGCGGGGGGGCAGGGGGGACGTCTGTCCTCCACCTGGCTGCTGGGGTGTTCCACCTAATGGAGAGGCACAGCATAAGAGAGCTATCCGACCAGATGGTGGTGCTATATAACAAGAATGGCTCAGTTATGCTCCATTTTCGTACGAAAATAAACATGTCTGTTTCAAACAATGCAACCGTCATGGCCCACATACTTCCACGTATTTCACGTTGGTATCATGTTAAGCAATACATCCACTAGTAGGCAGTAGAGAGCCAACATGTGTGTGTGTGTGTGTGTGTGTGTGTGTGTGTGTGTTACTCTTCTGTTTCATCCGTATCCGTAAGCTTTCAGAAAACGTGCAGAATTCCGCAAGAAATTAACACACAGTATGGCAGTATGGACAGAAGGCTCCATCTGTATCCATATTTAATGTTGAGCATAATCACAAGGGCAACTTCAGCCCAGGACCACGTGCGTCAAATAGCAGCAAACAGGTGACCTCAGACAGACAGACAGACAGACAGAGTGACAGACAGACAGACAGGCAGACAGACTGACAGACACACAGACTGACAGACAGACAGACAGGCAGACAGACTGACAGACACACACACACACACACACACACACACAGACAGGCTGACCCACACACACACACACACACACAGACAGGCTGACCCACACACACACACACACACACACACACACACACACACACACACACACACACACACACACACACACACACACACACACACACCGACAGACAGACAAGGGTCTTTAGGTAGTGTAGGGCTGCTCGATTATGGCAAAAATCATAATCACGATTATTTTGATTGATATTGAGATCACGATTATTTAACACGATTATTCATTGACATTGAGAACATCATGAATTTATTGAGCATTGACACTGGCTTTTCTTTTTAACATTGGATGTCTTTGTATATATATAAATATGATATAATTGAAAATAAATAAATAAATAAGTGAAAATAAATAATAAAAGTGCAAAGATTTAGAAATAAAATAAAAACTAAAATAAATATACAGTACATGTAGGCCTACTATGTTGCAGTGAACTGCCACAACCAACTGCAACTATTAATCTACATTCAATTTGTTGGTAAACATCTGAACTAGTAGTCCTTAAACCTCAAATCTAACCAAATGAGAACGCTATTGAGTAACGTTCGTTTACATTACATTAAATTACTCATTTGGCAGATGGTTTTTATCCAAAGCGACTTACGTTTAGGTTCACAATAGGCTATTGTTAATGTTTATCTGTGAGCTCGTTAGCTGTTGAATATGCGGTCGCATTGTAAAGAGTGTCCTGAATCGATGACACTTTGCGGTGGCAGGAGTAACTGGGGCTTTGTCTTTTTGTTCGTTTAGCGTTTATTGCTTGGTCATAGACCACTTTGTGAGTGGATTTCAAGTGATTAAACGAAAGAGGGAGAGGTCGTGTTACGGGGTGCTGCCACGACCGCGCATATCTTGACAGGTGGGTCAAAACTCGCATCGCAATTCCGTGCTGTATATTCGCGTCACACATCAGTTACACATCAAGAGCGATGCGATACAGCACGGAATTGCGATGCAAGTTTTGACCCACCTGTCAATCACAGCCACAGACTTGGAACAAACAGTGCAAGATATGCGCAGTGTAAGGACCTTTAAACTCGGCGAAACCATAGTGTTTCCACCCCACATATGTTGTTTCACCTCTCTTCTCGACCAGCGGCTCTCTTTCTGTGACTTCTGTCATTTATTCTTGTGCTACCACGGAAATAAGCGGGGAGGAGAAACATGCCGTGGCTCTTCACACGACAGTCACAACTCGAGCTGGTGTGCTTTGGGCTTTGGGGGAGGGCCGAGCAAAAGAAGGGGTGCGCTTGATTTAAAACACAAGACAGAACGAGAGAGACAAGAGCCGCAAAATCGTTTGATGTCGATTATCTTGTTTTCATAATCGTGGACAGCCCAAATCGTAATCTAGATTAAAATTCGATTACTCGAGCAGCCCTAAGGTAGTGTGAGCTCACCTTGATGCAGGAGGTCCCAGAGCTCCTCTTGGAGGCCGGCTTGGAACATGTCTGGGGAGGATAGCCCTCCCTCTCCACCTTCTTCTTCAGACTACTGTTCCACCTGTTTTTTATGCCGTTGTCCGTCCTGGGAACAAAACATCATCCATTCATAACAAAACCTTCATGCATTCATTCATATATTCGATAGCTGTGCCATCGCAAAAGAGCCAAGAATAACTGAGACGAACTGAGAGGGCAATCCTCACTGACACATCACACCCTCTCAATACTGAATATGAGTTTGTTACCACCAAGACAGAGGTACAGGGCACCGTCTCTGCCCAGAGATCTTTTATAACTTCCAGTATACTGCCCTCCAAATCAAAACCGCAGTAACTACAATTTTGGTCAAAATTGAGTTATTATTGAAATTGAACTTTTAGATATCTGTTTTATCATGTGACAAATTTTCAAAGTTCAGTCTTGCTCTATATTTGAGAAAACAGAGTATAAAAGTTGCAGTAACTACGAAATCCAACCAAAAACCAGACAAAACTGCAGTAACTACACTTACTGCACTTTGATTTGCTTTCACAGAGCTTCAGCTGGACTTAAACAGAGATAAACGCAGTAACTACACTTTGAGGTGTAGTTACTGCGGTTCAGACTGGTTTTTGGTTGGATTTTGTAGTTACTGCAATTTTCCCGCTCTTTCCATAACAAAGCCCAACATATCAATCACTCATAATGGCACAATCTGTTTAGTTAATCCAGTCAATTCCCAATATGAGAGCGCACTGACAGCTGTCCAAATTGTTAATGAATGAGTCTTCAGTGTCTTTAAAATTGTAAATGCTGTATTTCTAGCTAATAATCCATAAGAGATCATCCACTCCACTGGGAAGTGTTAATCTGGCTGTAGATAGTGATAATTGTTTGGTATCACTACCTAGCTCATCAGGACAATCTTTTTCATTGCTGCATAAATTATCAGCATTCAGACTCAGTCTGTAATTAATTTTATTCAAAATAATTGTAATATGCTATGTAATATACTGTATATGTTCTTGTATGAAGTATCAATCTGAAAAGCTAATCTGATTTGTAAAGAAAACCTGTTCTAAATTAAGATAGTAAAACAACTGTGCTCATTAATTAATTGTGTCAGAATGATGACCAAAAAGCAACACCAGTGGTGAAGATTACATCAACTGACTTCAGGATTCCCTGAATTTATCTGTTACTTATCCATTTAAATGTTTTAAACATGTAAACAATAAAACAATTAAATACAGATATGATGTGGTATCGAAATCAAAACCGATTACAATTGTCTCATGAAAAACAAGACAGGAGAAGCACATTAGATTGTAGTTACTGCGCTTTTCCCTTGTACTACCTACACATCTGTTTAAGGTAATACACAGACAGAGTGCCGTATCTGCATTTCTGGGGTCATAGGTCAAGTAATTGATAATTGTTCTGCCCCCAAAAAATACTTTAACATATACATATTTAATAAGCGCATTGCCACTTTTCAACCTATATCTAATGTGGCTGGACAGTCAAAAAACTTTAAAGCCATTTTTCTCAGTTTCAGTGTTGGCGTAGTTACTGCGGTCATGATTTGTAGGGCAGTATAGCTCTGCTAAATAAACTCTGAAGACATAGTAATATCTAATCATTTTTCACTAGGGTTGGTGTGAAACACTTTGTGATCAAATATTTGTTGTATCTGTCATAACTGTTTGTATTGTATTGTACTGTACTGTATCTTGTCTGTACTGTATCTTGTCTGACTGCTACAGACGCAAAACGATTTTCCAAAACGAGAAATAAACTAACTCCTCTCTCCTCCTCCTTTACCTGCCAGGCAGCAGCTTGGCTATTTCGCTCCAGCGGTTTCCCAGGTTGTGATGGGCCTCGCAGATGATGCGGTCCTCCTCGCTGGTCCAGCAGCTCTTTATCAGAGCAGGGTTGAGGTGGTTCAGCCATCGCTCGCGGCACCGCTTGGTGCTACGGCTGCCCAGGTGGTCGGCTATGTCCCGCCACGCTCCAGTCCCAAACTGAGCCACCAGCTCCATCAACTGCAACACAGCACAGCACATTGTTATAGACTTACCCAGAAGGCCCTGCACTTCCTGCTTTGTAGGTGTAAAAGGCAATGGGATTTTTGTATGGGGATTTCAGTTAAACGCATGAAAGGTCTGTGGTTAGCAAAAGTTTATGAAACAGCAAAGTTTGTGTTCAGCAAGATAAGCTTCACAAATGAGGACCACTTCTATGACTTTGAATGTGAATGCGTTTTTTTTTATGCGATTTTGAGAAAAAGCTATTTAACTGAAATCCCCATACAAATATCCCATTCACTTTGACACATAAGTGCTAGCGTCTTCTGGACTCATTCCTGCCATACTCTATTACCTATTAGTAGATTATAGTAGGGCTGGGCGATATGGACCAAAGATCATACAGCATCTCTGTATCTTTAGGCTGAATGGTGATACATGATATCTGCACGGTGGCTCAGTGGTTAGCACTGTCACCTCACAGCAAGAAGGTCATGGGTTCGAATCCCCACCCCGGTCCTTTCTGTGTGAAGTTTGCATGTTGTCCTCGTGTTTGCGTGGGTTTCCTCCCACAGCCTAAAGATATGCCGTGTTTGTGTAGTATCGCAATGTAATCTAAAATGTATTGGTGCTTTCACAAAATATTGACACAATGAGATTTTTGCTAAATAATCTTCAGTAATGTAGATATACTGTAATGACTAAGTGGGTAAAGGCAAATAATAGAACAGCTAGAACAGTCTGATAAGTTCACTGTAATGCAGCCTTTAAAAGCAGGAAAATACAACACTTATGTCATATCACCATATTACAAATAATATCATATTGATATATTGCCCAGACCTAGATTATAGCTTCATAAATGTCAAAGTTTGCACAACAGTGATGTGAGCATTACGGCCCCGAGGTGAGGTGAGCTGTGCTTTTACCATTTTGTCTTCCTCCTTGGTCCAGCGTCGTTTGGCCACATTTGGATGAAGGGTCTCGAGACACTTCCGCGGACACTCTGCCTCTGTCCTCACATTCTGAAAGGAAGCAGGAAGCATAGACCGTATAAATATATGGACGTCGGTTCGACCGGAGAAAACGCTTTGCACATGACGATGCCAGACCAAGAACAGCCACATCCACAACTGTGGAGTGGGCGTGGCTTCGAAGGTCTGGAGCCAGGCTAGGAAAATGACAGTCAGAGAGATTTTGCTGTAAGCTCACCTCCTTTTTGCTGCATTTAGATGCGTGTCCCGCGTTGGGTCTGCCGTATGGGCTGCCTCTAGACGTGTGTCCCGCGGTGCCTCTGCCGCCCTCCAGAAACATAGGATCCAGGCAGCTGGACTGGCCCTTTATACTGAAGGAGACACAAACACAGATAATGGACTATAGAGATTGCTTATTCCAGGCTCCGCCAATAGCAAGAAATGGTACTCTTCTGGTCTCCTAAATGGGCGTGGTCAGCTCTCCCCTTGAAGTGTGGTGCTGACCTAGCAAGCTAACTTGAGCTAGAGATCGTGAGCTCCCAAAACTCCACACACACCACACACATATAAACACGAGCCTGCCTTGTTAGCTCAATCTAGTTCTCACTAAGATATCCACTGATTTTCTTTTAGCTGCTACAGGTACAAACTTCACATGTAGCTTTAGCTCATCGCTCCCTGCGTGAGCTCTGCCTCCTGTTGCCAAATCTCGTGAGTTTGTTGCTGAGACAGAGACAGGTCTCCAACAAAGTTAATTTTCTCCTGATCTGTCTGTCTGAAAAATGCCATTTTAGTGTCAGAATGTAATGTGAATTATGTGGATTGTGGAAAATGGGCCCAATATTTACTTTGTTGACTATGGGGTGAAAGAAACTCCCAACATTATCGTTTGAAATCCTCTTTAAATAAATAAAAATCGTTCGATAAAAGACACAGCACAAAGATGCTGTATTTCATAAGACGTGGGTAGCTTTCATGTCTTACATTGGTGTCAATATTTCTGCTATTCTTACAAGAGGGTTTGAATATAGGTCCGTACGACCTATGTGACGCCTAGTCATTCACTTTTTCTTTTCTTTTTCCGCTCTTTCATTTTGTCATTCCTGAGTCGTATGCCTGTTTGAATGCGTGAGTTGGTGAGCTGAGCTGTCTATGTTGTTTTGGTTTAGTCCCCATCCCTCCAATCCCCCTCCCTATGCCCCCCCCCCCCCTCACTATTGTTTTTGTCTGTGAGTTGCTGTTACTTCCAATATTGTAAACAAAAAAGAAGAAAAAGAATGTAAAGCAATAATCAGAGTGAGAATGCAAACACAATATCCAGTGTATTGGAGGTACAACAAAAACAATAAACAACCAAAGTTAGAAAAAAATAAAATAAAATCAGTTTTACAGTAAATCCGCTTTTTAAAAAAAAGGAAAAAGAAGTACCTGTTTAGGCACCGGTATCGTTTTAAAAGTATTGTTTTAGCACCGGTATCGGAAAAATACGATAGGATACCAATCCCTAGTTGTGTGTCAGACTCACCAGGTCCTTGGTCTCCAGGTGATGCTGCTCATCATCACTGCTGATGTGATTTCACACTGACTGCTGGAAGAAGAAACAGCACAAAACAAGACTGTGAGCAAAATTGCATGCAAAGACAGGGTTTCCTTTCAAATATACAGCTGCTAGGGCTGGGCGATATGGACATCATCAAACTCAAATCAACTCTCAATAACTGTCAAACGAAATGAATGACTTCAAAACGGTTTACATTTTTTAATGCTACAAAGCTGGTTGAAAATCAGAGTTTAAAGATTGCTTAGTTTGAGGATGATGGATTTGTTTTCTCTCTGCCGAGCATTGTGTGTTGTTGAAATGTGATGATGACGGTGGTGCTGCAGCAGAGACAATTGGAACACACACACACGCACACACACAGGCACACACACGCGCACATGCACGTTTGACACAACACACTCATATACAAGTGTATATAAACACATATAGGCTAGGCCTATTCTATGTATTACACTGTATTTCTTTGCTATTCTTCTACATACAATTGCATTGACTGTTTCTCCTACTAGACAGGACAGGACTAGACTAGACACTTTGAAAGTGTAACACAACTGCTGCTACAACTCCATTAAACTTTCAAACTTGTGTGTGTAACGCTACATACATGGCACAACAATCAAACATGCTCCAACATGTCTGACAACATTCATGTTGGCAGTTGCTGGAGAATGTTTGATTGGTGCGCCATGGGCTCAACATGGACAAACAATGATTCAACATGTTGAATCTGACCCAACATCTCCAAACAAGGACACACAGCCCCATGTCACACCAAACAAACATCTTGATAATTAACGTTCTGTAACGAACATTATAACTGTAGCCGAGTGTTCGGGTCCGGCATATTACTTGACACTTTGTTAACAAAACAGCAAAAGAGAGAGAGGCTGTAACGTTAACAAACGCTGGTCTTTGCACACACAGTCCGATTGTTTTCATATGCGTGTTTTTTAATCCGTCATCTGAAAACACAGACGGGTCCCAGCTCGCAAAAATATGTTGACTGATGCGAAAAACGCAGAAAATCGAACCTCGTCCGAAAATGACGAACGTAATAGACCCTTTTCATGGGGGCCATTTTGTGTCGAAGAGGCAGGATAAACACAGGTGCAAGCAAAACACTAATGAGGGTTTCCAACTTCCAATCATGGAAGAAGGAAACCCTCATTAGTGTTGTGCTTGCACCTGTGTTTATTCTGCCTCTTCGACACAAAATGGCCCCGTGAGAAGGGTCTATTGTCAGACTCGGTGTGTCAATGATGACACAAATGAGGTCATATTCTTTTTTTTTTTCGTGCATCAATTTCGGAAGAAAATACGGACTTGGTGCCTCAGAGAGACGACGCGACAATGTCGTCGAACAGATGCTTCACAGTTCCCCCAACACGACACACAACTCTCTGACACATACAGTTACCTAACATAGGCTAACTGAGCTAACCGCTAACCATTACTGAAATTACGCAGATGAAAGACCCATATTTCGCACGACGAACGTTATAAGGAAACTGAGCTAACCACTCAACCATTACTTAAATTACACACATAAAGACCCATGCTAACTAGCTAGTGAACATTTGTGATTTTACCTGTCGATGTAAACAGTCTGCTCGTCAACAGAATCCACCATCATCATCGCAATCTGCTCTGCTATTTCGTTCTTCACGGAGATGCTCTTCTGTACGTCTACTGCGGTGAAGAAACAAACTGCAACTACCAGTGCTGAACTCTGAGTGACGTGACGTGAGTTCAGGAGTTCTTGACCTCCAATCAGGTAACGCCCCTACACGCATTCATCACGTGACACACACGTATGCGCATGCGCACACGTCCCGCACACATACCTTCGCAGTAGGCGATATTTTTTTTTGGATGATGGCGAAGGCATAACCCGCCCCTCTCTGCCTCTGATTGGCCTAGCGTCAAACTTCCATCCAAACCATTCGCTTGGCTATCCTGCATTACATCTCTGTTACAGTCTGTGGTCAGACCGTCAGACTCAGTGGATCAGACTGACAGACACAGACAGACAGACAGACAGACAGACAGCAGCCCCGCAGGGCGTACATTACGGTACTGCGTCAGCACGTATGGGTTACGCTGCCAGGAAGTGTTCAAAGCACAGAGCGCCAGCAGGAGCCTTCCCCACCATGGACCTATTATAACTCATATTATAACTCAATGTTCCCGACCAAGTCTGTTTGGCGAGCTAGCCCGTGACAAGATGTAAGTAGATATTTCAACTGTGTATGTGAATGCTGTTTTTAGTTGCGTTGGTTCCTGGCATTGCACAACGGAGGCAATACATGCGGTATGTTAGTCTGTCATACATTAAGATCCGCTGGTCTCATGCTCAATGCTATGTGGAAATGCAGTTTGAGAAATTACATTGTTTTATAATGCTGTGCTTTGCTTTGTTTTCTGTTTTTGTGTAGGAGATCTGTCACTGTGTTTTTTAGAGTTGTTAATGTAATAAACTAGTGTTTTAAAGCTGATTTGCCAACCAGACCTGTGTCAAAATAAACCACAGTGAACTGAGAAAAGTGAATTTACTCTGCGTCTTACTTTCTGGAAAAGCCATTGGCATTGGGCAAGTGTTACATTATTGTTGCTAGCGGGAAAGAGGTAGGCAGGGACGCATTGTTGTTGAGCACATGGCATACAGACACGCAGTTGCTGCACTAATAGAGACAGAGTTGACATAGTTCACACTTTCTCACACACACACACCCATGTGGAACGACTCACGAGACTGAGGTGGGTTGTTGTTGACTTGAGCACTTTATTATAGCCTAGCTACAGACACGGAGTTGCTACGCTAATATAGTTGATGATATAGTTCACAGTTTGTCTCACGTGCATCTTCTTTGAAAACAGAGAGAGATATGGCTGAAATGATTGCAGTCCACACCGCTGCTGCTCATCCAGCTTCTCGGCATCCAGGCAGCGAGGACTACCTGTGTGTGAATGCGAGCCACCCCAACGCCGTGCTACAGGTAGGCAGGACCAACCTCCCGCTCTAAACACGCTCTAATGGGTCTACTATTGGGTCATGTTGGAATAAAAACACTGATTGTATTGTAGCGATGTGGGTTTTGGGGTAAATGTGGGATTGTGTTGTATTACGGGGTTTATGTTGTGTGCTAGATTGCTAGTTTCCTACGGAACATGAACGCACCAGAGAGACAGGTGGGGTGGTATTCTCTTCGGGGATTGGTGGAGGGGAGGGAAGCCATTTTGGAGGTGTGTGTAAGGAAGAGGGAACGTGAGTCTGCTGAGGGCGTGCGGGTGGATGGAGGCTGGTGGTCATAGCCGATAGTGACCCAGTGTAATGGAATAAACGCACAGAATTGCAAGCCAAGTATTCGCCTCCTCTCCTCCTTCATTAACGGTCCCGGGAGCGGATCGTTACAGTATCGACAAATATGCACCATTACTACTACAAAATGAAAAAATATATTTGGAAAAAGGCCCGAAATAATAAGTTAAATCAAGCTCTGTAGAGGAGCAAATTCAGCGTTTCAGCCCGCCTGAAAAAAAAACGGCACAACAAAAAATCGTCACTCCTCGCCTTTAAAGTCGAGCTGAACCCAAAAATGACTTTTCTTTTCTTTTAGTTCAAATACCTGGGTATGCAGCGGTGCACCTATTTAATAATGTATGCAAAGAAAATCACAACAATCTAATTTCTTTTGTTTTTCACACTTTTTCACATCAAAAGTTCATTTTTCAAGATTTCATTGATAACAGTAATTTGCTGACGTCACCCAGTACTATCAAATTTCTACCCCATTTCAACCAATCATATCACGACATGCAGCTGTCAATCAAATCTTCATTTCAGGATAATTTTCTCTTCCAAAAGAAAGAGAAAATTGCGCCTAGTGCCTGTCATCTGGCAGAATTCCTATCCCATAAACTAACTACTAACCTGGCCAATTGTTAGAAACATGAACAAAAAACAAAAACTATAATCTCTAAGAATGCAAAGAAATGTAACCCATTAAAACGCGCATTCCAGGGATATCGTATTTACAGCAGTGATAATGGCGCGCGCATCCGAGAGCTTGGATGTCAGGGGTCGCACTTCGGAGATTCCAGGCCGACGTGCTGCACTCTCCGCTCGGCAACACGAAGGCAGCTGGCTGCCTGCGGCTCGCTGACATCCACTCCTCCCATCAAAAGGCTCTTCCCGGGGGGAGCGCCACAACACACTGAATCCCACTCGATTTGGAGGCGGAACACGCCAGGATTGGCCAAAGCCCAATCCAGTCCCCAGAATTGTCAAATAAAATCATCGACATGATACTATGACCCGCCTCTCAACCTGTCATCTTAGACAAACTATGTTTTCAGTCTGAAACGGACTCATATGCACGTGACGAACGGGTTCAGTTCGACTTTAACACGTTCACTGCCAATGACGTGTTTTTACGTCAAACAAAATCCAACGGTTGACTGCCAATGACGTGTTTTTACGTCAATTTTTCTTTTTTTTGACGGTGGGACGTTGATCTAACCCTTTTACATCTCCTATACCAATATTGGAGGTATTGAATGTGTATAATCTATTTTACCGACCCACTGAGTGGCGACATGTCTCTCCAGAGTAGAAAGAGGCGAGCCAAAACTGGAGGGAAAAGCGCGAGGAAGCCGTTCTCATACTGTAAAATGGATGGCAAAAACGCTTTCACTTTCGCGCTGACGCACAGCGGTGGCAACGGTGGGGGGTTCCAAGAATAGACTGGATGCACACTTTGAAACACGCACCATAAATAAGCCCAGAATCGCAAGAGCTTCATCAGAGCTCTCAACCGAAACGCCAAGAAACGAGCGAAACCCATCCAGCGAGCCCCATCCAGACTGCCAGGCAGCAGCCAGGCAGCAGCAACTCGTTTGTCACAGACCCGCTGCAGAGCCAAGGAGGGCGGAGGAGAACGCCCACGGAGGGAGGAGTTGGAAGCAGAGGGGGGTTTCCTGCTGTTATGGAGGAAATTACTGTTCAAAACTATTGTTTAGATGTCTGACGTCTTACTGATGCCAAAAATGAATGGTTAAAGTGACTGTTCTATCGAATTTCACAAAAAGCCGTTTATCTCAGAATAAATTTTCAGACGCTGAAACCATGCTGTATTCAACTGCTAATGCTTACATAACTACTAACTCTACAAACTAACTCTTTTAGACAGAGAAAGCACACATTCTATTAGTTCTTTTGAGATATTGTGTGTTCACAAAATCCTAACAGAAACGAATCCTCGGCTCTTGAAAGATGAGCCAAAATCCTCAAAAAAAAACCTTGGCAGAAGCTAACTACAGTATTGAAAAACGGCTGGCAGTGAATGTGTTAAGAGTGGATTCCCAACTGGATTTTTTGATTTGTCCTTTGGTCTGTCACTTAAATTATAGCCAACCCCTGTGTACACGGTGAATGTTTCCTTGTGATTGGTTTGAGTTATACTGACGTAAATCGCGTAATTTCCCTTCATTCGCTTCGCTACTCGATTCAACTTTGAGGAAACATTTATGTAAACACATGAAATTGTCCGCCAACTTGTCCTCTAGAACGATGTGAAGTCAGTTTTTAATTTTCGTGAGTTTGAAAAGTCTTGTCGAAATGTGCAGTGCGCCGTGTAAAAACCACCCCCTGTTTCTTTCTGCTTTGTCTTGGTGATTACAGGGCCTGAACAGCCTGCGGCTCAACAATGCTCTCTGTGATGTCACCCTGTGCTGTGGGGGGCAGGAGTTCCCCTGCCACCGCGCTGTACTGGCCTCATGTAGCTCTTACTTCCAGGCAATGTTTTCCGCGGGCTTCAGAGAGTCCAGACAGGAACGGGTTCCCATCAGTGGAGTTGAACCTCAGATGATTGGCTTGCTGGTGAGCTATGCATACACATCACAGGTGGTCATCTCCAAAGCAAACGTGCAGGCCCTGCTAGCAGCGGCTAACCTGCTGGACTTTATGGTGGTTCGAGAGGCCTGCTGTCGGTTCATGGAGCATCAGATCTATGTAATGAACTGTGTGGGGATCCACTTCTTTGCCAAGGCCCACTCCTGTAAGGAGCTGGAGAAACGCAGCATGGACTACATCCTCCAGAACTTCAGCACTGTTTCCCAGCAGGAGGAGTTCCTGTCTCTCTCTGTGGACCAACTGACGGAGATCATTGGTGACGATGTCAACGTGCCCAATGAAGAGCTCTCCTGCCACACGGCGTGGTCCACAGTGATCCTGACAGTGAGCGGGGATCTCGAGCGTAACGTGGATAGCTTTGATCCTGTGACTAATCAATGGAAGCACCTGGGCTGCCTGCCCCTCGATGTAGCCAATCACGGTCTGGTGGCGTCAGGCTCTACTGTGTATTTGGCTGGAGGGCAATCCAACCTTGATGGTTCATTCAGCAGGAAGATGTGGCGCTACGACTCCTGCTTGGACTCATGGTTGGAGCTGGCTCCCATGAATGTAGCTCGCGCATATTGCCACCTGGTGATGCTGAACGGCTATGTGTTTGCGGTGGGCGTGTGCTATGACAATGAAATAGACTCTGTGGAGTGCTACAACCCCATCACCAACTCCTGGCAATTGATAGAGTCTACCAAAATGGCAGACGTCCACCGTTCTTCTGTGGTGTCCCTCGACGGACTGCTCTATCTTGCTGGTGGTTTGCTGGACGGCTTTCAAACAAATCGAGTCCAGGTGTACGACCCTAAAACCGCTGTCTGGGCAGAGGTGGCACCTATGCAGATCGCTCCCTTTGGCGGAGCTGCCTGTACACTCAAAGGAAAGATCTATGTTATAGGTGGGTTTGAGTGCACCACAGGCAACAACTTGAATACGGTGGAGTGTTACAACCCCAAGAGCGATCAGTGGACCATGTGTTGTCCCCTGAAAGAAGATTGGTACTCTGTTGAAGATACTGCTGCTGTGGTGGATGGAATGATCTACATACTGAGCACGTCCTCTGAGGACGATGAGACCATGGTACAGTGGTACAGTGACGAGACGGACACGTGGGAGAGCGTGGGGACACTAGCCCCCGATAACACCTGCATGACGTGTAAGTGTGTCTCTGTCCAACTGAAGCACACTCACATCAGCAACACTCACAGTACGTCGTCAGTAGGGTTGCCAACCGTCACTTAATATACGGAATCGCCCCGTAGTTGGAAACTAAAAGACGTGTTCGGTATTGAGCTGATACGGGACGAGGAGAGAGGCGGGGAGGGAGATCATGCTTTTGCAGACATGCTTCTGGAACTGACAAAAGTATCTCCAAAATACAGTATTCAGAATGTATTTGTAGTATACATAATTTACATGATAAATATTAATAATTTGATAAAATAACTGGTTTATATGTACCGGTATCAGATTTGGGGGGATGGGGGGATGGGGGGGGGGGTTAAAATATGCGTTTTGTAAAAATGTAAAAATGGATTTGCGTGTTTCAACTTTGTCTGCAGGTCTAAAAGAATTGGCTATTGTTGGGATGTTAAGTTTGCTCACAACCTTTGTGCCTCTTGTTTGGATTTGAATGTCAGGTTTATTCTAATCTAAGCTCATGTGAGATTTCCTTCGTAAAAAGGTTCCTAATGATGATCACTCCAGTTGTGAAGACTCGGAAAACAAATCAGTGAGAATCAGACTTTGAAGGATTTGGTGGTCCAAGCAATCAGAAACATCTATGCGACCCACCCATGTCAAATATTGAAGCGTTGATTTAAGATATCGAAGCTGCGATTTGACAGCTCAAATTGACATGACTTCTGTATGTCACTGGTTCAGTTCTTTTGTTTCTATGTTCTACAAGGGCTTGTGCATGTGTTAAGTGTCATGTGGGAGAGTTGTGCTGTGTGTGGTGATGAGACCCAACTTTTCTAAAACACAGAGAGGAAATGTTTTGGGTGATGATGGAAAAATGTCTGCTTGCAGGACCAGCAGAGGGCAGCAACTTTTTCGCACTGGGCGGGAGTTGGTCCAGCTGCTGGATATTGTTCAGCTGATCTATAGAGCAAAACTAGAGTCTAGCAACTTCAAAGTTGATCTAGACATTGCTATTAAACATGTCGTTGAAATAAAGACTGCAATATTTCGATGGTTGTGGATGTTTTAATTATTATTATTATTTTTTTAACTGTATTTATTATTTTTTGCACATAAGACAGAACAGTACAAATCGCAGACATACGCACAGGCTTAAAAACATATTAAAACAGACAACCAAAACAAAAACACCTGACAAAAAACAAAACTACAACACATAATTGGATGCACAATAAAAAAAAAATGTATATATAAAAAAAAAATACTATGTGTTCCTCCTTGACACCAGTATTCAAAGGAGACCTTCTCCACTCCTGCCCGACACATTCATACTCCTGAAATGATCTACAAAAGGTTGCCAAATCTTATCAAACTTGTGTTCCTGCTTCCACAGAGAGAACTTTATTTTTTCCAGTTCCAAATGCTTCATTACATCATTCATTAGGTTTAAATGGGTTGGTGCAGATTTCTGTTTCCAGTTCAGTAAGATGAGCCTCCGTGCCAGTATACAGACAAATGATACCATATAATGTTCGTCGCCACTAATTTTTTCAGGATCAATAATTCCCAGAACTGCTGTTAAAGGGTCTAACTCAATAGGTCTGTGCAGAATGTTTGAAAAAGTTTGAAATATGCTATTCCAGTAGTTTGATAACCTTGGGCAAATCCAGAACATATGAGCTAAAGATGCTGGAGCAAGCCCACAACGATCACATGAAGGGTCAATATCTGGGAATATCTTACTAAGCTTTTGTTTAGACCAATGTAACCTATGAATTATCTTGAATTATAAAACGGCTCTCTCAAATCAAGCAATCTGATTGGTTCACAGCCATTGTATAAATCCAATAACCCACTCCAATAACCCATGGCCATGGGTTATTGGTTGCCATGGCAACTCTCTTACTAAAAGCCTTTGGTTACCTCAAAAAAAACAAATGGCGGAGACAGCTGTCAGATCCTTGTGAATCGATCTTCGCTTATAACTTTACTAATACTTCGCAGAAAATTATGTTTTGTACAAGAATAAATGCGGGCTAATGTCTTCTTTGCAAAAAAAGGCTGTTAACCCCGCATTTAAACCCGTAACGTTAGTTGGTGTCGGGCTTTGCAGAAATCACTCAGCTTCTCAGCAAGCGCTGAGGATGCAGCGCTGCGCTCGAGCTGCCTGTCGGCTTTCCAGAAAGCTCTCAGCTTCTCAGCAAGCGCCAGGATTGGCCAATGTCAACTTCAGTCTCCAGAACGATCCAATCAAATCACCCGCACGTTCTTGCGGTCCCGCCTTACAGTAGTGTTTCAACTGACTATCAGAATACCATGCCAGTCGGACTTATAGTATTATTATTATTATATTATTATACTTGGAAACCGTTTTATAAAAGCAATATAGCACTCGAGCTGCGTGGTGTTGTGGCATATATCCCGCTGATAAGCTGTTACCAGCTTATCAGCGGGATACAGTATATTCGCCACAACACACTTGCTCTCATGCTATATTGCTTAATTGTATAAGACCATGTCTTAAACATACTGAGGAAGCATGAACCTGTTCTAAAGCAATCTGCCACTGCCACTCCTCAATTTCCCCACCCAAATCATCCTGCCACGCCACTCTCAGGTGTTTTACAGTTGCTGTACATGTCAACTCATACAAAATCCCATATATATAAGATGTGCCTCCTTTGTAATGTGGATTCCTCAAAAGAATAGCTTCCATTGACGACTGATCTGGAGAATTAGGAAAGGATGCATCATTTTTTTTAACAAAGTCCCGAACCTGTAGATATTTAAAAAAAAATGTGTCCGTGGTAAATCGTATTTGTTTTGCACCTGTTCAAATGATGGAAATACATTTTTAATAAACATATCATTAAAAGTATGAATTCCTTTTCCAAACCAATCCTCAAAAGTTGTATTGTTAGATGACGGTGCAAAGGAGTGATTCTTCGTGAGAGGACCTTGAAGAGAGGCAGTCTGCCATCCATAAAATCTCCTGATCTGAGACCAAATCTTAAGTGTGTGAGACACTACTGGATTATCTAATGTTTTAGGATATGTAGAGGGTAAAGCTGAAAAAAGCAAAGCAGAAAGAGAGGTAGGATAACAAGAAATGTCTTCAATGGCTAACCAGAGTGGAGGTTTCTCTTGTAACCAGAAGGCCATCATCCTTATATTACTCGCCCAGTAATAAAGCTGAAAATGTGGCAAACCCATTTCCACCTGTTGTTTTTGGTTCTTTGCAGAAGTGCCTTCCGGATCCTGGGATGGATGTTTTAATTCTAAGAAGTTACTTGAAAGACTTGTCTTGTGCAGTGGCGTCATGCCCATTGTAACTGAGGGGGCAATTGCCCCCTCAGATTTTTGAGAGGTAATTTTTTTTTTTTTTTAATAAACATAGGCTATAATATTATAGGCTGTGTGTGGTAGTTGAAACATAGTTTCAAGTTGACGTTTATTTATGTTTGTAGTTAAAACAAAAACATAAATACTGTATAGGCTGCATACAGTACAACACAAAAGGCTGTTATTTACCCTTTGTCACCACCTGGTGAGTAAATATATATGTAACTAAAACCATTAAAATTGACAACCGGTCCGCGACTTTTTTTTCCATGTATCTACCGGTCCTTGGCACAAAAAAGGTTGAGAACCCCTGCTCTAGAGGACACTAGATGAGACTAATGGAAGAGAAAAGATTTCTACCTTCTGAAAAGGCAATACCAGCCAAAATAAACATTGTGTTACATTGCTTTGAAACGTGTGGTCTCCCTTTTTTGTCAAGTCCATTGAGCCTGGGCAGTGGCAATGTACTTAGTCTGGTGATTATGGATCTTTCCAGGAGGCTGAGAGCAGTTTGGAAAATAGCCTTATGGTTACACCTGCTCACTCTGTTAATTTAAAATGAGATCTAAATCTGGCTTCCAACCCCCCAATTTTTTTTGGGCGCCGCACCTTGTGCGAGTTCACCCCCTCAGATTTTTGGCTTGCATGACGCCCCTGGTCTTGTGTTTGGTAATTAACCACGAATACCTTCTGAAAAAGTTACAGGGTTAAACTTCCTTTCAAACCATGATTAAGTGTGTGTACTACTTGCAACAGAAAAGCTTTTTGAGTAGATATAGGTGTGAATGTGTATGGGGCAGACATTCTACTATTTAGCCTAGTTGTAGAGCTCTTAATCAAAGCCATTCCCTCTGGTTTAATCCATCTTATTAAAAGTCACTTATCTGTTGGTGGAGATAACACCCCAGGCAGCGGTACCATCTATTTTGCATTCAAGCCTCATTTCGTTCCATCAAAACCCAATGGGTGACGTCACGCTCACTATATCCATCTATTATACAATCTATGGATTTAATAGATCATTTCATCAATTTTTTTTTTAGGACTTTAAAATAGCTTAAATGACACGCACACATACACACACACACACGCACACATACACTCTCTCTCTGTCTCTGTCTCTGTCTCTTCACAAGAAACTACCGGTAAACAGGAATGTGAATAAATGCTAAAACACGAAGACAATATTTTTTCAATGATTTGTGTGTGTGTGTGTGCGTGTGTGTGCGTACGTACATGCGTGTGTGTGTGTCAGGACCAGTCAGTGTGTGCCAAGACATTTTGGGAGAGAGTGTATCGACTGAAAGAGAACCAGTCTGCTGCTGTTTACAGGTTTACCAACAACTTCTTTGTATTAAAGTAGCTGTTACTGTATGTAGTGTAATATACTGTGCTCAATACTGGCACTTGAACAGAATAGATATGTAGATATATATATTGGTTTTAATTCCAGAGTAGTTATGCTGTGTGTGTGTGTGTGTGTGTGTGTGTGTGTGTGTGTGTGTGTGTGTGTGTGTGTGTGTGTGTGTGTCTGTGTGTGTCTCTCTCTCTCCAGCAGTGTGAAGCATCAGATCACTGGGTGTGTGTGTAGGTGTGTGGCAGTAATGGTCGATCCTACAGGAACCAGAGAGGCCTGCGTAAAGCCATGCAGCCCAGAAAGGAACATTCCCATCCACTTGCATGGGGACCCCGGCAGCGGTTAAACCCAGGGGAATCTTTTTTCCGGGTGTCACTCAAAGTATAAAACGACTCTTTTAATTATCAACACATTTTTTATGGGTCATTTTTTCTTCAGAAGCCACTAAGAGCCGTATACGGGGGTATTTTCTTCTTGTAATACAATCCATGGGTGGGAGGGGTGGGAGACGTCATGGAACACGTCATGGCACACATGCGCACTTCCTGCTCAATGAATCTTTTGACCTGAGACCTTTCCTGTAGCCACTTTATGAGAATTTATCTATTTTAGTCGCTTTTATTTGTGGGGTATTTGACCACTCTATACAATTAGTATTGCCTGCATCCTGTCTGTTATCAGAGTTGTATGCCTTAAGTCTTAAAGCCCCCCCCCCCCTGTTTTCTAAATTAATTACTCACTTAAGTATTTCTTATGTGACCTAACCTTTTACTCCTATTCGCTTTCAGTGTTTTTTTTACCAGTGTAGTTGATTGGGGCCTTTATTTATTTTTACCCCAGATTATCTATTGATTGCGATGTGTAGCCTACTGTGTAGGCTACCTTGTACAACTTATTACACTTGGCACCAATCTGTATACACATGTGAGTGTATGTATTTCTATTTGACTATTTCTACACTTATATTATAGTATAACTTTATATACTCTTCTATAAATAATCTTACAAATGGCATCATATCTATCACAGCAGAGGGGGACAACGGTGATTAGCCAATATTGCAGATTTAAAAAATAAATAAAAAGCCAATATCTGCCCTGATATACAGTATCAGCAAACCAATATATCAATCTAGCCCTGGTTGACTGAGCTAAATGCCTCTTGTTGACGGTGACAGTGTGACAGTGTGACAGTGTGACAGTGTGACAGTGGCACCTGACCGTGTGTCCCAGACTCACCATCAACAGGTGCGTTGATGAGGATGACTCTCCCCATGGGTGAGGAGGACCTGCACCTGTGGCGGTGCTGTTTCCTCTGCATGTAGCGCGCGTAGGCCGCGTGGGACCCCCCTGCCTGGCCTCCGTTGTGGGGGTGGGGGCGGCCCTCTCCATTCGTCATCTCCCTCCGGCCACCAGAGGCGTGAGAGGAGTGAGCCGCGCTGTCCGTCCAGCTCCCCTGCCCTTAGTCATCCAGACAAGGGGGGAACCTGGGTTCTAATGTCGGGGAGAGAGGAGGGGCAGCCTGGGCGGGTGGGGTGGGGGGCAGGGCCCGGTGGGGAGCTGGACTCTCTGGTATTTGGTGGTCCCCCACTCAGCATGGACAAAAGGACTGTATCATCCTCTATTAGATAAGATCATTGTACCTTGATTGAAGCCAGTATCAAAGTATGAAGAAGTCATAGTACCATAATATTCCAGATACCCCTATAAAAAAAAATACTAGGTCCATAGGGGGAAAGGTTAGAAAAATCGATTTAATCAGGATCTGAAGAGTGGTCCATGAGTGAACCTTGGACTCTGGATATCCTGATTCCGAGATGCAGTCCTAATTATGCCAGTAGGTTAAATCATGTGTTCTAACCCTGGTTTCTCCGTGCCAAGAGAGGTCCGCTCCTCCTGCTCTCCTCACTGCCACCAGTGACCCGTCTGCAAGGCAATCAACAGCGCATGGTGCTTCCCCTCGGGACAGAGACCAAGTCATGTTTAATTAAATGGATAGCTGTTGTGTCGTGAGGAGGAGGCTGTGTTGAGTAACGTGCTCTCAGGCAAGAAAAAAAAAACTCCATGTTGATACTGGTATGGTGAGGTCTATAAGCTGAGAGCTTAATAGAATAGAATAGAATAGTCGTGTTAGAATGCTGTTCTCTCGTCTGTTGCATTGAATGTCACTCACCAGTGTTTTTCTATCATTGATCAGCGTTCATTCAGCACGTGGACATTGTAAATGGTAAATGGCCTGCATTTATATAGCAAAAGCGCTTTACATACACCGATGGCGGCAGGCTGCCATGGTGTGCCATGTACACACCATCGGGAGCAAGGAGGGTTGGGTGTCTTGCCCAAGGACACAACGACAGCAGGTGGGAGGGAGCGGGGATCGAACCGCCAACCCTTACGTCATTGGCCGACCCGCTCTACCTCCTGAGCTAAAGCCGCCCCGTCTTGCGTAAACATGTGGGCTTCTTTCTTATTCAAACTGAGTCATTCAAACTAACCTGTATTGTTATCAGTGCTGGGGGTAACTCATTACAAAAGTAACATATTACATGTAATATATTACTTTTAGCAGTAACTCTGTAATATAACTTATTACTTATAGGATTTCAGTAATATTCTACCAGTTACTTTGTCAAGTAACTCAAGTTACAAATTGAGTTTTTTTTTTTCAAATCAAAGCACATATTTAAATAAAGATAGAATAATGTCCTAATCAAACTGTGTGTTTTTTATGCAAATAACCACTATAGATGACAATAACAAAGGAAAAGAATAACATTTTGAATTTTGGATTGTTTACACTGACTTCAAGGCGGTTGACATTAGTTTTCGGGATGGTTCCGGGGCAGCGATGTCATTCTGCTGCTGCTGTTGTTTTGGCGCAAGTAATGCAAAAGTAGTGTAATAAGTAACGAGTTACTCTACACAGACAGTAATAATGTAAAGTAACGTATTACTTTCAAATGAAAGTAACAAGTAATATGTAGTATATTACATTTTGAAAGTAACTTGCCCAACACTGATTGTTATGCTTTGCTATTAGGCTACCTTTTGCGAGCAATAGTCTATCCATGTGGCACAGGTGGCAATACGATCTGTAGGCCTAAATAAATGCATCTATTGTCTGAAACACAATCGAAACTGATTCCATTTCTCTGGAACTTTGATGTAGGTCGCCGAGAGACTAATAAAATGGCGATAAAATGATATCAAAACAAAGTGTAACTGCGTTAGCGGTGTGTCCGTGTTGTGTTGAATGACCTCATGCCACACTGACACGGATAGGCGTGCACTGGCACCGCCTCACTGCCCCACTATTGGACACCTTCAGTGTACTACCGTCTGATTTGTCCTCCAGGTGACATAGCTTCAGTGTACTACCATCTGATTTGTCCTCCAGGTGACATAGCTTCAGTGTACTACCGTCTGATTTGTCCTCCAGGTGACATAGCCTCAGAACCATACAGGAGCAGTAACGTTTAAGATAGTTCTCCTATTTCACTTCCCACCCAATTCACCCATTGTGTGTCTAAAAGGCAGGAAGTAACACAGGTGCAAGCAAAACAGTAACGAGGGCAACCGGCACTGGATCACCTAAATGTATTATTGGAAGTTGGAAACCCTCATTAATGTTTTGCTTGCACCTGTGTTACTTCCTGCCTTCACCACAAAGTGACACCTTACTCCAATATGGTCTGTGAAATCCAGAGAAGGCTGGAAATTTGAGTTTGTAAAAGTATGGAATTTTAACATTCAAAATGTGTAGTTGTTACTTGTTACTTGTAGGTAAACAGTAAAGTAACATTTTGTCCATTTCCTGTATATTCTCTGCATGTAGCAGATGAAGTGATGCTGAGTCATAGGTACTTTTCTGTCAGTTTTGGAAGTTTTCCTGAACACTGAACAACTGTCATGTTTACACTTAGCAATCCTGCAGTCTGTCCTTCAGGCTGGTTTTCAGCTGCTGTTTTTAAATCATTGTCCAACAAGCGCAATTGTTGATGTAATAACAATGTTTATAATAAAATTCAACATTCAAAAATGACAAAAAGATATTAGCATTGCATCAAAATAAAACATAAAAACTGGGAGAGGGAGGCAACAAAACAACACTTTTTACAGTCTCAAAAGAGACGCAAGTCAATTGTTCTCACAGAAAACATGGAATAGAGCCAAGCACAGAATAGCAGGGATGCACCGATTGCCATTTTCTTGGCCGATTCCGATTTCCGATTTTTGAATAGTCTGACTTTCCGATACCGATTTTTGCCGATTCCGATTTTTTTTTCTAAAAACAACAATTGACAGCTTACACAAACGTTTTTGTAACTTTGTTTGAAAATTAAGATTCATAGAACAATTCTTACATCTAATGGGGATCCAAATAAACAAATAAACAATTCTTATCATTTGCATGAAGTAGGACCATCTCACTCAAACACATCTCAAAATAAAAGTGTTCCAGGTTAGGCTACTGGACAGAGCTTTTTTGTGCAAATACAATGAATACAAAAATTAAATTAAATCCAATAGCCTATATGCCACAGCTACCATGCATTTACTTTTCCAAAAGAAAACAGGTGCAACAGAACATCAAAATGATCCATGGACAAGGAGTTTATAGACTGGCTCCAGACCAGTCCTCTTGAGTAGAGGGGAAATGAGTTTATGAGTTACAGTAACGATCTTCAGTCTGAATATCAGGCGGAGTTTACACACAGTCCGAAGTTTGGTATGCGTATTTTTATCTGCCATCCGGAAAAATATCATCACGCACAGAAAACGTTGCACTTGTGAGTCCGATGCATTTTTATTATTATGTCCGTTGTTCTCATGTCGTTCTATTTGCAATACGAAACAAATAGTCTCTCCTGTATCCACCACGTTGCAACATGAGTGACAGGCTGAGGCAGCAGCGCTGATGTGGAATGGAGAATGCAGGTCGGGGAATGGTTACTGGACACAATGCTCGCGTTCACCTCGCCAAGCCGGCTGTGCGCGGTGGCGGGTTGCTGGAGCACCGCTTCCCGGGGAGAGAGAGCAGAGAGAGAGGGGCCAGTGAGGTGAAGCGAGCCGCTCAGACTGGACTCCAGCCGAGCGGGACTCGGCCGCATCTCTGTCTCCACGGCTTATTTTCGACTTGCATGTGTGACAAACTGCGAGCTTTGTCTACTTCACTGACGGTGAAAAAAATCCACAACGAGGAAGGTATGCTGGCATGGGTGGTGTGGTGGCTGGGTGCCTGTCTCGGTGCTTTGGGGTGCGCGCACGTCATGTGAAAATCGGCTCACAGAATCGGCTATTTAGAGTGACCGGCGCAGATCACCGATCGAGGCCGATCACGTGAAAATCGGCCATTTCCGGTCACGTGCCGATCGATCGGTGCATCCCTACAGAATAGTCATTTGTTTAGCGTTCTGCCCTGTTCAATGTTGGTTCTTCAGTGCATTGACAGTCAGTTAAAAAGTAATCACAATAAAAAGATAAAGAATATAGTGCATTTAAGAAGGGATTTAAGAGTCATTGAGTAGGACACGGAACATTGCCCTCTTCAGTGTTTGATGCATTTAGTCTGTCAAAAATAATCACAATAAAAATGTACAATACATAACTGATAACTGGATGAATGTGTGTGTGTGTGTGTGTGTGTGTGGGGGGGGGGGTGATGATCATATCTAACATGTTTGCACATGTGTGTGTAGGGTGGATCTAATTCACAGGCGGATGGTGGTGGAGGAGAACGGTCGCACGCCGTCAGACACCAGTTCAGACAGCGCCCCCCGCAGGATCGTCCACCTCTACACGACATCAGACGACTACTGCCTGGGCTTCAACATCAGAGGAGGCAAAGAGTTCGGCCTGGGTGGGTGGGGGGGGAAGGGGTGGGGGGGTGGGTGGGGTGGAATGCCCTCGCTCCTCAATAGCAGAGACATGGCGATCGTAGCTTCAACAGGAGCTTTTCTTTGCGCTGTTCCTCCTCTTCGTGAAGACTGCCTTGTTTCCACGGGGCTCTGCCGGGGAGTTCGGCTTCTCACCTAAAAAACACCAAGACCCATATCAATCAATCAATCAATCAATCAATCAATCAATCAATCAATCAATGTTATATGTCCTGACATGTTTCGGCTGCCCCCTATAAACATAGCTCTGTTGTTTCAGAATTGGCAGGGAAGCACTATTTGCTGTGCTTTGGTTGTCACAAGGTGTCAGAGATGTAGCTATTTATTCAATTTGAACCTCACTGCATGTTGTAGTGATCATGACGTGATTAAAACACGCACACACACACACACACACACACACACACACACACACACACACACACACACACACACACACACACACACACACACACACACACACACACACACACACACACACACACACACACACACAAGTATGAGACAATGACTAATGAGACAACAACTAATGCTGGTATATTCCTGTAAAGTGAAACTGAAAAACTGAAAAAATGGTTTGTGACATGAAAAATCATATAAATGGTGTAAAGTCCATAACAGCTTTTAAAGTACACTAGATGAACAGGAAAACAGTTAATTATTATTCAACATTTAAATCCCCAAAACCCCAGGATCCTGAAGCGTAATTTTCAGACTAAGTGCAGCCTCCACAGACTATAGATCCTGTGCATTTAGCTTTTTTTATCATTCACTTCTAGTACAGACTTCACATTAAATTTTCAAAGACTTGTTCCAGGGTGGGACTGCAAGACAAACTGATCTAAAAACACATTAGGTAGATAAGAGATTATTCTGCTTACCTCAGCCACTTGTCCACCAGCATTTCAAAATCTGGCATTTCAGAATCTGGCCAGAGAGGCTCCTCAAACTCCTCATCCTTGGCACCGCCCTCCTCGCCGGTGAACTCCGCTCCCTTGTTCATCATCACCTGGTTCACTGTGTCTGCCAGGCTGCTGAACTCGCTCTTATAGAGACTGACAGGAGACATCATCATCATCATCATCATCATCATCATCATCATCAATCAAATGGTGTCAACAAATGCATCACGTGTTCAACATCAATCATCTTATCAATATGTGTCTCTCATCCATTACAATAATATGACAACACATACCACTGTGTCTAATAATATGACAACACATACCACTGTGTCTAATAATATGACAACACATACCACTGTGTCTGGGACTCCATGAACTGCCAGGCCAGCTCCGTCATGGTGACCTGGTCAGGAGTCTGCCCCAACAACACCATCTGCAATTCAGCACACACAGTGGCAGGATTACAGCTTCAATTCCCACTGTGGGAAGGTGCAATCCAATCAAATCAGTTATCAAACTCATAATAAGCACATTTAGGGCCCTATCGTTGTACGGCGCTATCGTTTGCGCTATCGTTTGCGCTGCATTTGCACGCCTCTTATTGCTATCTTCCCAGCGCACCATCCAGTTTTGCGCTGTGATGACACAGGTGTAGGCGTGGCCCAGGCGTGTCGGTGGGCCTCTAGCCTATCATGTGTCTCGCGCAAGTGTCATTTAGCGCTGTGGGGAGGATACCGTCGGTATGTGGCGAGCACAAAGAGAGGTTTGGGAGTTGCCCGTTCCAAAATAGGCGTTCCAGCGCAATGTGTTAGGAAAAAATCGCCTTGGGTGCTCTCAATTTTAACGCCAGGAAATAGCTGGTCTTAGCGCAAACGCAGACTTGATTGGATCCATTTACGCACGGCATGGATGTCACTCCACTCGCACCTGCACACACTCTTCTCTCCTCGGAATGCCACGTTGATTTTCAACTATTGCTTACATTACAGAAAAAACACACCTTGATTTGAAAATGAGAATTAGTTTGTCATGTTATATTAGGCTACATAATTCCCGACCATACAGGTCTGTGGTGTGAGGTAACAATAGATTGCTTTTGAGAAAGTTGCGACGGTGTTGTGCCAAGTTGCCTCTCCCCACCCTGGCCAGCCCAAAACATCCAGGGCACCGACCCACACCCACCCCACCACCAAGCCTGCATACCCGTCCAGCTCCCACCTGCTCGGGGGAGACCCCGATCCAGCACCCATACAGACTCCCCCCCGCCAGACCCTCGTCCCCCTAATCCAATTCAAAACGCATCATTTTTTTCGCACCTGTGTCCGGCCAGTACAGTAGCCTAACCTCTTTCCCTGCAATTGCATGCCACAGCGCGGATGGCAGCTGAAGTCCCTCTCGCCATCAAGCAGACAGTGACGGAAGCATGTGTCTTTATGTGCGCCAATGGGAAAATGACAATGAAATTGGTGGGATTCGATGTATATATATTAATAGAAACGAATAGAAAATAGCTGATTAATAAAATGTGTGCTGGTGGAACGAAATTCATCTTCTTCAAATAGAGCAGCATCACTCATCGCCTCTCAGTATAATACACAGGTGATTCACAGGTGGGCATGAGCACGTTTTTTGATTTATATGCATGACATTCTCACATCTCTCTCTCCCTCTCTCTCCCTCCCTCTCCCCATCTAGGCTATCTTTTCTCTTCCTCTTTCTCCCTCTCAGGAAGCTGCTGACGTGACGCTGTGGTTTTATGGGCATGACCACACCTCCACAATGCTTTTGGGCATAAACACGCCTATACAGAGATGTGCGCCGAGAAGACGCGAAGCGCAGCGGGCCGAAACGCCCACAATTAGGGCTTTGCGCGGCGCAAAACGGGCGCTAACGCAAAAATTACCGCCGTCGGGAAGATAGAGCCCTTAGACTCTACTCAGCAGTGACAGTGTACCCAGCCATGAACATCCATCCTTAAAGCAACACACCAATATTTTTGGGAGATTGTCCTATTTGCCATATTCTCAATAGTGAGACGAGAAGATAGATAGGGCATCTATCACCTCGTTTTACTATCGGGAATATGGCAAATGGGCCTTTTTCACAGCAGCCATTTTATGTCTAAAAGGCAGGAAGTAACACGGGTGCAAGCAAAACATTAACAAGGGTTTCCAACTTCCAATCCATTTAGGTGTTCCAGCGCTGGGGCCTGTGTTACTTCCTGCCTTTTAGACACAAAATGGCTGAGGTGAAAACGGGGAATAGGCAAATTTCCCAAAATGTTCCCTTAATTGATTCAATCAGGTTCTCCCACGTTTCCACAGAAACATTGTGACAAACAAACACTGCAGACAAAACAATGTACATGTCCAAAAATACAAAGACAAATAAATCCCCAAAGAAAAGAAAGATGGAAGTCAGATTTGACTGCAGAAGAAAAAGTTGAGTGTTAAGCGAATACCCACCTCCCGCTGGCTGAGTTTACGCACAGGCCGGGTGGGCTGGGGTGAGCAGTACCGGGGCTCCACGCCTCTGTCTGCTGGGGAGCGGCTCAGCTCCTCACAGCCCAGCGGGGCTCCCAAGATCAAGCCCTCCGCTCCCAAGATCAAGCCCTCCTCTCCCAAGGTCAAGCCCTCCGCATCAGCCTGAACACAGAGGGACAGTGGGGGCATGTTAGGGGCAGCTCACTTTTTTTTTAAATGCAGGGAATTTTATTAAATTGAATGTAGTTTTTATTTCAGTCGAACTTTCGTGTATCGTGAAATATTAAAAATGGCTTAAGATTACCTGTTCCAGCCATATTAGCATTTCTTGTTCCACCATAGGAGTCAGTTTGAAGGAACCATCAGCTGCTAGATTGCCACCAGCCGGAGAGGGGGGACAGTCAGCGGGGGGGCAGGGGGGACGTCTGTCCTCCACCTGGCTGCTGGGGTGTTCCACCTAATGGAGAGGCACAGCATAAGAGAGCTATCCGACCAGATGGTGGTGCTATATAACAAGAATGGCTCAGTTATGCTCCATTTTCGTACGAAAATAAACATGTCTGTTTCAAACAATGCAACCGTCATGGCCCACATACTTCCACGTATTTCACGTTGGTATCATGTTAAGCAATACATCCACTAGTAGGCAGTAGAGAGCCAACATGTGTGTGTGTGTGTGTGTGTGTGTGTGTGTGTGTGTGTGTGTTACTCTTCTGTTTCATCCGTATCCGTAAGCTTTCAGAAAACGTGCAGAATTCCGCAAGAAATTAACACACAGTATGGCAGTATGGACAGAAGGCTCCATCTGTATCCATATTTAATGTTGAGCATAATCACAAGGGCAACTTCAGCCCAGGACCACGTGCGTCAAATAGCAGCAAACAGGTGACCTCAGACAGACAGACAGACAGACAGAGTGACAGACAGACAGACAGACAGGCAGACAGACTGACAGACACACAGACTGACAGACAGACAGACAGACTGACAGACACACACACACACACACACACACACACACACACACACAGACAGGCTGACCCACACACACACACACACACACAGACAGGCTGACCCACACACACACACACACACACACACACACACACACACACACACACACACACACACACACACACACACACACACACCGACAGACAAGGGTCTTTAGGTAGTGTAGGGCTGCTCGATTATGGCAAAAATCATAATCACGATTATTTTGATTGATATTGAGATCACGATTATTTAACACGATTATTCATTGACATTGAGAACATCATGAATTTATTGAGCATTGACACTGGCTTTTCTTTTTAACATTGGATGTCTTTGTATATATATAAATATGATATAATTGAAAATAAATAAATAAATAAGTGAAAATAAATAATAAAAGTGCAAAGATTTAGAAATAAAATAAAAACTAAAATAAATATACAGTACATGTAGGCCTACTATGTTGCAGTGAACTGCCACAACCAACTGCAACTATTAATCTACATTCAATTTGTTGGTAAACATCTGAACTAGTAGTCCTTAAACCTCAAATCTAACCAAATGAGAACGCTATTGAGTAACGTTCGTTTACATTACATTAAATTACTCATTTGGCAGATGGTTTTTATCCAAAGCGACTTACGTTTAGGTTCACAATAGGCTATTGTTAATGTTTATCTGTGAGCTCGTTAGCTGTTGAATATGCGGTCGCATTGTAAAGAGTGTCCTGAATCGATGACACTTTGCGGTGGCAGGAGTAACTGGGGCTTTGTCTTTTTGTTCGTTTAGCGTTTATTGCTTGGTCATAGACCACTTTGTGAGTGGATTTCAAGTGATTAAACAAAGAGGGAGAGGTCGTGTTACGGGGTGCAGCCACGACCGCGCATATCTTGACAGGTGGGTCAAAACTCGCATCGCAATTCTGTGCTGTATATTCGCGTCACACATCAGTTACACATCAAGAGCGATGCGATACAGCACGGAATTGCGATGCGAGTTTTGACCCACCTGTCACAGCCACAGACTTGGAACAAACAGTGCAAGATATGCGCAGTGTAAGGACCTTTAAACTCGGCGAAACCATAGTGTTTCCACCCCACATATGTTGTTTCACCTCTCTTCTCGACCAGCGGCTCTCTTTCTGTGACTTCTGTCATTTATTCTTGTGCTACCACGGAAATAAGCGGGGAGGAGAAACCTCCCGTGGCTCTTCACACGACAGTCATTCACAACTCGAGCTGGTGTGCTTAGGGGGAGGGGCCGAGCAAAAGAAGGGGTGCGCTTGATTTAAAACACAAGACAGAACGAGAGAGACAAGAGCCGCAAAATCGTTTGATGTCGATTATCTTGTTTTCATAATGGTGGACAGCCCAAATCGTAATCTAGATTAAAATTCGATTACTCGAGCAGCCCTAAGGTAGTGTGAGCTCACCTTGATGCAGGAGGTCCCAGAGCTCCTCTTGGAGGCCGGCTTGGAACATGTCTGGGGAGGATAGCCCTCCCTCTCCACCTTCTTCTTCAGACTACTGTTCCACCTGTTTTTTATGCCGTTGTCCGTCCTGGGAACAAAACATCATCCATTCATAACAAAACCTTCATGCATTCATTCATATATTCGATAGCTGTGCCATCGCAAAAGAGCCAAGAATAACTGAGACGAACTGAGAGGGCAATCCTCACTGACACATCACACCCTCTCAATACTGAATATCAGTTTGTTACCACCAAGACAGAGGTACAGGGCACCGTCTCTGCAGACTTCCCGTGCCCAGAGATCTTTTATAACTTCCAGTATAGCTCTGCTAAATAAACTCTGAAGACATAGAGTGCGTTTACATGCACACCAATAAACTGTTTATTAGCGGATTTCTGAGTTACCTGATTATTCAAGTGGTCACGTAAACAGCATAAACCGATAAGCTTTATCCGTTTATGGTCATAAACGGGTTATGAATAAACCGATAAACACACCTAGGTTTCTGGGCAATAATCGGTCTTCTCTCTGCATGTATACAGCATAACCAGCTTTCTTTCGGGTTTATAGATCTGCGCATGTACACGTTGCGGGAGAGAGAGACAGCTGGAGACGCGCGCTGCTCACTCACTCACTCACTGGCCCCTTTCTGCTTCTTCTCCCCGGCCATGGCGCACCACAGCCGGCTTGATGAGATGAAGGCGAGCAGCACGGAGCTCCTGCAACAGGCATTTCCCGACCTGCTGCCTCCCCGTTGCTGCACTGCTATGTTGTAATGTGGATACAAGAGATGACGAATATTTGTCTCGAATTGCGAATAGAACGACGCATTAATAAAACGCATTGGACTCAGTGTGCAAGCCGTGATCTGTGTGTGACGGGTTTTTTCAGATGACGGATTAAAAAGATTTATACGAACAAAACGTAGCCTACTCAGCTGTTCAAAACACAAGTTATCCGCCACTAAATACCTTAATTCTCTCCGTTTTCTGACAGCTATTTAAATTCAGTTGGGTCAAGATCTGTATCGTTCATGTTATTTGACGTGCTTCAGTCGCCTGCCTGTCTCTGTGCGCTATGCTTGCATGGTAAAGTTGGAAATATATGACAGATTCACACTTCCAAAGCGACGCCTCCCGACAACGAGATACAAACTAATTTTCACCTGAACCATCCTCCGAGCCGGACAAAGAAGTAATGAAAATGTGATTTTGCATTTTGCAACTTCTTTTGTTGTTTTATTGAGGAATTACCGCTGCCTTCTGGAGAGAAATCCGACTAATTGACTGAATCATGTAAACCCGGATTTTTCCTATTGTCGGATTATTAAAGTGCATGTAAATGCAGAAATCAGATTATTGCCATAAACTGATTATTCTCAGTTATCCGTTTATTGTCTGCATGTAAACGCACTCATTGTAATATCTAATCATTTTTCACTAGGGTTGGTGTGAAACACTTTGTGATCAAATATTTGTTGTATCTGTCATAACTGTTTGTATTGTATTGTACTGTACTGTATCTTGTCTGTACTGTATCTTGTCTGACTGCTACAGACGCAAAACGATTTTCCAAAACGAGAAATAAACTAACTCCTCTCTCCTCCTCCTTTACCTGCCAGGCAGCAGCTTGGCTATTTCGCTCCAGCGGTTTCCCAGGTTGTGATGGGCCTCGCAGATGATGCGGTCCTCCTCGCTGGTCCAGCAGCTCTTTATCAGAGCAGGGTTGAGGTGGTTCAGCCATCGCTCGCGGCACCGCTTGGTGCTACGGCTGCCCAGGTGGTCGGCTATGTCCCGCCACGCTCCAGTCCCAAACTGAGCCACCAGCTCCATCAACTGCAACACAGCACAGCACATTGTTATAGACTTACCCAGAAGGCCCTGCACTTCCTGCTTTGTAGGTGTAAAAGTAGGGATGCACGATATATCGGCAATCATATCGGTATCGGCCGATGTTAGTCATTTTTTAACATATCGGTATCGGTCCGATGTTGCAATGTTAA
Organism: Poromitra crassiceps; assembly: GCF_964638095.1. Lineage (NCBI taxonomy): Eukaryota > Metazoa > Chordata > Actinopteri > Beryciformes > Melamphaidae > Poromitra > Poromitra crassiceps. The sequence goes on from NC_139647.1 coordinate 21,646,399, forward strand.
TATCGGTTATCGGTATCAGCCAAATTCTTCACATTGAGATGAAATAATGCAGTAAATCTATGATTTATGGGCTTTTACAAATGTTTTTGAAATAAAGAAATGCATTACTTTTTCAAATTCAGTGTTTACATGTGTTTTTCAGTATGTACAACATTTTATTATCATAGAAATGTGTTTTTATACAGATCATATCGACATCGGTAAATATCGGTTATCGGCCATAACAGCAATGTTAATATCGGTTATCGGCATCGGCCAAAATTTTCATATCGGTGCATCCCTATGTAAAAGGCAATGGGATTTTTGTATGGGGATTTCAGTTAAACGCATGAAAGGTCTGTGGTTAGCAAAAGTTTATGAAACAGCAAAGTTTGTGTTCAGCAAGATAAGCTTCACAAATGAGGACCACTTCTATGACTTTGAATGTGAATGTGTTTTTTTTGAGAAAAAGCTATTTAACTGAAATCCCCATACAAATATCCCATTCACTTTGACACATAAGTGCTAGCGTCTTCTGGACTCATTCCTGCCGTACTCTATTACCTATTAGTAGGTTATAGTAGGGCTGGGCGATATGGACCAAAGATCATACAGCATCTCTGTATCTTTAGGCTGAATGGTGATACATGATATCTGCACGGTGGCTCAGTGGTTAGCACTGTCACCTCACAGCAAGAAGGTCATGGGTTTGAATCCCCACCCCGGTCCTTTCTGTGTGAAGTTTGCATGTTGTCCTCGTGTTTGCGTGGGTTTCCTCCCACAGTCTAAAGATATGCCGTGTTTGTGTACTATCGCAATGTAATCTAAAATGTATTGGTGCTTTCACAAAATATTGACACAATGAGATTTTTGCTAAATAATCTTCAGTAATGTAGATATACTGTAATGACTAAGTGGGTAAAGGCAAATAATAGAACAGCTAGAACAGTCTGATAAGTTCACTGTAATGCAGCCTTTAAAAGCAGGAAAATACAACACTTATGTCATATCACCATATTACAAATAATATAATATTGATATATTGCCCAGCCCTAGATTATAGCTTCATAAATGTCAAAGTTTGCACAACAGTGATGTGAGCATTACGGCCCCGAGGTGAGGTGAGCTGTGCTTTTACCATTTTGTCTTCCTCCTTGGTCCAGCGTCGTTTGGCCACATTTGGATGAAGGGTCTCGAGACACTTCCGCGGACACTCTGCCTCTGTCCTCACATTCTGAAAGGAAGCAGGAAGCATAGACCGTATAAATATATGGACGTCGGTTCGACCGGAGAAAACGCTTTGCACATGACGATGCCAGACCAAGAACAGCCACATCCACAACTGTGGAGTGGGCGTGGCTTCGAAGGTCTGGAGCCAGGCTAGGAAAATGACAGTCAGAGAGATTTTGCTGTAAGCTCACCTCCTTTTTGCTGCATTTAGATGCGTGTCCCGCGTTGGGTCTGCCGTATGGGCTCCCTCTAGACGCGTGTCCCGCGGTGCCTCTGCCGCCCTCCAGAAACATAGGATCCAGGCAGCTGGACTGGCCCTTTATACTGAAGGAGACACAAACACAGATAATGGACTATAGAGATTGCTTATTCCAGGCTCCGCCAATAGCAAGAAATGGTACTCTTCTGGTCTCCTAAATGGGCGTGGTCAGCTCTCCCCTTGAAGTGTGGTGCTGACCTAGCAAGCTAACTTGAGCTAGAGATCGTGAGCTCCCAAAACTCCACACACACCACACACATATAAACACGAGCCTGCCTTGTTAGCTCAATCTAGTTCTCACTAAGATATCCACTGATTTTTTTTTAGCTGCTACAGGTACAAACTTCACATGTAGCTTTAGCTCATCGCTCCCTGCGTGAGCTCTGCCTCCTGTTGCCAAATCTCGTGAGTTTGTTGCTGAGACAGAGACAGGTCTCCAACAAAGTTAATTTTCTCCTGATCTGTCTGTCTGAAAAATGCCATTTTAGTGTCAGAATGTAATGTGAATTATGTGGATTGTGGAAAATGGGCCCAATATTTACTTTGTTGACTATGGGGTGAAAGAAACTCCCAACATTATCGTTTGAAATCCTCTTTAAATAAATAAAAATCGTTCAATAAAAGACACAGCACAAAGATGCTGTATTTCATAAGACGTGGGTAGCTTTCATGTCTTACATTGGTGTCAATATTTCTGCTATTCTTACAAGAGGGTTTGAATATAGGTCCGTACGACCTATGTGACGCCTAGTAATTCACTTTTTCTTTTCTTTTTCCGCTCTTTCATTTTGTCATTCCTGAGTCATATGCCTGTTTGAATGAGCTGAGCTGTCTATGTTGTTTTGGTTTAGTCCCCATCCCTCCAATCCCCCTCCCTATGCCCCCCCCCCCCCTCACTATTGTTTTTTGTCTGTGAGTTGCTGTTACTTCCAATATTGTAAACAAAAAAGAAGAAAAAGAATGTAAAGCAATAATCAGAGTGAGAATGCAAACACAATATCCAGTGTATTGGAGGTACAACAAAAACAATAAACAACCAAAGTTAGAAAAAAATAAAATAAAATCAGTTTGACAGTAAATCCGCTTTTTAAAAAAAAGGAAAAAGAAGTACCTGTTTAGGCACCGGTATCGTTTTAAAAGTATTGTTTTAGCACCGGTATCGGAAAAATACGATAGGATACCAATCCCTAGTTGTGTGTCAGACTCACCAGGTCCTTGGTCTCCAGGTGATGCTGCTCATCATCACTGCTGGTATGATTTCACACTGACTGCTGGAAGAAGAAACAACAGTTATTCACACACAAAACAAGACTGTGAGCAAAATTGCATGCAAAGACAGGGTTTCCTTTCAAATATACAGCTGCTAGGGCTGGGCGATATGGACATCATCAAACTCAAATCAACTCTCAATAACTGTCAAACGAAATGAATGACTTGAAAACGGTTTACATTTTTTAATGCTACAAAGCTGGTTGAAAATCAGAGTTTAAAGATTGCTTCGTTTGAGGATGATGAATTTGTTTTCTCTCTGCCGAGCATTGTGTGTTGTTGAAATGTGATGATGACGGTGGTGCTGCAGCAGAGACAATTGGAACACACACACACGCACACACACAGGCACACACACACGCGCACATGCACGTTTGACACAACACACTCATATACAAGTGTATATAAACACATATAGGCTAGGCCTATTCTATGTATTACACTGTATTTCTTTGCTATTCTTCTACATACAATTGCATTGACTGTTTCTCCTACTAGACAGGACAGGACTAGACTAGACACTTTGAAAGTGTAACACAACTGCTGCTACAACTCCATTAAACTTTCAAACTTGTGTGTGTAACGCTACATACATGGCACAACAATCAAACATGCTCCAACATGTCTGACAACATTCATGTTGGCAGTTGCTGGAGAATGTTTGATTGGTGCGCCATGGGCTCAACATGGACAAACAATGATTCAACATGTTGAATCTGACCCAACATCTCCAAACAAGGACACACAGCCCCATGTCACACCAAACAAACATCTTGATAATTAACGTTCTGTAACGAACATTATAACTGTAGCCGAGTGTTCGGGTCCGGCATATTACTTGACACTTTGTTAACAAAACAGCAAAAGAGAGAGAGGCTGTAACGTTAACAAACGCTGGTCTTTGCACACACAGTCCGATTGTTTTCATATGCGTGTTTTTTAATCCGTCATCTGAAAACACAGACGGGTCCCAGCTCGCAAAAATATGTTGACTGATGCGAAAAACGCAGAAAATCGAACCTCGTCCGAAAATGACGAACGTAATAGACCCTTTTCATGGGGGCCATTTTGTGTCGAAGAGGCAGGATAAACACAGGTGCAAGCAAAACACTAATGAGGGTTTCCAACTTCCAATCATGGAAGAAGGAAACCCTCATTAGTGTTGTGCTTGCACCTGTGTTTATTCTGCCTCTTCGACACAAAATGGCCCCGTGAGAAGGGTCTATTGTCAGACTCGGTGTGTCAATGATGACACAAATGAGGTCATATTCTTTTTTTTTTTCGTGCATCAATTTCGGAAGAAAATACGGACTTGGTGCCTCAGAGAGACGACGCGACAATGTCGTCGAACAGATGCTTCACAGTTCCCCCAACACGACACACAACTCTCTGACACATACAGTTACCTAACATAGGCTAACTGAGCTAACCGCTAACCATTACTGAAATTACGCAGATGAAAGACCCATATTTCGCACGACGAACGTTATAAGGAAACTGAGCTAACCACTCAACCATTACTTAAATTACACACATAAAGACCCATGCTAACTAGCTAGTGAACATTTGTGATTTTACCTGTCGATGTAAACAGTCTAGTCTAGTAGAAATTTCTTGGACCCAGAAATGTTGTTTCCTATGAACTTTTATGATTGAAATGTCATCTATAGGCTTAGTGGATGAAATTCAACTTGGTTGCTAAAAGTTGCATGTTGGGCAATTAGATTAATTAGCATAATGAGCTAATTAATGGTCACAAACAGGAAATGGCTATAATTCTGCTTGTTGTTGACTTAGAAAGGTGATCTAAGAGTCTAAGTCCATGTTTGTGATGTCCAGAAATTCATCTGTTACCATGGTGTAGTCATGCAACCATTCCTCATAAGCATCATTTCCATAAATTATGGAAAAATTGGGTCAAAATCAGGATTTTTTTTATATTTTTCACTTTTAGTCAACTTAGAAATGTGATCTTGTCTAAGTCTATCATAGTTTTGATGTCCATAAATTAATCTCTTGCCTTTCCTTGCTAAGAGTTGGGTTTTGCGCAATTTGTGTCCCTTATTAGCTAATTATCAAGTAAAGAAGAAAAACTAAAATCGCCACAGACTTCCCAAAGCACTTTATTTCAATGATAATGTACCATATAGTACATATAAAATATAGGAATGTCTAGCCTCATTGTCATGCACTTGAATTTGTATATTAATATAATAAGAACACCATATTTAATGAAACAGGTGAAAATTCAATAATGGTAAAAAAAAAAGGGCCCAAGTTAGCTTATTTGAAAGATATAAACATGTAGATTGAAATCACAGAATACAAGAAACAGCAATAAGTGCATTTAAAGTTGACTTAGAACAACCACAACCTTACACTCAATGGCCTTCACCCTCTTCATCATCTCTCTCCTCATTCCCTTCAGCCTCCTCATTTTCTATGTCTTTGTCTTCATGTATTGTGAACGGGTTGCAGCAGCGGACCTCCTCCTTCACACTTGCAGTAGTCAGTGCAACTGAAACCTGCAGCATGGCAGCTGCAGTTGTTTTGGCTGCAGGCCTTCAATGCACTGCAGCTGCAGCTGGTGACGTCAAGCAAATTAACTGGAGCCACTGCTTGGGTGGAAACGGCGGGCATGACATGGCGGGCCCCTCCTTTCGCAACCTCCCACCCGAATTTAGTGATGTCTCTACAGGTGGTTCCCTCTGATCTGCAGCCTTCCACAACATTACCTGGAGATGTGAAGCATCATGTTGACATCAGTTGGAGGAAGCTAAGTTCAGGTGGCTTTTTCCTCCGTCTGTAGATCTGGTAGTGAGCGTTATTCATCGACTTGGCCTTTTTCTGCCCATAGAGTGTGAGGAAGAACTCAGTTCCTGTATCTTTTAGGTCAGTGTGAGTGGCATCAGGTTCCCCAAGCACTGTAGTAAGACCAGGGATGGTACTTCCTTGAAGTACTTTCAGTGCAGATACCTTGCCCTTTCCACAGGGGTAGGAGACAGTGTCACATCCCGACATCCGACATCCCCAGGAGACACTGACATTTGTCACCCAACGCCCTAACTGTGGCATTTATGTTGAGGATTGTGCCATCCCACTTCTCCATCTGCACTACTGATTGAATGTCAGCCTTCGACGTCCTGTACACTAACAGGACAAATACATCAGTGTCATCACTTAGGATACGTATGCTAGGTGCCCCTGCTGCAGCTGCTTGCAGCATGTAGCTAACGAGGGTGATGTCAGCCTCCTCATGTTTGACGAGGCAGTCCTTCTGGTTCACAAGCAGGATCTTATCAGCAGTGAGGTCATATGTGCACAGAAGATGTGATAGTTGTGCCTTGTTTGATCACTCTTCATCACTGCCTCTCGACCTGGAAGCGGTGTGTTGATTCTCAGCTTGTACTCAGCTGCACCAACTCCTGCTCGTCTTCTTCTCTCATGATCTTTGGAACTGGGCTCATCATTGTAACGGTCAAAGATGACAAGGGTCTCATCAACTCCAGCTGCAGTATAGGCATTGGCGAGGCGTGCTTTGATGCTAGATGAAATGTTGCTGATCGTACCTGCCACAGGCCAGACAATGTGGTAGAGCAGCTGACTTGCATCAACTAGGACAACATTGGCAAGTGGAGCATTTTTATCAGGTACTCCCACTTTCCTGACAAGGACAGACTTGTCACCCTTTCTCAGACAACCAAATTCATCGATGAGTGATGGTGGAACAGGGCTGAGCTCATGATCAAAAACATCTTTCATTTCTATGCCGCGCTGCTGGCCCACGACTAAGAGTCGAGCAAAGAGGGGGCTCCATGTCGTAGATGGGCTTGCCTTTAACAGTCATCGCTTTCTTCATCACCTCCATGGTTTTGACTCTCCTCTCAATGGTGCTATGGAAGCCTTCTGGGAGAGACTGCAAAATCTTTACTCTGCTGTTCACCAATCTGAAGAGCATTCTGCACATTCACACAGTCTGCAGCCACCTGTCCATTCACAATGTTGTACAGGATTTGCTGATTCTCTTTCAAGGGATGAGAGTGTTTCTGGAACTCCTCCATGATTTTCTCACGGTCCCTTTGATCCAGCGCTCGTCTTCTCTCACCTTCCTCCTTATGTTTGACGCACTGACTTCCAGGGGGGGCTGGTGTGTCCTGACTTATGTACATTTCTTCCACTGTCTGGGAAAGATGGGAACAAATGGGATGGGAATTGATCCACACTGCAACTTGCTCTTCATTGGTTGAGATGCCTTTCAACCCACCTTGTCCTTTCCCTTGTTTAATGTAGGTCTCCTCCCCAAACTGGTCAGCAGGTACAGCAGTTCCACCGTTAGAGTGGCAGCAGACGTGAGCTCCAGCTAACAGGTCCTGCTTGGCCTCATGTGGAAGATTCTGCATAATCCTGAGGTACCAGGTTATGTATCATGCATAATTATGGTGCCCAGCAGCAAAGAAGTACAGGACCATCTGCTTGAGGCAGTGTTGCTGTAGGAGGAAGTCTCCCTCTCTCTCTGCACGAAGAAAATGAAGTGCGATGAAGGTGGGACGAATCAGACAGTCCACCTAGAGCCTGCATGTAGGGTGCTCACATGCCTTGTCCAGATATTCTGCGATAGCAGGATCAGTTTGCGGCCCACCTTTTAGACAATCATGGAGAAGGACAGCCACAAGAATCCGATATGCACGCAGTGCATTTGTCCAGGATCTGCCATTGAGAATGTTGGCGATGCCACTACAAGCAGTGCTTCCATGCCAGAAGCCTTCATCAATGTTCCAATGCAGCCAAGGAATGACATCAGGATGGATGATGACAGACTTCCAGCGCACTGGATGAGACATGCCACGACGTAGAGCTGCAGGTCCAGTGTGGTGTGTGCATAATTCATGCCAAAGCTCCTCAGTGATTTCTCAAGGTAGACAAGGGTTGTCAGGTTCCATGACTTAGTTTTGGAAATAAATGAATTGCTGGACATCCAAACATAGGCATAGACTCTTAAATAACCTTTAAATGGACTAAAATAAAAATACAGCTATTTCCTGGTTTCGGACTAATTATTACACAATGTATGCAAATTATACTAATAAAGAAAGGTTGCATGATTTAGTTATGGCAAGAGATTGATTTCTGGACATCAAAACATAGACTTAGACTGTAAGAGAATCTTTCTAAGTTGACTGAAAGTGAAAAAACCTAGCCATTTACAGGTTTTGACCACATTTTTACATAATTTATGCAGATTATGCTAATGAGGAAAGGTTGTATTCGCACACCATGGTAACAGATGGATGTCTGGAGATCACAAACATGGACCTAGACTCTTAGATCGCCTTTATAAGTTAACTACAAGCAGAATTATAGACATTTCCTGTTTTTGGTGATTAATTAGCTCATTATGCTAATTACGCAAATTGCCCAACATGCAACTTTTAGCAACCAAGTTGAATTTCATCCACGAGGCCTATAGATGACATTTCAATCATAAAAGTTCATAGGAAACAACATTTCCGGGTTCACTATAGGCCATATAGGGGTTTCTACTAGACTAGTCTGCTCGTCAACAGAATCCACCATCATCATCGCAATCTGCTCTGCTATTTCGTTCTTCACGGAGATGCTCTTCTGTACGTCTACTGCGGTGAAGAAACAAACTGCAACTACCAGTGCTGAACTCTGAGTGACGTGACGTGAGTTCAGGAGTTCTTGACCTCCAATCAGGTAACGCCCCTACACGCATTCATCACGTGACACACACGTATGCGCATGCGCACACGTCCCGCACACATACCTTCGCAGTAGGCGATATTTTTTTTTGGATGATGGCGAAGGCATAACCCGCCCCTCTCTGCCTCTGATTGGCCTAGCGTCAAACTTCCATCCAAACCATTCGCTTGGCTATCCTGCATTACATCTCTGTTACAGTCTGTGGTCAGACCGTCAGACTCAGTGGATCAGACTGACAGACACAGACAGACAGACAGACAGACAGCAGCCCCGCAGGGCGTACATTACGGTACTGCGTCAGCACGTATGGGTTACGCTGCCAGGAAGTGTTCAAAGCACAGAGCGCCAGCAGGAGCCTTCCCCACCATGGACCTATTATAACTCATATTATAACTCAATGTTCCCGACCAAGTCTGTTTGGCGAGCTAGCCCGTGACAAGATGTAAGTAGATATTTCAACTGTGTATGTGAATGCTGTTTTTAGTTGCGTTGGTTCCTGGCATTGCACAACGGAGGCAATACATGCGGTATGTTAGTCTGTCATACATTAAGATCCGCTGGTCTCATGCTCAATGCTATGTGGAAATGCAGTTTGAGAAATTACATTGTTTTATAATGCTGTGCTTTGCTTTGTTTTCTGTTTTTGTGTAGGAGATCTGTCACTGTGTTTTTTAGAGTTGTTAATGTAATAAACTAGTGTTTTAAAGCTGATTTGCCAACCAGACCTGTGTCAAAATAAACCACAGTGAACTGAGAAAAGTGAATTTACTCTGCGTCTTACTTTCTGGAAAAGCCATTGGCATTGGGCAAGTGTTACATTATTGTTGCTAGCGGGAAAGAGGTAGGCAGGGATGCATTGTTGTTGAGCACATGGCATAGACACGCAGTTGCTGCACTAATAGAGACAGAGTTGACATAGTTCACACTTTCTCACACACACCCATGTGGAACGACTCACGAGACTGAGGTGGGTTGTTGTTGACTTGAGCACTTTATTATAGCCTAGCTACAGACACGGAGTTGCCACGCTAATAGAGTTGATGATATAGTTCACAGTTTGTCTCACGTGCATCTTCTTTGAAAACAGAGAGAGATATGGCTGAAATGATTGCAGTCCACACCGCTGCTCATCCAGCTTCTCGGCATCCAGGCAGCGAGGACTACCTGTGTGTGAATGCGAGCCACCCCAACGCCGTGCTACAGGTAGGCAGGACGAACCTCCCGCTCTAAACACGCTCTAATGGGTCTACTATTGGGTCATGTTGGAATAAAAACACTGGTTGTATTGTAGCGATGTGGGTTTTGGGGTAAATGTGGGATTGTGTTGTATTACGGGGTTTATGTTGTGTGCTAGATTGCTAGTTTCCTACAGAACATGAACGCACCAGAGAGACAGGTGGGGTGGTATTCTCTTCGGGGATTGGTGGAGGGGAGGGAAGCCATTTTGGAGGTGTGTGTAAGGAAGAGGGAACGTGAGTCTGCTGAGGGCGTGCGGGTGGATGGAGGCTGGTGGTCATAGCCGATAGTGACCCAGTGTAATGGAATAAACGCACAGAATTGCAAGCCAAGTATTCGCCTCCTCTCCTCCTTCATTAACGGTCCCGGGAGCGGATCGTTACAGTATCGACAAATATGCACCATTACTACTACAAAATAATAAAATATATTTGGAAAAAGACCGAAATAATAAGTTAAATCAAGCTCTGTAGAGGAGCAAATTCAGCGTTTCAGCCCGCCTGAAAAAAAAACGGCACAACAAAAAATCGTCACTCCTCGCCTTTAAAGTCGAGCTGAACCCAAAAATGACTTTTCTTTTCTTTTAGTTCAAATACCTGGGTATGCAGCAGTGCACCTATTTAATAATGTATGCAAAGAAAATCACAACAATCTAATTTCTTTCGTTTTTCACACTTTTTCACATCAAAAGTTCATTTTTCAAGATTTCATTATTGATAACAGTAATTTGCTGACGTCACCCAGTACTATCAAATTTCTACCCCATTTCAACCAATCATATCACGACATGCAGCTGTCAATCAAATCTTCATTTCAGGATAATTTTCTCTTCCAAAAGAAAGAGAAAATTGCGCCTAGTGCCTGTCATCTGGCAGAATTCCTATCCCATAAACCAGTGGTTCCCAACCTTTTCCAACTCAGGGCCCACTTTTATGTCTCAAAAATGTTCGCGGCCCACCTCCGACCCCATAAATACAAAGGCCATATAATGCGTTCTCAGAGCACTTTTTTATTGAAAATTGAACATAAAGGACTGAACTGAATACAGGAGAAACATGTTGGAAGCTCCACAGTCACTAACACAGCACCTGTAACATGTTGCAACACCTTCAGTATTACAGTTTTCAAGGAGCTGTCCACACACACACACACACATACACACACACACACACGCACACGCACACACACACACACACACACACACACACACACACACACACACACACACACACACACACACACACACCAATCATTCAAGGAGCTGTCCATCAGCACCACACAGATGTCAGAAATGACAAGCAAGGGGCTGTCTGTAACAGGCTAATTAACAAATGATTAATAAATAACGGTATCCTTCAACAATGGAAAAATGCATTCTCATAACAATTTGACATCCAATATCAGATCCAAACAAAATCCAAATATCAGAAGAAAGCCCATTAAATCGATAGGGTTACAAATAAACACAAACCCAATATAAAGATGATGTAAAGATTAAACTTCAATTCAAGCAAAAGCAATAACATCAAAGAAACAAAAATCATACTTTTTCAAGTATGATTTTTCAAAATCTTTAAAAAAAAAATTGAAAAAAAAATTTTTTTTTGATTTTTTTTTTTTCAAAAATCATACTTTTTTGGAAATGATTTGGCGGCCCACTTGCAATACCTTCGCGGCCCACCAGGGGGCCGCGGCCCACAGGTTGGGAATCACTGCCATAAACTAACTACTAACTTGGCCAATTGTTAGAAACATGAACAAAAAACAAAAACTATAATCTCAAAGAATGCAAAGAAATGTAACTGGCTCATTAAAACGCGCATTCCAGGGATATCGTATTTACAGCAGTGATAATGGCGCGCGCATCCGAGAGCTTGGTTGTCAGGGGTTGCACTTCGGAGATTCCAGGGCGATGTGCTGCACTCTCCGCTCGGCAACCCGAAGGCAGCTGGCTGCCTGCGGCTCACTGAGCTCCACTCCTCCCATCAAAAGGCTCTTCCCGGGGGGAGCGCCACAACACACTGAATCCCACTCGATTTGGAGGCGGAACACGCCAGGATTGGCCAAAGCCCAATCCAGTCCCCAGAATTGTCAAATAAAATCATCGACATGATACTATGACCCGCCTCTCAACCTGATACTATGACCCGCCTCTCAACCTGTCATCTTAGACAAACTATGTTTTCAGTCTGAAACGGACTCATATGCACGTGACAAACGGGTTCAGTTCGACTTTAACTCATTGAGTGCCAGCCACTTTTGGAGAACGGACGCTCCCAGTGCCAGAGTTTCAGAGCGTTTTCAGTGATTTCTCGAGGCCCACAGAATATTGTGTGATATTACTATGTAAACACTGAACACGCACAAAGAACGATGAGACTCTATTCTATCATCTGCAAAAAAAAGTTTATTGATCCCATTTTCCGTTCTTTAGTTATGAGCCGGAGAAGATAGCTTGATTCATCCAAAAACAGCAATTTTTTTCTAGAAGCTGAGATAATTGGCCTTTTGTGAAATTAAACATTTCAAGCACATCACTGACTCTGAAGCTAATCTTTTCTAATGTAGTCACACCTCAAAAATAATTTCCTTCAATAAAACAGTGAAGGCCAGGGAATTCTGTTTGGCAGAATAATATTTTTTAGCTACAACCAACAGCGCTGGCCCCTGCGTGCGCTGCTGGTTGCAGCTTCTTGCTGGTCTTGATTTGCTGCTGGTGGGCATCGGATATTCTGGCTTGCGTTTGTCAATCCTGTCCTGCTGCCTGGGTCTGTCTGGGTGTTGCGCGCTGCTCTGCGTGCCCCCCCGCCCCGCCCCGCCCCGCCTCAACTGCACACTCCTCCTCCTGTCTGTGGTGGCTCTCTGCTGAGTTTGCTGTGCGCACAGTGAAGGGACATCGACATCCTGCTTTTTTACAGCGTTCCGCGTGTGTTTGTCACCGGCAACGATGCTTCCAGTTGAGAATAATAACAACTCCACGGTGTGGATGTGCGGATGTGCTGTCCGGCTCAATTGTGGGAGCAGATTGGCTGCTGCAGGCACAGCTGCAGTAACGTGCTTCAGCATATCGATGCATACGGATGCGATGCGATTTCCGTTTCATAACGACTTCTTCTTTGTTTTTTCCTTGCCTTTCTGTTATGTGGAGAGCACTGTCGCCACCTAAGGGTTCTGTAAAATAGGTTAGACACATCCAATAGCTATAATATTTGTACATCAGAGGCAGAAGGCTTTGATCGACGCCCCACCGTCAAAAAACGCAATTGACGAACATGTCCGTCCTTGGCACTCTACGTTACTATTTGAAATGACGAACATGTCCGTCCTTGGCACTCAATGAGTTAAGAGTGGATTCCCAACTGGATTTTTTGATTTGTCCTTTGGTCTGTCACTTAAATTATAGCCAACCCCTGTGTACACGGTGAATGTTTCCTTGTGATTGGTTTGAGTTATACTGACGTAAATCGCGTAATTTCCCTTCATTCGCTTTGCTACTCGATTCAACTTTGAGGAAACATTTAGGTAAACACATGAAATTGTCCGCCAACTTGTCCTCTAGAACGATGTGAAGTCAGTTTTTAATTTTCGTGAGTTTGAAAAGTCTTGTCGAAATGTGCAGTGCGCCGTGTAAAAACCACCCCCTGTTTCTTTCTGCTTTGTCTTGGTGATTACAGGGCCTGAACAGCCTGCGGCTCAACAACGCTCTCTGTGATGTCACCCTGTGCTGTGGGGGGCAGGAGTTCCCCTGCCACCGTGCTGTACTGGCCTCATGTAGCTCTTACTTCCAGGCAATGTTTTCCACGGGCTTCAGAGAGTCCAGACAGGAACGGGTTCCCATCAGTGGAGTTGAACCTCAGATGATTGGCTTGCTGGTGAGCTATTGCTACACATCACAGGTGGTCATCTCCAAAGCAAACGTGCAGGCCCTGCTAGCAGCGGCTAACCTGCTGGACTTTATGGTGGTTCGAGAGGCCTGCTGTCGGTTCATGGAGCATCAGATGTCTGTAATGAACTGTGTGGGGATCCACTTCTTTGCCAAGGCCCACTCCTGTAAGGAGCTGGAGAAACGCAGCATGGACTACATCCTCCAGAACTTCAGCACTGTTTCCCAGCAGGAGGAGTTCCTGTCTCTCTCTGTGGACCAACTGACGGAGATCATTGGTGACGATGTCAACGTGCCCAATGAAGAGCTCTCCTGCCGCACGGCGTGGTCCACAGTGATCCTGACAGTGAGCGGGGATCTCGAGCGTAACGTGGATAGCTTTGATCCTGTGACTAATCAATGGAAGCACCTGGGCTGCCTGCCCCTCGATGTAGCCAATCACGGTCTGGTGGCGTCAGGCTCTACTGTGTATTTGGCTGGAGGGGAATCCAACCTTGATGGTTCATTCAGCAGGAAGATGTGGCGCTACGACTCCTGCTTGGACTCATGGTTGGAGCTGGCTCCCATGAAAGTAGCTCGCGCATATTGCCACCTGGTGATGCTGAACGGCTATGTGTTTGCAGTGGGCGTGTGCGATGACAATGAAATAGACTCTGTGGAGTGCTACAACCCCATCAGCAACTCCTGGCAATTGATAGAGTCTACCAAAATGGCAGACGTCCACCGTTCTTCTGTGGTGTCCCTCGACGGACTGCTCTATCTTGCTGGTGGTTTGCTGGACGGCTTTCAAACAAATCGAGTCCAGGTGTACGACCCTAAAACCGCTGTCTGGGCAGAGGTGGCACCTATGCAGATCGCTCGCTTTGGCGGAGCTGCCTGTACACTCAAAGGAAAGATCTATGTTATAGGTGGGTTTGACCTCACCACAGGCAAATACTTGAATACGGTGGAGTGTTACAACCCCAAGAGCGATCAGTGGACCATGTGTTGTCCTGTGAGAGAAGATTGGTACTCTGTTGATCATACTGCTGCTGTGGTGGATGGAATGATCTACATACTGAGCACGTCCTCTTGGGAAGATGAGATCATGGTACAGTGCTACAGTGACGAGACGGACACGTGGGAGTGCGTGGGGACACTAGTAGCCCCCGATAACACCTGCATGACGTGTAAGTGTGTCTCTGTCCAACTGAAGCACACTCACATCAGCAACACTCACAGTACGTCGTGAGTAGGGTTGCCAACCGTCACTTAATATACGGAATCGCCCCGTAGTTGGAAACTAAAAGACGTGTTCGGTATTGAGCTGATACGTGACGAGGAGAGAGGCGGGGAGGGAGATCATGCTTTTGCAGACATGCTTCTGGAACTGACAAAAGTATCTCCAAAATACAGTATTCAGAATGTATTTGTAGTATACATAATTTACATGATAAATATTAATAATTTGATAAAATAACTGGTTTATATGTACCGGTATCAGATTTGGGGGGATGGGGGATGGGGGGGGGGGGGGGAGTTAATTTTTTTGGTAAAAATGTAAAAATGGATTTGCGTGTTTCAAGTTTGTCTGCAGGTCTAAAAGAATTGGCTATTGTTGGGATGTTAAGTTTGCTCACAACCTTTGTGCCTCTTGTTTGGATTTGAATGTCAGGTTTATTCTAATCTAAGCTCATGTGAGATTTCCTTCGTAAAAAGGTTCCTAATGATGATCACTCCAGTTGTGAAGACTCGGAAAACAAATCAGTGAGAATCAGACTTTGAAGGATTTGGTGGTCCAAGCAGCAGAAACATCTATGCGACCCACCCATGTCAAATATTGAAGCGTTGATTTAAGATATCGAAGCTGCGATTTGACAGCTCAAATTGACATGACTTCTGTATGTCACTGGTTCAGTTCTTTTGTTTCTATGTTCTACAAGGGCTTGTGCATGTGTTAAGTGTCATGTGGGAGAGTTGTGCTGTGTGTGGTGATGAGACCCAACTTTTCTAAAACACAGAGAGGAAATGTTTTGGGTGATGATGGAAAAATGTCTGTGCTCGCAGGACCAGCAGAGGGCAGCAACTTTTTCGCGCTGGGCGGGAGTTGGTCCAGCTGCTGGATATTGTTCAGCTGATCTATAGAGCAAAACTAGAGTCTAGCAACTTCAAAGTTGATCTTGCTATTAAACATGTCGTTGAAATAAAGACTGCAATATTTCGATGGTTGTGGATGTTTTAATTCTTCTTTTTTTTTACTGTATTTATTATTTTTTGCACATAAGACAGAACAGTACAAATCGCAGACATACGCACAGGCTTAAAAACATATTAAAACAGACAACCAAAACAAAAACAAACAAACACGTGACAAAAAACAAAACTACAACACATAATTGGATGCACAATAAAATAAAAAAATACTATGTGTTCCTCCTTGACACCAGTATTCAAAGGAGACCTTCTCCACTCCTGCCCGACACATTCATACTCCTGAAATGATCTACAAAAGGTTGCCAAATCTTATCAAACTTGTGTTCCTGCTTCCTCAGAGAGAACTTTATTTTTTCCAGTTCCAAATGCTTCATTACATCATTCATTAGGTTTAAATGGGTTGGTGCAGATTTCTGTTTCCAGTTCAGTAAGATGAGCCTCCGTGCCAGTATACAGACAAATGATACCATATAATGTTGGTCACCACTAATTTTTTTCAGGATCAATAATTCCCAGAACTGCCGTTAAAGGGTCTAACTCAATAGGTCTGTGCAGAATGTTTGAAAATGTTTGAAATATGCTATTCCAGTAGTTCGATAACCCTGGGCAGATCCAGAACATATGAGCTAAAGATGCTGGAGCAAGCCCACAACGATCACATGAAGGGTCAATATCTGGGAATATCTTACTAAGCTTTTGTTTAGACCAATGTAACCTATGAATTATCTTGAATTGTAGAAGACCATGTCTTGCACATACTGAGGAAGCATGAACCTGTTCTAAAGCAATCTGCCACTGCCACTCCTCAATTTCCCCACCCAAATCATCCTGCCACGCCACTCTCAGGTGTTTTACAGTTGCTGTACATGTCAACTCATACAAAATCCCATATATATAAGATATGCCTCCTTTGTAATGTGGATTCCTCAACAGAATAGTTTCCATTGACGACTGATCTGGAGAATTAGGAAAGGATGCATAATTTTTTTTAACAAAGTCCCGAACCTGTAGTAGATATTTAAAAAAAAATGTGTCCGTGGTAAATCGTATTTGTTTTGCACCTGTTCAAATGATGGAAATACATTTTTAATAAACATATCATTAAAAGTATGAATTCCTTTTCCAAACCAATCCTCAAAAGTTGTATTGTTAAATGACGGTGCAAAGGAGTGATTCTTCGTGAGAGGACCTTGAAGAGAGGCAGTCTGCCATCCATAAAATCTCCTGATCTGAGACCAAATCTTAAGTGTGTGAGACTCTACTGGATTATCTAATGTTTTAGGATATGTAGAGGGTAAAGCTGAAAAAAGCAAAGCAGAAAGAGAGGTAGGATAACAAGAGATTTCTTCAATGGCTAACCAGAGTGGAGGTTTCTCTTGTAACCAGAAGGCCATCATCCTTATATTACTCGCCCAGTAATAAAGCTGAAAATATGGCAAACCCATTTCCACCTGTTGTTTTTGGTCTTTGCAGAAGTGCCTTCCGGATCCTGGGATGGATGTTTTAATTCTAAGAAGTTACTTGAAAGACTTGTCTTGTGTTTGGTAATTAACCACGAATACCTTCTGAAAAAGTTACAGGAATGGAATCGATCATGTGGAATTTTTATCGATTTTGTTATTATTATTATTATTATTTATTTATTTTTGCGGACTAGGTTTAGGTGGAATTCGTTTCTCCTCGCCCCACTCCATTGCACAGCCGACTAACGTGAGGTGGAGCTTCATATAGTCTCTAGTTTTCTGGCTGGGCACGGGCCTTTGTGCCAACAAAACTGTTTTAAATGTGACCATTTCATGCCCCCCAAAAAACACCAGATTTGCAAGTGTTTATTCAGTGTTGTTTCCCCAAGAATTGAATTCTTTCTTGGTAAATGGGTCACTGAATGTATAAACTTGTGTGGAATCTACAATCTTTTATTGTAATGAATTCAACTTTGGACTTCCTTAGACAATCAGTGTAATATGTATTGGCCAAATATATAATACCGTATACAAATAATCTTACAAATGGCATCATATCTATCACAGCAGAGGGGGACAACTGTGATTAGCCAATATTGCAGATTTTTTTTAAATAAAAAGCCAATATCTGCCCTGATATATCAGCAAACCAATATATCAATCTAGCCCTGGTTGACTGAGCTAAACGCCTCTTGTTGACGGTGGCAGTGTGGCAGTGTGGCAGTGTGACAGTGGACAGTGTGACAGTGTGACAGTGTGACAGTGTGACAGTGGCACCTGACCGTGTGTCCCAGACTCACCATCAACAGGTGCGTTGATGAGGATGACTCTCCCCATGGGTGAGGAGGACCTGCACCTGTGGCGGTGCTGTTTCCTCTGCATGTAGCGCGCGTAGGCCGCGTGGGACCCCCCTGCCTGGCCTCCGTTGTGGGGGTGGGGGCGGCCCCCTCCATTCGTCATCTCCCTCCGGCCACCAGAGGCGTGAGAGGAGTGAGCCGCGCTGGCCGTCCGGCTCCCCTGCACCTGCCCTCTCCGGCCAGAGGCGTGAGAGGAGTGAGCCATGCTGTCCGTCCAGCTCCCCTGCCCTTAGTCATCCAGACAAGGGGGGAACCTGGGTTCTAATGTCGGGGAGAGAGGAGGGGCAGCCTGGGCGGGTGGGGTGGGGGGCAGGGCCCGGTGGGGAGCTGGACTCTCTGGTATTTGGTGGTCCCCCCACTCAGCATGGACAAAGGGACTGTATCATCCTCTATTAGATAAGATCATTGTACCTTGATTGAAGCCAGTATCAAAATATGAAGAAGTCATAGTACCATAATATTCCAGATACCCCTATAAAAAAAAATACTAGGTCCATAGGGGGAAAGGTTAGAAAAATCGATTTAATAAGGATCTGAAGAGTGGTCCATGAGTGAACCTTGGACTCTGGATATCCTGATCCTGAGATGCAGTCCTAATTATGCCAGTAGGTTAAATCATCTGTTGTAACCCTGGTTTCTCCGTGCCAAGAGAGGTCCGCTCCTCCTGCTCTCCTCACTGCCACCAGTGACCCGTCTGCAGCCAAGAGAGGTCCGCTCCTCCTGCTCTCCTCACTGCCACCAGTGACCCGTCTGCAGCCAAGAGAGGTCCGCTCCTCCTGCTCTCCTCACTGCCACCAGTGACCCGTCTGCAAGGCAATCAACAGTGCATGGTGCTTCCCCTCGGGACAGAGACCAAGTCATGTTTAATTAAATGGATAGCTGTCGTGTCGTGAGGAGGAGGCTGTGTTGAGTAACGTGCTCTCAGGCAAGAAAAAAAACCTCCATGTTGATACTGGTATGGTCTATAAGCTGAGAGCTTAATAGAATAGAATAGAATAGAATAGTCGTGTTAGAATGCTGTTCTCTCGTCTGTTGCATTGAATGTCACTCACCAGTGTTTTTCTATCATTGATCAGCATTCATTCAGCACCGTGGACATTGTAAATGGTAAATGGCCTGCATTTATATAGCTGCCACGTACACACCATCGGGAGCAAGGAGGGTTAGGTGTCTTGCCCAAGGACACAGCGACAGCAGCTGGGAGGGAGCGGGGATCGAACCGCCAACCCTTGCGTCATTGGCCGACCCGCTCTACCTCCTGAGCTAAAGCCACCCCGTCTTGCGTAAACATGTGGGCTTCTTTCTTATTCAAACTGAGTCATTCAAACTAACCTGTATTGTTATCAGTGCTGGGGGTAACTCATTACAAAAGTAACATATTACATGTAATATATTACTTTTAGCAGTAACTCTGTAATATAACTTATTACTTATAGGATTTCAGTAATATTCTACCAGTTACTTTGTCAAGTAACTCAAGTTACAAATTGAGTTATTTTTTTCCAAATCAAAGCACATATTTAAATAAAGATAGAATAATGTCCTAATCAAACTGTGTGTTTTTTATGCAAATAACCACTATAGATGACAATAACAAAGGAAAAGAATAACATTTTGAATTTTGGATTGTTTACACTGACTTCAAGGCGGTTGACATT
The DNA here is from genome assembly GCF_964638095.1 of Poromitra crassiceps. Taxonomy (NCBI): domain Eukaryota; kingdom Metazoa; phylum Chordata; class Actinopteri; order Beryciformes; family Melamphaidae; genus Poromitra; species Poromitra crassiceps. The sequence goes on from NC_139647.1 coordinate 21,666,150, forward strand.
AGTTTTCGGGATGGTTGCGGGGCAGCGATGTCATTCTGCTGCTGCTGTTGTTTTGGCGCAAGTAATGCAAAAGTAGTGTAATAAATAACGAGTTACTCTACACAGACAGTAATATTGTAAAGTAACTTATTACTTTCAAATGAAAGTAACAAGTAATATGTAGTATATTACATTTTGAAAGTAACTTGCCCAACACTGATTGTTATGCTTTGCTATTAGGCTACCTTTTGCGAGCAATAGTCTATCAATGTGGCACAGGTGGCAATACGATCTGTAGGCCTAAATAAATGCATCTATTGTCTGAAACACAATCGAAACTGATTCCATTTCTCTGGAACTTTGATGTAGGTCGCCGAGAGACTAATAAAATGGCGATAAAATGATATCAAAACAAAGTATAACTGCGTTAGCGGTGTCCATGTTGTGTTGAATGACCTCATGCCACACTGACACGGATAGGCGTGCACTGGCACCGCCTCACTGCCCCACTATTGGACACCTTCAGTGTACTACCGTCTGATTTGTCCTCCAGGTGACATAGCTTCAGTGTACTACCGTCTGATTTGTCCTCCAGGTGACATAGCCTCGGAACCATACAGGAGCAGTAACGTTTAAGATAGTTCTCCTATTTCACTTCCCACCCAATTCACCCATTGTGTGTCTAAAAGGCAGGAAGTAACACAGGTGCAAGCAAAACAGTAACGAGGCAACCGGCACTGGATCACCTAAATGTATTATTGGAAGTTGGAAACCCTCATTAATGTTTTGCTTGCACCTGTGTTACTTCCTGCCTTCACCACAAAGTGACACCTTACTCCAATATGGTCTGTGAAATCCAGAGAAGGCTGGAAATTTGAGTTTGTAAAAGTATGGAATTTTAACATTCAAAATGTGTAGGAACACTTGTTACTTGTAGGTAAACAGTAAAGTACAATTTTGTCCATTTCCTGTATATTCTCTGCATGTAGCAGATGAAGTGATGCTGAGTCATAGGTACTTTTCTGTCAGTTTTGGAAGTTTTCCTGAACACTGAACAACTGTCATGTTTACACTTTGCAATCCTGCAGTCTGTCCTTCAGGCTGGTTTTCAGCTGCTGTTTTTAAATCATTGTCCAACAAGTGCAATTGTTGATGTAATAACAATGTTTATAATAAAATTCAACATTCAAAAATGACAAAAATATATTAGCATTGCATCAAAATAAAACATAAAAACTGGGAGAGGGAGGCAACAAAACAACACTTTTTACAGTCTCAAAAGAGACGCAAGTCAATTGTTCTCACAGAAAACATGGAATAGAGCCAAGCACAGAATAGTCATTTGTTTAGCGTTCTGCCCTGTTCAATGTTGGTTCTTCAGTGCATTGACAGTCAGTTAAAAAGTAATCACAATAAAAAGATAAAGAATATAGTGCATTTAAGAAGGGATTTAAGAGTCATTGAGTAGGACACGGAACATTGCCCTCTTCAGTGTTTGATGCATTTAGTCTGTCAAAAATAATCACAATAAAAATGTACAATACATAACTGATAACTGGATGAATGTGTGTGTGTGGGGGGGGGGGTGATGATCATATCTAACATGTTTGCACATGTGTGTGTAGGGTAGGGATGTCGAAAATCATCATTTTTCTTGACCGACAACCGACAGTCATTAGCCGACAAGTGTCGGTTAACCGAGAAGATTAAAATGCGCATTTTGACTGTCTGTGCCCTATTAAACCCTTACCACAACAAATGCTTGATTTTTTTTCATTAGAAAGCGTTTATTTTTACATCTACAAGCAGAAGAAAACACATTAACAAAACGCAAAGACAAGTTGAATCCTCCAGCCATCTAAACAAAAACATTCCTCCGATAGGCTATACTGCTTTGAGCTGCACGCTTTGCATATTAAGGACACGTCAATTGACACGCAGCCGCCCCGTGAAGTACTTTGAGTGGATGACAGCCCAGGGGCTGCAAGGCGCACTGACAATGCGTGCATGACTACAGTATCTTCTACTTTTAGCCATACCTGCTTTTGGTCTCACTCCTTCTCCCTCTGTCTTCACGCACGCAACGAGGGCTATGCTCTCTCTATCTTGCAGCTGTCAGTAGCTGCTTTCACACCGGCTTTGAAAGTGTCAATGAATGCAGTCTACAAACAATCCGTCTCTCGTTGTGAAACAATTCCTCCGAACTGCTCTGTGTTGGACAGTAAAGACTAACGTTAATTGTTACTTTTCAATCGTCAATTAGACGCATGTCTGCATTTTTGTAACACGGTAAAAAACTACTGTTTGATCGATCATTGAGTGCGAGCGTATGCATGCGTGTGCATGATGAGCATGCAGAGAGGGAGGGGGAGAGAGTGAAACCGAATGAAGTGCAGTGCACGCTGAACGCTGTGAGATGAGCAAGGTGTCGGGTTTCAGGCCATGCGCTCCTGTCCTGACCAAACTGAAAAGCCGTTTCAGCGGCTGGAACACAGAAGCAGCAGAGTGACTGGCTGGCTGTAGTCTAGCACAGGGCAGGCAGGGCGACGCGTCAGGGGAGAAATGTATCGCACTTCTCCTGTCTGGTCAAAGCAGAGGGGGGCGGGGCTGTGGCGCATGTATGGAGCGGACAGAGAAATCAGTGCTGCTTGACAATGCACACGGCTTTTCTCTCAAACATTTGGAAAAGCCTTTCTCTAAATTAATGTTGTTCTGGCAGGAGCTTTTAATTCCTATATCCTGCTGCTACAGTAACTACTTGTTAACATTGCTTACAGCGGAGGAGGAAAAAAAACACCATATTGGCAACACCTTGTATGCCAATTTAATATGCAAATTAACCGTTTGACCGACATGCTTAACCGACCACTGACGTTGTCGGCGGTTAACCGGTTAACGGTTAACCGTCGACATCCCTAGTGTAGGGTGGATCTAATTCACAGGCGGATGGTGGTGGAGGAGAACGGTCGCACGCCATCAGACACCAGTTCAGACAGCGCCCCCCGCAGGATCGTCCACCTCTACACGACATCAGACGACTACTGCCTGGGCTTCAACATCAGAGGAGGCAAAGAGTTCGGCCTGGGGGGTGGGGGGGGAAGGGGTGGAGGGGGTGGAATGCCCTCGCTCCTCAATAGCAGAGACATGGCGATCGTAGCTTCAACAGGAGCTTTTCTTTGAGCTGTTCCTCCTCTTCGTGAAGACTGCCTCGTTTCCACGGGGCTCTGCCGGGGAGTTCGGCTTCTCACCTAAAAAACACCAAGACCCATATCAATCAATCAATCAATCAATCAATCAATCAATCAATCAATCAATCAATGTTATATGTCCTGACATGTTTCGGCTGCCCCCTATAAACATAGCTCTGTTGTTTCAGAATTGGCAGGGAAGCACTATTTGCTGTGCTTTGGTTGTCACAAGGTGTCAGAGATGTAGCTATTTATTCAATTTGAACCTCACTGCATGTTGTAGTGATCATGACGTGATTAAAACACACACACACACACACACACACACACACACACACACACACACACACACACACACACACACACACACACACACACACACACACACACACACACACACACACACACACACAAGTATGAGACAATGACTAATGAGACAACAACTAATGCTGGTATATTCCTGTAAAGTGAAACTGCAAAACTGAAAAAATGGTTTGTGACATGAAAAATCATATAAATGGTGTAAAGTCCATAACAGCTTTTAAAGTACACTAGATGAACAGGAAACAGTTCATTATTATTCAACATTTAAATCCCCAAAACCCCAGGATCCTGAAGCGTAATTTTCAGACTAAGTGCAGCCTCCACAGACTATAGATCCTGTGCATTTAGCTTTTTTATCATTCACTTCTAGTACAAGACTTCACATTAAATTTTCAAAGACTTGTTCCAGGTGGGACTGCAAGACAAACTGATCTAAAAACACATTAGATAAGAGATTATTCTGCTTACCTCAGCCACTTGTCCACCAGCATTTCAAAATCTGGCATTTCAGAATCTGGCCAGAGAGGCTCCTCAAACTCCTCATCCTTGGCACCGCCCTCCTCGCCGGTGAACTCCGCTCCCTTGTTCATCATCACCTGGTTCACTGTGTCTGCCAGGCTGCTGAACTCGCTCTTAAAGAGACTGACAGGAGACATCATCATCATCATCATCATCATCATCATCATCAATCAAATGGTGTCAACAAATGCATCACGTGTTCAACATCAATCATCTTATCAATATGTGTCTCTCATCCATTACAATAATATGACAACACATACCACTGTGTCTAATAATATGACAACACATACCACTGTGTCTAATAATATGACAACACATACCACTGTGTCTAATAATATGACAACACATACCACTGTGTCTAATAATATGACAACACATACCACTGTGTCTAATAATATGACAACACATACCACTGTGTCTAATAATATGACAACACATACCACTGTGTCTAATAATATGACAACACATACCACTGTGTCTAATAATATGACAACACATACCACTGTGTCTAATAATATGACAACACATACCACTGTGTCTAATAATATGACAACACATACCACTGCGTCTGGGACTCCATGAACTGCCAGGCCAGCTCCGTCATGGTGACCTGGTCAGGGGTCTGCCCCAACATCACCATCTGCAATTCAGCACACACAGTGGCAGGATTACAGCTTCAATTCCCACTGTGGGAAGGTGCAATCCAATCAAATCAGTTATCAAACTCATAATAAGCACATTTAGGGCCCTATCGTTGTACGGCGCTATCGTTTGCGCTGCATTTGCACGCCTCTTATTGCTATCTTCCCAGCGCACCGTCCAGTTTTGCGCTGTGATGACACAGGTGTAGGCGTGGCCCAGGCGTGTCGGTGGGCCTCTAGCCTATCATGTGTCTCGCGCAAGTGTCATTTAGCGCTGTGGGGAGGATACCGTCGGTATGTGGCGAGCACAAAGAGAGGTTTGGGAGTTGCCCGTTCCAAAATAGGCGTTCCAGCGCAATGTGTTAGAAAAAAATCGCCTTGGGTGCTCTCAATTTTAACGCCAGGAAATAGCTGGTCTTAGCGCAAACGCAGACTTGATTGGATCCATTTACGCACGGCATGGATGTCACTCCACTCGCACCTGCACACACTCTTCTCTCCTCGGAATGCCACGTTGATTTTCAACTATTGCTTACATTGCAGAAAAAACACACCTTGATTTGAAAATGAGAATTAGTTTGTCATGTTATATTAGGCTACATAATTCCCGACCATACAGGTCTGTGGTGTGAGGTAACAATAGATTGCTTTTGAGAAAGTTGCGACGGTGTTGTGCCAAGCTGCCTCTCCCCACCCTGGCCAGCCCAAAACACCCAGGGCACCGACCCACACCCACCCCACCACCAAGCCTGCATACCCGTCCAGCTCCCACCTGCTCGGGGGAGACCCCGATCCAGCACCCGTACAGACTCCCCCCCGCCAGACCCTCGTCCCCCTAATCCAATTCAAAACGCATCATTTTTTTCGCACCTGTGTCCGGCCAGTACAGTAGCCTAACCTCTTTCCCTGCAATTGCACGCCACAGCGCGGATGGCAGCTGAAGTCCCTCTCGCCATCAAGCAGACAGTGACGGAAGCATGTGTCTTTATGTGCGCCAATGGGAAAATGACAATGAAATTGGTGGGATTCGATGTATATATATTAATAGAAACGAATAGAAAATAGCTGATTAATAAAATGTGTGCTGGTGGAACGAAATTCATCTTCTTCAAATAGAGCAGCATCACTCATCGCCTCTCAGTATAATACACAGGTGATTCACAGGTGGGCATGAGCACGTTTTTTGATTTATATGCATGACATTCTCACATCTCTCTCTCCCTCTCTCTCCCTCCCTCTCCCCATCTAGGCTATCTTTTCTCTTCCTCTTTCTCCCTCTCAGGAAGCTGCTGACGTGACGCTGTGGTTTTATGGGCATGACCACACCTCCACAATGCTTTTGGGCATAAACACGCCTAAACAGAGATGTGCGCCGAGAAGACGTGAAGCGCAGCGGGCCGAAACGCCCACAATTAGGGCTTTGCGCGGCGCAAAACGGGCGCTAACGCAAAAATTACCGCCGTCGGGGAAGATAGAGCCCTTAGACTCTACTCAGCAGTGACAGTGTACCCAGCCATGAACATCCATCCTTAAAGCAACACACCAATATTTTTGGGAGATTGTCCTATTTGCCATATTCTCAATAGTGAGACGAGAAGATAGATAGGGCATCTATCACCTCGTTTTACTATCGAGAATATGGCAAATGGGCCTTTTTCACAGCAGCCATTTTATGTCTAAAAGGCAGGAAGTAACACGGGTGCAAGCAAAACATTAACAAGGGTTTCCAACTTCCAATCCATTTAGGTGTTCCAGCGCTGGGGCCTGTGTTACTTCCTGCCTTTTAGACACAAAATGGCTGAGGTGAAAACGGGGAAGAGGCAAATTTCCCAAAATTTTCCCTTAATTGATTCAATCGGGTTCTCCCACGTTTCCACAGAAACATTGTGACAAACAAACACTGCAGACAAAACAATGTACATGTCCAAAAATACAAAGACAAAGAAATCCCCAAAGAAAAGAAAGATGGAAGTCAGATTTGACTGCAGAAGAAAAAGTTGAGTGTTAAGCGAATACCCACCTCCCGCTGGCTGAGTTTACGCACAGGCCGGGTGGGCTGGGGTGAGCAGTACCGGGGCTCCTCCACGCCTCTGTCTGCTGGGGAGCGGCTCAGCTCCTCACAGCCCAGCGGGGCTCCCAAGATCAAGCCCTCCGCTCCCAAGATCAAGCCCTCCGCATCAGCCTGAACACAGAGGGACAGTGGGGGCATGTTAGGGGCAGCTCACTTTTTTTTTAAAATGCAGGGAATTTTATTAAATTGGATGTAGTTTTTATTTCAGTCGAACTTTCGTGTATCGTGAAATATTAAAAATGGCTTAAGATTACCTGTTCCAGCCATATTAGCATTTCTTGTTCCACCATAGGAGTCAGTTTGAAGGAACCATCAGCTGCTAGATTGCCACCAGCCGGAGAGGGGGGACAGTCAGCGGGGGGGCAGGGGGGACGTCTGTCCTCCACCTGGCTGCTGGGGTGTTCCACCTAATGGAGAGGCACAGCATAAGAGAGCTATCCGACCAGATGGTGGTGCTATATAACAAGAATGGCTCAGTTATGCTCCATTTTCGTACGAAAATAAACATGTCTGTTTCAAACAATGCAACCGTCATGGCCCACATACTTCCACGTATTTCACGTTGGTATCATGTTAAGCAATACATCCACTAGTAGGCAGTAGAGAGCCAACATGTGTGTGTGTGTGTGTGTGTGTGTGTGTGTGTGTTACTCTTCTGTTTCATCCGTATCCGTAAGCTTTCAGAAAACGTGCAGAATTCCGCAAGAAATTAACACACAGTATGGCAGTATGGACAGAAGGCTCCATCTGTATCCATATTTAATGTTGAGCATAATCACAAGGGCAACTTCAGCCCAGGACCACGTGCGTCAAATAGCAGCAAACAGGTGACCTCAGACAGACAGAGTGACAGACAGACAGACAGACAGGCAGACAGACTGACAGACACACAGACTGACAGACAGACAGACAGGCAGACAGACTGACAGACAGACACACACACACACACACACACACACACACACACAGACAGGCTGACCCACACACACACACACACACACAGACAGGCTGACCCACACACACCCACACACCCACACACCCACACACACACACACACACACACACACACACACACACACACACACACACACACACACACACACACACACACACACACACACACACACACACCGACAGACAAGGGTCTTTAGGTAGTGTAGGGCTGCTCGATTATGGCAAAAATCATAATCACGATTATTTTGATTGATATTGAGATCACGATTATTTAACACGATTATTCATTGACATTGAGAACATCATGAATTTATTGAGCATTGACACTGGCTTTTCTTTTTAACATTGGATGTCTTTGTATATATATAAATATGATATAATTGAAAATAAATAAATAAATAAGTGAAAATAAATAATAAAAGTGCAAAGATTTAGAAATAAAATAAAAACTAAAATAAATATACAGTACATGTAGGCCTACTATGTTGCAGTGAACTGCCACAACCAACTGCAACTATTAATCTACATTCAATTTGTTGGTAAACATCTGAACTAGTAGTCCTTAAACCTCAAATCTAACCAAATGAGAACGCTATTGAGTAACGTTCGTTTACATTACATTAAATTACTCATTTGGCAGATGGTTTTTATCCAAAGCGACTTACGTTTAGGTTCACAATAGGCTATTGTTAATGTTTATCTGTGAGCTCGTTAGCTGTTGAATATGCGGTCGCATTGTAAAGAGTGTCCTGAATCGATGACACTTTGCGGTGGCAGGAGTAACTGGGGCTTTGTCTTTTTGTTCGTTTAGCGTTTATTGCTTGGTCATAGACCACTTTGTGAGTGGATTTCAAGTGATTAAACAAAGAGGGAGAGCTCTCTTCTCGACCAGCGGCTCTCTTTCTGTGACTTCTGTCATTTATTCTTGTGCTACCACGGAAATAAGCGGGGAGGAGAAACCTCCCGTGGCTCTTCACACGACAGTCATTCACAACTCGAGCTGGTGTGCTTTAGGGGGAGGGCCGAGCAAAAGAAGGGGTGCGCTTGATTTAAAACACAAGACAGAACGAGAGAGACAAGAGCCGCAAAATCGTTTGATGTCGATTATCTTGTTTTCATAATCGTGGACAGCCCAAATCGTAATCTAGATTAAAATTCGATTACTCGAGCAGCCCTAAGGTAGTGTGAGCTCACCTTGATGCAGGAGGTCCCAGAGCTCCTCTTGGAGGCCGGCTTGGAACATGTCTGGGGAGGATAGCCCTCCCTCTCCACCTTCTTCTTCAGACTACTGTTCCACCTGTTTTTTATGCCGTTGTCCGTCCTGGGAACAAAACATCATCCATTCATAACAAAACCTTCATGCATTCATTCATATATTCGATAGCTGTGCCATCGCAAAAGAGCCAAGAATAACTGAGACGAACTGAGAGGGCAATCCTCACTGACACATCACACCCTCTCAATACTGAATATGAGTTTGTTACCACCAAGACAGAGGTACAGGGCACCGTCTCTGCAGACTTCCCGTGCCCAGAGATCTTTTATAACTTCCAGTATAGCTCTGCTAAATAAACTCTGAAGACATAGTAATATCTAATCATTTTTCACCAGGGTTGGTGTGAAACACTTTGTGATCAAATATTTGTTGTATCTGTCATAACTGTTTGTATTGTATTGTACTGTACTGTATCTTGTCTGTACTGTATCTTGTCTGACTGCTACAGACGCAAAACGATTTTCCAAAACGAGAAATAAACTAACTCCTCTCTCCTCCTCCTTTACCTGCCAGGCAGCAGCTTGGCTATTTCGCTCCAGCGGTTTCCCAGGTTGTGATGGGCCTCGCAGATGATGCGGTCCTCCTCGCTGGTCCAGCAGCTCTTTATCAGAGCAGGGCTGAGGTGGTTCAGCCATCGCTCGCGGCACCGCTTGGTGCTACGGCTGCCCAGGTGGTCGGCTATGTCCCGCCACGCTCCAGTCCCAAACTGAGCCACCAGCTCCATCAACTGCAACACAGCACAGCACATTGTTATAGACTTACCCAGAAGGCCCTGCACTTCCTGCTTTGTAGGTGTAAAAGGCAATGGGATTTTTGTATGGGGATTTCAGTTAAACGCATGAAAGGTCTGTGGTTAGCAAAAGTTTATGAAACAGCAAAGTTTGTGTTCAGCAAGATAAGCTTCACAAATGAGGACCACTTCTATGACTTTGAATGTGAATGCGTTTTTTTTTATGCGATTTTGAGAAAAAGCTATTTAACTGAAATCCCCATACAAATATCCCATTCACTTTGACACATAAGTGCTAGCGTCTTCTGGACTCATTCCTGCCATACTCTATTACCTATTAGTAGATTATAGTAGGGCTGGGCGATATGGACCAAAGATCATACAGCATCTCTGTATCTTTAGGCTGAATGGTGATACATGATATCTGCACGGTGGCTCAGTGGTTAGCACTGTCACCTCACAGCAAGAAGGTCATGGGTTTGAATCCCCACCCCGGTCCTTTCTGTGTGAAGTTTGCATGTTGTCCTCGTGTTTGCGTGGGTTTCCTCCCACAGTCTAAAGATATGCCATGTTTGTGTACTATCGCAATGTAATCTAAAATGTATTGGTGCTTTCACAAAATATTGACACAATGAGATTTTTGCTAAATAATCTTCAGTAATGTAGATATACTGTAATGACTAAGTGGGTAAAGGCAAATAATAGAACAGCTAGAACAGTCTGATAAGTTCACTGTAATGCAGCCTTTAAAAGCAGGAAAAGACAACACTTATGTCATATCACCATATTACAAATAATATCATATTGATATATTGCCCAGACCTAGATTATAGCTTCATAAATGTCAAAGTTTGCACAACAGTGATGTGAGCATTACGGCCCCGAGGTGAGGTGAGCTGTGCTTTTACCATTTTGTCTTCCTCCTTGGTCCAGCGTCGTTTGGCCACATTTGGATGAAGGGTCTCGAGACACTTCCGCGGACACTCTGCCTCTGTCCTCACATTCTGAAAGGAAGCAGGAAGCATAGACCGTATAAATATATGGACGTCGGTTCGACCGGAGAAAACGCTTTGCACATGACGATGCCAGACCAAGAACAGCCACATCCACAACTGTGGAGTGGGCGTGGCTTCGAAGGTCTGGAGCCAGGCTAGGAAAATGACAGCCAGAGAGATTTTGCTGTAAGCTCACCTCCTTTTGGCTGCATTTAGATGCGTGTCCCGCGTTGGGTCTGCCGTATGGGCTCCCTCTAGACGTGTGTCCCGCGGTGCCTCTGCCGCCCTCCAGAAACATAGGATCCAGGCAGCTGGACTGGCCCTTTATACTGAAGGAGACACAAACACAGATAATGGACTATAGAGATTGCTTATTCCAGGCTCCGCCAATAGCAAGAAATGGTACTCTTCTGGTCTCCTAAATGGGCGTGGTCAGCTCTCCCCTTGAAGTGTGGTGCTGACCTAGCAAGCTAACTTGAGCTAGAGATCGTGAGCTCCCAAAACTCCACACACACCACACACATATAAACACGAGCCTGCCTTGTTAGCTCAATCTAGTTCTCACTAAGATATCCGCTGATTTTTTTTTTAGCTGCTACAGGTACAAACTTCACATGTAGCTTTAGCTCATCGCTCCCTGCGTGAGCTCTGCCTCCTGTCGCCAAATCTCGTGAGTTTGTTGCTGAGACAGAGACAGGTCTCCAACAAAGTTAATTTTCTCCTGATCTGTCTGTCTGAAAAATGCCATTTTAGTGTCAGAATGTAATGTGAATTATGTGGATTGTGGAAAATGGGCCCAATATTTACTTTGTTGACTATGGGGTGAAAGAAACTCCCAACATTATCGTTTGAAATCCTCTTTAAATAAATAAAAATCGCTCAATAAAAGACACAGCACAAAGATGCTGTATTTCATAAGACGTGGGTAGCTTTCATGTCTTACATTGGTGTCAATATTTCTGCTATTCTTACAAGAGGGTTTGAATATAGGTCCGTACGACCTATGTGACGCCTAGTAATTCACTTTTTCTTTTCTTTTTCCGCTCTTTCATTTTGTCATTCCTGAGTCAAATGCCTGTTTGAATGTGTGAGTTGGTGAGCTGAGCTGTCTATGTTGTTTTGGTTTAGTCCCCATCCCTCCAATCCCCCTCCCTATGCCCCCCCCCTCACTATTGTTTTTGTCTGCGAGTTGCTGTTACTTCCAATAAATATATTGTAAACAAAAAGGAAGAAAAAGAATGTAAAGCAATAATCAGAGTGAGAATGCAAACACAATATCCAGTGTATTGGAGGTACAACAAAAACAATAAACAACCAAAGTTAGAAAAAAATAAAATAAAATCAGTTTTACAGTAAATCCGCTTTTTAAAAAAAAGGAAAAAGAAGTCCCTGTTTAGGCACCGGTATCGTTTTAAAAGTATTGTTTTAGCACCGGTATCGGAAAAATACGATAGGATACCAATCCCTAGTTGTGTGTCAGACTCACCAGGTCCTTGGTCTCCAGGTGATGCTGCTCATCATCACTGCTGATGTGATTTCACACTGACTGCTGGAAGAAGAAACAGCAGTTACTCACACACAAAACAAGACTGTGAGCAAAATTGCATGCAAAGACAGGGTTTCCTTTCAAATATACAGCTGCTAGGGCTGGGCGATATGGACATCATCAAACTCAAATCAACCCTCATTAACTGTCAAAACGAAATGAATGACTTCAAAACGGTTTACATTTTTTAATGTTACAAAGCTGGTTGAAAATCAGAGTTTAAAGATTGCTTAGTTTGAGGATGATGAATTTGTTTCCTCTCTGCCGAGCATTGTGTGTTGTTGAAATGTGATGATGATGGTGGTGCTGCAGACATTCTGACAAACACCACCTTGTACTACTCGCCTATCTGCAAATAAACATTACAGGACTCTAGGGAAGTGGTCTGTGTTTCGATTCAGCACAGTCGGGATTGACAAGACGGTAGACTGGTTGTGGTTTGCTTTCATCCTTAACTCAAATCAACTCTCAACTGTCAAACGAAATTAATTACTTCAAAACTGTTTAGCGTTACATTTAGCCTACTGATTTAGCCTCAACGCGGGTTGAAAATCAGAGTTTAAGTAGGGTTTTTCATGGATGACTTTTACTTGAAATTATTATTATTTTTACATTACTGTATTGGTAGGCTACTTTTGAAGTAAAGGATGTTTATTTCTGTTTGCTGTCGTAACTCACCTTGTGATTCTCCGAAGTCCGAACTGGTGTTGAACGGTAAAAGAGCAGCTAGCTAGTTAGCGTTAGCTAAGTAACCGAGAGCTAACCTAGCTAGCGTTAGCCGCTGAAGCTAACAGGTCGACTGAGACTTAGTTTGGCTAAAGAAAATTAGTATTCATTAGTAAAATTAGTTTTGTTTTGAAGATACGAGCAGCTTGTCTCCGTAGATCTGTTAAAATATCGCCTGTCTCTGGTTCTAGGTGCTGATTTCTGACGAGTCACGACCGGTCACGACAGGAAAAAACTGTGTACAGGTCAAACGTCAAAGGCAAGTGCGCAGATGTGTGTGGAGCGAGGGCAGCCCCGCCCCCTAGCGAGGATTCATAGCGCATGTGTTTTAATGTGATGATGTGTGCATAATACCTTCACATTTAGTGTCGTTAGCAACTTAGAAGTTAGCGTTGCCCTGAAATGGCGACAGAAGTTAGGAAACGGGAAGCTGTGGTGAAGATACAATTATTACAGGTAATAAGGTTATCGAATCCGTGCATTTCTGTTGTTTGCTAAGTTGCTATTAAATAATATTGACGTGAATTGCAGGAGCTACTTTCCAAAGCGTTAATTAAAGTTTGGCCCGTGACCGTCCAGTAGCGTTAAAGGATAGCGTGTTATAAACATTAACTACACAACGTGCAAACTCCAGACAGAAAGGACGTACCGGGGTTTGTATTATGGAATGTATATCTCATCTGTGTACATGTCAAAGAAAAGTACGTTTTCTCAGTTATGAATCTTCTGTGTTTGTTTACTACAGTCAGAATAGATATGGAGAACTGTCTGCATACGAACTGGAGCGACTAGAGAACATCAGAGCCAAGCCTTCCTGTCTTCCATCAACCAGGTAGCTATACCAGGTAGGTAGACGTGGAGTATGGGATCATTGGTCAAGGTAAATGGTTTAATCCTCATATTTTAATCAAAGATGTATTTAAAAAGGACAATGCCATCCCCCTCTACATCCTCCTTCAAAACACCCCTTAAAAGAGTAGGCTACTGTGTTGTGCTTCAGGGGAAAAGTGAATGGGCTTTTTTAGAATGGGGATTTAGCTTAAATGCATAAAATAAGGTCTGTGGTTAACAAAGATATATATATATATATATATATATATATATATATATATATATATATATATATATATATATATATATGTAACGTGCCAGGGGGCGTGTCTCCTGGGGTTGCGTCAGCACGTTGGGCTACGCAGGCAGGAAGCGTTTAAAGCACAGGCTTGCAGGGCAGCCGGCTCTAATTTGTTTGTGCGTGGCCAGCCGACTACGTGTCGTCGTCTGGCATTAGTGTGAGCCTGCGCCCATAACGGAATGTAAGTAGCTGTTTTAGTTGTTTTAGTAAATAGTGTTTTAGCTGTGTTGATGATATGATTTAAACCGGTGCAATTTGTCTTAGCAGGAGATCGTGGGTGTATTGGCTGCCAGTGTGTGGACGCTAGCCGTGGGACAGCGCGGTGTTGGCGGGTGCACTGGTAGGTTAGGATTATGTGCATTAAATGTATTTTGGTTTCTTGCTTCTGACGTTTTGGGGGACTGTGGCAATTGTGTATATTAATGTATTTAACCTGTATTATTCTGTGTTGCTGGTAGGGCACGGCTGTGTCTACATTGTCCGTCCTGTCCTTGCTGTATGTATCTGCTGGAGCTGTGCCTGTACTGTAGGTTCATGAAGGAAAACGGTATGTTAGCTTAGCTTTGAGGTCCCCTGGTCTCAGTTACTATTGGGAATACAGGTATAGGAATAGGATGTGTTTTATTAATGCTGTGCTTTGTGTTCTGTTTTCTTGTGTGTGTGTAGGAAGTCTATGCCACTGTTTTTAGAACGATTAAACTGATTACACTGTAAAGCTGAATTGCCAACTTTGAACTCTAGGGCATAATGATATGCCTGTGTGAAAATAAACCTTGTTCAATTGAGAAAAGTAACTAGTCTCTGTCTTCCTTGCGGGGAAGTACTATTGGGCAAGTGTCACATTTGGCGTCTACGAACAGGATAGTTGGCAGTTCAGCTACACTAGAAAAACAGTGGCATAGAAAGAAGACATCAGCCATTTTGAGAACAGCACTGCGGGGAGCGGCCACCAGTCTTCTGCTGTCTCAGGATGTCTGTCCAGGAGCTGCAAGAGCAGCTTAAAGCCCTTGAGGAGAGGCTGGATAAAGAAAGAAAGGACAATGACGGTCTACGCAACCAAAATGAACTTTTGACAGGTCAGATCGGAGCAGAAGCTCCAAACAGTAGCCCACTTGATGAGACAACCGAGACAACCGATCCACCTCCCCCACTGGAGATTGTTTACCTACCTAAAGAAAAGAAATGCTGTATGTTTTCTGGTAAAATTGGTTCTATACCCTTTTATGACTGGCTGGATGAGATTGAGAATTCACTTAGCTTTAATCGATACAAGGGGAGGGAGAAAGCTGCGTACATTTATGATCACCTCGAGGGGGAAGCGCATCAGGAAATAAGACATTCTGTCAGTGGGATAAGGCAGGACCCAGATCAAATGTTGCAGGTGTTGAGAGAAACTTATGGCCACCCTTTATCATTGACAAAAGCACAAAAATGCTTTTTTGATAGGAAACAGAAAGAGGGAGAGAATTTGAGAGAGTACTGTCACGAGTTAATATCTTTAGCGACGGGGGTGAACCGTTGTAAGGGAGGGAAGGGTCTGGGCACGAATGAGGCTGTTAGACATCAATTTGCGGAAAACGTTAGAGACCCCTCACTCCGAAGGGAGCTAAAAAAACTCTTAAGACAGGAACCTGACATTGATCTCAGAACCCTCTGCCAGGAAGCCATTTTACTCACCGAGGATGATAGTGGCAGAGGTAAAGTCACATACACACGTGAGACAGCTGCTGAATGTGGTGGGATTAATGTCACTAATCAACCTGACCCCATATTAGTTGAGCTGAGAGAAGCCATAAGGAGACAGGATGGCAAGATGGAGGCCATGGCTAAGGAGCTGTCACAGCTGCAGATGCAGGTGGGGAGGCCTCAGCGGGGCAACAGACAACAACCCAGGTATGATCCTGATGGCAGACCGATCTGTTTTAAATGCCAGGGGGTGGGACACATTGCAAGGGTTTGTAGAGGGGTACCAGCGCCCTATGCTAATTCTGATACACCACAGGGGCAGTCAAGGGAGGAGGGGACTCAGAATCAAGGGCAACGCCCACAGGGAAACTTTTCCCCTCTGCAGTAAGGAGCCAAACTGCAGATGGGGGCCAGCTAGGCTCAGAGGACATTCATTTGGAGCGGGATGAGGTGGTGGAAACTTTAG
Organism: Poromitra crassiceps; assembly: GCF_964638095.1. Lineage (NCBI taxonomy): Eukaryota > Metazoa > Chordata > Actinopteri > Beryciformes > Melamphaidae > Poromitra > Poromitra crassiceps. The sequence continues at coordinate 21,682,386 of NC_139647.1, forward strand.
TGGGTCCCATACCTGTAATTAATGCTGTTATGGGGGGGGTCCATCTATTTTGTTTGTGGGACACTGGATCAAATGTTTCTGTCATAACTGAAAGTTTTTTCAAAAAACATTTTGAAGGCATGGGGCAAACTGCATTGCAAGCCTGTGGGTGGCTTAGTTTAAAGGGGGCGAATGGGGTCCCCATGCCTTATGTTGGGTATTTGAGAATGGATGTTGACATTAATGGAACAGTGCACCCGCAATGTGGTATTTTGATTGTGAAAGACCCCTCAGATCCTGTCACCAAAATGAAAAGACAACAAGTCCCAGGCATAGTGGGCATGAATATAATAAAGAAATGTAAACAGTATGCATCTTACCCACCTGGTCTTCCCTGTGAACCCCCTCAATCTGGTCCCATTCAGGGTTTTGCAAAAGTGTTAACATCCAGTCCGGTCATCGTGCCGGCAGGCTCAATGTCTTTCATCCCCGCATCAGGGCTTCAAAATCATAACCCCGCCAGTCAATCAGTGTTAGTTGAAGCACTGGAGATAGATGAAGGGGTGCTTCCGGGCAGTTTACTGGTGTCAGCAGCATACGTCCGGATGGAAGGCGGGCAGCTAATGATTCCTGTACTTAATGTTGGCACCATTGACACCTGTTTGAGCCCCCACACTCGCATTGCACGGTTAACAATAGCCGAAGTAGTGGCGGGGGGCGGGGAATCAGTCCAGTTTCTGGAGGTGGGGCCACAGGAAGTGGAGGTATCTATTTGTTTGCATGAGGCTGCAGTAGGGGACAACACGGTCTCAGGCGCTAACGCTTTTCCTTTTGAGTTCCAATGCCCCCACTTGACAGAACAGCAGTTGGCTCAGGTGAGGGAAGTCTTAAGTCAAAATGAGGATGTTTTTGCTTTCAGTGATGGGGATCTAGGCTGTACTAACATAATCGAGCACGAGATTCCAGTGTCTGATGATATCCCAATAAAACAGCGATATCGTAGGTTGCCGCCCAGTCAGTATGAGGAAGTAAAAGCCCATATTAGGCAGCTCCTGCAGCAGGGTGTCATAAGGGAGAGCTGCAGCCCCTATTCTTCACCCTTGGTAATTGTGAGGAAGAAAGATGGAACGGTGAGACTCTGTGTGGATTATCGACAACTGAACATGAAGACAAGGAAAGACGCGTACCCCATACCAAGGATTGAGGAGTCACTGGACGTCCTGTGCGGGGCCCAGTGGTTTTCAACTCTTGATTTGGCCAGTGGGTACAACCAGGTTGTTATGGCAGAGAAAGATCGACATAAGACTGCTTTTTGCACTCCATTTGGACTGTACGAATTTAACCGCATGCCGTTTGGTTTGTGCAATGCACCAGGCACCTTTCAGCGTTTGATGGAGAGGATTCTAGGAGATGAACATTTCCAATCTCTGCTGTTATATCTAGACGATGTGGTGGTTTTCTCTTCTTCTTTTGACCAACATCTTTTTCGTCTCCAGATGGTGTTTGCCCGCTTCCGAGAGAGTGGGTTGAAAGTGAAATGGAGTAAGTGCTCCCTCTTCCAGCAGGAGGTCTCCTACCTGGGCCATGTGATCTCATCTGAGGGAGTGGCTACCGACCCGGACAAGGTTCGTGCAGTGGCGGAGTGGCGACAACCCGAAAACTTCACAGAGCTTGAATCTTTTATGGGCTTTGCCGGTTATTATAGAAGATTTGTTAAGAACTTTTCACGGATTGCAGCCCCCCTGCATGCCCTGCGCTCACTGACGTCTCACCGGGCCGGGAAGCCAAAGTCAGGGAGTGTTCCTTTCAGAAATCTCTGGGGTGTGGAATGCGAGACTGCCTTTCAGACCTTAAAGGACCTGCTCATCTCTGCCCCTGTTCTAGCGTATGCTGATTTCTCAAAACCATTCTATCTGGAGGTCGATGCTAGTCACCAAGGACTGGGGGCGGTGTTGTCCCAGGACAGCGAAAAGGGCAGGCGGCCAGTCGCCTATGCAAGCAGAGGGCTGAGACCCTCGGAACGAAATATGGAGAACTACAGTGCCATGAAGCTGGAGTTGCTGGCACTGAAGTGGGCGGTCACAGATAAACTCCGTGAGTATCTGCTGGGGCACAAGTTTATCATTTACACCGACAACAACCCCCTGAGTCACCTGGCTACAGCCAAGTTGGGAGCGATCGAGCAGCGTTGGGTGTCGGAGCTTGCCAGGTTCGATTTCGAGCTGCGGTACCGGCCGGGGCGGCAGAACGGCAATGCGGACGGCTTGTCCAGGCAATACACTCGTCCCAGGGAGCAGCCGCTACCCCCAGACGTAATGCGAACAGTGGGGGAGGTGAGGGCCTCATTGTCTGCCGGGGTGGCGGGGGAGCAACCGGCAGCAATAAACGAACTGAGTATTTCCTCCAGTTTCCCAGTGTATCCCGGAGGCTATTTGGCAGCACAGCAGCAGTCAGACCCAGTAATTAAGTCTCTCCTGAAGTACTGGAGGCGGGGCCAGAAACCGACTCGAGGTGAGAGGGCAGCAGAGGGAGACCGGGCTCTGGAGTTGCTGCGCCAGTGGGAGAAGATTGTGGAGGAGGATGGTCTACTCTACCGCCAGTTCTCTGACACCAGACGGGGACAAGTGAGGCAGATACTGTTGCCCAGCAGCTTGCAGAGAGAAGTCCTCCGCCGGATGCATGATGACCATGGGCATCAGGGAGTGGAGCGGACATTCCAGTTGACGAGGGCCAGATGTTATTGGCCTGGTATACACCGAGACATAGAGGAATACTGCAAGCAATGTGAACGCTGCACCGTCGCCAAGGCTCCCCTGCCCAAGGTGAATACAGAGTGGGGAAGTCTGCTCGCTTCCCGTCCTTTGGAGGTTGTAGCGATGGATTTCACTGTGCTCGAACCCTCTAGTGATGGGCGTGAAAACGTACTCGTCCTCACAGATGTTTTTACAAAGTTCACAGTGGCAGTTCCCACAAGAGATCAGAGGGCGGTGACTGTGGCCAAGGTTCTCGTCAAGGAGTGGATTCAGAGGTATGGTGTTCCGCAGAAGATCCACTCCGACCAAGGGAGGTGCTTTGAGGCGGAGATAATCAAGAACCTCTGTGCTCTGTACAGCATTCGGCAGAGCCGGACAACCCCGTATCACCCACAAGGCAATGGGCAGTGTGAGCGATTCAATAGATCGCTCCACAATTTACTGAGAACCCTGTCTCCTGAGAAGAAGAGGAGGTGGGTAGAGCATCTGCCTGAGGTCGTCTTCGCCTATAACACCTCTGAACATTCTAGCACCGGGTACACACCATATTTTTTGATGTTCGGGCAGACTCCACACCTGCCGATCGACATCTTGCTTGGGGCAGGCGACGAAGACTTTCTCGGGACAGTCGATGAGTGGGTTCAAGACCACCAGTTGCGGCTGCAAGCTGCCTACCAGAATGCCAGAATTCAGATGGAGCAGCAGGCAGAGGCTAGGAGAAAGTATCATGGCCCTTCGTCAGGGCAAAGTGCTTTACAAGTGGGCCAGCTGGTATACCGAAGAAATCATGGCTTCAAAGGACGACATAAGATTCAGGATCTGTGGATGCCGGTCCCATATAAAGTCATAGCATGTCCAGGTTCTGAAGGGGTGGTGTATACGGTTGTGCCCGTGGATGGATCGCAGCCTCCAAAGAATGTCCACCGCTTGGAGCTCCGGCCCTGCGTCTCGAATCAGGGAACGGTAAGGGGCGGGATACAGTCAAAGGTAGCCCGAGCAGACAGGAGTGACTCTGACACGGGGGAAGAGGAGTCTGTGCTGGAGGGAGTAGGGACTCGAAGAAGGGCCCGCCGGACCCCACAGGTGGAGCCAGTACCCTCAGAAGAGAGATCCGGTTGGCAGTCACCTATTGCTGCCCGGGAGCCAGGTGACATGGATGACAGTGGGCCAGAAGAGGAGTTAAGTGACCATGAGCTGAGTGGGGCATCTAGTTCAGAAGCGGGGAGTCAGGATCCATCGGTGGTACCCCTGCGTCGGTCCAGCAGGCGGACAGCGGGTCACCATTCCAACCCCTTTCACCTCCCGCAATCTACCGTCCAGGGTCGGGAAAGAGGGGCTGTGGCTCAGGTAGTGGCACACACTAATCATTTGTGGGTAATGGCGCTGAATGATATTATTTCTACCTGTAAGCACTTTATAGTTTAGCTTGTTAAATCATCGGGACGATGATTTTTTGCTCAGGGGGGGTGAGTGTAACGTGCCAGGGGGCGTGTCTCCTGGGGTTGCGTCAGCACGTTGGGCTACGCAGGCAGGAAGCGTTTAAAGCACAGGCTTGCAGGGCAGCCGGCTCTAATTTGTTTGTGCGTGGCCAGCCGACTACGTGTCGTCGTCTGGCATTAGTGTGAGCCTGCGCCCATAACGGAATGTAAGTAGCTGTTTTAGTTGTTTTAGTAAATAGTGTTTTAGCTGTGTTGATGATATGATTTAAACCGGTGCAATTTGTCTTAGCAGGAGATCGTGGGTGTATTGGCTGCCAGTGTGTGGACGCTAGCCGTGGGACAGCGCGGTGTTGGCGGGTGCACTGGTAGGTTAGGATTATGTGCATTAAATGTATTTTGGTTTCTTGCTTCTGACGTTTTGGGGGACTGTGGCAATTGTGTATATTAATGTATTTAACCTGTATTATTCTGTGTTGCTGGTAGGGCACGGCTGTGTCTACATTGTCCGTCCTGTCCTTGCTGTATGTATCTGCTGGAGCTGTGCCTGTACTGTAGGTTCATGAAGGAAAACGGTATGTTAGCTTAGCTTTGAGGTCCCCTGGTCTCAGTTACTATTGGGAATACAGGTATAGGAATAGGATGTGTTTTATTAATGCTGTGCTTTGTGTTCTGTTTTCTTGTGTGTGTGTAGGAAGTCTATGCCACTGTTTTTAGAACGATTAAACTGATTACACTGTAAAGCTGAATTGCCAACTTTGAACTCTAGGGCATAATGATATGCCTGTGTGAAAATAAACCTTGTTCAATTGAGAAAAGTAACTAGTCTCTGTCTTCCTTGCGGGGAAGTACTATTGGGCAAGTGTCACATATATATATATATGTGTGTGTGTGTGTGTGTGTGTGTGTGTGTGTGTGTGTGCGCCAGGTTTTTGACGTTGTTTGGCTCCATAAATGAAATTGTGAAATTGAGCAGGTCAGCTCATATAAGTATCTGGGGATCCAGATGGACAATATGCTTAAATGGAACGTGCATGTCAAGTCAAGTCAAGTCAAGTCAACTTTATTTATATAGCACATTTACATACAGCGGCAGCCGAACCAAAGTGCTTCACAGGCGGGGAGTAAAGTGCACAGATGTAAATAAGTAAAGTGCATACAAAGTGCATATATGATGACAATTAAAATCAAAAAGATAAGGGACTAAAACAATAAGACAATAAAAGCAATAAAACGATAAATGCCAGGGACCTAACGATGGCTAAGTAGGGGGGAAAGCCAGGGAAAACAGGTGGGTTTTTAAGAGTGATTTAAAAACCTCCAGGGTCTGGGCAGCACGAACGTGTAGGGGGAGACTGTTCCAGAGTTTTGGAGCAGCTGCCGCAAAGGCTCTGTCCCCCCTAGTTTTTAGTTTGGTTCTGGGCACCACCAGCAACGATAGATCAGCCGATCTAAGAGCTCTGGAGGGGGTGTGGCGGTGCAGCAGCTCGGAAATGTAGGGAGGGGCCAGGCCATTGAGGGCTTTAAAAACGGTCAGGGATAATTTAAAATCAATGCGAAAGCGCACAGGCAGCCAATGGAGCGAGGACAGGACTGGGGCGCTTTTTTGTCCTCGTAAGGAGGCGTGCAGCCGCGTTCTGGACGAGCACCACCATCATCATCACATTTCAACAACACACAATGCTCGGCAGAGAGAAAACAAATTCATCATCCTCAAACTAAGCAATCTTTAAACTCTGATTTTCAATCTTCAGTCTTGTTTTGTGTGTGAATAACTGCTGTTTCTTCTTCCAGCAGTCAGTGTGAAATCATATCAGCAGTGATGATGAGCAGCATCACCTGGAGACCAAGGACCTGGTGAGTCTGACACACAACTAGGGATTGGTATCCTATTGTATTTTTCCGATACCGGTGCTAAAACAATATTTTTAAAACGATACCGGTGCCTAAACAGGTACTTCTTTTTCCTTTTTTTTAAAAGCGGATTTACTGTAAAACTGATTTTATTTTATTTTTTTCTAACTTTGGTTGTTTATTGTTTTTGTTGTACCTCCAATACACTGGATATTGTGTTTGCATTCTCACTCTGATTATTGCTTTACATTCTTTTTCTTCTTTTTTTGTTTACAATATATTTATTGGAAGTAACAGCAACTCGCAGACAAAAACAATAGTGAGGGGGGGGCATAGGGAGGGGGATTGGAGGGATGGGGACTAAACCAAAACAACATAGACAGCTCAGCTCATTCAAACAGGCATATGACTCAGGAATGACAAAATGAAAGAGCGGAAAAAGAAAAGAAAAAGTGAATGACTAGGCGTCACATAGGTCGTACGGACCTATATTCAAACCCTCTTGTAAGAATAGCAGAAATATTGACACCAATGTAAGACATGAACGCTACCCACGTCTTATGAAATACAGCATCTTTGTGCTGTGTCTTTTATTGAACGATTTTTATTTATTTAAAGAGGATTTCAAACGATAATGTTGGGAGTTTCTTTCACCCCATAGTCAACAAAGTAAATATTGGGCCCATTTTCCACAATCCACATAATTCACATTACATTCTGACACTAAAATGGCATTTTTCAGACAGACAGATCAGGAGAAAATTAACTTTGTTGGAGACCTGTCTCTGTCTCAGCAACAAACTCACGAGATTTGGCAACAGGAGGCAGAGCTCACGCAGGGAGCGATGAGCTAAAGCTACATGTGAAGTTTGTACCTGTACCTTTTATAAATTGTTAGAGCAAAATCCTGTGGAGAAATACAAGGAACAGAGAGATGACATTCTAAACTCTGCCTTGGAGCACAAGTGGATTACAAAGAGTCAATTTGACTTTTTGAAAATAGATCACCCCTGTCTTTTATTGATTGCCAAAGATACATAAAAGGTTGGAAAACCCCCCTGGCCGACCGATCATAGCTAGTAATAATTCACTGTCTGAACCTCTAAGTCAATTTGTAGACTATGTATACTAACTACCGTATCTCAAAAAGCGGTCGGGGGGGGGGGGAAGGTTGCGTAAACTACAGTCTACCCACTTCTCCAGGGATCACTACACCACTGCTCAGGCTGTACCTATCTCAACATTTCTCATATGAATTTAGTACATTTGGGCCATTTTAGGGGTTTCACAGACTAGTCGACTTTCAAAACCACTAGTCAACACTGCATCATAGTCAACTAATCGTTCATCTGTGGTTTTAGGAATAAACAATATAAATAAATAAATTGAACATAGATTTAATTGAACAATCATTTTCTTATGTTATGCCATGTTAAAGAAACCACCAAATTGAAGGTATTTAGAGAGGGAAAGACTGCCCTCGATGTTGTTACTGCAGTCAAACAGTTGGTATCTTTAGACAAGTCGCTGGGGTTTAGCGGCTCATTTGTAAGCGGCCTCTCAGAGCCAATCAGGACTCTGCTATATCACATACCCTTCTATAGAGCCAATCAGGACTCTGCTATTTCACATACCCTTCTATAGGTTTGACCCGCCTACATTAGTTAACCCTTTGGCTGTTTTTGAGACCATGATGAGAATTGATCGTTTTCATTGGGTGGGGGGGAAAAGAGATATCTCACGTGACTAGTCAACTACCTTTTGGGAGTAGTCCACTACTAAAATGCAGTAGTTGTCGTGAATGCCCTGCCTAGGCCGTGGACGCCCATCTGATGAGAGTTTGTCTAACTCAAACACAAATCCGAGAATAGTTTTTATCACATGCAATTTTGTACAGATTTTTCCACAACTGTATTTTAGGCAGAAAGATAACAGTGAAACTATGATCAAAATATTCATCCTTATACATTCTTATATGGTGAAGTTTAACATGTAAACTTGACTAAAGGACCCCTGGTCGTCCCTGGACCCCACATTGAGAACCGCTGCTATACAGTGTGTACTCGGTGTGGGTAGAAACTAGTTCTGTTCTCTAATGTTCTGTTCTATCTGTTCTATTCTGTTCTCTAATGTTCTGTTCTATCTGTTCTGTTTGCTCAGGATACCTAAAGAAGCACCATTCAACCCTGTTCCGTCCGCCTCTCCCGCTACACAAGCTGCACTCCATCCAGAGAATTGGTTTTGGAACGAATAACAAAATCTTTGTGGAGTTTGACTCCCCGTGGTGGGATGCTGACTGTGAAGTCATTTACCTGGTGTGGGAGGACGTTAAGATGCATCTCTAGTATGCATGTTCAAATCTGATTCCTCCCCTGGCTAAAATACAGACTGCCGCACAGTGTGCACACGCACACACACACACACGCACACGCACACGCACACACACACACGCACACACACACACACACACACGCACACGCACACACACACACACACACACACATGCACATTTGAACTGTCTGTTTCATCTCTTATCTCTCTCCAGGAGAATATGGTGGACCAGGTGTCAGATATACAGAGATCCTGGATAAAGAAGATGTTTGGCTTCACTGTTCTCAAACCCTCTGAAAGGTCAGGAACCACAAGAGACTCTGATGCCTCCCTCACTTGTTTCTGTTCTATTTCCAGAAAAATATGAAACAAATGAATGCATAGATAAGAGTTACGGAGTCAAACCTCTGCTGTGCGGGGGGGCACCCACGAGCTACAAGTTGTCCTGCCAGTGAAGCGGCTGGCGACTGCACATGTATCGGAGGAAGCATGTGCTAGTCTACAACTCTCCCCAGAGTGGCAGACCGGCTGGAGCAATGATCGAGACAGCTTGGCAGGGGGAATTGGCCTAGTACAATAGGGGGGGGGGGGGGGGGATTACGTTGTGCAACTCCTCATCTTATTATTGATGTCTGCACTCAGGTACGGCCACGTTCTCTGTGGCTGGATCGCTGGTCACGAGTCAGAGTATATGGAGACGCTGCCTGAACAGGAAGTCACACTCGCAGTCACACAGCTCATCTGAAGATTCACAGGTGAGTCGAAAACCCTTCTGTGTAAAAAAAACAACAACAACAAAAACGTGTCCTGGTCGCTGCACTAGCGCCTCCTCTGGTCGGTCGGGGCGTCTGTTCGGTGCGGAAGGGAACTGGTGGCAATAGCGTGATCCTCCCACGCGCTACGTCCTGCTGGTGAAGCTGCCCGCCATCAGGTGAAAAGAAGCGGGTGGCAACTGCATGTATCGGAGGAATTATGTGTGTATGTCTACGGCCTAGCCTGGGTAAACCCAGCCCCCACGTGACCTGCTCTCAGACCTGCTCTCAGTCCCTAGTGACTGAGAACAGGTCTGAGAGCAGGTCACGTGGGGGCTGGGTTTACCCAGGCTATCTACGGCCCTCATCAGATCGGCAGAGGCGGTAGTGCCCGGGGCAGCAGGGGGAAGGGGGGGGGACGATACTCAGTGACAGCACATTGCTTGACAGAATCTATCCACCTTATTTTTGAATGCCCCATTGTAAAAGATAATTGTGGGAACAAGGTCCGATTTAACGTGACTTATTGTTGCAGCTTGCCATTTCCTTTGTTATACTCGGCCGCAGACCCAAATTATAAACCGGAAACTGGAGTCCGTTATAAATATAGTCACGTTATAAACAACTAACCAACGCTGGGGGTCCGTATGGAAACAGTGTTACTCGAAATGGTTAAAAGTTAAATCAATTTGGTCATTCAGTGGTGTTTTACTGCCATGTAAAGGAACTATTACGCATTAGCCACAGTAGCCGACTACCCACAATGCATTACGTTATCCCAGCACCCGAACGACACGGCTGTAGAGCAGAATGGCTCTGCTGTAAAATCCTCACAGACATTCTTTTTGTCAAGTTAAAACCATAGACTGTAAAACAGTCTATTACACCGGAAGCGGAAGAAGCACCCATCAGGCATCATGGCAGCTAGAAGTAAGGTGGATAGGATCCTTCCATGTTCTAGTGATGTTTCTGAGCCTTGATCTTTGAAGCATTGTCACCTGTCAGACACCTGTTGTTGTAAAGTAACTCTGTGTGTTTAGGAAACCCCACCATCACACCGAGGAGAATCCTGCGCTCCCAGTGGTTTCACGACCCCTGGACCTGCGGATCCTACAGCTACCCAGGAAGAGGCTGTTCAGCGCAGGACCTGGACAACTTGAGGGAACCTCTGCCTGCAAAGGGTGCACCTTCTCAGGTACACACACTCACGCACTAGGGCTTTCACATTGCACTAGGCCTACTCCACCTGTTTGAACAAGTCACTTGCACTAGGCCTACTCCACCTGTTTGAACAAGTCACTTGCACTAGGCCTACTCCACCTGTTTGAACAAGTCACTTGCACTAGGCCTACTCCACCTGTTTTAACAAGTCACTTTCACTAGGCCTACTCCACCTGTTTTAACAAGTCACTTGCACTAGGCCTACTCCACCTGTTTGAACAAGTCACTTGCACTAGGCCTACTCCACCTGTTTGAACAAGTCACTTGCACTAGGCCTACTCCACCTGTTTTAACAAGTCACTTTCACTAGGCCTACTCCACCTGTTTTAACAAGTCACTTGCACTAGGCCTACTCCACCTGTTTGAACAAGTCACTTGCACTAGGCCTACTCCACCTGTTTGAACAAGTCACTTTCACTAGGCCTACTCCACCTGTTATTTTTAGGCAATATCTGCAAACAGTCGTCATAAGCAACCTGAAGCTTGTGGATGCATGCTTTTTTTAAATTCACCCACAAGGGGGCAGTATGTATATATATATATATGCAGTGAGCTCTGAAGAGATTAATCTTATCAAGGTCTGAACATAAATAGAATTTCCTTAAGGTGTTAGCTTGTGCATATAACATATGGCGCTGTCTGTACTTGTCATCATCATCAGATATTTGATCTGTAATAAAGTGACCCAGATATTTTGTTTAGTCACAAACAGATAGAACAAAGTGAGGCCCCTGTCCCCTTTTGACTGACTGCTTGCTGTATCCCAGCAGGCTTTGCAGGTGTTGTTTCTTTTGACTGACTGCTTGCTGTATCCCAGCAGGCCTTGCAGGTGTTGTTTCTTTTGACTGACTGCTTGCTGACTGCTTGCTGTATCCCAGCAGGCCTTGCAGGTGTTGTTTGCCGGAGAGGCGACTCACTCCTGCTACTTCTCCACCGTCCACGGAGCCCTGCTGTCCGGCTGGAGGGAGGCTGACCGTCTGCTGGCTCACTACGCCTCCATCAGTCCCTCCGGACCATGCAAATCCAAGCTTTAAAAACAGCAATGCATCTTGTACTAAAGAGATTTTTTATTTTTTGCCAAATTGTGCCAAATTGATTCTGACCGAATCTATGAAGGTTTTCAATGATGAAAGATGTCGAAATAATTTCTGTCAAATTGATTTTTAAAATGCACTCGTATTACATTTAAAGCACTTTATTTCTTACCTGTTATAAGATACAGCACATGAATATCAAGATTAAATGTAATACATTCTTAATACTTTACACTTGACAAATACTTGTTTTTTCTCATTGTAATACCAAATTCTATGCTCTGTGTGTGTGTGTGTGTGTGTGTGTGTGTGTGTGGCCGAACCTGAAATTGTTGATATAAAGTTAATCTAAACTATATCCATGGGCCATGTTGTCTGTTTAGTCTTGAATGAATACATGAATTATTACATATATCAGCAATAATAAAAGGAGAAATCCATCGTAGAAGAGGAAGAGTTTGAGCAGTTTGAGTTCAGGTCCGTTCTCTCAGGGTTGATGAAAGGCATTCTGGGAAATGTAGGAAATTGCTAACTGAAGTAGAAGTAGACAAGGCAAGACAAGAAAAAATGGGTTCACGAAAAAATTTATTATACAACTTACAACTATATACACAACTATACAACACAAAATAACTCCTGGAATGTATTGAATGTCACAGATTGATGATATGTACAACTGTTGTCAGAGTTTCTCATGGTAACTCAGATCCCACTGAGTCCATTTGGGTCCCATCAGGTTTTCTTCAGTAACATCAACATCGAATTATTTGCACAGTTAAGATCTTTTTATACAAGAGATTGTGTTCCTGATCTGCTTCTACATTAATAACAAACATATAAAAAATAAGAAAAGGGCCAAGGCACCTCTTCTGATCTGAATTTGTTGAAAACTCCAACATGTAGGCAATATGCTTTTATCAGTGTCATCACTTCGCAGTCATATTTATTAGTTTCCTGTTAGCAAGGATGTGGAGACATCTTGCTGTTAACAATCAGAAAACGAACAAACAAATATTTTATTCTATTCTATTAGAAAGGGAAACCACCTCAAACTATTGAATTAAAAGAGAGCGAGGTACCAGTGATTATTTTTGAATTGACTCCATTTTTATTTTTGTATCCATATTGCTTTCTTTTGTGGCTTATTTTTCTTTCTTATTCTTTATTAGTATTTTATTATTATTCTCTTTGTCATTGTAAATTATACTTATTATGGTTATCTCCTATCTCCAACACTCTTGGTTTCTGATTGAAGAAGATTACTCAATTTCCTTGGAACATACATTATATAGTATATAAGTGATGACCATGATGGAGACATATTGCCTATACATTCACATGGACAAATTCAATATGAATGAGCAATAAAGGCTTTTTAACTTCTTATTCTTTCATTCTTTCTTTTAATTATTATTACAGACTAGTTGATCTGGTTGTTTCCATACTTTTTGTATGTTTTTTTTTATATTCCCTTTAAAGAACATTCTCTTTTTAATATGAATTCCCACTGAAGTGCTTTTTTCGGAGTTCTACGTTTTGCACAAAAGCAAAAGTTTGTCATCCTCTTATAGCTAAGAGATCAACTAGAATGCTTGCACAAAGAAAGATATAGCCCCGTCATGTTTCCAGTCTCACACATTGTGTTCACTGCCTCTTTCCTGTGTGAAGTGGGGTTCCAAAAACCACAACAAACCCCTAGCTCAGCTCTAGTGTGGGTGACACCAACCAACATAACTGTATAATTACAGCCCACATAACAGACATTGGTTTGTCATGGGATGTTTAGTCTGTCAGCTGAAAGGAAGTTAGACATTAATGGGAAGATCAACTTGGTTTACCTGATGTCTTTATATCAGCTTGTGATGATAATTTGAGCATAAATGCTCCAAAAGGCCTCTCTGATTGGTGTATTATGAAACTGCATCTGAAAAACCGAGGTCTTATGTCATTGCCTATAATGTTTTTACGGACGAGTTGAGAATAAGACTGTTTAGCTGAATGTCAGAATAACCTCAATGGTGATAAGGATGAAGATCATCCACTCTAACCTCAAGCTGTGCTTCTCACTCAGGTGGCTCCTCATGAGGTCTGTCAACTGTGTGCAATGTTCCAGCTTCTCGTTCATAACATTGACTCTGCGGTTGATGCTGAGGAACTGGCAGGTCTTGTCATAAAGCTTTTCCAGGTTTTCTCGGTCCCAGTAGAAATCAGGTGTGATGATGAGCAGGTCCGACCTCAGGTTTATACAGTGTCTCAGTGCAAAGAGCACTTCTTCCCTGAAGAAGAACATGAGGGCATCGTCGTCTGGTTTCGCTGCCATCTCTGTCAATATCACCAGCGCATTTGAGGCACCTCTAGGTAAATCCACTTCATGGAAACCATGGTTGATCAAGTCATGGCAAAGCGTTGGCAAATGATACTGATCTGATGTTGCAAAGGCAATACACTGCATCATATCCTTGTCCTCATCCTGGGAAGGCTGGTTGGTTTTGGATGGTTGTTTCGTTCTCGGCCCTTTGGGAACCCTCTTTCCAGGAATTGTCACTGGTTTCAAACTGGATTTTAAAACTGAACCCTCTTTCCAGGAATTGTCACTGGTTTCAAACTGGATTTTAAAACTGAACCCTCTTTCCAGGAATTGTCACTGGTTTCAAACTGGATTTTAAAACTGAATCCTCTTTCCAGGAATTGTCACTGGTTTCAAACTGGATTTTAAAACTGAATCCTCTTTCCAGGAATTGTCACTGGTTTCAAACTGGATTTTAAAACTGAATCCTCTTTCCAGGAATTGTCACTGGTTTCAAACTGGATTTTAAAACGGAATCCTCTTTCCAGGAATTGTCACTGGTTTCAAACTGGATTTTAAAACTGAATCCTCTTTCCAGGAATTGTCACTGGTTTCAAACTGGATTTTAAAACTGAACCCTCTTTCCAGGAATTGTCACTGGTTTCAAACTGGATTTTAAAACTGATTTGACGAGGTTTGTTGAATACGGGCGCTCTTGTCTACTCCTACAGCTAGTCTGCACCCAAGGGTCAGCCAAGGAGCTTCTGAAACGTCTTAACCCATAGTAACAGCTCCTTGGACACATCCTTGAGGCAGGCCAGGTGGAAAGAGTCCTAGGTTGGGATTCATACGCGTGTCCCTGAGTAGGATGGGAGAGGCTGGCCGAGGCAAACAGGCAGACCTGCCTCCTGTCCACTGGCCGCTGAACTCCCAGTCTGAACCACAAGGTCCGGAGAAGCATCTTCATTGTCCTCGTGTTGTCCTCGTGTTGCAGCGGCAATAAGTATGGTCACTTGCAACCCTGTTGTCCATCATGTCAACTGAACTGGCATTTCTTGCTCGCTTGGGCATTAAGCCCAAGACAGCAATAAATGCCAATTGAGTGACTTCTTGCTTGGGAGCTGGAGAGTCACTTTCTTCCACGCGTTTCCTTTTTTCAATCCTGATTCTGATGCGTGCACTTTTTCTCACAGCTGGAGCAGGGGCAATGGTCCGTGTGGCAATGGTCCGGGCAATGGTCCGCAATGGTCCACAGGTCACAACTTCCTCAGCCTCCGCTTCTGGAATAAAGATATAAGAATAAAGATTATTTCTCTTTCAAACAGTGTCGTAGATCTAATATGAGCAAAACTTATTAAAAAAAATTCACAGCTATGTTCATTTCCAAAGGTTTGTGGAAATGGACAATTTCCATAACTCTTCCAGGCTTGGAAAACACAAGAAAGCTGGAATCCTCTTCAGTGTATTTTCCCGACCCCGCCGATTTCCCCCCCATTTTCTCCCAAACTGTACTTGGCCAATTTCCCCCTGCTGCTGCCCCCTCTGCCGATCTGGGGAGA
This sequence comes from Poromitra crassiceps, assembly GCF_964638095.1. NCBI lineage: Eukaryota > Metazoa > Chordata > Actinopteri > Beryciformes > Melamphaidae > Poromitra > Poromitra crassiceps. Next base: position 21,697,592 of record NC_139647.1, read on the forward strand.
GCCGTAGAGTAGCACCGTGCTTCCTGCGACACATGCACAGTTGCCAGCCGCTTCTTTTCAACCCGACCTTTCACTCAGACAGTAGATCAGCCCCCACGGTTCGGAACGCGGTTCGGAACGTCCCTTTTTGTTGTATTTAACGTTTAACGCTAGTGTATGAGAACCCCTGCAGCGCAGCCAGACACAGACATCGCACGCAGAGCAGCACACAACACCCAGACAGACCCAGACAGCAGGACAGGATTGACAAACGCAAGCCAGAATATCCGATGCCCACCAGCAGCAAATCAAGACCAGCAAGAAGCTGCAACCAGCAGCACACGCAGGGGCCAGCGCTGCTGGTTGCAGCTAAAAATATTATTCTGCCAAACAAAATTCCCTGGCCTTCACTGTTTTATTGAAGGAAATTATTTTTGAGGTGTGACTACATTAGAAAAGATTAGCTTCAGAGTCAGTGATGTGCTTGAAATGTTTAATTTCACAAAAGGCTCATTATCTCAGCTTCTAGAAAAAAATTGCTGTTTTGGGGTAAATCAAGCTATCTTCTCCGGCTCATAACTAAAGAACGGAAAATGGGATCAATAAACTTTTTTTTGCAGATGATAGAATAGAGTCTCATCGTTCTTTGTGCGTGTTCAGTGTTTACATAGTAATATCACACAATATTCTGTGGGCCTCGAGAAATCACTGAAAACGCTCTGAAACTCTGGCACTGGGAGCGTCCGTTCTCCAAAAGTGGCTGGCACTCAATGAGTTAAGGGAAAAAAAATATTTTTTGAGCTGTGCAGGGCAACAAATGGTTATAAAAAGTATAACGTGATCCGAACCGTGGGTTTTCTGATCCGTGCCAGCCCTATTGCTGTGAAATATATATATATATATATATATATATATATATATATATATATATATATATATATATATATATATATATATATATATATAGTTTTTACATATATAGTTTTATAGTTTTTACATACACATTAACCCTGAGGAGTAGCCGGATTGGGCTGATTTTCAGAAATATTGTGATATTTGGGAAATATCACAATTTTGAACATTTAATTTCAGAGGCTGCAGCAGGCTCAGTTTTAAACCCAGAGTGAAGTTTCTGGTATCATATGAAACTAGAAGACCTAAGGAATCGAATTTGCCAACCATGTCATGCTAGTTTGTCAGGAAGGTGGCTAAATAACACTCCAAATTTAGGCAAAATTTTGGCGAGGGGAAAAAAAACATTTTCAAATGGGTCCTTATTTTCGCAGGTGTGTGTGGCAGGAGGGGGGCTTTAACTAGCCAGAATGCTTTTCTGCTGCCGTTTGTCTCCTGTATGCAAAACCATCGCCTGGCACGTTTTAATCCTATTTGTTTATGTGATTGACTAATTGTCATGACTTGTTAGCCAGCCAGCTAGCTGCAGGCTAACGTTACAGGCGGTCCCTGTCTTTTTCCACCTTGAATATAATTTTTTCATATTCGATACTTTTTATTTATATTCAAATATATATTTGAATATCCGTCCTTGTTGGTAATACTGACGTAGGACTCAGTTTCCCAGAATGCCCCGCTCCCTACCTTCTCTGAGTCTCTTGCGGCGGCGGTCGATGGAGGCAACCTCTGACTTCAAGCTCATGTAGCTCTTCCTGGTCTCCTGCAACTTGTCCTGCAGGAAGGAGATCCGCTCCGTGCTCGACATGCTGTCCAGAGAGTCTGGAAAGAGAGAGAGGTGTTTTTTATTCTTTATTTCAGATTCATCACTGCCTCAGCAGCGACTATTCTTCCTGGGGTCTGTAGGGGGTATGGAGAGAGAGAGAGAGGTGTCTGTCCCCCCCCCAATATTTTATCTATATACTTTTTTTTAGTAGAGTGCACGAACAAGACAAACAAACAGGTTCAGAGTGACACAGGAAAATAAAAGAAAGGAATGGAAAAAAACGTACATACATCATCAACATTACAGCGCAGTGCTACCAGCCACATCAAGTGCTGGAGACAGAGGTGTTAACACGGGTTACAACTCTGTACTCCACATTCTTGGCTAATTTCCACCACATAGTACTGCATAGTATGGCTCGTCTCAACTCAGGAATCAAAATTGTACCAACCCTGTCATGTTAGTTTGTCAGGAAGGCAGCTAAATAACACTCCAAAGTTCAGCTACATTTTGGCGAGGGAAAAAGAAAACATTTTCAAAGGGGTCCTCTTTTTCACAGCCTAATGTTGGCAGGTGTGTGTGTCCGTTTGGAAGCAGCTAGTAGCCTTATATTGTCATTTAGCCTTTCTGCTGCTATTGCATGGTTCAATCAGCTACGGTAATTGTATTTTATTGGGGGGCGGAAATTTGTGAGAGAAAATTTGTCTTCCAACAACCTACCTTTTGCCATGTCAGCTTGGGGGACATTCTCCATATCAACTGATGGTCCATCTTCCAACGGGGGCTGAGCTGGGCTCTCAGACAACGCTGCACCGTTGGGAGAAGACGTCTTCACTTTTGGGCACATCTTCCCAAGTGATTGTTCGAATTCCTATGGAGATCACAATCCATTAAAATAAATAAATAAATAAATAAATACAAGCTGCATTACAATTACAATGTGAGATGTAAAACGCAACAACGCTCCTTCATAATCTTACCTCTATCAGGCTTCGTCGTGCAGTGGCCCATTTGCGTAATGGAGAGTCAGGAGGCAGACGTTTGTCAAAAACCTCTGGGCTCATGCCTCCAAATGAAACCCGCTTCTTCTTCAGTTCGCTGAGGTGACTTCCAAATGAAACCCGCTTTTTGCCAGTTGGGGTTTTCCTGTCAGCCAACGGGGGCTGAGCTGGGCTCTCAGACCACGCTGCACCCAGAGAAGGGGTCTTCACTTTTGGGGACATCTTCCCAGGTGAAGACATCTTTGTTGTGGAGCTGCTGGAGGCTGGAGCTGCAGGCTCTTCAAACCTGAAATCACAATGAACAACAAAATGTTAATGGTTCTCAGTCACATTTAGTGTTCAAATGTGTTCTGTATCTGGATATACGCTATAATGATTGATATAGCATATTATCCAATCACTTGCTTTGCATTTACACCTGTATTTACATGTGTTAATGTCTGGAATCCACGTACACACACATACACACACACACACGCACGCACGCAAGCATACACACGCACACACACACACACACACACACACACACGCATGCACGCAGACACACACACATACACACACGTACACACACACACGCGCACACACACACACACACGCACACACACACAGGCACACACATGCGCGCACACGCACGTTTGACACAACACACACATATACAAGTGTATATAAACACATATAGGCTAGGCCTATTCTATGTATTACACTGTATTTCTTTGCTATTCTTCTACATACAATTGTATTGACTGTTTCTCCTACTAGACAGGACAGGACTAGACTAGACACTTTGAAAGTGTAACACAACTGCTGCTACAACTCCATTAAACTTTCAAACTTGTGTGTGTAACGCTACATACATGGCACAACAATCAAACATGCTCCATCATGTCTGACAACATTCATGTTGGCAGTTGCTGGATAATGTTTGATTGGTGCGCCATGGGCTCAACATGGACAAACGATTCAACATGTTGAATCTGACCCAACATCTCCAAACAAGGACACACAGCCCCATGTCACACCAAACAAACATCTTGATAATTAACGTTCTGTAACGAACATTATAACTGTAGCCGAGTGTTCGGGTCCGGCTATTACTTGACACGTTGTTAACAAAACAGCAAAAGAGAGAGAGGCTGTAACGTTAACAAACGCTGGTCTTTGCACACACAGTCCGATTGTTTTCATATGCGTGTTTTTTAATCCCTCATCTGAAAACACAGACGGGTCCCAGCTCGCAAAAATATGTTGACTGATATTCTTTTTTTTTTTCGTGCGTCAATTTCGGAAGAAAATACGGACTTGGTGCCTCAGAGAGACGACGCGACAATGTCGTCGAACAGATGCTTCACAGTTCCCCCAAAAAAACACACAACTCTCTGACACATACAGTTACCTAACATAGGCTAACTTAGCTAACCGCTAACCATTACTGAAATTACGCAGATGAAAGACCCATATTTCGCACGACGAACGTTATAAGGAAACTGAGCTAACCACTCAACCATTACTTAAATTACACACATAAAGACCCATGCTAACTAGCTAGTGAACATTTGTGATTTTACCTGTCGATGTAAACTGTCTGCTCGTCAACAGAATCCACTATCATCATCGCAATCTGCTCTGTTATTTCGTTCTTCACGGAGATGCTCTTCTGTACGTCTACTGCGATGAAGAAACAAACTGCAACTACCAGTGCTGAACTCTGAGTGACGTGACGTGAGTTCAGGAGTTCTTGACCGCCAATCAGGTAACGCCCCTACACGCATTCATCACGTGACACACACGTATGCGCATGCGCACAGGTCCCGCACACATACCTTCGCAGTAGGCGATATTTTTTTTGGGATGATGGCGAAGGCATAACCCGCCCCTCTCTGCCTCTGATTGGCCTAGCGTCAAACTTCCATCCAAACCATTCGCTTGGCTATCCTGCATTACATCTCTGTTACAGTCTGTGGTCAGACCGTCAGACTCAGTGGATCAGACTGACAGACACAGACAGACAGACAGACAGACAGACAGCAGTTAGGCCTTGCTAGCCTGCATGAAACACGCCAGTGTGTTTATGTTTTTAATATAGTCATATATCTATGGTTTATATCGCTACTCTTGGCAGTGCACGTATGTAGCAGATATAGACAGACAATTGATCAAGGGTGATATAAAACAGGGTTATTAATACAGGGAACTAGCAACGCAAACATAACTGCTGTCTGTCATATAACGCTAGCTGCTGCTGACAGGTCTGGTAACGTTTCCACTCATCAAGCACAGAGCGCAGCTGGGCTTTCAGCAGGAGCTGAACCGAGTCTGTTTGGTGAGTTAGCGTCCTCGTGTTTTTGGCGTGAACCTGCGGCCCGTGACAACATGTAAGTAGTTTTAACTGTGTATGTGAATGCTGTTTTTAGTTGCGTTGGGAGGTGCAATGTAAATGTGTCTTGTCCAGTGTTGGGCAAGTTACGTTATAGTGGCACATCACTCAGCTTGTCTTAACGATTATTTTCATTATCCATTAATCTGTCGGTTATTTTCTTGCACAATTGATGAGTCGTTTAAACTACAAAATGTCACAAAATGGTGAAAAATGTCAGTCACTTTTTCCCCAAAGCCCAAGATGACATCATCAAATGTCTTTCCTTTGTCCGGACCAACAGTCCACCACCCAAAGATAATCAGTTTACTGTCATAGAAGACAAAAAAAACAACAGAAAACATTTACATTTAAGAAGCTGGAACGAGAGAATTTTTGTATTTTGTTTTTGAATTAGTCATAACGATTAATCAATTATAAAAACAGTTTGGCAATTATTAACTACTCAATGAATTGACTAAAATGAAAGGGAGCTGTCACACATAAGGTCCCTCCCTCCACCCCTCTCCTATTCTTCTAATTATTCTATATGATGGAAGGCAGATTTAGGGGATCCACCACCTGTACCTTTTAAATATGAATCATGTAGATTTACTATTTTAATATTGATGTTGCATTTATGATCCGCTGTATTTGTTCTGTAATCTGTAATCATGTCTACTTGTCACCTCCTCCCTCTTCCTCCAGCCTGGGCTGGATTAGTCTTCATTGTTGGGAGGCTATTTAAAAAGACAAAATGTCCTTGTTCTTTATGACTGGGATGAAGATGCACCCTGCGTTGAAACGTCAGTCAATAAAAACGTGTCTACACTTGATCCGTGTGCTCCAGTATCTTTGGATGTTATCTGAAGCCTCTCCTCTAAGATTGCCCTCTCCTGAGAGCCTGCTGGGCTGCTTGGGTGGAAGTGCGCCTAACCTCATCCTGCAAGTGTGAATTCTGTTTTTGTTTGAGTCACAATTTTACAAAATACTATAATTTGTATGCATCTCCATCTGGGCCCTTACATTACATTACGTCATTTGGCAGACGTTTTTATCCAAAGCGACTTACAATAACACATTTTTGTCAGCAATAGAGCAATCAACTATGCACCACAGTCTATGACAACTACAACTTCTGAAGGAACAGTGGTACAAGTTTAGTTCAGGTTATTTTTGTATTTATTTTTTTAAGAGAGAAAGAAGTTAGTTCAAGAAGGGCCCAGATGGAGCCTGAAAAGGTGTGTCTTTAGTCTTTTCCGAAAGATCAAGTTCTTGATCTAACTTCTTTCTCTTAAAAAAAAAAAAAAAAAAAAAATCCCAAACTAACCTTAACTTGTATCACTCTTCCTTCAGAAGTTGTAGTTGTCATAGACTGTAATGTAATGTAATGTAATGTAATGTATGGAGATCTTGTAAAATTGTGATGGAGAATTTAAAAGCAGTCTCATCTGTGATTACAGCTAGGGATGCACCGATCGATCGGCACGTGACCGGAAATGGCCGATTTTCACGTGATCGGCCTCGATCGGTGATCTGCGCCGGTCACTCTAAAATGCCGATTCTGTGAGCCGATTTTCAAGTGACGTGCGCGAACCCAAAAGCAGCGAGACAGAGTGGATGAGTTGCAGCCAAAACAAAAGCTGCCACTACACAGTACACACATGCCACAGCATGTCTTCGTCGGTGTGGAGCCGCGGAGGGGCCGGGTAGGTTGGAGTCCACAGTCTCCAGTCTGAGCGGCTCGCTTCACCTCACCGTCCCCTCTTCCCCGACCAGCCTCCACATCACCGCTGCCTGCTGCTGCTGCTATCCGTCAGTCACGTTGTAACCCTAACCCTAATGTGTACAGCCAGGAGAGGACTTTTGTTTCGTATTGCGAATAGAACGACGAACATAATAATAAAACGCATCGGACCAGTGTGCAAGGTTTTCTGTGAGAGATGATTTTTTTTTCGAATGGCGGATTAAAAAAAACGCGCTCTGTGTGTAAACTACGATATTCAAACGGAGTCAACTCAAACTCATTTCCTCATCTAGGCTACTCAATAACAGCCAAATCCACAACTGTAGAGTGGGCATGGCTTCGAAGGTCCCTGGGCTCCAGAGCTATAGGCTATAAACTCCTTGTCCATGGATAACATTTTGACGTTTATTTATTTTATTTTATTAGTTTATTTGGCAGGGACATAGGCCTATACAAAAAAACATTAAACCCCATAGGGGAAGAGATGCTTTGTAACAGATTTAGCCATAGGCTACTTTCCATCTGAAGCCCCTGTTCTGTTGCACCTTTTTTCTTTTGGAAAAGTAAATGCATGATAGCTGTGGGATATACTGGAATTAATTGTTTTATATTCATTGTATTTACACAAAAAAGAAAAGCTCTGTCCAGTAACCTTGAGTGAGATCGTCCTAGCCTAGGTAAACCCAGCCACCACGTGACCTGCTCTCTCAGTTCCCAGTCACTATATCTAGTGACTGAGAACAGGTCTGAGAGCAGGTCACGTGGGGGATGGGTTTACCCAGGCTAAGATCGTCCTACCTCATGCAAATGATAAGAAATGTGACATGAATGTTAATTTTCTATTAAAGCAAAGTAAAAAAGTAAAAAAATAACCTGCCAATTATTGTTCTTAGAAAAAAAATCGGAATCGGCAAAAATCGGTATCGGCAAGTCAGACTATTCAAAAATCGGAAATCGGAATCGGTCAACAAAATCGCAATCGGTGCATCCCTAATTGCAGCAGAATAAAATGAAGCTAATATCACAATTCATTTTGCCGGCCCATGATGCGTTAACCTGGCGAGGCAGCTGGATTCACACAAGATCATGAGATCATGTCCCTGTCCCATCCTACCATACAGTTCATGAGATCATGTCCCATCCTACCATACAGTCATGTGAAGCAGTTCACTATGTTGCTGTGACCACTTCTTCTTATTGTCCATTTCCATCTCCCCCATAGGTTGTGCATCACTTTTTTCTGTCCCCTTCCTGTCTGTCCATCTGTCGTGGCTCCTTGTCAAGCTGCCATGTGTTGGTCCAGCTCAGAGGGCTCCCTCCTGGACTTGGACTTTGTCCCGTGGAGGCGGGTGGTACCAAAGGACCCGGGCTACGAGCGGGACAGGGAGTCGGGCACCTACACCCCTCACCCGGAGAAGGACGGGCAGGTCGGTCACCCTCCTTGTGGTCTTAGTGACCAGTCCTGGCAAGGAGCTGGCCAAGGAACACAGCATGAGCGTGGACAACCTGATGGAGCTGGGCAAGCTGGAGAAGCACCAGCTGAGAGTGGGGAGCATAGGCGAAAGCTACAGGTTAGCTTTTCTCTCTCTGCTCTCTTCTCCCTCTCCTCTCCTCTCTTCTCTCCTCTCCTCATCCCTCTCTTCTCTTGCAATGTTTTATTTTTTAATACAGGTTCAGCTCATAAAATTAGAATATCGTGGAAATAACATGGACAAATTATTTCTTTAGGCAGTAATTAAAGCAAAATTATTCCCGACCAAGTATTGAGTGCAGGCATGAACATAACTTTTCAGAAGATCGACATTTCTATTTTGAAAATAGTTTTTTGTGTGTGATATTTAATTTGTTGAAATACTGTCTTGGGGGGTTTTATGAGCTGGAAGCCAAACTTATGCAAAGTTAAACAAATAAATTCTTGAAATAATTTACTTAGTGTGTAATGAATCTATAATCTATGAAAGTTTCACTTTTTGAAAGTTGGTGAATTCTGTTTATTGATTGTGGAGCTAGACACATTCTCTTCAAAGTCCTCTGAGACATGTGCTTGTGAATTAGAGCTATACAAATAAAACTGGACTTGACTGCAGGGCCTACAATGACGACCAGCTGTCCCCGGCCGCCAAGGGCAGCGTGGAGAGCGTGGAGAGGGACGACCAGCCTCCTCTCTCCCCCTCGCCCCCTACAGGTGCCTTCTCCTTCAAGCCCCGCCCCCAACACCCCTCGCCCCCTACAGGTGCCTTCTCCTTCAAGCCCCGCCCCCAACACCCCTCACCCCCTACATGTGCCTTCTCCTTCAAGCCCCGCCCCCAACACCGACAACATCCCACGGCCAAGCTGGCAGCAGCCAAACTGCACCTCAGCAGTGTGTTTGGGCAGGTGAAATGTTTAGTTCAGTGTTCAATATTCACCTTAGAGCAGCACTTCAAACCTTTTCACACCAAGGATCCCTAAACTGCCATACATTAGACCATGGACCCAGTGGTGTAGTGGAGGGTAGACGCAGGTAGACCCACTTATTTTTCAGTCGGCATTGAGTCTGCCCACTTCTAAATCCACTCTGACGCGTATCCATCCATTCAAGTAGTGTGCTGCAGTTTTTTTTTCTCTTTTCTTCCTAAAGGCACGGCCCGCCCTACTCTGCCTCGATTGGCTAGTAGTACTGGGTGCCTGCTTTGGTTTGTTGGGTAAGCCAATCAGAGGCAGAGTAGGGCGGGTCCTTTCCTTTGCCTTCCTACTAGGATAAAAATGTCGGCGCTCTCTCCTGCGACCTGCCTGCCCCACCTGAGATGAGAAGATGAAGCGAACGCGAGCTACTAACCCTACACTGCCCAAAAGAAAGACTGATGCACATGATGTACAGTAAGTAGAATGTGTGGAATTGTATTTTTATTTATATTTTTTATTTAGGGCTGGGCGATATGGACAAAATCAAATATCACAATATTTTTGACCAAATACATCAATATTGATATTGTGACAATATTGTAGGGGTGACTAATTGCTGCTTTCATAAAATATTGACACAATGAGATTTTTGATAAATAATCATTAGTAATGTGGATATAATGACTAAGTGGGTAAAGGCAAATAATAGATACAGCCATGCTGTCGCTTTGTGAGATGGCCTCTAGTTGGTTTGGACCTTCAAGCCAATCACGGTGCTTAAACATGTGACGGCAAACGCCAGTCAAACACGACACCAAGTGACTTTAAACAAACACACATTCAAATGAGAAGTGTGCAGACTGAGCCGCGGAGCTGAGAGGTTATGTTGTGAAAACTTTGATCAAGAAGAAACTACATTTCCTATTTCCTATTTTCATCCCATTGTGAGTACAATGTGTGCAAGTGAATTCAACTTCTATGAAATAGCTCTGTTATGAGCGAAGCTAGTCCCCTGTTTTTCTGACGTCGACTTTTTCAGACCATGGGGAACCATGTTAAAGTGATGAACATCATAGCGCTTTCCGTACATACACAGTGCAGCCCCCTCCCTCCGCTGCGAGCAGAGACTGGGGGGCACGGTGGCTCAGTGGTAGAGCTGTCGCCTCACAGTCAGAAGGTCCTGAGTTCGATTCTCGCCTGGGACACTGTGGGTGCTGTGGTTGTGTTCCCCCCCCATATCTTCAGTGCCCACTGCCCAGGTGGGGTATCTCGTCGTAAGGGCCTTTCTGTCTGTGTGGAGTTTGCATGTTCTCCCCGTGCTCCCCCAGGGGGGTTCCTCCGTATATAACCCCCCCATTAAAAACATGCAGAAGATCAGATCGTCATCGTCATCCGACCAGTGACGACAACACCCGAAGTTGGTCCCCGGGCGCTGTACGAGAAAGCGACCACTGCTCCTGGCCTGCCCCCCGGAGGAAAGGACAAGCCAGGATGGGTCAAATGCAGAGGACAAATTTCACCGGCCACCGTCAGCATGTGTGTGTTGTGGCCGCATGCATGTGTTGATGTGATCGTGTGACAATAAAAAGACGGGCTTGTCCTTCTGAAATCGTGTTTAAAAAATTGTTTAAATCGTGTTTAATCGTATCGAAATGCAAATGCACCTCTTTCACGGGGGCCATTTTGTGTCGAAAAGGCAGGGTAAACCGAGGTGCAAGGAAAACATTAATGAGCGTTTCCAATGTCCATGATTGGAAGTTAAAACTGAATAATGACATCACAACAGTCTAATCCTAATGTTAATTTAAAATGTGATAGTCCTCTAAATTTGGCTTCAAACGGCCATAATTAAAAAAAAAAAAAAAAAAAAAAAAAAAAAAAAATGGGCCTGAGAATGTGGGCCTCTACAAAATATGTCCCCTCCACCTTTGAAATCAAAGCTATGTCCATGGATAATACGAGGGCATTTTGATAAACAATCAGTGTCACTGGGTGTCAACGGCTATGAAACCCTATGGAGCCTGAGTTTGAGCGTCCGACTCTAGCCGGCTGACCGTGTTTACAATTTAAAAACTGCGACAGTTCACGCAACTTTAACATGACATGCATATATTATACATCAAACTCTTGAGCTAATTCTGCTCTCACTCAGAATGTCAAAATATAACCGATGTGATGTATACTTTTTGAGATATTAACGTTTGTTTGGCACAACTCATACTAGTTAAGTGCGGCGGGGTTACGCATTTTTGGGGGGCAGTGACGTCACGCTGATTCGTCCTATTAGGTCAATCATCTAAATGCTATAAAACCTTTCAAACATATTCATTGCAGGATGATGTCTTCTTAGTTGTGTTTGATTTTAAGATGAAAATTGAAGCGACACATTTTATACAGTAGAAACTGTTTTATTTTTTACCCCTAAAATAGTCTTGCTTCCAGCACACACACCAGCTTTATGTTGATTGACAGCTGAAAATGTAACATTTTAAAAACCAGACAGGTCAAACTTTTTGCAGCGGGATTTTGGCCGAACTCTCTTAGTCTCGCTCTCTCTCACTGTCTCTCTATGTCTCTCGATCACATGAAAGTGAGGCTTCCTTCAGGTATATTGATATTTTAGGACAGCCCATATTCTAATCAATAGTGATTATAGGACAGCCCATATTTCTTAAGTATACATATTTACATGTTGCCATTTCCTATGTGCATTCAGTGTGGGAATGTTTGTCTAAAGTGAAAGTAATCATCCCTCTGCAGTGCGCACCAAAAAAACTGTTAATGTCTGGCCTAGAACAAAGACGGCCTTATTTTATTATCAAGTGCTGTGTAAGAAATGACGTATTTCGACCTTGCAGGTGGCCGTGCTATCTGTAAACGTGAAGACGGGAGTAGATTTCCCGTCAAAGCTTATAACAGACCATTGTTTAAAAGTTTGAAGTAATGTACTCATGAACACACAGTAAGAACTTCATACTCATGAACATTATGCAATTTGGTTGAGATATAATATTTGTATGTAATGTTTTTTCTAACCAATTATGAAAATGCAGTTTGAAATATGCTTTGTGTTATGAAGAAGAAATGTACTATCATGGATGTGTGTGTGTCAATGAATGGATCCTTTGCGCGGACACACACACATCCCGCACACAGACACACACACACACACACCCCGGACACACACACACACACCCCACACACGTGGGCAATGAGGGAAGGAGTGGGTTAAGAGCAGGAAGGAGCCAGTCCCTGGCACTGAGTAAGCACACCTCCAGCTTCAACTCTCAAAGTCTGCCCCCCCCCCCCCCCCCCCCCCCCCCAGACACACTCTCTCTCCTCTCCTCTCCTCTCCTCTCCTCTCTCTCTCTCTCTCTCAAATACACCCACATTCCCTGCGTCGGGATACGCCCACTCGAGGATCCCAGGAAGTCCGGCAACGGTGGCTTTGCCTCAAGACTCAGGGCTTCTGGGAAATGATGTTTTTGGCTTCAAGACTCCTCCTGCTTTCCACTTCAGGACCAATCAGAAAGTCACATTTACTGTATAACATCTCAGAGTGAGAGGGGTGCGGTATCCTTTCATCACCTGACACTGAGGTATGACAGGTCACTGCTGCAACGATCGTTGGAAGCTGGGAAGAACTTCACATTCTATCCTCTTTGGGTAAATGTATCGATGAGTTTATTCAGTTTCTGACTTGTACCAATTTTAATATTATGCTTTGATATAACCATTCATGTCTGCTATAGTCTTAAATAAATGTGTGACACTGTGCACTTAACCTTATCCACCTGTCTGTTGTCGAATGTGTCCTAGTCTCCAGTCTCGCTGTGTTTTCCTCCCACTCAACGAACACGCCTAGGTTTCATGTGACTAAAACCCTAATAGGTACAATCAGGATGGTCAGCATGTCTGGTAGTGGTTGCTTAAGATACTTTTTTGGGGCATTTTTGCCTTTATTTAGATAGGACAGTAGACAGGAAAGGTGGAGAGAGAGAGAGGGAATGACATGCAGCAAAGGACCTCGGGTCGGATTCAAACCCGCTTCGGACGCACGAAGAACCGAGCCTCCTTCATACGCGATTACGCGTGCTACGAGATGAGTGACGGTATACTGCAATCCTTGATACGTCACCTGGACCAAATCTTTCCAGGCACTAAATCGGTTGGGATCCAGTAGATCTGGATGCTGATTGATCTGTACGAGGCCACCAAACAGGTTTCCTCAAGTCAGGGAGTGGTGGATCATGGGTGTGTGTGGTGAACAGACCATTGTTCAGAGGGCATAATGAGAAACGCTAATCTGTGAGCTTCTGTCAGCTGTTTTGACTCTGATGGTTTTGGCTCCAGTTTGGATCTCCTTATCAGTTTCTCATCTTGCTGCTGATTCCTCTGATCCATGTCCACTGCCAAGGCTATAAGGACCATGTGCTAAATGGAGGGACTGCTGGTTTACACTATAAGCCTTGGCAAGTGGCACACCCATCAAAGTCTGAGGACCCAGAGGGAGATGTTTCAAGGGTGTAGTTGATGTGCAGATGATTGAATGGCAAATGATGTCAACGGTTTAAATAAATAGCAAAGCAGGACAACAATTTAACCAACCAAAAGTAATCTAATAAATCTCACTTAACAAAAACCTTTTTCTAGTGGCAAATAAATAAGAAGTTACCCTCGAACAGCTTTCAAACCAGCTGGGCGAATGGATAATGTGGCTGATTTTGGCTCAGAAGACTGAGGGTTCGAGTCCCTTTGTGGTGAACTTTTCAGCAATTCCAGACCAGAAGTTTCTTTTCGAGCAGCAGGCATTATAACTGTGATTGGTAGTAGAATAGAGTGGTAGTAGAGTAACAAATCTGTATTTACAGGGTAAGTATAGGAACAAAATCTGTACTTACAAGGTAAGTACATGCAGGGTACAAAATCTGTACTTAGGGTAAGTACAGGGTACCACATCTGTAACTACATGGTAACTAGAGGGGCGCACGCTGTATTCTAACCGATTCTAACAGTGTTAACCCCCCGCTAGTTACATAGTAATTACATGGCAACTAAAGGGGCACGGGCTGTATTCTAAAGCAGTGTTAATTCCCTCATAGTTACATAGTAAAGACAGTGTAACTACAGGGGCGTGGTAAAGTCACATCTTGTACCCTGTACTTACCCTGTAAGGATGTGGTACCCTGTATTTACCCTGCAAGTACAGATTTACCCTGTACTTACCCTGGAAGTACAGATGTGGTGCCCTACTTACCCTGTAAGTACAGATGTGGTACCCTGTACTTATTTTGTACCCTGTACTTACCCTGTCAGTACAGATTTTGTACTCTGTACTTACCCTGTAAGCTGCGGGCTGTATTCTAAAGTGTTTGAAACAATTATTTGGAACTGCCACTATTGATGAAGCATAGTTAACTTAATAGTGTGCAAGTGTCTGTGTGTGTGTTCACACGTGTGTCTGTTCACCACTAGAGGCACTGTAATACACCATTAAAAGCAGCATGCACTTTATCCAGCTGTTCAACAGTGAAATTCACTTCAATCCTCTGATGCCACACGTTTCCCTAGATGTTGACTTAAACTCTGAGGCCTTTCAGTATTTCCCACTTCAAAGGTAAATTATTTGACATGGCATAAGACAAAACTGACCAAACTCATTTATGTCACCCTCAACATGTGTTTCAAGGCTCTCGTCAGGGATTTGACCAAACAATATGAATTCTAAATATTGAGTGTACTGTCTAAGTTCAGAGGAACATTGTATGTGAAGTCTGTTTTAGATTTCCATTTTCGTAGTTCAGATCTGTGAGTGCAGAAGCAGAGACCGAAGGACTGGTGTGAACCCTGTACCACCCACTAGATGGTGCTACACGTCAAGAAGAGCAAGTGTGTCTTTCAGCAGCCTGCTATCTGGGGCCCCTGGCCATGTCCAGATGGCACCCTGAGGTCCCTGCCCTCGTGTAGCTTTGGGTTTGACTTGGACATTGTCCTCCATATGTGTCACTGTATAAACCGCTCGTTTCTCCAGATTGGTCCCCCGCACTCACCAGCCTGATACTCAATTTACTCTCAAGTGACTTCAATGTGTCACTACTACTACATGCGTCTATTCAATGTCTGTGTTAGGGTTTAGTCTAGTGGTTCGCCGAGTGGGGTCGGTCTCAGGGGTCCTTCAGGGGTTGCAGGGGGTCCCCAGCAAAAGGGCTACGCATTTATTTTCACTAGAATCACCAACATGGGGCGTCCCGGGGGCTCACCTGGTAGAACGCATACCACAAAGGCTTATGTCTTCGCGCGGCCGACCAAGTTTCAAATCTGACCTGTGGTCCTTTGCCGCATGTCACCCCCCCCCTCTCTCTCCCCAGCCTTGACAGCATGCATGACTGCTTTGATCATGGGTTTCATACACTTTCTGTAATAAAACATCTAAAAGTGTGAGGACCAGGGACGTGCACAGATAGAGCCCAGGTGGAGCACCTGCCCTTTTGCCCTCTGAATGATAAGTGCCCCTTTTTTGCAAGACACGTCCGCGACCAACATTCATGTGTTTCAGAGGCTTTAGCGGACCCATTTTTAAAGCCAGAGTGAGATGCTTATCACCCAGCATATCTTATGTGTTACCGTAGTGCCCCTCGTGTGTACAGTACATTACATTACATTACATTACATTACATTTACATTACGTCATTAGGCCCCTTCTGGTACGACCTCTACACCCACGACTGCGTGGCGACTCAAACTTCAAACACCATCGTGAAGTTTGCAGACGACACAGCAGTCGTGGGGCTGATCTCGGGGGGCGACGAGACGGCCTACAGAGAGGAGGTGAGGGTCCTGGAACAATGGTGCCAGGACAACCACCTCTCTCTGAACGTCTCCAAGACCAGGGAGATCATTGTGGACTACAGGAGAGGGGGGGGCACACACCCCCCAATCACCATCAACGGCACAGTGGTGGAAAGGGTGGACAGCTTCAAGTACCTGGGAGTCAACATCCACCAGGACCTGACCTGGGCCGGCCACACCGCCACTGTTGTCAAAAAGGCCCAACAGCGAATACACGGACTCAGGCGCCTGAAGAAGTTTGGGCTAAGGAAAGAAATCCTCAGGGACTTCTACAGAGGCACCATTGAAAGCCTGCTGACTGGCTGCTTCACCGCCTGGTACGGGAACTGTACCACCATGGACCGCAGGGCGCTACGGAGGGTGAGGCGCGCGGCCCAGCACGTAACAGGAGACGAGTTGCCAGAACTGCACGAACTGTATAACCAGCGGTGCCTCAGGAGGTCCCTGAAGATCATCAAAGACACAAACCATCCCCACAACAGCCTGTTCTCCCTGCTACCCTCAGGGAGGAGATACAGGGTTCCAAAAGCACGCACAAATCGCTTGAGGAACAGTTTCTTCCCGCAGGCCACGAGACTCCTTAACATACACAAATAGTGTAGTAGTCGTACCGTACCGTACTGCAGCTGCTACTATTATGTATGCCTAATGTTTAATTGTATGTCTAACAAGGTACATGCTATTTGCACCTGTATGTCAATTACGTCGAATTTAAAATGTCTGAACACGTCTAACGTATGCACAATGCCTAATGTTTAATTGTATGTTTAATAAGGTACATGCTATTTGCACTGTATGTCAAATACGTCGAATTAAAATGTCCGAACATGTCTAACGTATGCACATAACATGTGCACCTATGTGCAATGAATATGCCACTGACTTGTCTTATCGCTATTCTGCCTCATTGCCTATTGCTGCTTAGTATTGCTTATTGATGCCTATTTCTTATTGCCTATTGCTCATTGCTTGTTGCCTATTTGTACTATGTCGTAAACGGAGTCCACAGCACAAGAATTTCACACGTGATACTTGTACCATGGAGTGACAATAAAAATCTTGAATCTTGAATCTTGAATCTTGAATCTAGGCAGACGCTTTTATCCAAAGTGACTTACAATAACACATTTTTGTCAGCAATAGAGAAATCAACTATGCAACACAGTCTATGACAGCTACAACTTCTGAAGGAATAGTGGTAAAGTTTAGTTTTTTTTAATAGAGAGAGAGAGAAAGATGTTAGTTCAAGAAGGGCCCAGATGGAGCCTGAAAAGGTGTGTCTTTAGTCTTTTCCGAAAGATCGGCAGTGATTCAGCCGTCCTGAACGAAGGTGGGAGCTCGTTCCACCATTGAGGTGCCAGGGACGAGAAGAGTAGCGAACGGGATGAGCGACTTTTGAGCCCCCGTAGTGGAGGAGGGGCGAGGCGTCCTGCACTGGTGGAGGAGCGGAGTGATGAGAAGTTTGGAACCTTTTTTTTTTGTCTTTATTCGGATCCCCATTAGCTTCCACAACAGTGGTTGCTAGTCTTCCTGGGGTCCACATAAAATATACATTACAATACATTTACATACAAATACGTAAAAACATGACATTTACAATACACATACAAGCATCATAAAAGTTTTAAAAATAGTAATACACATTACATTAAAGGAGGTTATCAATACAGATTATTGAATTGAGGCACAACAAGCATGGCTGATGGTGCGAGTATCATTCCTGTTGTGTAAATTCATGCAATAGCTTCTGTTTCAGAGATCTTTTAAATGGATATTTACCTTTGATGTGTTTCATATGGGTGGGTAATGAATTCCAAAACCTGACCATAGATTGAAGGTACAGAGGAGCTGTCTGGTGTACTGCCCTGTAGGCCAGAACCAGTGTCTTGAATTTAATGTGTGCCGAGATGGGAAGCCAGTGAAGGTCCCGGAAGAGGGGAGTGACATGAGATAATTTGGGTTGGTTGAATACCAGACGGGCTGCAGCGTTCTGGATGAGCTGAAGCGGTCGGATGTCAGCGCAGGGCCGGCGCCAGAATGAAATGACTGAGGGGGCGGTTATAACTGGGGAGGGGGCTGATTTTTTTTATTTATTCTTTATATGATATTTTTATATCGTAAAACATAGGTTATATACCCGCTATGCCTATTTCTGGACTTTTTAACCATAATAACCTCTGAAAAGCGCAATAACAACACAAGAAAGACTACTATTCAAAATCAAATAAAAAAATTATTTCACAGCAGCAGATTAAGGCATTAATAGAGCTGAGCTTTGCATAACGTGAAATGCGGGACCTGTCTGGAGCACTCTGAACATATATGTCTATATGAAAAGTCATAGCATAAACAATTGCTGCAAAAATCAACAAAAAACTAAACAAAATAATAGCCAGTCAGTGCCAGGTTCATTAAATTAAAGAAATAAAGTGATCAGATGTGTTGTCTCCATCTTTCTGCTCATGGCATGCTGTGTGCTTGGGTGCAGCTGATTTGTCTCTCTCTCTCTCTCTGTGTGTGTGTGTGTGTGTGTGTGTGTGTGTGTGTGTGTGTGTGTGTGTGTTTTAATCACGTCATGATCACTACAACATGCAGTGAGGTTCAAATTTAATAAATAGCTACATCTCTGACACCTTGTGACAACCAAAGCACAGCAAATAGCGCTTCCCTGCCAATTCTGAAACAACAGAGCTATGTTTATAGGGGGTAGCCTACATCAACTTAAACTGATCAAATTTGATGAAGACTGCAGAAACAGCAGCCGAAACATGTCAGGTACAAACATTGTCTAACTTTATAGATGAACTATTCTAAAAAAAAAAAAAAAAAAAAATTCAAGTGAGGGGGCAGAAAATTGAACTGAGGGTGCAAAGCCCCCTGGCGCCCCCTCGTGGCGCCGGGCCCGTCAGCGGCAGGAAGGCCGGCCAGAAGCACGTTGCAGTAGTCCAGGCGGGAGATGATAAGTGACTGGACAGGCCTGAGGACGGTCCTTGTCATCTAATGATCACTACTGAGGTGTATGTATGATGACATCACGTCCGCCTTGGTGCAGTTGAGCTTACCTTTGTCCTGTGGATGCTTGCTTTTATGTCGCTCTCTTTATGAAGTCTCTTGTATAACTGCTAACTGCCAGTGCTGCCAACTGAACTACGCTGCAACATCGATCTGCCATCAGAAAACTACAGCTGAAGAAGTGAGTTCATCCCTTCTTCTCTAACTACACCGGAGACTCTCTCCAAATCACTACAAGGTCCGGTGGATCGGAGACCCTAAATTGGCCCATTGGTGTGAAGGGGAGTGTGACTGATTATCTGTCTGTGTTTGTCCTGTGATGGACAGGCAATCTGTCCAGGGTGTCTTCCTGCCCTCCTCCCCAATGCATGCTGGGATATGCTGCAGCCCCCGTAACCCTGAATAACAATTATATCTTTCAATCAAAATGCACAACAATATAGAATACCAAGTGATAGAACCATAGCATCATAAAACGATACGTCTGTCATTTCTTTAGAACAGTTTCTCAGCAGGTGTGTGTGTGTGTGTGTTTACATGTTACGCCCTTTAGAAATCAGAAAGTGAAAGTGGCATTAGGCTACAGCGTAGGGAACAGTAACGTGGGAGACTTGAGGGAAATGAAATTGCTCTGCGGTTCAGCTTGGTTTTTGATTGACAGCGGCTTAGAAAAACATTGTTTTTGGCTACGCTCGCTCGCGGCCTATTTGCATTGCATTTCCATGGACGCCCCCTCTCTGAGCTGCCCTAACAAAGGCCCCTGTGGTTGTTCTATTGTTTTGTGCCGACAACGAGAGCAACTAAAAAAGCAGAGCTCAGACAGAAAAAGAAAAACTATTACCTTGACTGGAAAGCGTGATATCGATCGTGCGTGCAGGCGAAGAAGGCAAATGTGACCAAGACACAGACTCACAGGAAGACAAATCGATTTCATATTCACAGGATGAAGTTATGGGCGCACTTCGACCCAAGCAGCCCAGCAGGCTGGTCCGGTGCTCTCAGGAGAGGGCAAGTCTTGGAAAAGAGGCTTTGGATAAAATCCAAAAGTACTGGAGCACACGGATCAAGTGTATATATAAACTTTTATTGAACTTATTTCCTTAAGGTTAATGGAGCCATACTGACTTTCTCCCCTTCCCTCCCTTTAACCTTACAGATTGGAAACTGCCTTGTCACAATTAATGGTCCCTCCGGTAACACTTTACAATACTGTAACACAAACATTGTGTAGTTACTGAGGAACGAGTCAGGAACGAACCATTAGTTCATGAATAGTTAATAGATAGTTCCTTAATGGTAGTTACTTAAGAACTGACCATTAGTTACCATGTTAATGAACCAGTAAGTAATGATTACTTCCTTAATTTTTTTCCGCTAGTTCATGAGTAGTTAATGGGTAGTTAGTTTTTCATGAACTAATGATGAATTCCCTAGTAACAACTAAGTATGATGGCCTGCTTTACTTGAGGGGGCACAAACATGGTAAGTAATGGTGAAGTAATCATGAACTAATGATTAATTCCCTAGTAACATCTATGGTAACTGTTCTTAAGTAACTACCCATTAACTACTTATGAACTAGCGGGAATTTTTATTTTTTAAGGAAGTAATCATTACTTACTGTTTAACATGGTAACGAATGGTCAGTTCTACCATTAAGGATCTTTAAGGAACTACCATTAAGGGTCATTAAGGAACTACCCATTAACTACTCATGAACTAGCAAAATAAAAAATAAAATATATATTTTTTTAAGGAAGTAATCATTACTTACTAGTTCGTTAACATGGTAACTAATGGTCCTACCATTAAGGAACTACCTATTAACTATTCATGAACTAATCATGAACTATTCATGAACTAATGGTTAGTTCCTGACTAGTTCCTCAATAACTACCCATTTCTTGTGTTACAGTATTGTGTTAGTGTGTTAAGTGTTACTGTCCCTCCCACTACACCCCCCCCTCCTATTCTAATTATTTGATGGAAGATGTATTCAGTTGGTCCACCTATGTACTTTTGATTAAGTATCATGTACATTGACTCTTTGATATTGATGTTATATAAATGATCTGACGCATTTTTCTGTATTGTGTAACTTTCAAACATGTATGGTTTTAGCTTTGCAATTATGCAATTATGTAATTAATTATGTCTGCTTGTCACCTCCTCCCTCTTCCTACAGCCTGGGCTGGATCAGTCTTAACGATTGGGAGGTTATTTAAAAGAAGAAAATTCATTGTTATTCAGGTCTCTGATGAAGACGCACCCTGTGTCGAAACGTACTCAATAAAAGTTTCTATATACACTTGATCCGTGTGCTACAGTACTTTTGGATTTTATCCAAAGGCTCTCCTCCAAGATTTCATATTCACTCTTTCTGCCATGCATCTGAATTTATATGTAATTGATGACGCTCATTTTTGGCCATTGCTAATTTTGGAAGAGGAACTGCATGTGTCCAATACACGCCGATCGTCAATTAGTCCAATCAATGTCTGACACAAAAGAGTGTGGGATTTGTGCCGTGTTCATAGAATGGCCATAAGAGGCAGACCGCAACATAACGAATGGAGTCGTGTGTGACATTACAGCTGTGTGTTTGGTGTGAGATGAAGGGAAAGTCAGCAGCCACCTTGAAGAACTGATATAATGACACAGCCGGCAGGCATGGCGCAGCCCGGCTGCCCCGAGACATTACTACAGAGATCTTATCAGGTGAGGTTTGTTGGAAAGATGTGAGGAGGGGCGGTTAAGGGAAAGGTAATTAATTTATGCTGCTGATAAACTTTGTTAACCCCTTAGTAGAGCCTCAAGAAATGTCAGCAAGGATGCTCCGATGAGCTGCGCTGTCGTCATGTAACACTCACAGCACAGCACATTCACTGATGCTGGCATCATGGGCGTTTGATTTTCGTGTCGGAGGTGTTGTTGGAGCTCTGCTCAGGACTGATCCATTCTGCCTCCTAGAGTGGGTGAACTGGAGCTTTCATTTACAAACGTTTCTCAGAGGCAGAACTCATTTCATTGGTTGAGTTCAATTCAATAGGCGGAGCCAAAGAACCACAGGTTTTTCCTGGTGAAATGATTTAGCTGGTGGGTGAGATAGCTTGTTATCAGACTGACTTGTCACCTCGTTACACTCCATTTCCTTCTTCAGTCTGACATTGCCTCCACCCGAAACAAAACACAGACAACAAACAAAGACAAAATAAGAGTCAAGGATAACTACCCGCATGGAAAGAGCAGAACTAAACTAGAACCTAAGCCTAATCGGTGCTAACCCTGTCATGCTAGCTTGTCAAGAAGGAAGGGTAAATAACACTCCAAAGTCCAAAGTCAGGGTAAATTTTGGCGAGGGAAACATTTTTCATAGCAAGGAGTGGCAGACCAGGGTGGTGGCTCCCCTGTTCCAGAGCCAACTACAGAGGCATCACATGACTCAGCCTCCCGGGGAAAGTCTACTCTAAGGTGCTGGAAAGGAGGGTCCGGCCGGATAGTCAAACCTCAGATTGAAGAGGAGCAATGCGGATTCCGTCCTGGTCGTGGAACAACGGACCAGCTCTTCACTCCTGCAAGGATCCTGGTGGAGGGGGCCTGGGAGTGTGTCCGGTCTACATGTGTTTTGTGGACTTGGAGATCGAAGGCTTATGACCGGGTTCCCCCGGGAGATACTGTGGGAGGTGCTGTGGGAGTATGGGGGTAAGGGGGTCACTACTCTGGGCCATCCAATCTCTGTACGCCCAAAGCGAGAGCGGTGTCCGGGTTCTCGGCAGTAAGTCGGACTCGTCCCCGTGCGGGTCGGCCTCCGCCAGGGCTGCTGCGCCTTGTCACCTATCCTGTTTGTGATGTTCCTGGACAGGATTGAGACGATGTGTTCCTGATGGCATCATCGGTCCGGGAGCTTCAGCACTCACTGGACCGGTTCGCAGCCGAGTGTGAAGCAGCTGGGATGAGGATCGGCATCTCTAAATCTGAGGCCCTGGTTCTCAGCAGGAAACCGGTGGATTGTCTTCTCCAGGTAGGGAATGAGTCCTAACCCCAAGCGAAGGAGTTCAAGTATCTCAGGGTCTTGTTCTGGAGTGAGGGGACAATGGAGCGGGAGATAGGCCCGGAGAATCGGAGCAGTATTCGGGAACAGTACCAGAGCGGTATCGCGCTCGCTTTACCGCACGGTTGTGATGAAAAGAGAGCCGAGCCAGAAGATGAATACCAGACCTGAAATAACAGCTAAGACGGGGGCGGGGCCAAACCCCCGATTTTATGCAACCATATGAGACAGCAGTGATTTAATCGGAATACTCAGACGATTACCACACAGCTTTCTTCATGCAGGGTGTTTTGATGGAACCATTTTGTGTGTTGAGCCCTGAAATGGAATATGTGTCAATCATGAAACATTAACCTTTTCCCAAAATGTTAATGTCTTGGTTATTTGTCACTGATTTCCAGCAAATGATGTCTGTGTCCTTTAGCTGAGTCACCCACCACTCCCCCCACCTTCCCCCCCAGCAAACCCAGTTGGGAAAGAAAAGCATTTTCTTTCTCCTTGATGTTTTTGTTGCTTATTTAAAAATGCGTTTGTTTGCTTGCTAATATGTAAAACCTGATAAATAGTCCATGACAAGGCATTGAACTAATGTCTGCACTTTGGATCAGTCTGAATAAAACAGTTTGTTACCTAAAATATGAAGCCCTAAAACCAATGGGCAAATAGAGAGGCAAAGTGAACGTCACTTCCTGCTCCAGCACTGTACCAGAGACTTTCTTCCGCAATTTATTTTCCCATAGACATTTTGTAAAATGCTTATAAAAATGGTTTTACTTTGTCAAACCAAACGGTTCAGCTAACGCTATAATCGCGAGAGACCATAGAACATTTCACTCAGACTCAAAACAAAAAAACAACATTGAAAAAATATTTTCTTTAAACCCGCATTTCTTTATGTTTTGGTCTGAGTGAAATGTTATGCGATCTCTCCTGTTTCTAAATCTATCTGTACCGTTTGGTTTGAACAAGTAAAACTATTTTTATAAGCATTTTATGAAATGTCTATGGGAAAATAAATGGCGGATGAAAATCTCTGGTACAGTGCTGAAGCAGGAAGTGACGTTACACTTTAGCTCTCTATAACAATACAAACTACAGTCATCATCAGGTTTGAAACAGCAGTGAGAAACAGAAGTCTGACTGAGCTAACAAACAAGTGAGAAGCAGGTGTGAGTGTGCTACTCCCTTGCAGTGTCTGATGCACTGCCCCCCGGTGTCAGCAGGGAGATTAATGTCGTGCACCCTGTGAGGCCGATATCAAGGGTGCAGACAGAAGCTGGAGATACCACAGGGTCAGCTTGATCGATGGTTCAGACGCAGAGAGGCCAGCGCCGCTAGACCTCCTCCTGTCTCCCACGCTCCCTGAAGGCCTCTACTCAGTGCCACCGCCTTCGTCTGAACGTTTGTCGCTTTCCGAAAACATTTTGCCGTTACCTTGCTTTGCTTTTTGTCGTTCTTCTTGAGGACATTTCTCAGGGACGGACGTCCGGGGAGCGTCTGCTCTCCTTGGCGGCACGCCTGGCTGAGTTTGGCTGTTGGGTGTCGCATATTGATGACCGACCGAACAAATACGGATTGAGTACTTTATCCAGATGAAGACAAATGAGCGTACAGGTCTGAAGCGGTTGTTTTCTCTGGGTCAAAAAGTTATATGCCCCGACCA
The DNA here is from genome assembly GCF_964638095.1 of Poromitra crassiceps. Lineage (NCBI taxonomy): Eukaryota > Metazoa > Chordata > Actinopteri > Beryciformes > Melamphaidae > Poromitra > Poromitra crassiceps. The sequence goes on from NC_139647.1 coordinate 21,722,307, forward strand.
AAGTCGTTCCTAATCAGTGTTGGGAGTAACTAGTGACTAAGTAACTAAGTAACTAAGTTACTAAGTAACTAGTTACTTAGTAGAGAGAGCTAGTTACTAAGTAACTAGTTACTGTAACTTAACTACTTTTTTCAGTAACTAGTAATCTTACTAATTACTTTTTCAAATTCAGTAACTCAGTTACAGTTACTAAAATAGTAACTGGGCAAGTTACTAGTTACTTTAGGACATGAAAATAACGGACAACTTCAGAGGACTATCCGGTTTCTGATGCTCAGACCTAGTCCGGGGAGAGAGCTGCAGCTGCAGCCAGAGCCTCAGAGGCTAATGACCTTGAGTAGGCTATAAGCCCCAGAGGCTAATGACCTTGAGTAGGCTATAAGCCCCAGAGGCTAATGACCTTCATAGGATATAAGCCTCCCCAATAAGCGAATGTTCAATGCCTCACGGTGGCACAGCAACACTAACATAATGTGTGCATTAATAAGACAATCAAAGCAGACTTTTAAAAGTAACGCAAAAGTTACTTTCCCTAGTAACTAATTACTTTGAAGTAACTGGTAACTTTAAGGTAATTAAATTACCTTTTGAGAGAAGCAACTAGTAACTGTAACTAATTACCAATTTTCAGTAACTTGCCCAACACTGTTCCTAATGAACAAGTTAGCGGAACTAATTTTTTAATCAATGCCTTTAAGGGGCTTATAAAGGCTTAACTTTTTCTTTTAAGAGAAGCAATTAGTGTCTAGGTTAGCGATCGATTGGGAGGCTCGTCGCCATGCGGAGTGGAGGGGGAGATGCCCATAGCGGGGTGACAGGATCTTCCAGAGAACTCTGTCCCATCCTTCCTTGCCTCCTGAGTACCTCTGGGGGTGGTGGTGGTGGTGGTGGTGGTGTTGTCTCGACAGCTCATTTGCTCAATAATAGAGATGAACTTGTGGGGACAGTTGGAGAGAGAGAGAGAGAGAGAGAGAGTCGGGTCCTCGGTCACGTTCTCCAGGCTGGAAGGGAGCCTATACCATCACCATCACCACCACCGCAATGAATTCACCTTCATCACAACGTGTCGCAGCACAGCTATACACTCTTCTATACACTGTTCTGTATACAACTGCTGGCTGGATGCTGAGCCCATCATGATGTCAGGCTTCAAATGAAGACACATTGGTGGTGTGCAGGAATAAAGACAGTGACCAAGCCCTTCCATCTCCATCTCTGTCCGCCAGGCGTCTGGTTAAAGGGCACAGTGTTGTAAGCATGTGTTGGGTGGCTGCACACACACACACACACACACACACACACACACACACATGCATGCACACACACACATACACACACACACACACACACACACTGATCCATATCATGAAAGAGCGCCACTATTGATTATAGTTTTGCTGGGTAATGTGATGAGCCTTCACACGCTAATGCTATGACTGATTATAGAAGCAGATGTGAACGAGGTCTGTGTGATTCAGGAGAACAGCGGGCAGATGATGATGGTGACACATGAAAGCTCTTTGCTCTCTGCTCAGCCTCGTCCCTCGTCTGATTTATTTCACCATGCAGGCACAAACGAGCGCAAACCTTCAAGTCCACACATTGGTGAAGCTAGTGTCCTCTAGAGAGAGGGTGGCGTCAGCGGAGGACCAAAATGCGAGACTCATTAGCCAATGAACAGCCAGGAATGGGTCTCGCGCTACTTTTGCATGCTAAAATAAAGCTGATAATGTACAATTTGATTCAAGGGGGGAAAAACCCTTTCAGAGTACAACACAAACTGTCTATTCTGTTGCACTAGAAGTTATAAATCAGAAAGACTACAGTGACGTCACTCCCGCAGGCCACGTTGGTGTTGGTGTGACGTATGGTAGCCTATATTGTGCGAGGTGAGAGATGTAGTTAATTGAGCGGTTTCATACAAAACTAAACGTTACATTTCAGTTTGACGACAAACTGCTTTCTTGACATGCAAATTATATTTTAAATTGAGGAAAAATTGTACTTCGTGGCACAATTCAGACGGGATCGAAAAAAAATGTTTTTGGCCGTTCACCATCATTCATATTTTCATCATTCATCATCCTATGTGCTGAAGCAGGAAGTGAGGCAGACTTGGCCTCTCTATAACTTGTTATTAAAGTACAACCATGGCAGGCAAACCAAATAGAGGAAAGTATTGCTCCACAGATGCTGACTGCAGGGCCATTCAGACCAACTAATAGCCTTAATCAATGGCTCATAGAGTCTGCTGCAATACTAATTTGTGGAGTAAATCAGAATTAGATTCAAAACAATGCAGCCTCTATTAACCATTATATTTCATTGAGTTTTGCTCCAAATGACTGCAGTGTCATTATCGGTGTATGTGGAATGGCAAGACCTGACCTGAACCGTACAAAGTTTGTCATGCCGTTGGAAGTACATTCTGTGTATAATCCTGGTTGACCTTACCTACTCATTTTGGATGTAATGTAGAATAGCAAATATGCAAATATGACAATAAAGCAGAAAAAATAAAATAAAAAGATAGGTAACAACAGGCTACAATTTCCTGCTTAATCATGAATTCAGTCATTGATACACACATACACACACACACACACACACACACACACACACACACACACACACACACACACATCTATTACAAATACATTGTTTTTATCAATAAACATGTGACAGTACCAGTGGTGTCAAGGTATATAGAGTTTGTGATTGAAAAAGCTCTGTTCAAAAAGATCGAGTTGTTCAGAGTCGCACATCACCAGCCGCAAACAAGTAACTCACAATAAGTAACTAACTTCAGCCTCATCAGCGACAGTGCAACCAACCGTGCAACGAATATTGGAGTGTTACGTGACTTCAATTATGAGAGACTATAGTCAGAAGGTTCAAAATAAACTTTAATGACACAATAAAACAAGATTAAGGTTCGTTTGCCATATGGCTCCATGATGATGCTCCTCCTGCGATGATGAGGGGAGGGTGTCAGGAATGCAGAATAGAAATCCCACATTGAGGAATGACAGATCTCATTTGAATGTAAAGCATCTCCATCCATGTACATGAATATTCCAAGAAACCTGAAAAAGAGATCAACTTGGGCGCATGAATCTTGTGATGACGACGACGACGATGACGACGACGACGACGACGACGACGACGACGATGATGATGGAACGCTTCACTCTTCGGCCCTCTCAGTCCACGTCAGGGCTTAGCTTCGGATCGATAGAAGTGAATTACCTGCTCATACATGGACTCTCGAGTAAATCACCGCGCATCACTGCTCCTGTTGATCTATACGGCTCCAGCCTTGGCCGCTGGGATGTATCAGTAAAGTGAGAAAGGATTTATCGATTTTGATGCAGTGATTTGCAATATCGCCACCACCGCATGCCGGCCACCGGCACACAGCTGATTTGCTTTGTGGAGAAAAAAAATCTATTGGTGGTTTTGCTGTTAGCCACTCAGTTATTCACCTTTCCGCATGGTGTGCAGAGAGATGAACATGGAGTCGAGTCAGTGACGGGGGAGAAACGTGGTGTTTGTGTGTCTGTGTGTGCCCTCACATTAATGGCGGTGATGACTCATAATCACTCATATTCATGTGACAGCCCAAGCGTGATCTAAGTGCACTTACAGAGCAGACCAAATCATATCTGACCCTGGATGTGGTCAGGCAGGTGTTCTCGCACATCCCAATGTAAAATGTGCATTCCCAGGGGAATCTATATTCCAATATGGTGTTTGTGAATGAAAACACTCCTTTAGAGCAGAATGAAATATTTTGGATATCAAAATTTAAGTAAGAGATTGTGACCGGTTAGTAACAACTGGAATTTGTTTATATTCCTTCTTAACTGCTGTATTGTTTTAATTACTTATTTTATACTCCCCCCCCCCCCCCACGCTGAATCCGATTACTTTTGCTGCTGCAATGACTTCATTTTGCCGTGGGAATCAAAGATTCAGCTGATAGGTGAAATTATAAACTTGCTCAAATGACAAATACGACAAAGTATTTGTACCAATTTAAAAAATGTATTGACATTGTTTAGACATTTTGGATGTCTATTTGTAAGGGTTCCTAAACATTTTCTATTTCAAAATTCCATACTTTTCCAGACTCAAATTTCCAGACTTTCTCTGTCAGCCAATATTTGACATCTGAGTACACAAGGGCGTCACTTTGTGTTGAAAGGTGGTGGGGACATGTCCCCATTGTAAATGACACCTATTAGCCACACCACAATTTGGAGGTTTATGAGCAGAGAAGCCACAGATAGCTGAACTTTTACTGACATTGAAATTAGCTCATTAAAACTTCCTTTTGAAAACACATCTAGAGTGTCTATATACATGTACATTACTCAGTTTGGGCTTTGGCATCTGATTTGAAAGTGTAAGCATGTGATGGACAAAACACCACCAGGACAACTTGAAGCGTAAATGCGATTTTTAAAAAATCAAAATTTTCAGAAAACGCTTCAAAAATCACAAAGGTGGTCCTCATTTGTGAAGATTATCTTGCTGAAGACAAAGGTGGCATTTTCATTTCAGTCATTTAACCAAAAAACCCATACAAAAATCTCACTGACTTCCCGACGAGGGAGCCAGGAAGTGCATGACTTCTGGGTTGGCCGACAAAAATATGTCATCTCTGCGGTACCCCATTCTATTGCAGTTACTTGGGTAAATCCAGACAAAGAAACATTTAAGCGCTGCTGCTTACAAGCAATATCAAGACAATAAAGCCCACATAAACAAGCAATATCAAGACAATAAAGCCCACATAAACACAGCCCTTGATGGAAATTCAGAAAAAAGGCGCATGCATATGGGAAAATGACGTCAAGTAATTTTGCTTCAGATTATCAGTGCAATAAAGTGGGATTTAGAATAAGCCTATGAGTCAAGCGGCATATACACAGGTCAATCATATACAGAAGGCACACTGCGTGACTCACTATGATGATATTTATGATCATCCAACAGTGCGAGTTATAAAACAAAGCATTAAGTTAGGAATCTGAGCCTGGATTACACAAACGTCATGTCTCTAATCCAGTCTCAATCTTATAAGGATGCAAATAGCTGTTATTATTTTGGAGGTGGCACAGGCGAAGGTCCATGTGGTGTCCATTAGGCAATAGACCCTTTTCACGGGGTCCATTTTGTGCCGAAAAGGCAGGGTAAAGACAGGTGCAAGCAACACACTAATGAGGGTTTCCAAATTCCAATCATGGAAGTTGGAAACCCTCATTAGTGTTTTGCTTGCACCTCCGATACATGTGCAGCCACTTCTTTTCACCTGACAGGGAGGAGTTTCGCCGGCAGGACGTAGTACGGACGTGGTACGTGGGAGAATCCCGCCCCAGTTCCTCTCCCCCCCGAACAGGCACCCCGACCGACCAGAGGAGGCGCTAGTGCAGCGACCAGGACTCATGCCCCACCAGCTTCCCACCCGCAGACATGGCCAATATTGTGTCTGTAGGAACGTCTGACCAAGACGGAAGTACCACTGCTGGGAATCGAACCCACGTCTCTGCGGTGGTACAGCAGAGTACTTTTACCTCTTTTGCATATGGACACGACACATTAAAGACGAACAAGTGAAAGTCCACGGCAGAAAACTCATAAAGATATTCGATGCAGGAGCCCTATTAATTCCTGACATTTCCTCTAGCCTACAGCTCCCTTGAGTTTTTCTTTACGAATGCAACCATCTTTGGGGATGCTGAGATACCCAGTTATACTGCCTGTTACGTCCGCTTCACTATGAAACAAAGGCAGGATTTAGATGGTGAATTTCCCTCTCAGGTGACCCTCTGTTGGGACCCATGGATGTTCTTCACAGGCTCCATAGTGAGCGCTTCCCCAGTGGGGGACCAGTGCTCACGGCCCATTTTGGTGTTACTCTTCAGAGGAGCATGAGAGGAACGTTGCTCCCACTTCACACCCTCATGAATTCACATGAGGCAGCTTAGCCTCTCATGTCTGACTGTGTTTAAGGGACAGAGCCTATATTCCTCACACAGACATCTGGAGAATGAGTGGAGAGTGAGTTTTATTTGTTTAATTATGTTCTGTATTATATTGTTCTTTTGGTTTAAATTATTCTAAAATGGATTGATTGGTTGATTGATAAATGTCAGATAATGAATTGCCTCTTCCATGTTCTTATTGGGCTTTTACATTTGAGGACACCGAATGCAATGATGTGGTGTTTGCTCGCTTATTGTGATGAAGATGGGCTCACAACTCTTGTTTTATCCTCCAAAAAAGTTAACTTGACAACCTTTGGATCCTCACGGATCTTCGTCAGGTCATATATGTCATAGGTCATATAGGTCAGGTCATATCATACACGCATGCGTGTATGATATGACCTGACCTGACCTTTGGACCATAGAACAAGAGCTGTGAGCCCCTCTTCATCACTGGACTTATGTAACATTATTTTCAAGTTAGGCTCTGTACCAAGTAGAGTCGATGAGCGTAAGTCCGTTCGGACATTTCTCACTTATTGTTCAACAGGGTAATAGGTTTATTCCGGTTCGTTGGTCTCTAAAGTTTCCAAGAAAGCTCGAGCCGATATCTTACCAAGAATTAAGCCTCAGTTCAGTTGAGCACATCGCCGAGATGAGAGCGGCTAAGTAAGGATATCTACTTGACTGGCTCATTAGCCTGCAAGCTGCTCTCTTCAACTCCCATTCTGAACACTCAGCCGTCCTACCAATCTGCTCGGGTGCTGCTGAGCGCTGTCTGCTCTGTGTCTCCCCACAGTGTTTAGGGGCAGTGAGAATACAGGTGGGCTTTTTCTCCTCAAAACTAAGCTATGTCCTGCTGGGCTGCTAGGTGAGATCTTTTTCTGAATTGGGCCGCGTTCGGTGGGAAATGACCCAGATCTTCTCGTGAAGTGCATATAGAGAGGCAAAGTGACCGCCTACTTCCTGCTTCAGCACTGTACCAGAGATTTTCATCCGCCATTTATTTTCCCATAGACATTTCGTAAAATGCTTATAAAAATAGTTTTACTTGTTCAAACCAAACGGATCAGATATATTTAGAATCGGGAGAGACCATAGAACATTTCACTCAGACCAAAACTTAAAAAACAACAACATTGAACAAATGTTTTCTTTAAATCCGCAGTTTTTTTTATGTTTTGGTCTGAGTGAAATGTTATGTGGTCTCTCCTGTTTCTAAATATATCTGAACCGTTTGGTTTTAACAAGTAAAACTATTTTTATAATCATTTTACGAAATGTCTATGGGAAAATAAATGGCGTATGAAAATCTCTGGTACAGTGCTGAAGCAGGAAGTGACGTTTCACTTTGGCTCCCTATACTGTAGATGGTTTTCACGGAATTGTCAGTCCTGTCTGCTCTGATGTTTTCGGAGATGTCCTGTCCTAGCAAACACTGCAACAGGAAGTCAACTGGGGTTCAATTTAGAATGTTTTCGTTGTCACAACCGTCTATACAAGACAAGTATGGAAACGTGTGATAATAACTAACTAACTAACTGACTAACTAACTAATCACATTTGGTCTACTACTGAGGTAATGCCCTTCAGTGGTAAAGATGAGTTAAAAATTCTGCGAAAGAAAAAAAAAAGTCAGTCAGAATATTGGATGACAAAAAGCACAAGTGCATAATAAAGGATTTATTAACATTAATAAGGCACTGTTCTCGCTTTAGATCCGGTACCTGCAAAAAGCATAGTTAACTGCTAATAAATTAATAATAAACTACTTATTAACCTTAATAAAGCAACAAAAAAGGCACTTATAAGGGACTTAATTATTACCTATTCATTAACACTTAATATACACTTTTTAAGTTTTTACACTTAAAACTTAATATAAAGCGTTACCACAGCATTATTTACAAAATGTAACACATATTTTCTTTTGGAACAAAGGTGTCATCCTGAGTTTGATTTTCCCCAAATCATTTGACAGAAAATCCATCCAACCTGCGAGTATTACTTGATCTTGTCTGGACCCCCCCCCTCTAGCTCCGTCTGGACCCCATGTGGCAGCAGTGGGGTGATGGGGAGGGGAGGATGTGTTTTTGACGTGACACATGGTTTTTCTCCACAGAGACGCATCAACATCTTCCTCGACTTCTCGAGTCTCCAGGCGAACAGCTGAGGCTGCTTTGCCCCTTCCTCCTACACAACTTATGTGCAATCTCAAATTTGCCTCATTAAAACTTGCGACCTTGGAATTATGGGGTGTTACAACTGCGTCTCATTTTGTTTTTGACAGGGTTAGCCCGATATGTCGGTTTGCTAATATCTCATAGAATATCAGATACTGGCCGGCCACATTCGACCTCCTGTATGATGGAGGACGTTTCTCCCTGACCACAGCTACAGAAAATAGTATTTGCATGTCTTTTCATGTCAATTAATTCCTATGCCCTATTAATGTATCTGAGTTTCCCCCACTACTGAATACAGGGTTCTGGGTCCTTGAAAGTTTGTGAATGTGAGAGAAAAAAAAATCAAGGCCTTGAAAGCTTTTGAAAATAGACATAAATAAGCATGGGTCATTGAAAGTTCTATATAGTGATAGTTGATAGTTCTAATCTATATATTTTCTGCAAGAATAGAAACTGAAACTGATAAACAGTATATACATAGCCTATATATATATATATATATATATATATATATATATATATAGAAGGAGAAGCCCGGCCGGGAGAACCACAGTGCCTAGACTCTCCATGCACTGATGTTCTGGTCCCTGTGGAGTAGTTCCACAGCAGCGCATTGGGGTTTCTTGGACCCGTCCGATAGCAACATTGCAGAGGAAGATTAAGTGGTCAGATCCGTGAGTGGCTGCTGCTGGGATACACCTGGGTCACCTGGGCGAGTGTGTATGATGTTGTGAGACCCCAAACACCCAACGACCCCAGGTTACATCACTGATGATGTATCCCAGTTGCATTTAGAAGATGTAGTGTGTAACGGGTTAGGGCATATTGCACAGTGAAGCCTGGCCTCCCCCTTGCCAGGTGCATCTATCAGATGTATGTATGCACTATACATATACATATACATATATATATATATATATATATATATATATATATATATATATATATATATATATACAGTATATACAGTACCTCTTCAGTATCATTGAAGTAGTTGGAAGTTGGAAGATTTTAGCAGAAGAGCAGGGTCACAGCGTACATACTACATACGTGACCTAAAAATGCCAGTGCAAGCAGTACACTATATGCTTAGAGCGAAAAGATGCCATTCATATACATTCATATACATTCACTTGTACATAAACATGAAAAGAACACACACATCCTCGCGGCGCGCACACACGCTCTCTCTCTCTCTCACTCTCACACTCACACACACACACACACACACACGCACACGCACACACACACGGGGGCGGATAAATCTGGGTGACTTTCTTGGAAGTGTCTCTGGGCAGAGGACATGCATGAGGGGGATGCATCCAGTGTGGGTTCCCAGCAGCGCTGAAGGTCCCCACAGACAGACAGCTGCTCCTCCATCACACTCCTCACCTCGGGGCCAGACTCATTTAGCCACAGAGATACCGCACACCGCCACACGGGGAGCCAACACCTCCACCCCGTCTCCGTCTGTCTTTTCACTTCTACTGCCCAGCTATAGCATAGCACCAGAGCCATGTACTGTATATAGAAGAGTCGCGACATCTCCATTCACACCAATGGACCAGTTTTTTTACTCTCAAGAGTTCCAGGAAGTAAGGTTCTGGATTAAGCAGCACTGTCGAGTTGCAGCAAAATGGACAGTTTGTGTTGTACTTTGAAAGTTTGTTTTTTTAAGAATCAAATTGTACATTATCAGCTTTATTTTAGCATTCAAAAAGTAGCACAAGACCCCTTCCTGGCTGTTCATTGGCTAATGAGTCATGCATTTTGGTCCTCCGCTGACGCCACTCTCTCTCTAGAGGACACTAGATAGCACTAACCACCAAGTTAAACCAGCATCCGGCAAAATGACAATTCGGCATCATCGAAGTGCGTAACATACCTCTGCCATCGAAAAAGAGAGGAAAAATCCACCTCACACAGACTGCATCCCTTCACCTTCCAGATCCCACTTGGCCACACCACACCGCTCTCCTGCAGAGACACTGAAAGGTCAAACAATCATTGAATCGTCTTATTTTAGTTCATCTTGGCACAATTCCGCTAGACTGCAGCAGGGCGGAAGAAAGAGGGAAGACGAGACAGAGAAGATGAGTGAGTAACTTTCCCCACTCCTAATAGGAAGTGAACCGACATTTACAGGTGAGTTGTTTGGAAAGGTCAAGCTACTGCAACACCAGCAGAGGAGCCTGGCCGACGCCCACTGCCATGTTACACCAAACTGAACATGATAGTGGTGCTGCCGCTCTCTGATTGGCCCCCCGCGGTTGTAAAAGGTTACCCCAAATGAACGCTTTAACGCCCGAGCCCGGTTTCTCCGCGCGCAATCATAAAGGTTACTAGCGCTTCATACGGGCACTGTTGCATATTATCGGCATGTGTGTGGATGCATCCACGTTGTGTGTACAATTACAAGAAAAGCAATTAACTATCCATATAGATTTCAATGGCGGTAGAGCGGCGCGATGAAGATAAATGTGGGAGTGGGGGGGGGTAAAGGCTGAGGTCTGATTATGATGACGAACATGTAGTCTCTTAAAACAGACTGTCTCATCTACATCCGGCGAATGCAGCTATACACAGTCTGTACGTTACACCCCCAGAACATGCACAAGGAAGTTCGGAAAAAACCTTCAGACAGGAAAGAAGTTCGACAGAATCCGACCAATCACGACACGTGTGTCCACGAAAAATGCGGCATATTGGATATTCTGATTGGACTAATGAGCGGAAGACCCGCCTTTCTGCGATTCTGATTGGACTAATGAGCGGAAAACCCGCCTTTCTACTTCCCATTCCAGTTGGTGCATGATTCTCCCCCACGAAGTACAGACGGTATGGCGGAAGCGTTTGAAAATTGCGGAAGCCAACTCGTCTGTTCTAAGAGACTAACGAACATGTGACTTAATGAGCGCTCTCAATTAAACCCATTATGGCATTCCCATTGATCAATTAGCATATCGCATGGCGAACGTGACATCTAATACTCGCCGACCGACCGAAAGCATTTGAACTTTCACAGCTTCTCATTTCTTATTCATCAGAGCCATTTAGTTTGCTGAGGCGATGATTTACACGCCTGTGGTCTGCGGCGGCGGCGTTGCATCAGATTGCGCTTCTTCTTTCCCTTGATGCCACCACCTTAGCCGCGGCCTCGCTTCCATCTTCTCCGGCGCCAGCCAATAAAGTAATGGGGTTGGGGGGGGGGGGGGGGGGGGGGGGGGGTGGAAGGGTGCATAAATGCCAGTCTATTTCACTTACCCGCGTCTCCTAAAAAAAAAAAAAAAATGGCGGCGACAATTATCGTTGGTCGTGACGCGGGGGTTGTCTGGGCCTCTCATGTGTGCAGATAATATGCAAATACGCTGGCCGGCCAGGGACAAATGTTTAATGCCAATGATGAACTGGCGTATGAAAGAAGGTCCCGGGATGATGATGAGTGTCAGCAAAACGAGTCACCAAAAACCTTCTTCCCGATCAGCCTCCCTCCGCATTGTCAGAACAGACACACAGTCAGGTCAGCGAGCAGCCTGCAGCAACGTTTGATCTGTAAAAGGTCTGCAGAGTGTGAGGGAAATGAGTTGCAGGAATGATATTGACACCTCCGCTATAGGTCATCTCTGCTTCACATACCTGAGGGCGAAGTCAATAGGTGCTCATTCAAAGGGAGGAGGCATCAGACCTGCTTTCATTTGAACTGCTACCCCCTCCATTGATCTGCGAGGTTCTGAGTGAAGTCGAAGTTCCCTCCAACAGGCAAAGTGTCATCGATGGGGGCCAGGGGCCGACTTTAGCATTAGGCAAAGGTCGGCAATTGCGTTAGGGGCTACCGAGGGTCCCATAAAACGACTCAAACTTCTGATTTATTCATTTACTTTTAGCTAATTATGTCTTTCTAGAAATCCATACGCAATCCCCCCCAGTCCCCACTACATTGAACTATTTATTCCAGGGTCTTCCTGCGCATCTGCGGAAATTCATGGCTCAGTGTACACAGACTGTTGGAAAATGAAGCGAAGCTAAGCGTTAGAGTTTTAAAGTCTTCTGGAAGCTGTCAGATGGTGCTGACAGAACCTGGCCCGGGTCGTGGCCCGTGGAGTTGAAAGATTTAGGACGCTGTTCCAAAATCATAGCGATCTATTTGATCTCTGAGAGATTATTTGGTCTTTTGGTAAAAATGATGTACTGAATAGATTTGGATCACCAACTGCTGACACTTTTCCAGCTGTTTTTCTTCAAGTCTGTTGGCTTGAGCTGCACTCTTGATGAATTGCTTGCTAGCAGGCACATAAATCTGAAGCAGGTCAGAGATAGGATGGGGCAGAGCCATTTAGCGATCTAAAAACCAATAAAAGAATTTTAAAATTGATTCCGTAAGAGACAGGCAACCAGTGTAGAGCTTTCAAGATTGGGGTAATGTGAGCCCTCTGGTTTTTGTGAGTACACTGCTGCGTTTTGTACGAGCTGTAACCGACTAGATGTTTTCTTGTGCAGACCAGACAGTAGAGCATTACAATAGTCCAACCTACTGGAAATTATAGCACATATTATTTTTTTCTGTGTCTGTCTGGGAGAGAAACGGTCATATAATTATCATATTGATCCTCGCTCATTTCAAAACATCAGTTAAGATGCACCAATCAGCAGCCCGCCAAGGCGAGCTGTCATCACACAGGCCTTTCATCGAGGACCCCTAATTGATTTGATTGTTGCATCAAACGTCCTTCACGGCAAACACATATCTCCCAAGGTCAGTCACACCCCAACGTGTGGATCTATAGTCTCCTGCACATCAGGACTTGTGAGTAATCAATGTGTATTGTTATGTCTTGGCGAGCGCTGCCTTCACAACACATGACCCTCCAGCGGGAGGGAGGCTCAGGAGTAATCAAGGCGAGACCCTTCCCAAAGTCATTACTCAGAACCCCCGGCTTGCCGGTGTGCATGGAGGCGCATGGACCCTGCGAGGAGAATGACAGGGGGGGGGGGGGGGTCATCTCACCGCGGGCTGATGGGAACTATCGATCTGGCCGATTCTGATTTGACAACGAGTGAATCAGCCTGACCTCCCCGTTTGACAGGTGTGTGCCACGGGTGGAGGAACATGGCACCCCCGTCACATGATAAGATTTCTCATGCCTCTAGAGAAAAAAACACACACATGGTCCAGGGGTGTCGTAGTGAGGGGAGGGGGGTGCCTACCCACTGCCTCAATCCAGGGAGGGCCCTGGAATTTCAAAAGATGCATGAGAGATGTCAATCAAGAAGGGAAGGGCACCCACAGAGGATGCTTATGTTCTGTATAGGGCCCAGAATTTTCTGCACCCCTGCGAATGTCCCACGTTAAGCCCCCGTTCACACAGGACGCCGAAGCAACGCTCAACCTAAGCTCTACCTACGCTGAACCCACAAGTTTCGTTTAGGCCTTGTTAACAGGCGAGGCCGTTCACACCTCCCGCGTGCGTGTGTGTCGCTGAAGCCACGCTCACGCCTCGCTCAAGCGATCGTTCAGGATTCACGCCTGTTCCAAGCGTGACGCGTGCTGAAGCCGAGCATTGATCTGTCAAAGCCAGGCATGAAGTCAATGGGAGTTGTGGTGGGCGGGTTCAAGGTACGCCGAGGAGGCGCTGAGAGGAAAAGAGAAGGCTTCTTGTGTGAACGGTTAGGCGTCAGTTCAGTGTGTGCCTGCTTCAAGCTTCAGTTCTACTTACGTTCGGCGGCGTCCTGTGTGAACAAGGGCTAAGACAGACAGCATAAAGAGGGTGCATGCATACAATTATATGGTGTGGATGGTATTGTAACTTTCCTCCAGCACTACCTGTTAGTGTTAGTGTTACCCTAACACTACCCAGAGGTTAGGGTTAGGGTTAGTGTTAGTGTTAGTGTTACCCTAACACTACCCAGAGGTTAGGGTTAGTGTTAGTGTTACCCTAACACTACCCAGAGGTTAGGGTTAGGGTTAGTGTTAGTGTTACCCTAACACTACCCAGAGGTTAGGGTTAGTGTTAGTGTTACCCTAACACTACCCAGAGGTTAGTGTTAGTGTTAGTGTTAGTGTTACCCTAACACTACCCAGAGGTTAGGGTTAGTGTTAGTGTTAGTGTTAGTGTTACCCTAACACTACCCAGAGGTTAGGGTTAGTGTTAGTGTTAGTGTTAGTGTTACCCTAACACTACCCAGAGGTTAGGGTTAGTGTTAGTGTTAGTGTTAGTGTTACCCTAACACTACCCAGAGGTTAGGGTTAGTGTTAGTGTTAGTGTTACCCTAACACTACCCAGAGGTTAGGGTTAGTGTTAGTGTTAGTGTTAGTGTTACCCTAACACTACCCAGAGGTTAGGGTTAGTGTTAGTGTTACCCTAACACTACCCAGAGGTTAGGGTTAGTGTTAGTGTTAGTGTTAGTGTTAGTGTTAGTGTTACCCTAACACTACCCAGAGGTTAGGGTTAGTGTTAGTGTTAGTGTTAGTGTTACCCTAACACTACCCAGAGGTTAGGGTTAGTGTTAGTGTTACCCTAACACTACCCAGAGGTTAGGGTTAGTGTTAGTGTTAGTGTTAGTGTTACCCTAACACTACCCAGAGGTTAGGGTTAGTGTTAGTGTTAGTGTTACCCTAACACTACCCAGAGGGTTAGGGTTAGTGTTAGTGTTAGTGTTAGTGTTACCCTAACACTACCCAGAGGTTAGGGTTAGTGTTAGTGTTAGTGTTAGTGTTACCCTAACACTACCCAGAGGTTAGGGTTAGTGTTAGTGTTAGTGTTAGTGTTACCCTAACACTACCCAGAGGTTAGGGTTAGTGTTAGTGTTACCCTAACACTACCCAGAGGTTAGGGTTAGTGTTAGTGTTAGTGTTAGTGTTACCCTAACACTACCCAGAGGTTAGGGTTAGTGTTAGTGTTAGTGTTAGTGTTACCCTAACACTACCCAGAGGTTAGGGTTAGTGTTAGTGTTAGTGTTAGTGTTACCCTAACACTACCCAGAGGTTAGGGTTAGTGTTAGTGTTAGTGTTAGTGTTAGGGTTAGTGTTAGTGTTACCCTAACACTACCCAGAGGTTAGGGTTAGTGTTAGTGTTAGTGTTAGTGTTAGTGTTACCCTAACACTACCCAGAGGTTAGGGTTAGGGTTAGTGTTAGTGTTAGTGTTAGTGTTACCCTAACACTACCCAGAGGTTAGGGTTAGTGTTGGTGTTAGTGTTAGTGTTACCCTAACACTACCCAGAGGTTAGGGTTAGTGTTAGTGTTACCCTAACACTACCCAGAGGTTAGGGTTAGTGTTAGTGTTAGTGTTAGTGTTACCCTAACACTACCCAGAGGTTAGGGTTAGTGTTAGTGTTAGTGTTAGTGTTACCCTAACACTACCCAGAGGTTAGGGTTAGTGTTAGTGTTACCCTAACACTACCCAGAGGTTAGGGTTAGTGTTAGTGTTAGTGTTAGTGTTACCCTAACACTACCCAGAGGTTAGGGTTAGTGTTAGTGTTAGTGTTAGTGTTACCCTAACACTACCCTGAGGTTAGGGTTAGTGTTAGTGTTAGTGTTACCCTAACACTACCCAGAGGTTAGGGTTAGTGTTGGTGTTAGTGTTAGTGTTACCCTAACACTACCCAGAGGTTAGGGTTAGGGTTAGTGTTACCCTAACACTACCCAGAGGTTAGGGTTAGTGTTAGTGTTAGTGTTAGTGTTACCCTAACACTACCCAGAGGTTAGGGTTAGTGTTAGTGTTAGTGTTACCCTAACACTACCCAGAGGTTAGGGTTAGTGTTAGTGTTAGTGTTACCCTAACACTACCCTGAGGTTAGGGTTAGTGTTAGTGTTAGTGTTACCCTAACACTACCCAGAGGTTAGGGTTAGTGTTAGTGTTAGTGTTACCCTAACACTACTCAGAGGTTAGGGTTAGTGTTAGTGTTAGTGTTAGTGTTACCCTAACACTACCCAGAGGTTAGGGTTAGTGTTAGTGTTAGTGTTACCCTAACACTACCCAGAGGTTAGGGTTAGTGTTAGTGTTAGTGTTAGTGTTAGTGTTACCCTAACACTACCCAGAGGTTAGGGTTAGTGTTAGTGTTAGTGTTACCCTAACCCTACCCAGAGGTTAGGGTTAGTGTTAGTGTTAGTGTTAGTGTTAGTGTTAGTGTTACCCTAACACTACCCAGAGGTTAGGGTTAGTGTTAGTGTTAGTGTTAGTGTTACCCTAACACTACCCAGAGGTTAGGGTTAGTGTTAGTGTTAGTGTTACCCTAACACTACCCAGAGGTTAGGGTTAGTGTTAGTGTTAGTGTTACCCTAACACTACCCAGAGGTTAGGGTTAGTGTTAGTGTTAGTGTTACCCTAACACTACCCAGAGGTTAGGGTTAGTGTTAGTGTTAGTGTTAGTGTTACCCTAACACTACCCAGAGGTTAGGGTTAGTGTTAGTGTTAGTGTTACCCTAACACTACCCAGAGGTTAGTGTTAGTGTTAGTGTTACCCTAACACTACCCAGAGGTTAGGGTTAGTGTTAGTGTTAGTGTTAGTGTTACCCTAACACTACCCAGAGGTTAGGGTTAGTGTTAGTGTTAGTGTTAGTGTTAGTGTTAGTGTTACCCTAACACTACCCAGAGGTTAGGGTTAGTGTTAGTGTTAGTGTTACCCTAACACTACCCAGAGGTTAGTGTTAGTGTTAGTGTTAGTGTTACCCTAACACTACCCAGAGGTTAGGGTTAGTGTTAGTGTTAGTGTTAGTGTTACCCTAACACTACCCAGAGGTTAGGGTTAGTGTTAGTGTTAGTGTTACCCTAACACTACCCAGAGGTTAGTGTTAGTGTTAGTGTTAGTGTTACCCTAACACTACCCAGAGGTTAGGGTTAGTGTTAGTGTTACCCTAACACTACCCAGAGGTTAGGGTTAGTGTTAGTGTTAGTGTTAGTGTTACCCTAACACTACCCAGAGGGGAGGCTGCACTTATGTTTATTATGAGTTATCATGTAGAACTGTATGCTTTGAAATTGCAGTGCACCCCCCCCTTTTTTATATACTGTATATATTTCTGATAACCAGACAGGCCTGTGATCAAACTCCAAATACACAATCACGGCCCCTTGAACATACTTTCTCAAAGCTAATTGTGTGTGTGTGTGTGTGTGTGTGTGTGTGTGTGTGTGTGTGTGTGTGTGTGTGTGTGTGTGGCCTTTGTACATGTTCCTGTTCCAATTCAAATCCCAGGATAAGAGTGTGTACTGTACACCATGCTGGACTCTTGAGGTGAGATTAAGATCTGCTCCTAAACAACTTCCACAGCCGAGCTTCCAATCTGCCAAACGTGATTTGGTATTTGAGCACATCATCATCAACAGAGGAGCGGCCTCTAGCACACATGTAGGAGGCCTACAGAGGAGCGGCCTCTAGCACACATGTAGGAGGCCTACAGAGGAGCGGCCTCTAGCACACATGTAGGAGGCCTACAGAGGAGCGGCCTCTAGCACACATGTAGGAGGCCTACAGAGGAGCGGCCTCTAGCACACATGTAGGAGGCCTACAGAGGAGCGGCCTCTAGCACACATGTAGGAGGCCTACAGAGGAGCGGCCTCTAGCACACATGTAGGAGGCCTACAGAGGAGCGGCCTCTAGCACACATGTAGGAGGCCTACAGAGGAGCGGCCTCTAGCACACATGTAGGAGGCCTACAGAGGAGCGGCCTCTAGCACACATGTAGGAGGCCTACAGAGGAGCGGCCTCTAGCACACATGTAGGAGGCCTACAGAGGAGCGGCCTCTAGCACACATGTAGGAGGCCTACAGAGGAGCGGCCTCTAGCACACATGTAGGAGGCCTACACACTCTCCTCTCGCCTCAATGACTCCCAGGATGTTACGTGTGTACAAAACAAGTGTACAAGTGTACAAAACAAACGGTGCAGTGCAGACGGCTCAGAGTTTTGGGAAGCGAAATAAACTAGACTCTGAAGGTCAGTTGGTCTCTCATCTGGCAGCCTGCACATGGCATGAGTGCAACAGAAGCACCTCATAATCCAACCATCAGATCAGAGATCATGCTTTGGTGCCCCTTGTGTCAGCTGGGGCAGACGCATTTACCCATATGGGAAGTACAAATCTGAATGCTACAAACTCATCCAGCTGCATTTAATCTTGGTGATTAGTCTATTCTTCTGGTTTGCATGACGGTCGAGTGCAAAAAACAAACAAAAACAAAAAAAATTATATTGCTTTAAATGGCCGAAACATATCTCTCTAATAAATGTGACTGTTTATCGGCAAGATGGGCTCCTCTACTTCTATGCAATTTGAGGCCATTTTCACCACTTCCACATTGAAATGCAGCACTGAAGGAGTGACCATATCCCCCATATATTCAGTCCCTACTTAGGTGGGTTATCTCGTCGAAAAGGGCCTTTCTGTGTGGAGTTTGCATGTTCTCCCCGTGCTCCCCCAGGGGGTTCCTCCGTACATAACCCCCCACTAAAAACATGCAGAAGATCAGATCGTCATCGTCATCCGACCAGTGACGACAACACCCGAAGTTGGTCCCCGGGCGCTGTACGAGAAAGCGACCACTGCTCCTGGCCTGCCCCTCGGAGGAAAGGACAAGCCTGGATGGGTCAAATGCAGAGGACAAATTTCACCGGCCACCGTCAGCATGAGTGTGTGTTTGTGGCCGCATGCATGTGTTGGTGTGTTCGTGTGACAATGAAAGATGGGCTTGTCCGTCTACTAACTGTTTAAACACTATGCACTGCAGTGCATTGCAGGAGTGTCTCTCAATCTGCTCAAGATCAGCAATCCTAAAGCGCCCAGTGAAACAGCTAGACCAGACAATCCCACAGGTCTTTGCCCTGGTGGAAGCTAGCCTAACAAACAGAATAGGTGGGAGGGATGAGAGCTATGACTGTACAGCACGCTGCCTCTCAACAGACTGAGTTTGAAAGCATATGAGTCCCAGTCACGGGCGTCGTTAGGCCTGGGCATTGGGGGCTATAGCCCTGAATGTTTAATGAATAGCCCCAGATCTGAAAAAACAACAAAAAAAAAACAGTTATACAGTACGTTTTAACGGCGCGGTTGGTTGTTAAAGTGATTGAATGTTAGATAACAAGTCAGTGAGATGAGATTTCTCATTACTTTTGCACCCCAGACTGGCCGTCAATACAGAGCAAAATATCCTAATAACTAAGCTAAGCATTCTCAGAAATTGCTCGAGTGACATCACTGGTGACATCATCACTCATGACATCCCTGATGACATCACTCACTGATGACATCACGATTGCTCAAGTGACCTCACTGATGACACCATCATCAAGTGCTCATCAAGTGACATCAGTGATGACATCATCATTGAGTGCCATCAACCACTGATGATGTCACAATGTCAACAGTGACATCACCAGTGATGATGTCAAGAGCAACCTTTTTTTTATTCACCCCGTTGCTGTGGGCCGCTGTGTCTCTGGGAGACGGAGAACACAACATGGCGATGGTAAAAGCCATAGACTTAGTGAGGAGGAAGTTCCAGACGTTGCAGCAAGCAAAGACAGTGGTGGAGGACCGCGCACAGCTGCTGCAGCAAGAGGCTAACATGGAGAAACAGGCCAGGGAGAGGGCGGAGGCAGAGGTGGTGTCTCTAAACAGGCGTATCCAGCTGGTGGAGCAGGAGTTGGACTGCGCTCAGGAGAGGCTGGCCACGGCTCTGCAGAAGCTGGAGGGGGCAGAGACAGCTGCAGACGAGAGCGAGAGAGCGATGAAGATCATAGTGAACAGAGCCACAAAAGACGAGGAGAAAATGGAGATCCAGGAGATGCAGCTGAAGGAGGCCAAACACGTGGCGGAGGAGGCCGACCGCAAATATGAAGAGGTGGCTCGTAAGCTGGGGATCCTGGAGGGCGATCTGGAGCATTCAGAGGAGCGTGCCGAGGTGGCCGAGGGTCGCCTCAGGCAGCTGGAGGAGGAGCTTGGACTTATGGACCAGAATTTGAAGTCCATGATGTCCAGCGATGATGAGTACTCACAAAAGGAGGACAAATATCAAAAGGAAATTAAAGTTCTTACTGACAAACTTAAAGAGGCTGAGACCCGTGCTGAGTTCGCAGAGAGGTCTGTGGCCAAGCTGGAGAAAACCATTGACGATTTGGAAGAGACACTGGCCCAGGCTAAAGAGGAAAACCTAGACATACACCAAACCCTGCTGGAACTCAACAATCTATAAAGAGCAGACCATATCCGAAGGTACCCGCTGCCCTTTTTGTTTCTGGAGGGAAAGACTCCACAGTGGTTACAGACTAATTACTATTCCCTGTATCCAGAGGTCTGTAGACTGCACACTACAACAGCAGACGCCGCAATAACATCAATGAAAGCCATATTCTCCAGACATGGTGTGTGCCAAGCGAGGTGTTCAATGGCCCACAATTTTCCAACGCAAGTTTACAAAACTTTGCCGAAGAATGGAACTTTGTGCACACATCGAGTCCTCACTACCCACAATCTTGATGGGTTAGTGGAAAAGTCAGTCTGGACATTGAAGATGCTGATGCACAAGGCAAAAGACAGTGGAACAAACTTCTACCAAAGCCTACTTGTGTACCGCACAACACCGCTTGAGTGTGGTATGTCACCAGCACACCTCCTTAAGGGACGTTGCCTGCGATCAAACTTACCCATCCAAGAGAACCTGCTGAAAACAAAAGAGGTGGAGAAGGTGAAGGCGTTCAAGAATCAGCAAAAAGCTACCTACAGTACCTACCTACCTGAACTTCATACTGGCGACCAAGTGAGATTTAAAGACAAAACAAAAACAACCACAGAAAGCAACCGTTCTTGGTGAAGTCCAACCAAGGTCACACACCATACAGACAGAAGACGGTGCTGTCCTGAGACGGAATCGTCGAGATCTTCTCATGGGACCAGCCACAGCAGATCAGAGGACCGATGCTGCCGAGCAACCTCAACACACAATTGAGAGTCCATCACCTGAGACACCAGCTCAAGAACAAACTAAAAAGAAAAGATCAGCAAAGCATGTGGAAGCCACCCGAGAGACTTATTAAGCAGACTTACTGTAAGGACACTTGTTTGCAGTAGTTGTAAAGTTATGATGTCACAGTCTCTCTTTAAGTATATTACTATAGTTACACACTGAAGTGCCGAGTAACTTTTATTAACTAGCAATCTGGCGCACGTAGGCTGGAGATGATGCGCCATGGGCACAACATATGTGGGATTTATGACACTGCAATGTTCCGAAGAAATCGTGACTAACAGACACTGCCTGCCCCGCCCACCTAGGCCATTTTATGCTAATAACTAGTACGGAGGAAATACCGTTTCCGGCGTAACTTGCGCTGTTTTTCCCGGCGTATCTCCTTGGTGTATAGCACAGAATCAAATGATGTGCCAACGTTGACTGACTGGGGCGGGCTTGAAGGTCTACATTGCCTCTAATATTGCATTTTTGTTGTTGCTCAAACCTTATACCAGGTAGGCTATATTATGTAGTACCGTAACCATTTTATAAAAGCAATAAGCAATAAGGTGCCTTAGAACAGCTGTTCTAAAATCACTCTCAACCATGGCCTCTCTGGGCTTATTGCTTAATTATAGAGGATCTGGATTGGTAGGCTAATGTTAGCTTAGTACGTTTGCAACACAATGTTAGGACAGGACATGGTAACATTAGCTTTTAAACATATATACTAACAGGTGATATCTTACAAGAATATAACTCGATAATTAACATTAGTGGGAACTTACTGGCAAAATACTCTCCATATTATGCTAATTTAATTTAAGGGAAATTATGCTGGTGATGGAGGTGAATGGACAGCGGCGCAGTGTTTTCCCCAACGATGGGCTGGGCCTATTTGTGTCTATAGGTGGCTACTGGGGCCAAGTGACCAGGTTGCCGATGACATCATCGGAAAGAAAGAAAGTCTAGATGGCTCGGCCTGGTCACCAGGGCACTACTCCATCACCAATGATGTCATAATGATGTTCACATTCGAGCAATTGTGATGTGATTGGTGATGATATCATCAGTGAGTGATGTCATCACTGTCACAATGGTTTGTGCATAGCGTTGAGAAGGATTTATGACATCACTGATGATGTCACAATGGCTGTGTGCTTAAGTGAGTTGTGACAGACTTTGTAACATCAGTGATGTCACTCACAACTGATGTCATAGACATTGTGACATCAGTAAGCCATAAAATCAAATGATTTGTGACAGACACTGATTATGTCACTGTTTATCCACTGATGTTGTAATGTCTACGCATAAGCAAGGACGTAGGTTTGGGTAGGGACGCGAGGGACGTGTCCCTACCAATATCGAGGGTCTGAAATGCGAACCACTGCCTTAACAGTTTAATTCACAGGCGATGATCTTTTTTCTGCATTCTTTTCACTTTAAAGATATTTTTTTCTTCAGTCTGTCTGCTCTTTCTACTACTTTGATTGTCCTCTGTTATTTCTTTATCTTCAGAGTATAAATATTTACAGTTCTCACCATTCTTACTGTTTTTATTTGCTTATTTTCCACAACCTTTACAAGATTCTTCTGTAGTAACAGGTACAGACAGCATGGTCTAGGTTCTTCACACGGTTCAGGTGTTTCAGCTGTCAGCTTGTTGATATGCAGCAGCATCAGCACGCTGTTGATCTTCACGCTGTTCATCTGTGCAAATGTAGTGTTTCCATGTTGAAAGAATCAGAATCCGGTAGGATGGTTAACAATCTCAATAAGAGAAGCAAGGCATCATGGCTGTACAGAGATAGTAAGAACCGCAACCACACTTCTGCTACTTCTTGACTTTTTCCTATGAGGCCTTCTTAGCCCACAGCACCACCTTGTGGTTTACTGTAGAATATACTACTGAATACCACAGTGAGCTTGGTTTGATCGTTGCTGTTTCGGTGAGGTGAACTCCATTGTGTTTGGCGCCCTGCGTGTAGTAGTCAGGGCAGGTGAGGAACCCTCACGCCCCACCAGCGCATCGAAGATGGCTTGGAGTCGCTGTGCTGCTCGCTTGGTGCTGCAGATTGATTGGCCGTCTTCCTGTCTTTCCGTTTTGAATTGGTCGAGTTCGAATTTGGCCCCTCGCCTCGCCGCTGTCGTCGACAGACGCATCCAATGCACAATGAACGGCCAACTGGTGAATCCAGGCGCCGAGCGTGGCTGTGGTGTGTATGCACCACGAGAGCTGGATGTTGATACAGCTTCATCTGACTCCTCGGGGGTTTCGCTCGCGCGAGCCAACTTCCTGCACTTGGCCTCGCGATTTGGTGAGCTGAACTCGGCTCTTCTCTTTGGCGCCCTGCGTGTAGCCAGAGCAGGTGAGGAACCCAGAGCACTGAATGTTGATGGGTTATAGTCACCTTCAAATACAGCTTCATCTGACTCAGCTTCACTAGCTGGAGCCAATCTCCTGTGCTTGGTGGCATCGCGATTTGGTGAGCTGATCTCCGCTTTTCTCTTTGGCATGGTTGGAGCTCTCTCTGGTGTAATCACTTGGCACTCTACCGGTCCTAGTTATAGCCTCTGCATTGAAGGATTTATGGCATCACTGATGATGCCACAAAGGTCTATGACATTGTCAGTGATGTCATAAATCCTGATGATGCCGCTGACATTTTAATCGCTATGCTGCAATGTTTTTGCATAGTGTGGCATCATCAGTGATCACCGATGATGCTACAATGACTGTGCGTTACTAGCGAAGGATTTATGACATGATTGATGATGTCACAATGGCTCTGTGCGTGAGTGATTTGTGGCAGATGTCACTTGAGCAATTGTGATGTCACCGGTGAAGATGTCATCAGTGTCTGACACAAATCATTTACACCAACAATTGTGATGTCATTAGTTTGATGTCATCAGTGATGTCATCAGTGATAACTAAGTATTAAGTCACTTGGGCAATTCATCGCAATTGTGATGTCATTGGTGTGACATCGGCGACCTGGCTACTTTCTTTCTGTGTCCTGGCCACTTTCTTTCTTTCTTTCTTTCTTGACATACAGCTTATGGAAAACCCTCTTATAGAGACGCCTCAGCTGAGGCCGGCTGATGCTCTACAATAACAAAAGAATATATAACACAAATGTTAAAATACGTACTATTGTTAAAAACTACACGCCTAACTTTAAAATGCCTGGGACCATATTTTACGCCCAAGTGCAAGGGTGAATCCTCACCTGTTACACTGTATCTGGCAAATTCTTGGATTAATTTTTGAGATTTTTGGATCGGCACCCAGTAACCATCTTTAAAACGTTGGGTTGAGCACGCCAGTTCGTTGATTAGTAAATTCTTGGATTAGAAAACACACAATATCAAATTCTTATTATTCCATGATCGTTTTTGTGGGTGAAGCAACCGTGACCAAACTGTAACAAAAACACCAGGCATCATTCTCGTGAACGACCTTGGGCCACGTATGCTGCAACAATGTGGCTACGCTGTCAACTTGTTTCTCAATTTAGTCTGACCTTTGAACTGACAACAATGGCTCAGAGTCATCAGTCATCACCTCCTTTATATAGGCCACTAAATTTCTCTTTCTCAAAACAAGATGTGTGGGACAGCTTAAGCACACTCTCAGGGCCAGCAAATCACCAATTTGAACTTCTGACTGAAAATCTAGGAAGTGAAGTGAATGAGAAACTCACCGTACACGACCGTAAAGATGCCCTTGAGCCAGGCACTTTCCCAGTTCTTACCCTAGTGGCCGGCAGCAGAAGACTGTGGTTGCACTGGGCAGCTTGGAGAGCGTAGCTGAATAACAGCATGTGCTCCGTCAAGCATCCTTGTATTAATTTAGGCTTAAAGTCCCTGGAAACCAAAATCCACAAAAACCTTCTAACTATTACATTTAGGGTCTTATGTGAGTAATTGTGTGCCTCAGAAAGTAGTTGACATTAGTTTCAACTAGGGGTGTCACGATACACTCAGTTCACGATACGATACGTATCACGATACTGGGTTCACGATAACGATACGATACGATACGATTTTAACAATATTTTTTTAAACTTGAATAATGACAATATATGACTGGAAAAGTAGTATTTTATTTGAAATGCACAAATACAAAACATGCTGTTGTGGGAAATTGTTATTACAATAACAACTAGAAAAAACATGAGATTGGAGATAAGGCTTATCTTGAAATAGAATGAGTTACATCGTCACTTAGATTTACTTTGAACTAAAAGGTTTCTCAGCAGTATAAATTCTCATTATGCATCTTCAGTTTTTCTTCAAACTCAAACAACAAGACTTTTCTTAATCTATTTTTTATGCATCTTCAGTTTTTCCTGTCAAGTAAACAGTTTTGCCAGAAACTCAATTGAATGGTTTCTCTCCTGTATAACTTCTCATGTGTCTCTTCAGAGACTTGTTCAACTGAACTACTTTCCACACATTGAACTTCAACAAACAAAGACGTTTCTTAGTCTATTTAAAAAAAAAAAAAAAAAAAAAAAATTTGCGATATGAGATTTCATCTCAACGATACATATCGTGACGTTTTACTATCGCGAAATTTCGTGGGACGATATATTGTGACACCCCTAGTTTCAACCCTAACCCCCAAAATCGCCACTTTTCTACAAGGTCTGGATTTCCACTTCCTCATTGAAGAGAGCGGTGCGCGCGGTGCTAAAATGCATGATCTTATCACGTCATAAGATTGAATCGAATCACACACACACACGCACGCACGCGCGCACACACACACACACTGAGTAGCGCTGTACACTCGCAACGGCAGAGATCTCTTCCTCTCTGTCAGCGCCGAGCAACAAGCGATACAGATACACACACACACACACACACACACACTCCATCTCTCTTTCCTTCTCTCTCTCCGTTTCCCTCTCGCTCTCTCTCTCTCTCGGAGGAGACCTGCTGCAGACGGGACACGCCCACACAGTCCGCGGGAGAAAAGACGGTCTAAAATCTAATTGATTCTCATGACTTTTGTCATGACTGTCAAACCTAAATTTATATACTTTGCGACGTTCATCATCGTTCAAATTTGGCTGGTGGCTTATTAACATAGGTTCCTGTGATGTGATGAACTCAAAATGCTAAATAATAAAACATTATTTCTGGTTTCCAGGGACTTTAATAACAAGCACACTGATCTTCTGCATAACCTGGTCATGTGCTCACTGTACCAACGCACTATTGGTCACTCACTACACTTCCCTGTAGCGCTGCTGCACCCATATATGCCACACACTGTCCACACTCACAGCCATGAAATCTGGAATATGATACAGTAGAGTGTGACCTGTATAGTTTACTGTCCATGGTACCATGGTCAGCTGTGGGTCAGCGTGTGCTCTGAATGTAATCTGTCATTATGTTTCAGCGGCGGCGTCGCAACACAAATCTCTCTCCATTAACTTGACAAGGTGGTTCTGATTCTATTAGAGTTCACGAGAAATAGTGCACGGGGTGATGGGCTGCATCGTGCGATGGATCTGGACATGAAATACATCTTGATGCCTTATGAAATGTGAAAACGGTCCATTAACACAATTGTTTAGCGTCTGCACTGTCGAGTACAGTACATGCAGGCAGACACAAGAGTGGGGAGTATCTACGACTACGTGCATAACATTGCATCTTATTACGGAATATCCCTGTTATTTTTCATGTAATAATAATAAGATAAGATGTAATAATAAAATAAGATGTAATAATAAGATGATCTGTTGGTTGGTTGGTCGGTTCCCACAAAAAGGTCACCACACTCTAGTGGGCACCCTTTTCGCCCTATTCACCCTATGTAGCCCCGCCCACTTGACCCATTGTGTCAACCGTTTTACCTGCTCAAACTAGTCTGGCTCACCTGGTCAAACCCAGTTTGACTCACATACTGTATGAGTCAGACTAGGTTTGTAAGTCACAGGAAGTGTAAACACAACCACAACTTCCGATTGTGTTGACACTTGAACTTCCTGTTAGTCTCTCAAGCCAGACTGTCTCTTCTACATAAGATGAATAGGAGGATGGAATTTTGCCTAGAGGTCAAGTGTGTGTGTGTGTGTGTGAGTGTGTGTGTGTGTGAGTGTGTGTGTGTGTGTGTGTGTGTGTGTGTCGTGTGTGTGTGTGTGTGTGTGTGTGTGTGAGTGTGTGTGAGTGTGTGTGTGTGTGTGAGTGTGTGTGTGTGTGTGTGTGTGCTGTGTGTGTGTGTGTGTGTGAGTGATTGTGTTCAGGCCAATTGGCTAAAAGCGGGGCGGTGGGGCAAATGTCACAATGGAGTGGATGACATCACAATGAATAATGGAGTGAATGATATCACAGTCTGACTGACATCGTATATCTGGTCGCAGCTATTGCGAATTTCCGCTTACTTACAGTCCTTTGTGTCTACTGGCATGTAGGACAGCAACAGAGGATCTCCACTCCTGTCTGTTTTAGGCGAACTTCTGGGTGGTGCCCCAGGTCTGCTTCAGGGTTTTCAGGTTCTCTCTCCACTGTTTGACGCCAGGTTTCTTTGGGTCATCTGGTGTCAGTGCAGGGCAGTTCTTGTGATATCATCCTGTTCTTTTCGCATGAGCGTGTCCAATCCATCTCCATCCGTGCTTGTTTCTGTATAATTCTGCGGTTCTTCCTAAATTGTAAAGGTACAAAGATCATTTTAATGCAATCGAAAATCACAAATGATTTGTGCTCAGTGCAACCCCTCAGTGTCTGTGGTGTGTGTGTGTCTGTGTGTCTGTGGTGGGGACGAGGTGTTAAGAAACAGTCCAAATACCATAAACACAAAATTAATTTGCAATCTTGTGTGAGGTGACCTCCTGTTAGCAAATGTACCTGGAGCATCACGGATCGCTATTATTATTGAGTGTTATTGTCAAACACCAGAAGGCTTTTTCTATTGATGCCATGGCCACTAGGGCTGGAATAATGACAAAAAAATCAGTGTTATTTCCTAAATGCAAATTGAATTAAAACTGCAACTAACAATTATTTTCATTATTGATCATTATTGATTATTTTCTTGACTAATCGTTTGGTCTATAAAATGCCACAAAATTGTGAAAGATATCAATAACTTTTCCCCCAAAGCCATCAAATGTCTTATTTTGTCTTGACCAACAGTCCACAACCCAAAGGTACTCAGTTTACTGTTATAAAACAAAGAAACCAGAAAATATTCACATTTGATAAGATGGAATGAGAGAATTTTACTATTTTTGCCAGAGTGTTGAGCAGCAGCGGCAGACTAAGCTAATATAATAGCTAACTAGCTAACACATATTTTTTCCGGGTTACAGCACCCAGCTGTCACAGCGCTCAACAGCGCCACTCTGGTCGAAAGCTCTGTAAAAAATAAGCACAGAATTCGGATAAAAAGAGGCATTTATGAGCAGCAGTGTTGGGCGTAACTCATTACAAAAGTAACATATTACTTTTAGCAGTAACTCAGTAATATAACTTATTACTTATAGAATCTTAGTAATATGATACCAGTTACTTTGTCATGTCAAGTAACTCAAGTTACAAATTAAGTTACTTAAAAAAAATCTGAGCACATATTTAAATAAAGATACAATCATTTCCTAATCAAACTGTGTGTTTTTATGCAAATAACCACTATAGATGACAATAACAAAGGAAAAGAATAACATTTAGAATTTTGGACGGTTTACACTGACTTCAAGGTGGTTGAAATTATTTTTCGGGATGGTTCCGGGGCGGCAATGTCATTCTGCTGCTGCTGTTGTTTTGGTGAAAGTAATGCAAAAGTAGTGTAATAATGAACGAGTTACTCTACACAGACAGTCATTTTGTAAAGTAACATATTACTTTCAAATGAAAATAACTAGTAATACGTAGTATATTACATTTTGAAAGTAACTTGCCGAACACTGATGAGCAGCATCGAGCTTTCAAACCCCTCCGTCGAGAAGAAATTACCCCTTCTGCTCTAGTAGGTGGCTTTGAAATGTTTCTGTGACACTTGTAAATACGTGCGTATCGCTGATTTAGACAGCTTGAGAGCGAGAGTTGCAGGGAAGTCTATGTATGGATAAGGAACTGTTATATGGCTGATGATGAAATCATATGTGGACAAACGAAAGGAGTTTGGGGGGCTTTGAAAAAGTTGTAGCCCCAGGGCCCATGGCTACTTTAATCCGGCCATGCTGTGGCCAGTAGCCTATACAGGCTAAAAGAGTAACAAAATTATGGATGTGGAATTAAAATGCTCAAAAGGAGTATCTTATCTGAAACAAACCCACATGGGGCAGGGCTGGATTCTGGATTGTCTGTGTGTGTGTCTGTCTGTGTGTGTGTGTGTGTGTGTGTGTGTGTGTGTGTGTGTGTGTGTGTGTGTGTGCGTGCGTGCGCGTGTGTGTTTGTGTGTTGTGTGCGTGCGTGCGGAATCGATCGCAGCGTGCTATTGCATCCAAATGGAGTGTGCATCAAGCCTTGAGACGCTGGCTATCCATCAGTGTCCGCAGCGCGCAAGGCGAGTGGCAGATTGGGAGGAGGACGCGCCTGGCGCTACCTGCAGGGCAGGAGTGTGATGTGATTCCACGGCCGCCTACTGTCTGTGGTAGGCTATATAAGAGCGTCCACGATGCCACTGATCAGGCATTTATTCACTCGCTGCCATCGCTTTTCAAGACACGCTTCTGCCGCAGGCACCGTCCAGTGCGCGTTCGCTCGGTTTGCTTTGCCACCGCTCTGCTCAACGCGCTCTTTCAAGCGGCTGAACACGGATTTCCCTTTGGCGTTGGTCCACCGTGCGCTTTAATCAAGAGATGAACTTCTTCAAAGAAAAGTCTGGGGCGCAAGGGATGCTTCACGGCGCAGCCGGTGCGCGCACTTTTACCTGCATGCCAAAGACGAGCTGGGACCAAACAGGGATTTCGCTCGGTTAGGTGTCACCAAGCCAGCCAAGCACTTTTTGGATATGGACAATGGATACCTTTAGTCTTTCAGTGAACGGTGTGACCTACACCGAGGCGGCAGAGCTCTCCAAGCCAGACGACCCGTTTAACGGACCCGTCCGGGCCATCTCACCCTGGAACTTCACCGTCCTGGCGGTGCTGATGTTCCTGGTGACCTCGCTGTCTCTGAGCGAAAACTTCGTCGTCATGTTTGTCACGTTCAAGTACAAGCAACTCAGACAGCCGCTGAATTATATCATAGTTAACCTGGCCATCGCTGACTTTCTCGTCTCCCTCACCGGTGGAGTTATAAGTTTCCTGACAAACGCCCGGGGCTATTTCTTCCTCGGGAAGTGGGCTTGCGTCTTGGAGGGGTTTGCCGTTACTTTTTTCGGTAGGTCATATAATAATAGTGCGCAACTTCCATAACTGCAGGTGTCAGTGTTGTTCTTACGTGGTAGGCTACTCAACCCGAGGCTCTATAGGGCAACATGCGGCTCCTTTATGGGTAGTTGTGGCTCTTTTAAATACTAGGCTACTTAAAATAAACAAATGCATAAATCAAAATCTAAAAAATAAAGGGAGTAAAGGGACTTTTTGTTGTTGTTGCATTGTGGCTCTTTCAAATCATTTTTTTGGTCTATGTGGCTCCTGAAGCGCAAGGTTGCATGGATGATATTCCAAATGAGAGGATTATGGGAACATTCACAACTGAATTTAACCTCTGAGGGAGATCAAATAATAAAAACAAACCAATTTGAGCTCAATCAGAGGCCAAATGAAGAGGATCAGGGTGTTTCTTTGAGCCTCCTGATCTTGAAAAGTTTGCGGGGGGGGAAAAGCATATAGACCTAATACAGTTTTATAAATCCATATAGGAATGGAATATATTCTAAATACCTAAGTAGCCTATTAGGTAATTTACACAAAGTCACCATTGAGAAGCTGGAGCAGGCATAGCCTATAAGTCCCATGGGGATATTAGTGATTTGTAGTTTGGTGGGTATGCCAATTTTCTGCATGCCTAGTTTAAGTAGAGTTAAACTTCTGGAAATGAGTTTTGGAAGTCTTGCAGCGTGCCTCAGCTCTACTCTGTGGGGCGAAATATGGAGTCTGGGATCAGCAGCTGGCACATGGCCAACAAAGTCACTACTGTACGTTAACTGCAAGGCAGACCTGCACTATTGTGTGTGTGAGCAAAAAGAGCAATCAAGCAATAGGCTACAAATAAATGTATATGATTCTCGAATATGTGGCTGTTTGCTGTCTAAACTCTACAACTTACCATATTATGGATTACAGCTCAGTATTCAAAGCCATGCATGGACATTCGGAGCAGTGGGACAAAAGCATCCTCTGGTGCATGACCCGTTATAAATAGGTTATTCCCCTCGGTTGTCTCCTCCGTGACCACTAATATCATTTAACTAATTTGGCCGATTGCTGTGTGTTTGCAGGGAACACTGTAGCCTCTGAAACAGACAGCGCACTGGTTCCCCAATGGGTCCTTGAGAGGTCAAATCCCCCCCCAGAGGATTCAGTGTTTGTTCTTCACAATGAGAGTGACTGTTCTCAGCGTATAGGATTAATCACCCTCCAATTATTTTCTCTCCACTTACAGTACAGTTAGGTGTGCAATACATGTAGGCTATGGCCGTCCTCCCAAATGGGGTCTGTCTGTGGTCATGGAGGTTTGGGAGATTCTCGATCTAGGGTGTTTGGTGACCTACTATCTGCAGGAGGCTACTTCATTAATTAGGTTTGAAATTGACATCTTGATGGGCCAGCTGTTCCTGACAAGCCCGTCGCAGTGACAGTTGTCTCTCTGCATGTCACATCTGAGCTCTCAGTCAATAGCATACAGTCCACATGGGTGAATGGACAATAAAATATTATTTGTGATAGCCACATGGTTCTATGAGCATGTTATGAAATTCATTTCACGTGAAATATGAATGTGTACGTCGATCAAATTGATTGAGACAACTTTGTTCAATACTACTAGTATGGGTTACCCAATCCCTATACGGACATTATGCCAGAATTGTGGATTTTATGGACATTGTGCACTGTTTGCTTGTAGAGTAGCCTAGATAAGAAGTACAACTCAGTGGGTTAGATGTTGGCACAGAGCAGTGTGTTATGGATTACTTGGTTGTTCCTGGAGATAGTGGTGTGTGAGTCTGTGTGATAGCAACCCCCTCCCGCTTCACTTAAGACCAAACTAACAGAATAAGAGCAGGGCAAACAAACAATCGAGGTCAAAGGGCAAAGGGCATCGGCCACAGCACACTGCAGCACGGTTCATAATTAGGACGCGAGACCGGCCTGGCTCTAAAGCAGAGGTTCTCAAATGTTTTTCAGCCAAGGACCCCTTACAAGATAGAAAATATACGGGGGACCCCCTCATTCTGATTTGTGATTTTGGGCTAAGCTTAATTGTTTCCACGGTAACGTGCTTGACTTTTAAATTGATAGGTTTGTTAGATTAGAATGTAATCCATTAACTATTTTAGATTTAAAGCATACAATATTTCCATTGAACTGAAACTCAATGAAAACTTTTCGCGGACCCCCTGGCAAAGTGCCACGGACACCTGGGGGTCCCCGGACCCCCATTTGAGAGCCACTGCTCTAAAGAACCCACCTCATGCATTACATTTATAGAGATGCAACAATTAGTCAATGAATGAATCGGTTAATTGATTAGTCGATCGACAGAAAATTAATCGCCAAACTTTTTTTTATAATCGATTAATCGTTTAGACCATTTTTAAGAGGAAAAAAAATAAAAAAAATACTCTTGTTCCAGCTTCTTAAATGTAAATATGTTTTGGTTTCCTTAGTCTTCTATGACAGTAAACTGAGTATCTTTAGGTTGTGGACTGTGTTGGTCAGGACAAAAGAAGACATTTGAGGATGTCATCTTGGGCTTTGGGGGAAAAGCGATCGACATTTCTCACCATTTTGTGATGATTAATGGATTTGTCAAGAAAATAATCGACAGATTAATCAATACTCGTTAGTTGCAGTCCGTTAAATTAGCATTAAGGAAATCGCGGTGATTGTTTAGTCATTAGAGGAATTCAGCTGTGGGGGTTTGCTCATGAAAGCATCACGTTCAAGTCTTTCATGGCAGTTTTGTTGTGTGACAGGTGACTTGTATCTGTATAACCTGTGTGTGTGTGTGTGTGTGTGTGTGTGTGTGCGTGTGCGCGTGTGTGGATTAGAAACGGATGAGGTTGAACTACCTCTTCCCTTAGTGCAGTGATTCTCAACCTTTTTAATATCAAGGACCCCTAATCTAGTCCACATTAGAGCCAGGGACCCCATTTGAAGAGATTCTGTCTCTTGGATCCAGATCTGCATTGCTAGATTATGATTTTGTCCAGAATTCCATTGTAGCCCGGTTAAAACCATGCTGATGATGTGACCTCACATTCTGTTTGGCTCTATATAACATATCAGTCTGGAGTCCGTTCAGTGGGTGGGAGCACTTGCCTAAACTCCTTCAGCCAATCAGCATGGGATCCAGTCAAATCCAAATCCACTCGAAAGAACGGCGCCAAGAAAAATCCACGGGTGCTTGTTCTTGTTGAATTGTTGAGTCTATTTCTGTGAAAACTGCACTTATGGCTGTGTTGACTCTACTACGTTAAGAATAACTACATTTTATGGCTGTGTTGACTACTACGTTAACAATAACTACATTTTATGGCTGTGTTGACTCGACTACGTTTTAACAATAACTGCACTTATGGCTGTTTACTCTACTAAGTTAACAATAACTACATTTTATGGCTGTGTTGACTCTACTGCGTTAACGTTACAGCCACACAGCTCGTTGCTTCGGGAGCCGCCATACTATTTTGCCAGGGGCGTCCCTGATTGGGCAGTTGCACGTTGTCAACTACGAGGCTGGTCCCCGATTGGCCGGTGGGACTTTGTAATTTCCTGGAAATCACTGCGAGGCCAGATAGATCCGCAGAACGAAATAGAATGTGGGTTCATGTGATCAGGATGCTTTAGCAGGCTCCAGACCCCACGTTGAGAACCACTCACTGCCTTAGAGCAGGGTGGGATGCTCCACTTCATATTCCACTCGGGGAGGAGGGGGGGGGGGGGGGTGAAAATATGATCTATTTGTGTTTATTTTTGAATCGACACTCGTGTATTGCATGCTCTACAGCTTGCTTCTGTCGAACACCTTTCTGGGTGAACAACACTATCCCAGCTTCAGGTTTGGACAAGTGATGCCGAATAGATACCGAAAAAAAGGCATAAGAGGCCTCTTAGCAGCAGGGTTATTTGCAGGGGTAATGTATTTGACATAATTGAACACCCTCTTTTATCCTCTCCAGTGAGCCAGGCTGACAGTAGGAGTAGCCCGGCAGTGGAGACGTACGTAATCAAGCATTCCGTGAGAGTGAGTTATTACCGCGATTAAAATCGGCTTTTTTACTCCATTAGGAGACAGCTTAATGCGTCCATCCTGCATCATTAAACTATCTCTGGCAATCATAGCGCCACATACAGCACCTCTGCCAGACTGCATGTATCTGTGATACTTGTGTGAAAGATGAAGGCTACACTCTCACCAGGGAGTCCCAGTTGGACAAGTTCCCAAAAGCATATAGATACAATGAAAACAGGATTTCATGGAATCATGAAAAAGGGGGAGGAATCTACAAGCATTGTGATATAGAAGAAAATAGCCAGAGGTTACTAAAGTGCGAAGGCTGTTGTCCCAGCTACGGTTTGAACAGCATCTCCCCACAAGAATGACCTGTGACCTCTGGCTGTGTTTGCCTCAGGGATCGTGGCGCTCTGGTCGCTGGCCGTCCTGTCGTTCGAGCGCTTCTTTGTGGTCTGCCGGCCAATGGGGAACATTCGTCTGCGAGGGAAGCACGCCGGCCTGGGTCTGCTCTTCGTCTGGACCTTCTCCTTCGTCTGGACCTTCCCCCCGGTGCTGGGCTGGAACAGCTACACTGTGAGCAAGATCGGAACCACCTGTGAGCCCAACTGGTGAGAAATGACCTAACGAGAGTGTGTGTACAGTACATGTTGGTATGAGACGAGTGTTCTTCCAACCTTCAGGTGACGTAGGGAAACTCACATACAGGTATACAGATCCTTTCCAAAAAATGTGAATATCATGGAAAAGTTAGTTTTTTTTCTCCATAATTCCTTTCAAAAAGTGGAACTTTCATAGATTATAGATTCATTAAACACAAAGTGAAATATTTCTAGCCTTTATTTGTTTAATTTTTCATAATCTTGCCCTACAGCTCCAGAAAACCCCCAACACAGTTTTTCAAGAAATTAGAATAGTGTGAAGAAAATCAGCAGTTATGTATGCATGCACGCACTAGGGGTGCTCCGACCCGGCTAAGCCACGATCCGATCCGATTCCGATTCCTGGGGTCACGATCCGATTCCAGAATCGATTCTCGATTCCAACGATTCTCAATTCCAACGATTCTCGATTCCAGAATCTAGAATCGATTCTCAATTATGTAGTTTTATATTGCAATAACACACAAAGGTAAATCTAAGACAAAAAATGACAAATGTATTAATGCTGAACTTCAAATTCAACTTCTGAAGTATTACAGTCAGGGCCTAAATTCATTTTGCAAACTAGGGGGGAATTCCCCCCTTATGTTCTTCAGATAAGATGGATTTATAGACTGGGGGGATCTGTAGATTTTGAGAAGGATTTATAATCGTGGCATTAAGAATCGCGATCCTTTCAGAATCGATTTTTTGGAGCACCACTAGCACACACACACACACACACACACAGAGACGGTATATATGCACGCATGCACACACACACGCACAGAGACGGTATATACTGTATGCACGCACGCACAGAGACGGTATACTGTATATGCACGCACAGAGATGGTATATATGCACGCATGCACACACGCACAGAGACGGTATGTATGCACGCACGCACACACACGCAGAGAGATGGTCTATATGCACGCACGCACACACACACACACACACAGAGACGGTATATGCATGCACACACACGCACAAAGACGGTATATATGCATGCACGCACACACGCACAGAGACGGTATGTATGCACGCACGCACGCACACGCACAGAGACAAACGAAGATCATAGACATTCTACACTCCACCCTTGGCCCACGTCTACATCCCTCAGCTCTTTGAGCTGTATTAGCAAACACCGTGTGAACGCGTCTCATGGAAAAAGTCCAGAAACAGGTCGGCTCTGACGCCCCCGGCCCTCAGGGTGCCATCTGGATAATGCTATTTAGCCGCTTTGATCAAAGCCGCTTTGATAGGGGGGGCTGAGTGTCTGCCTCTAGCCCTCTGTTGCTGCTCACATGGAGCACAGGGGAGCAAATGGTTCAGACAATACAATTAAGACCGCGCCCGCCATGGAGATACATAGCGAATAGATAACCCAATCCACCTCGAGCTGCGGCACACAGCTTGAGCTCTGTCAGAAAGCATTTGGTTATAAGTCTGACTTCTCAGCAGGGTCGTGCAAACACAACAACACAGGTGTGCGAGGCTCCAGAAGCCTGCTGCTACATGCAGACATATTGCATCTTAAAAGCCGTGTTTATGGTCATCTTGTCATCACTGGTTGCACCGTGACATTCACCACCGGGTGAATAGGTCGGAAACCTAGCATAATGGCCAGAGCGATAAAGCGCTCACGAGCATCGGCACTCAAATCGGCACGCAAATTGGACTGGACAAAAGCCAGATATAGGGCCCGCTGCTTGCACTGGCCAAAAAGTTGATATCGGAGATTTGTCAATATACGGTCGGTTGAGGAGTCTGGATACAGATAACAAATCCTTTCCAGTTCATCTACTGGCTGTTGTGTTGTGTAGCACCTTCACTGTGAAGGCAAGCGCACAGCTGGAGGTGTTGGGTTCAAATCCCTATAGCGGCCGTCCCTGCTCCCTGGGGCGTCCCTGCTCGGGTGTCCCGATCGTTGCTCCACCCCCTCTGGCGATCTGCGGAGAGCTGTAGACTAGCACACGCTTCCTCCGATACCCCCCAAACGTGCAGCTGTACTGAGCAGCTCTCCGTTGTAAATGTGTACGGCTGTGAAACTGAAGCAGATCTGTTGCTGAAAAAGAGCTGCCGCTAGTGGCGAGAAGCCCGATTGTGTTGATGAATTAGATTATTTCGGGGGCTGTCTGACAGCATCGGCGAGTCCTGCTCATTTGGTTTACCTTGCTGAAATACATCTCATTGCACACAGCACAGGCTACACACAGCACAGGCTACACACAGCACAGGCTACACACAGCACAGGCTACACTATTCAATTATCTCATATAACCACTGCCACTGGGTTAATGGCTCATTGAGCGATATACAGAGCACAATGGATGAACGATCGAGGACTGATACGAGCATCGACCCACCGCCAGTGCACGCTCAGCCAACCTTCCCTGTTTAAATAAAGATTAATATGCATGCAACACTTAGACCAAACACCCACACAGGCCTGTCTGCCAGGTAGTCGCTTCCAAAAATAAATCGGGAGCTTGTTTCATTTGACACGAGTAGGTGGAAATGCTATAATTAGACTGCATCAATGGCCCCAGGGCCCCGCCCCCTAATGGTGTCACAGAGATTTATCTCAGCTGGAGAATTTCCCCTCTAATTGAAGCTCAAATGAGCTGCAAGACTGTCTTCTTCCTCTCCAGCCACATAAAAGCCTTCGAAAGCCACATAAAGCTCATAGACGTGAAAGTATTGGGAACCTACTAACCTACTATATATATATATATATATATATATATATATATATATATATATATATATATATATATATATATATATAAAATTTAGTATATTAACTCAAGTTCTGTTCGGCCACAGCTATGCCGTTTTACGTGCGATCGGGCTGAAACCTTCAGGGTGTGTAAAGGGCACCCGTGCAGGTGACCTGACGGAGCCAGATTCTTTAATTAGGCTAATTAGCTAATGATGTGATGTCATCAGTGATGATGTCAAAAGTGATGTCATAAGGACACACACACACACACACACACACACATACGGAGGCATTGTGACAAGACTGATCAGTGATGTCATAGGGAGGCACACACATACTGATGATGTCATCAGTGATATAATGGGGCACACACACACACACTTAAGGAGGCATTGTGACATCACTGATGTAATAACATTTAGTGAGCAACACACACACACACACAGGGGCGGACTGCATAATCGGGCACGTCGGGCAAATGCCCGGTGGCCTGGCCTGGCCTGCAAAAAAAAAAAAAAAAAAAAAAAAAAACATTGCAGGCCAGGCCAGGCCACTCACTGAACAGCAGGCCAGGCGCCGCCTACTGGTTTACTAGTGGTTTTATTACTTTATTCAGGGTTAAAGTGGGTGCATCTCATTGTAAAATTGGACTTGGCCCAAATTGGGCTTCAAACGGCCCAAATTGGGCTTCAAACGGCCCAAATCTGGCTTTAAACGACCCAAATTGGGCTTCAAACGGCCCAAATTGGGCTTCAAATGGCCCAAATTGAGCTTCAAACGGCCCAAATTTTTCGCCGCCGCCCTTCGGACGCCGGCACACGCGTCGGCCCGTATCGGCCTGGCCTGCTTGGTATCTAATGCCCGGCCTGAATTATGATCCCAGTCCGCCCCTGCACACACACACACACACACACACACACACACACACACACACACACACACACACACACCCACACACACACACGTGTGCCAATAGGGCAGGTGAGGCGACGCAGCGGCCGGGGAGGATATTCAGTTGGTTGCAATCTGCAACCTCACTGCTAGATGCCATAAATTCCTACACACACTGGACATTTAACTGTTTTGTTCAATTAGCAGCACTCTGTATTCATGTTTCTTGACTTGGACCTTTCTCAAGCTTATTTTGACTTGGACTTGTCTTGGTCTCATACTGGCTGCTTGTAATCTTGGTGATCTGAACTCAAGCTTTTTCACTGACTGAAGGTTGTGCTCTGGATATGAACCTCAGCCAAGTACCTAAAGGTTAAATGTAAACCTGTTTGTTGTCATGTGTCAACAGGTATTCAAGCAACATTAAAGATCACAGCTACATCATCACCTTCCTCAGCACTTGTTTCATTCTGCCG
Organism: Poromitra crassiceps; assembly: GCF_964638095.1. Taxonomy (NCBI): domain Eukaryota; kingdom Metazoa; phylum Chordata; class Actinopteri; order Beryciformes; family Melamphaidae; genus Poromitra; species Poromitra crassiceps. Next base: position 21,761,538 of record NC_139647.1, read on the forward strand.
CTGGGAGTGATCATCTTTTGTTACGGAAAGCTCCTACGGAAGCTCAGGAAGGTCAGTTTGAGTTCCTGCAGGATGCTTTGCAACAGCTAAAATAAACAAAACAAAAACAAAAGCAGATCCACATGAAATCCTACTTTATGGACTATATATTTTTTTGTTTTATAACTTAACACGTTCACTGCCAATGACGAGTTGAGTCGTCAAAAATAATCCAACGGTTGACTGCCAATGACGAGTTGAGTCGTCAAAAAAAAAAAAAAAAAAATTTTGACGGTGGGAGGTGGATCGACGCCCCCCACGTCTCCTATAAAATTATTGGAGCCACCGACCGTGTACAACCCATTCCACCGACCCACTAAGTGGCGACAGTGCCCTCCAAAGCAGAGCCAAAACTGCAGGGGAACGCGCGATGAAACCATTCTCATACTGTAGAATGGATTGGCGAAAACGCTTTCGTTTTCGCGCTGATTGCTGGCGGTGCGGGATTGCAAATTTGCATAATAGATTACGGGTGGAACACACTTTGAAACACGCAGCATAAATATGACCAGAATCGCAAAAGCTTCATCAAAGCTCTCAACCAAAACTCCAAGAACCGAGCGAGTCCATCCAGACTTCCTCAAAGAGCGGCCGCGCAGACAGGCACAGCAGCAGCAAAGCAATGAGACTGGTGACGCGAGGTTAGAGCAGGAGCAGCAACGAGCTTGTGACACGGCCGCTGCAGCCAAGAACACACACGGAGGGAGGAGTTGGAAGCAGAGGGGGGTTTCCTGCTGTTATGGAGGAAATTACTGTTCAAAACTATTGTTTAGATGTCTAACGTCTTACTGATGCCAAAAATGAATGGTTAAAGTGACTGTTCTATCGAATTTCACAAAAAGCCGTTTATCTCAGAATAATTTTTCTGACGCTGAAACCATGCTGTATTCAACTGCTAATGCTTACATAACTACTAACTCTACAAACTAACTCTTTTAGACAGAGAAAGCACACATTCTATTAGTTCTTTTCAGATATTGTGTGTTCACAAAATCTTAGCAGAAAAGAATCCTCGGGTCTTGAAAGATGAGCCAGAATCCTCAAAAAAAACCTCTGGCAGAACCTACCTACAGTAAAAAAAAAACGGCTGGCAGTGAATGTGTTAAAAGAAAGTTTACTGGTGTAAAGTATGACATTCTGAATTTCAGATTTCAAACTAACAATAGGCTATATATTGTACATTAGGCTTAAACCAATACATTTGTTATTGGGCTTTTCAATGTTGTCCACCTCTGATATGATGGAGGTTCCCCCCTGACCATAGCTACATCAAATCCTCTGTAAAACATGCGATTAAACATCATTTTATTTGGTCATTGAATTGTTCAGTCTATGTGTCTCGTAAATTAATTCAATGGCAGAGTTTCTCCTCCCATTGAATAGGTGTGGTGGGTCACCACCATGCCTTAAAGAGCTAGTAACGTTAACTCTTACTATGATTTTCAGTGAAGAGTTTTAGTTTGAATTTTCCAATGATAACTTGCACACAAACTTACAAAACGTTTGGTGTTCTCTCCGCTCTCTCCAGGTGTCTCATGGTCGTTTGGCAGGTAACGTCAGGAAGCCGGAGCGCCAGGTGACCCGCATGGTGGTGGTGATGATCGTGGCCTTCATGGTGGGCTGGATGCCGTACGCCGCCTTCGCCATCTTGGTCACGGCTTGTCCGACCATCAACCTGGACCCCAGGCTGGCTGCCATCCCCGCGTTCTTCTCCAAGACCGCCACCGTCTACAACCCAATCATCTACGTCTTCATGAACAAACAGGTAGCTGATGCGTTTGAGTCTAGTGATCATTATTTAATTTCACACGATCTATGTTTAACATCAGCTGAAAAACCAGTTCGCCTCGCGCCTCTATCTAGGAAAATCAATATGTCCATGTATTACAGGATAGAAATGCAAGACATGCTGCTGCTGTGCACTTTATTAATGGAATCTTTATACACATAGATCCACAATTACTCATGTTATAAATGTTTAGATAGGAGAGAATAAGCTGCTCCAGCCTTTGAACAGAAAGACAGTGTGGGGTCAATGCCCAGTACAAAAGTATGCTACTGTTAATCTGGTGTCAAGTGGATTCATTCGCAGACACATGACGGCCGTAAAAGGCTTGCGGGCAAGAGAGTAGACGTGGACGGATGATTCTACAACCTGACAGTGTGAAGCTGGCAGAGCTGAACTCTTATAGCCCTCCAACATGACAACATTACTGTATGACATCATAAGTGAAATCACCCAACTTCAACAGTGACAGGTCAGGTGTAAATATTCAATGATGAATAACTTATCATCAATGATGACATCATCACTGTTGACATCGTCTTCAATGACGGCATCGTTGAAACCTTCGACAGTGACATCATCACTGTGACGTCGTAACCTTCAACAGTGACATCATCACTGTGACGTCGTAACTTTCAACAGTAACATCATCAGTGAAATCATCAACGGTGACATTATCATCAGCGGTGGCATCATCATCGACAACAGCGCTGACATCATCCATCGTCATCATCATCGGTGACGTCATGTAACAGTCGTCATCATTGGTGACATCATCTAACAGCTACCTCTAGTTACAAAAGTGGAGTTACTGGATAGGTAGGTAGATAGACAGAGAGACACATCGCTACTTGTATGCAGCAGCTTTCATCTGCTGCAGAAAACTTGATAGCTTTTTTTCTTCTGTTGTTGTTGGGTGTTAGCCGGTTTTTCAATAATGCATGGTGTATGAATAAATAAAATGTGAAATTCAGAGAGTACAATTGTCCAGGCATGGCTCTGTTAAAAATACATTAGCTCCTATGGTATACGCCAGTGAGCCTAGAAGGGTATGGCTGGTGTTTTTACGTGCCATTTACCATGTTTACTGATACTTGGCTCTGGCTACAGTAGCTCCATTTCTCAGTGTTAGGAGAGATAGTGATCATGTCTGAAACTTAACACACACACACACACACACATACACACACACACACACACACACACACACACACACACACACACACACAGAGAGACACTGCATGAAATAGGCCACACCCATAACAGGGGAAAGCACTTCATTCACTCCCACACACCAGCGTCATTTTCCTTGAATTAAACATAGCTAAAAGCTGTTGTGTGGTGGGGCTGCGCAGACAACAAATGTAAAAAAAAATGTTTTGTACTCCCGAGCAAAACAAGGAAGCCAGTGAGAATTGGCGTGCAGAAAAATGTGGATCTAGCTGTCAAGGAAGTAAGTTGGAGTGTTCAACTTCCGTATATATGATCTATGTGTGCAACACGTGACCATGCACGCGACATAGGAGAACGCCAGGATTGGCGGCAAAGGGGGGGTTTGTTTCCCCCTGTTTTGGGCGTGGACACGCACGCGCACACACACACACACACACACACACACACACACACACACACACACACACACACACACACACACATTCCCTTTTCCAAAACATTAATTTTCAAGTGGAGATGCAGGAGTCATGAAATAGACGACACTCTTAATGACTCTGTCAATGCAAAGCAGCAAGATGAGGAGCTGAGCTGTAATGTAGTCATATTTGCTTCGTCAGCAAAACAGCAAGAAGGGAGGTGTAATGTTGTTCTAGTTATTGCTTTGTCAGTCGCAGTGAAGACCACTGCCTTTTGCCATATTGCCTACATGTTCCTATTCCCACTACAATGTGCTCAGAATCAACATGTAATTAATACAAATCACATGCACACAAAATATTGCTGAAATGGCGTATAAGGAAGCATATTTAAGTCTAATCCTGGTTATGCGTGGTGTTTTTCCTATAAAGCTAGAATAAATACAATGTTAAAGGATTCATGCTGGTACAGTAGAAGAGCCTTCTGATTGGCTACAGACTGGAGCCTGAATTGGGACATGAGAGACTTTAATCATAGTTGAAGAGAGAGATACCCCATTTACAAATAGCATAATATTGAGATCGTATCCTGATGCGGTTAATTTGATTTGGTGTCAAAAATGAGTTTTCACGAGCCGGCTAGAAATCTGATTGCCCCCCCCCTTCCACCCCGGTGCTTTCCCGTGCAATATGCAAATTCTACATACAATAACATCTGGTTTCAGGATGAAGTTATAGGCGCGCTTCAACCCAAGCAGCCCACCAGGCTGGTCCGGTGCTCTCAGGAGAGGGCAAGTCTTGGAAGAGAGGCTTTGGATAAAATCCAAAAGTACTGGAGCACACGGATCAAATAGAAATAGAAATCTGATTGCCTTTCCCCCCCTGGTGCATTCCCGTGCAATATGCAAATTCTACACACAATAACATCTGGTTTCATTTGCATTTCAGCAGTGAACCTCATGGTCACCACTGGCCTGCACTCTGACCCCTCTCATGAAATGTGAACCACTCTCAGAGAGGGCTATGCAAAGGAACACGTTCTTAAAGCTGCATGATTTAAGATTTGCATAATGTGAAAATATCAATGGTTTGATTGTTCATTGTTAGCAAACACACTTGTGCTGTGTGCAGTTCACTAATCATCTTAGGGCAGAAACATAGTTTACTTTAATTACGCCTGAACACACAAGCTGCCTGTCACATGTATCCTGTGGCCATTGTGTTTACTTGTGAAATACCCTGTGTAAATAACATGCCGTATCTTTTGAACAGAATCCATTACAGTCCTGTCAGTATATTGAACGATCAAAGTGTGAAGGGAAGTTATGACAAACATGAGCAGATTTGAGAATGGGCGATAGCAGCAGGTTCAAAGCGACCGGTTTTCAAATAGGGAGAAAAATAAGTCAATCTGCTGAAGTAGATGCCTATGCTTGGTGTGTTGAGAGGTATTGGTGAAAGAAGCCTGGATAAGACAACCCACCCCCCTCTCGCCAGGGAACTGCATGTCCATCTGATTGGCCCAGCTGATCACTGCTGAAAGAGCAGGCGGTGTAGAGTCAGCTGATCACTGCTGAGAGACCAGGTGGTGTAGAGTCAGCTGATCACTGCTGAGAGACCAGGTGGTGTGGAGTCAGCTGATCACTGCTGAAAGAGCAGCCGGCGTGGAGTCAGCTGATCACTGCTGAAAGACCAGCCGGCGTGGAGTCAGCTGATCACTGCTGAGAGACCAGGTGGTGTAGAGTCAGCTGATCACTGCTGAAAGACCAGGTGGTGTAGAGTCAGCTGATCACTGCTGAGAGACCAGGTGGTGTGGAGTCAGCTGATCACTGCTGAGACACCAGGTGGTGTGGAGTCAGCTGATCACTGCTGAAAGACCAGGTGGTGTAGAGTCAGCTGATCACTGCTGAAAGACCAGCCGGCGTGGAGTCAGCTGATCACTGCTGAGACACCAGGTGGTGTGGAGTCAGCTGATCACTGCTGAAAGACCAGGTGGTGTAGAGTCAGCTGATCACTGCTGAGAGACCAGGGCCGTTTCTCAATACCAAGAATGCATTCTTGTTCTTGTGTTCTTGGGGAGAACGTTCTTGCTAGTCGTTCTTGGAAGAATGAACTTGCGAGGTCACAAGCACACATGACGCCTGTTGGCAGTTTGAGACGATGCGTTCTTGGGGGTATTGCGCAATACCAGCGCAGAGGCCGCCTGCAGTACTACACAAATAAAAAGCTCAGCTGATGTAGATGCAGCCAATTGTGCTCTGGACCTTTTTGCCATTTTTCGCCATAAATGTTCATAAAGTGGCACTTATTGAAACCTACTACCCTGCTTGTAGGCATCAAAAGTCATCAGAAATTAATTTAGTGATGAAATAAAACTTTAAATTGTAAAAAACGTCCCGGAGCTTATGGCGTCTTCTCTGCTGCGTTCTGCCTCTGCTTATGCCGAAATGCATGCTGGGATATCTGCCTTGCCAAGTTGACACAAGTCACCACCCAGAGCATCCTCGGTAAAGTGGGCGTGTCGAGAACACATCCGGGAATTTTAAGCGTTCTTGGTGAAATGTGAACTTTGTATTGGAACAGTACTTGGGCTGCGACTGATGACGTTTCACAGGGACACAAGAACGCAAGAACACACAAGAACGCTTATTGAGAAACGGCCCAGGTGGTGTAGAGTCAGCTGATCACTGCTGAAAGACCAGGTGGTGTGGAGTCAGCTGATCACTGCTGAGAGACCAGGTGGTGTAGAGTCAGCTGATCACTGCTGAAAGACCAGGTGGTGTGGAGTCAGCTGATCACTGCTGAAAGACAGGTGGTGTGGAGTCAGCTGATCACTGCTGAAAGACCAGGTGGTGTAGAGTCAGCTGATCACTGCTGAAAGACCAGGTGGTGTGGAGTCAGCTGATCACTGCTGAAAGACCAGGTGGTGTAGAGTCAGCTGATCACTGCTGAAAGACCAGGCAGACGTGGATTTGATGTTAATAAGGACAGTGAGCAGGAAGATCTCGGTCTGGGCAGAGCTCCCACTGCTTATGAGTAAGCCAGACTACTTACAGAAGTCAGTTGAGCCCTATTAGTGGTGGAGGTAATATACGCGTGCTGTGTTCCTTTGCATCGTGATTAGGGCTGTAACGGTATGCAATTCACCAAACCATAATCAGAAAGTAAAGTCATATAATAATATACATATAATATTGCATTAGTCACAGCTGAACACTTTAGATTCAAACTAAATGACAACTGATTCAGAACGGGCCTAATACACTGTTCTACTTCCCCCACAAACTCTAGAAAGATTTTTTTTTAAATTGACTGCTAATTGACTAATCTGCTCCGCAAACATGCTCATGGCGTTATCCAACTGCAACATGGGTATATATGTCCAATCCTGTGGTACGCTTGCTGTCATAACAATATTGCACTGATATAATAAATGTTGCAGATGTGTGAAATCATTATCATCGGCCATTTAAAGTGAATCTCCTAACAGTAAATTTGGAAAGCTGTTAGTAGAACAGCTTTTAAAAGACAGATACGTGGTTACCTTGGATCCTCAGATTTATGGCACTTATAGCTATTCAGTTTGCCGTTAAGTTGACATGAGGACCTTGCGTGGGAGTGTTTTAAGAGCTGCTAAGTGTTGAACACGTATGTGTTTCATGGCATTAGCAGGTAATGGAGGTGTTACTGCCACTCTTTGAAAGCAAAAGCATTAGTACTGTAGTTTGCGGGAGGCATGTAGGAGGATCATGTGTTAAATTGGGCAGGTCATTATGGTTCAAACTCTTGATTTCCACTCGAGGCAACGGAGAGTGGGAACTGCAACGCGGACGAAGATCAATTTGTGTTTTCAGCTTAAAGACGTGTGGAAACCAATGATTTTGGTGCTTTTAGTGAGAAAACTACAGTATTTCGTTTGCATTCTGCGAGCAGCTATTGACAGGGCGTGATTGTCAGCCCTCCTGTCTGTGCATGAAGAAACAATTGCTGATTACACTTTGGTTAATATGGTGATTGATGTACTAAATGTGTTTGGTCACTGAGAATGATATAATTTAAACCAGGCATTGTGTTGAACAGAGCTAACCCTAAGCCTTCTTTTAAATGATAGATCCCATTATCACAAAATGATCATTGATCATTTATTTATCCAGGGAAAGTCAACTGAGTATGCTTGTTGTTTTCCCCCCAGCATTGTCCTGTTTCACATTCATTCAGTTACACATTCACAGTGGGAGCTGCCCAGTACAACCACAGTCTTAACCTTAAAGTATGTTTTTCATGCCGTATATTATAGTCCCTAAAACATCTGAATGAACACCTGTCTGTCTGTCTTTCCTCGTCGCTGTTGATTCTCTGTCCTAACACCCCTCGCTCGATGTGTGTCCAGTTCAGGAAGTGCCTAATCCAGCTCTTCACCGGCATGGGGACCATACCAGAGAGCAGCCACCTGAACCAGACCTCCACCCGACCTGGAATGACCGGCGAGAGTCAAACGGGAGAGATGTCGGCCATCGCCGCCCGCATCCCTGTAGGGGGCCGGGTGTCGCCCAAGTCTGAGGACCCGTCCAGGGACTGTGACCCCTCGGCCCCCCAGCTCCCCATCCCAGAGAACAAAGTGTGTCCCCTGTGACAGCATCCTCCCACCCTGTCCTGTCTTACTCTGACCCCCCCCCAGAGTCCATAGAGACACTGTCCTGTCTTACTCTGACCCCCCCCCCCAGAGTCCATAGAGACACTGTCCTGTCTTACTCTGACCCCCCCAGAGTCCATAGAGACACTGTCCTGTCTTACTCTGACCCCCCCCCCCAGAGTCCATAGAGACACTGTCCTGTCTTACTCTGACCCCCCCCAGAGTCCATAGAGACACTGTCCTGTCTTACTCTGACCCCCCCCAGAGTCCATAGAGACACTGTCCTGTCTTACTCTGACCCCCCCCAGAGTCCATAGAGACACTGTCCTGTCTTACTCTGACCCCCCCCAGAGTCCATAGAGACACTGTCCTGTCTTACTCTGACCCCCCCCAGAGTCCATAGAGACACTGTCCTGTCTTACTCTGACCCCCCCCAGAGTCCATAGAGACACTGTCCTGTCTTACTCTGACCCCCCCCCAGAGTCCATAGAGACACTGCGGAGCGCGTCATCATTCAGAAACCACGCCCAAAACAGGGGGAAAACACAAACTCCCGCCCAATCCTGGCGTTCTCCTATGTCGCGTGCATGGTCAGGTTTTGCACACAAAGATCATATATACGGAAGATGAACACTCCAACTTACTTCATTGACAGCAACATCCACATTTGTCTTCTCATCAATTCTCAATGGCTTCCTTGTTTTGCTCGGGAGTACAAAAAAACTTTAACTGATTTTTTTTACATTTGTTAGGAATACGACGCTGGTGTATGGAAGTGAACGGAAGCTCTCCCCCGTGATGGGCGTGGCCTATTTCATGCAGTGTCTCTATATTAGCTTTTGGTAGTCTAGCAGTCTACAGTGTTTTTATGTTTTGGCTCTGTATTGTTCAGGAAAATGACATGGAGGTTATTACGGTATGAGAGATAAGATGCCGCGACTCAGCTTTAATCTGAGGGGATTTCATCAGTATGAATCCCAGCACTTTTTCTATATCTCACTTCTGAAATTAACAGAAGACAGACACAGAGCATCAAAACAAGCGTGTTGTGCTCCAGGATGTTTTGGCAGGTTGTGCCATATCTGATTAAACTAAGCACAACAGGGAGGACAGGGAGGAATCGGATTGACTGCGATGCTCAGAGCTTTAACGTTAGAAATATTTGTTGTAAATATTTGCCTGCGAGACAGACCCTGGAGAATATCTTTCATATTCTCTTCTTGATCACCATCACAAACCTGCTAGCTTGTGGTATTAGGGGGGGGGGGCACGTTGACTTGATAGTGCCTGCCTTCATATATCATCACCACCATCAAAACACAGAGACTTGCATAGCCAGTGATGCATCCAGCCTTTCATCTCAGCCTCGCCTTCCCCGCTTTTGAAGCCGCCGCGATGGCGGCTGCGGAGAAACATTGCTTTTCTCTGCTGTTTCACTACTTTGCGTTGGCAGTGCATGTTCATCTCTGCTGCTCAAGAAGAAGGAGCAGTCTTCTTCTGACTCAGTCTGGAAACGTTTTAGTTCGTCCCGAGCAAACCAGATTGGGTCAAAGCGTCCATCTTTATAGCGAAGACGGTCAATGTAACTTGGAGATGTCTGCCTCTGTCGGGATGTACAGTGACAATATATTTATGAAGCGCCAGCGAGGCACCGTCTCCAAGCACAGACACAGAAACTTGTACATGCACGGACACACAACCACAGGCATGGGTAGCACATCTGTATGCACAGTGCACACACACACACACACACACACACACACACACACACACACACACACACACAGACACACACACACACACACCCACACACACAGACTTCATAAGATATGTTCTATGTAGGGACTGTGAATGAGATTCAGCGTTTCAATAAATACCATAGAGACACTGCGGAGCGCGTCATCATTCAGAAACCACGCCCAAAACGGGGGGAAACAAAAACTCCCCCCCCCAATCCTGGCGTTCTCCTATGTCACGTGTTGCACACAAAGATCATATATACGGAAGATGAACACTCCAACTTACTTCCTTGTTTGCTCGGGAGTACAAAAAAAATTCATTGGCGATTTTTTTTTTTACATTTGTTGTCTGCGCAGCCCCCCACACAATAGCTTTTAGCTATGTTTAATTCAAGGAAAATGATGCTGGTGGATGGGAGTGGATGGGAGTGAATGGAGCACTTTCCCCCGTGATGGGCGTGGCCTATTTCATGCAGTGTCTCTATAGCACAAGAATAGCTTTGCTAACCTAACCAGCCATATAGAAAAACAACGAGGATAATGTCACAAGCACGGTCACACAGTTGAACACTGCACTGCAGTAGATGTAGCGATGAGTTTTGAAACGTCTTCTACTTGACTTTGTGGGATGTGTTTGTTCACTATTACTGGATATCTGTGTGTACACGGAACACTGTTCAATTCTCTATGCTGCACAGCGAGTGACTACAGTGTGTTAAACGTCTGTTTGCAATGTTCTGAAAGTTTAACGTTTTAAAGGTGCTAGTGTTTCTGAGAATTAAGACCACATTTCCCATCAATCGCTTAATGTCACAAAGAGGATGATGCTCCTTCAAGTCAAGTTACGTTTTTTTGTGTGTGTGTGTGTGTGCCGTAAAGCAACCAAGCAGATTTCTCACATAATCTGACCCTTGTTAGGGACATAGAGTAGGGTGGAAGCGGTGACTATGCCTTGAAGTGTGTGCTGTACTAGTACAGAGAGCTAAAGTCAAACGTCACTTCCTGCTTCAGCACTGTACCAGAGATTTTCATCCGCCATTTATTTTCCCATAGACATTTCATAAAATGCTTATAAAAATAGTTGTACTTGTTCAAACCAAACGGTGCAGATATATTTAGAAACAGGAGAGACCAAGTAACATTTCACTCGGACCAAAACGTAAAAAAAATTGCCGATTTAAAGAAAATATCTTTTCGATGTTGTTGTTTTTTAGTTTTGGTCTGAGTGAAATGTTCTATGGTCTCTCCCGATTCTAAATATATCTGAAGCGTTTGGTTTGACCAAGTAAAACTCTTTTTATAAGCATTTTACGAAATGTCTACGGGAAAATAAATGGCGTATGAAAATCTCTGGTACAGTGCTGAAGCAGGAAGTGACGTTCCACTTTGGCTCTCTATAGACCTTATTCGCTAACGCCGGACAGCGCCATATTGTTGACATACCGTCCTGCAGCTGACAACTATAGTAACAGCCTAATTGTCATTTCTGTTCCATTACAAAATAGCGATAGTGATGACAGCAATAAAAAGTTGTTGTTTATATGCTGCCGTTAATGCCTGTAATAATAAACAAAAGAAAAAACGAGGTGAACAGACTTTGCTGTGAGGAGCTGTCAGAAAGTTTCACCTGTCTCAACTAACTATCCACACCTCTCCTGTGCTGCTGACGTATCCTCCGTCTCGCTCCCTTCACGTCTGTGGACGGTAGAGATAGAAACAAACCACGGGGACTTTATTGCTGTCATTACTACAGCCGTGTGTAACGCAGGTCACCATCCGAACACAATTGGAATGATACAGGTAACGCTAACGGCGGCTAGCTTCCTATAAACGCTGCTCTTACATAGGCTGTCACTTAAAGCTGCTGCGCTATGTCAACAACATGGCGGCAGTGGGCGTGCCCGTACGTGAGTGACGTCAATCGAATAAGGTCTATAGAACACTCATATCAATATTGCCAAACAATCACTATCTCTTAACTCCTTCAAATCCCAACTCAAAATATCCCTGATGACTCACAGATAGCCCACACATCACACAGGTAACATGTCGCTGGTCCGACCTCCCATTAGTTCCACCTCTCAATGTTCCGACATCCTATTATTCCGACCATAGGCGATTCTAGGCTTTCCAACCAGGGGTTGCACCTTCACGGTCCGAAGTTTACCCCATCTGGGGGGCCACAGCCCCCCCTCCTGGACAAAGAAATTGTGCACATTTTAAAGTAAAATGCATTCATCTGGTGCACTTTGAGAGCAAAATGAAGAGGCTAGTTAGTAGATCTATGAAGAACTACACACATCACATTCTCATATCCTCTTCACTATGCTGCGGCTTCACAACGATGAAATAAATATGAGTGAGTTGAGTTGAGTTGAAGGTCAAGTACAGATTTATTTTATTCAGAAACACAATGAATCGAGAAATTGCCTTGAATAATGTTGAATACAATGAAATATAGATATCTACGAGTACGACACATAATATATATATATTCAATTCGATTTTGTTTAAATCCTTTACATTTTTTTCTTTCCATCTGGCCACAAGGGGATACATGTGCATCCGGTGCACCAACGTAAAATCGCCAGTGATTCCGATCAGGCCACAACCCTAACCCCTAACCCAATGATGCATTTGTCGGACTATTAAGTAGTAGGAACATTGAGTGGTCGAACTAAGGGTAGGTGGGAACAGTGGGCAGTCCCCCATCACACGTACACCTCACACTGCCAGTGTTCAGTCCTCCATCACACGTACACCTCACACTGCCACTGTTACCTTTTGGGCCATGGATTACCGACTGCACTGCATGCTGATAACGGAGGAAAACACTTCCAACATGTACAGATAGGTAGAGTTCCTATTTCTCACTTTCCCTGCCGCTGAATATCCAGCCAATCCAAACTGTTTGCTGTGTCGTACTTACAAAAAGGCATGTCAAAGACTTGTTCTGCTGTATGTTGTATGTCAAGAGTTTGTCTTAGTTTGATTGACATGAGTTTACAGATCTTAGATGCACGCTGGTTATGAAAATGTCCGTATTAAAGTCTATTTTTTGAAAAGCAAACATGGCCCTCGTTCTGTTGGTGGTACTTGGATACAAATACATTAGCGGTGTATAATACGCCATCTTCTGCCATAAATGCTACAGTAGCAGTTAGTAGCAGTGCTGAAAAAAAAGTAACGTTCTGAAATTCCACCAGGGGTCTCTTGTCTTCCTTCTCTCTCAATAGTATTCTCCTCCCAGATAGGCATTCTCAAGGTCCTATCCCACTCCATAAAGTCAAGCGATCAATACGAACACCTACTTGTGCTGATATATATGTTGGACCTATGCATGTCCCAAAGCCATTCCCACAGATAATAGCTGACCCTGGAATGTAGCAGCTATGGGGAGCAGCAGGAACGGCCCATAGCCCATTACGATGACATGACCTGTTAATGTCTGTTACACCGTGTCACATACTCTACTAACACATTGGACTGGATTAAAGGGACCTTGTATCGACCAGAGGCGGGCAGGCAGGTTGGACCAGGATCAATTCAATAGGGAGCCAAAGTCAACATCACTTTCTGCTTCAGCATGCGCTGCACCAAGAGATTTCATCCACCATTTATTTTCCCATAGACGTTTCGTAAAATGCTTATACAAATATCTTTACTTGGTGAAAGCAAGCGATTCAGCTATATTTAGAGACTATATAGAACATAGAAAGAATATAGAATATAGAAAGATTTTTTCCCACAGTCCCCTATCTCATAAGATTTGATCTTCTCTAGAAGTCTTATGCAACCAATGACCAAAATATTCATACTGTACATTCTGTCATTGTGTTACTTATGGATGGAATTATAGCGAAAAGAAATGATTCCCCTTTTTGATGGGGAACCCCCTGGAACCCTCCCAGGAACCCTGGGGGTCCCCGGACGCCATTTTGAGAACCACTGCTATAGATCACCGCAGAATGAGCACATCTAACCTTGATGCCAAAATACAAATAAAAGCAAACGCAAGAAGGGTTTGAAAGAGAGAGCAGTCCAGGTGTCGTCAAAAGAGTCCGTTTTTAAACCCAATGTTGAGTAAGCGTGCTTTCACACTCGGGAGCCGAGCCGGGACCGTTTCGGGACCGCACACTCGTCCCCAAATTGACCCCAGGTGTGGTTCGTTTCACGAGCGTGAACGTTGCATCCCGTCGGGCATGGAACGGGGAACCGTGACAGGGTCCACTTGAAAAGGTGGTCTGGGGAATGCTTGGGCGTGCCCGGGCACGGAACACTTGCGAATGTGAACGCCAACCGTACCAAACACACGAGGATACAACTGCAGGCGTAGGCGGAGCCTGGCGGAGATCTGCACTCCACTCAGCGCACTTTCCTATGTCAGAGAAGCCTTTTTGCTGAGCATGCATGCTTGTTTTCCCACACCACCACCCTGCTTCACATTCACACGGCTACACACACTCACAGCTGGGGGGGTTCACACGGCTACACACACTCACAGCTGGGGGGGTTCAAGCGAGTCAAAAAGCACCTTGCCCCATCCTGCATTCATGGTAGTTGTCGAGGGAGATCATTCCTAATTCACTTTTCCCAGAAAAGCTTTCCCACAGTTGTTCCGGGGATACAAGCTGACGATGTCCGACCTTTAGATGACACCACCTCCAGTGATTGGTATTCTGTACCAACTCAGCTGCTCACTTTAGGAAGATCCCTCAATCCACCGCCGCAGAAAGGAACCCTGGGAGGTTTAATGAGATCCTCCTGCCTGCTGTTTACACACTGACAGTATATGGGCCAGTGTGGCTGCTGGTGCTACCTCCTACCTCCCCTAACAACAGCCTGAAACTGCTTGACCATCTCATCTCCTGGTGCCATCATGACCAACAAGAAAAAGATGAGAAAACGGAACACTCTCTGGCCGAAAGTCTGCCTCAATGCCCGACCGAGCCAGGAGCCGTGCTGCTGTTCTACATAAAGTAATGACTCGACTACACCAGATGCGTATCCGTTAAATAAGAATAAAATGAATAAAACGTCGCGTCAACTCGGAGTTTCTAGTCGGAAACTCTGGTGTCATTTCTCAAGCCCTAGTCGCTCCCAGCTTGTCATCATTTGATGTCATTTTTGCCACATTTTGTATTTTCAACTTAGTATGACCAAACTTTCAGACCAATCAGCTTACCAACAATACTGTGGTTGGTTGAACCCATACAATTAAACAAAGTTATTAGCCGTTAGCTGTCTATAATAGCTGATGCTATAATTCATCCATGGCTTTGCGTCTTGAAGCTCAAAGGCACGTACTGTAGGTCGGAGATGATGCGCTTTCTGAAAATCGCTGTAAGAAAATCGCTTTAAGAAAAACGCATTTACGCTTCAAAAGTAAAAAAAAATGTGTCCTCGTTTGTGAAGATGATCTTGTTGAACACAAACTTCGCTGTTTCATAAACCTTTGTTAACCACATTATTTCATTCATTTAACCAAATTCCCCATACTAAAATCCAATTTTACATTTTACTCCTACTACTAGAAATTGTGCGCGCTCATTACTAAATTTCGGGTGCTTTGTGTGCTCAATAAACATTGTTTTAACTTTGTTCGAGTGACATCACTGTGTCCATGTGTGTGTCTGTCATTGGCCTGAGCATGCTCATCAGTTGTCTGTGACATCATCAGTGATGTCAGCGAGCAATTGTGTAACTCACTCGGGCTGAGCATGCGCATTTGAGCAATTGGGCGTCATAAGTCACTGATGATACTTATGTGAATTGGTGATCTCACCAGTGATGTCACTGGAGCATTCGAGCAATTGTGATGTCATCAGTGATGATGTCAGCAGTGAGGGCGGCATTCTGAGCATGCTCAGTTGATGGATTGTGGGTCGCTGCCACGTCGCGGAACGCCACCCTATTTTAGTAGCAATGATTCATTCCTCAAGGCAGCATAGTTGTCAAATGTACCCGGTTAGCTACGTTTCCATGCATCTTTTCAGTTATTGGTATTTGTAAGAGAGTACATTATTACTGTAGCTGTATCATACATGTTAATACAAATAAAGTTACAGACAGAACAAACATATTTTTGTCATGTTTATTTTCTGTTCCTTGTGTTTCAGTCTTACGAATTAGAATTACAAAGGGAAAAGGAAATACGTTCACGTACTGAAGAGGAAAATAAAACAGAGGAAAAATAAAGAAAACAATCGTCAAAAAACCAAGAAAAGCTTCATCATTCTTTCCTTCAGTAGTGTTAACTGTCTGTCTAACTGTATGAAGTTGCAAACGTACTGCAAGGGCAGAATAACGCTCTTTACTGTTCCCACAGGCCAGAGAGCAGGAGGGAGGGAGTGCGGCCGCCCCCATCAGCCAGGCTCCACCCCCATCAGCCAGGCTCCGCCCCCATCAGCCAGGCTCCGCAGGTCACGAATCAACTTGAGTAAAACACATGGCTGCTGCTTGTGGGCCGATCTACAGTAGATATAGCATCTCAGAGGTGGAACTTACTAAGCCAGCGATTTCTTCAGTCGCTTAATTGGGCTCCACGTGCTGCAGATTTCTGGCCGGTATTGATTGACCTCGTGAACGAGCTGAGCTCAAGGTCCATCTTGAGGCCATCCTTTGCCACTTTGGTGTTGATGTCAGGTTTATAGTGTAGCCGGTAGTGAATGTCCCTCCCGGGCTCCCGTCTGGTAGGACACCGCCTACTTCCTGGTCCAAATTGTTTGGTAGGACATAAAAGCCGTGCCTCAGTAGGCTTCCCTCTCTCTCTCTCTCTTTGGCTCCTGGTGTGGCAGGAGGGTTTGGCGGTGCTGTTCCCAGTAAGTGTTTTAGTTTACTGGTGTAAATGCTCACGTTAATGCTGGTGACTCTAATTACCTTCTGTTTTCATATGCCCAGATATAGGCTGTTTCCTGGCTCCCGGCGTGGCACGTAGGCGTCCACTGTGCTCAGGCTGCGTTGCTCCTGGTAGGTAGTTATTGAGTTAATTGTAAATTACGTGGAGCCATCATTTCCCTGTGTTAAATTACCCTTTTATATGCCCAGGTCCAGTGCTACGTGACGATCCCTGTGCTCTCCCCCTCGTCATGTGTTGAGCTGCCCATTACAGGGTATTTGGGAAATAAGCCAAGGTAACAATATAAATTACGTTTAGTATAGGATGGCTTATTGGGTTTGTGTCAGCAGGTATTATAATGTAAATTGTGTTCTTTTATAGACACTGCCACTGCTCTTTTGTTTGATTTCGTTTGGTTTGATTTTGTGTTCCATTCCATGTCCCAGCCCTACGTGGCGTCCATTATTTTCTAAAAACTCCTCCAAGAACATATTGGCTAACTAGGTAGCTACATAACTGTATCAGCCTATGTACTGAAACGTGTCTCCTTGTCTCTATAGGATCGCTGCAGGATTGGAGGTGGCCGACCGGTCCGTGGGGGGTAGTAACAGAGCTTTTGACCAGGGCTCCACACGTGTTCTGTGACTTTGCACTCCGTTTTGGATTTTATCCCTTATTGATTTTACTCACCCGTGTGCTGTGTTACTTGTGGCCGCCCTGTAGTGCATTTAGTTGCTCTGTCCCCGGACATTTACCCCCACCGCCGTCGGCTGCGGCCTACGTCCTGCAGCAGGTTTAGGCCTTTTAAAGGCTACCTTTTTATATTTTTAACCCATTTAGCATATTAAAGTTGTTGGTTTTAATGTTTTGTTCAACTGTTTGTTAGCCAATAAAACTGTGATCTTGGGGGAAATACTTGTCTCGATGCACTACCTTTTGGACACCGGTGTCAAACACTATTTTTGAACCTGGTTGCTGGGTTGGGAGTATTTAAAGGGTAGTTCACCCAAAAGTTGCAAAATACCCCTGTGTGCTCCCAGCACCGCATATTACAATAGCATACAAACATGTGACAACCTTCACCAGAGAAGGTCCAGTTACACTGCAGTGGTTTAAGTGCGAGAGGTTCAGCGAAACAGAAGGCAATGGCGGAATGAAAGTGGGGAGGAGCTGATGCTGCGATGAAGTGAGTTGGGGATCCTCGAGCCTGGCCTGCTCTCAGTCAGGAAGGAGCAGCCCCGTCACTGATCCTCGAGGCTGGCCTGCTCTCAGTCAGGAAGGAGCAGCCCCGTCACTGTTTCCACATCCCAAGATCTGGAAGACAAGGCCGCTATTACTGCATTCTTCTCAAAGCCCATGTCACAGAGTTGGTCTATTTTGCGCGTGTAGTCGGGAGTCGAGACAGGAGCGCCTGCGTAGACGTGAGACCACAGCCTCGCCGTCTCTTTGAACATCTCCGGGTTCTGCTTATACTGACTGGCTACTACCGCATCCTGTGGGTCGTCTGGTTCTGCTGCAGCGAGGAGAGCCTGTAGAGACAGCAGCACCGTGCGCAGGGTCATAGCAGGCGCCCACTGGTCTTTCAAAATGTCCAGACATATCGCTCCTGTCACAGAACTGATGTTCGGATGCCAGATCTTAGTGATGAATCGCACCTTTGGCGGTTTAAAGGGATAGGTTTCGGAGATTTTGATTTCAAGTTGATACCTGCCACCTTCATACGGCGTGTCTGGTGGACCTGCTATCTCCCCTCTCAGTTCTGTGAAGTTACTATCATCCACCAAATCTACTTTGATCTGGTTTCTACTCGTCTCTTCCCTTTTGAGAACATCTTTGAACTCCCGCTTGATCCTTTGGACCGCAATGTTAGCCATGACTGCTTCTGGTGGTTCTCTTCAGTCCGAGGGGAAAACTACCGGTCCTATTTATACCACCAGCAGGGTAAGATTTATGACATCAATAATGACAATAAGGAGAGAAGGATTTATGACATCACGGATGATGTCAAAATGCGTGAGTAGAGAGTGGTTTATGACATCGCTGGCACGAGAGGTCCGGGAACACGGAGGTCGAAGAGGAGAGAGAGCGAGGCGGCCGGAGGGAGGAGCATTGAGGAGGGGGCGGAGCCCTGAGTCTGGAATTTGTGTAAGATCCTGAGAGAGGCAACAATGTGGCGCAAGGCATCCAGTCTGCCGGAAAGCCATTAGCCGTCACAATCGAAGAAGATAGTATCCCTGTAGTATGCCTATTATAGATCACTACTACAATAGGGTGACGTCTTCTTACTTTGAGACTGTTATCGCTGAAACTGTTATGTTTATATGATATGTTACCCATATGATATGATACTATACCTTGTGTTTATACCCGATCCTAGTTGGTGATCCACTCACTTTCATCTATTGGCCTTTGGCCACCTTGTGGTTGTACTGTTTACAGTGTAATTAATGTGTGTCTATGTGTGTATATATGTTTTTCTTTTTCTTTGGCGTTTGTTCCCCGTATGGCTTATTGTAATTGGATCATTTGTTGTTATGTAATGATTTTGTTGTATGTTTCTGACCCCCTCTAATAGGAGATGGCGCAGCTCAGGGGGTTTATCCTAATAAACAATAAACAATAAACAAGGGAGGTGCAGAAAAAAAAACGCTCCTATGCATTGTAATAGCGTGAATGATCATTACTGAGATGGCTCGACTTAGTCGATGTGAATGTTTGTCAATAGACAGATGGGAAGATGAACATGGATGGGTATACCCAACAATGCTATCAATATCTTCTGTGGTTCTGCTGGCTACAGTATGGATAGCCAATGATGCGGCTCAAACAAAAGATCCACCCTTTCTTCTCCCCTCACTTGACAATCCACCCAGGGAACTTATTGACCTTCTCATCAATCACTGTGAGAGTTCATACTCTCATTTAGTCAAAATATCGACAGGTGCCATCCATCACCTGTGTGGATTAGGTGAGACCTATATGGATGGCGCTCAGAAGGACCCGACTGAGTAACGGCTTGGACGTGAGCATCTGTCATCTGTATTGAAGATGCTGAGTAGACGTGGTTGGCTTCGATGACTTAAGTCGAACCGAACAACCTTCTTCTGATCAGTAAGTAGTGGGCATTGTAATGGGCACTGACCTAACTACACTTTAAGGTTAAAAGGCCTCAGATGCGACACTGCTGCGTTCCAGATCTCCTATGTGAGGAGTCAACGTCTGAGGAACATGATTAATTTGACCAAATTTAGAGCGAAAATATAGTCTAAATCCAGGGTTCCCAAACCTTTCAGCCTGCGACCCCCCGGGGGGTCCCGACCCCCACTTTGGGAACCACTGGTCTAAATCACTCTATGGATCCCATCCACACAAGTACATGCTGTTCACTTCACACACTTCTAGCATTGCCCAAATAACTGTAAGTTTGACTGATGAGAATGCATCCAAGTGGATCACAGAGTTGAGGGGGGGCGGGGTCAAATAGCCACTTGCTTTATCAAGGTGAGTCCCACTGTTTTAAAGGGACAGCTCACCCTAACATCCAAAATACATATATTCCCTCTCACCTGTAGTGCTATTTATCCATCTATAGCGTTTTGTGTTAGTTGCCTGAGTTTTGGAGATATCGGCCGCAGAGTTTCTGCCTTCTCTCCAATACAATGGAACTGGATGGCACTCGGCTTGTGGTGCTCAAAGTGCCAAAAGTTGAAAAACTCAACAGCGACGTCTCTTTCCGGAAATCATGACCTCGTTACTCAAGATAATCCGCAGACCTTGTTATGAGCAGTTTCATGGAGGAACTATTTTCTTTTGACCGAAGTACACCCGCTAGCTGCTAGCTAGTTCCTACATGAGACTGCAAAAGAGAATGTCCCTTTAAGTTTCTACCTACTTCATGATTAATAACATTCCACCAGAACTCTAGCTCAAGACCCAGTTGGACACAATGGGAAAAAACCAAGAAGAAAAAGAGTTCTTCTACGAGACAAATCCGGGTGCGGTCAGATTAGAACCTAGTGCTGCCAAAACCTGGATCATGAGATCCTGCTCACACAAGGATGTGACTGAGCAACTGAACTCTGGTGCTGTGAGCAGCAGCAGGCCTGTCTTTGTGGCAGTGCACAAAGTGGCAGTGCAAGTCTGCAGCTCACAGGTGAAAGCAAACTCCACACGTGATGTCATCCTATAGTTAGAGGTGTGAGTCACACAGGTGTGAGTCCCGCCCTCTGTCTTCCTAGTTAGAGGTGTTGTTGAGTCACACCTGTAACTAGGATGGCAGAGGACAGATTGCAGATGCAGTGTTGTGTCAGTACAGAGGTGGAAAGGAAAGAAAGCACTTTAAAAAGATTTTGCTCTTTCGACTCACCTCCCCCTGTTGTGGTTCTTTAAAG
Organism: Poromitra crassiceps; assembly: GCF_964638095.1. Taxonomy (NCBI): domain Eukaryota; kingdom Metazoa; phylum Chordata; class Actinopteri; order Beryciformes; family Melamphaidae; genus Poromitra; species Poromitra crassiceps. Next base: position 21,782,553 of record NC_139647.1, read on the forward strand.
CCTCTTCACTCTGATGTTAATTAGTGGACTAGAGAAAAGCTTGTTTATCAGTATAAAAGTCATACTCACTGGCTTCACACTGGCTTGGTGGCTGCCTTGTGGAGGTATGGTGCTCACGCTCATGTCCCTCTCTGGCAGATGATGGGTGTCACCGCAGTGCTGGGCAGAGCAGATCCTTCACTGCCAGCCAAATGAAGCTGGAAGTTGCCGATGCCAGAGAGCTGGTCAGTGATGAAGATGGGCATCACTCACAAAGCAGCTGAACTGAGTGAGCACAGGGTAACTAGTGGAGGGATGAGAAGGGAGGTCATTCAGAGAGTGAAGTGAGCTGCTCTGTCTAAAGCCCATGGCACACCAAACGAACATTCTCAAACAAACACAAACAAACACGAACAAAGACAAATGTTTGATTGGTGTGCCATGGCCTTAAGTCCATGTCCTGTAATTAGATGATTAGCTCTGATTGTAAGTGCTGTGTGGAGTCTGTGTACGTGTAGAGAGGGAGAGGTCAACACCAAGCTGACTTACTGCTGCTACCTCTGATGCACCCTGACCCTGTACATAACCTGTAAACAGCAAACTTAAGCTACCTCACCCAGCAAGTCAGTTTATACTCTGTTAATACTGTTTATATCTGTGAATACTATCTATATCTGTTCATATCTGTATCCTTTTATAATATTTTATAATCTCTTTAGACCCTTTATATTTTATTTGGTTATGTCTTGTATATTTGTTCTTATCATGTTAATGAGCAGCAACCATGTATGTGAAAACATACCTTGGCAAATAAAAATAATTCTGATTCTGATTAGGTTTTAATTGCATTGATTAGAGGGGGTGCCATGAGCTGTAAGCTACTGAAAGGCAGGACGGCAGTCACTCTTTTCCCTTTCCAATCAAACATGTGGGACTGGGATTCATTACAAATGGGGGGGGGGGGGGGGACAAAAGGAAGGCATGGGTACCCCCCTGTCTACAAATTATACAATTCTGTTGAGTCACATGATGGAGGCAGCCCAACTTTTCAAAGCAACACTATGAACGGAACCTGGCTGACGAGTGATTTGTCAGAGCAGGTAGACGGCACCATATAATTGCTGGCGTATACATATTCCACAACATCACTTTTTTTTCTCTCCACGAGATGAAAAAGGACATTATGGCTTTCTATTTCCCCTGCACTTTGAAAGCCATCATTAATTGATAAGATGTCATGATTTTGTCAAGCCTTCATGTTAATATTTCATCCCGGCAGGAAGGCGAACGCAGAGAATTGTGAGTCCTGATGAAATGGCCCTGGTTTGGTTGAGCTGAAGAGATCCCACGTTGTTGGTACCGTTGGGCGATTGAGATGGAGAGGCTAAAAATAAATCCAAAATGTCAGTGATAAATTTTGACTAGAATAAAAGATTACCTTAATATACCTGCTAAACTGGGCTCTATAATAATTAGTCCTGAAGGATTATATGACTCTCCTCCATCACCTGCAGGGAGATGGACATTGCTTTGGCAAGATAGTCTACTGGGTGTATTGCGCGGTTCTCTGGATTTTTCATGAATGATTCAAAGAGAGAAAAATGTAACCGAGAAAAAAAAAACGTTCAGCTGCCATCATCTCTAAGCTTCATCACGTCAGATGGATGAGGTCTTTGAGAAGACAGAAGGGTGGAGAGAGAGAGATGCAGCTGTTGGTGCAGAGCGGTGGTTCATAACTGGGGGCGTCATGACTCATGACCCCAAAGTGGTTCGCGGGACCGCTTTGAGTGGGTCTCGGATGTGTGCATGAAAAAAAAAATCTACTCCCTGAGGTGTGAGGACGACGTGGTGGGCTCACTTTTGGAGTAAACCATCAAACACAGCACAGAGATGCCTTCTTAGTTCAAAAGTAAAAAAAAAAAAAGTTAAGTACAGTCTCAGTTCTTGTAAATGGAGATTTACCATTTGGTGGATTCTCTGCTGCAGCTCATTCCTGGTCAGTCAGTGGTCTCAGCCCTTCCTCATCTTCCTCTTCCTCAATGGCATCATAAAAACTGTGAGGGAAAACATATAAAAGTGATATAAGTTTAAGTTATCCTTTATTTATCCCCATGGGGAAATTCATCCTCTGCATTTGACCCATCCTCTACTAGGAACCTTCCTAGAACTAGGAGCAGTGGGCAGCCACAGTGCAGCGCCCGGGGACCAACTCCAGTTCTTTTGCCAGTGTCTTGGTCAGGAGCACTGACAGGAGTATTAACCCTAACATACATGTCTTTAGGTGGTGGGAGGAAACCAGAGCACCTGGAGAAAACCCATACGAACACGGGGAGAACATGCAAACTCCACACAGAAAGGACCCGGGACGGACCAGGGTTTCGAACCCGGGACCTTCTTGCTGTGAGGCAACAGCGCTAACCACTGAGCCACCGTGCCGTCAATATGAAAGTACCACAAGCTCAGCTTTACAAGAACAAAGGACTCAATCAGAAACCCAGCAAGTGCTATAGAGACCATTAGCAACGGTGTGGCTGCTTGACTGCCTGACTGGCTCATGCTGCTGGGGAGGGACGTGTAGTGCCATCTCTGACCATTAGTGAGTCACACCGTAACCCATTTAGAGGCCCGGGCCGGACCAGAACCCAGACAGATGGCGATCTTGCGTGGCTGACTTGGTTTGGAGCCGTGAAGTGGGATGGCGGCGCGGGTACGAGCCGGAACGGACAGTTGGCGAGCAGCGATGCTGCATGCTGCCGCCTCACGCTGTGCTCATTTCTCACCGCCACAGAAGGGGGGGGGGGGGGGGGGGGGGGGGGCGTGTAATGAGTGGGACCCTCGCGCCAATCTCTGCCTTGCCGGGCCCAAAGCCACACATCTATCCCATCTTTGATCAGCCGTAGCATCGTTTGACTTGGAGGCATGATCGGGTTCTCTGGCTATAATGCCACTGATCATTAGGGGGGTCCTTTGAAAGTTCATTTAATTAAAGAAGAACATTGGGTATTAATGGGTAACATTAACCCATTGATACCTGATGCAGCATTTGTGTGTGTATCCCTTTAAGTCTTTAAGGTCTTAAAGGGATATACACACACAAATGGTATCAATAAGGAGGAGGAAACGCTTGGCAGATGTGAAGGGTTTTACTCCCCTTTTGTACTTGGCCAATTCCCCCTGCTGTCCCGGGCATTGCCCCACCCCGTCTGCCAATGCGGGGAGAGCCGTAGACTAGCCGATACAGGTGTAGTCAGTCACCAGCCACTTCTTTTCACCTGACAGCGAGGAGTTCCCCCCGGTAGGACGTTGGATGTGAGAGGATCGAGAACAGCTACCCCCCCCCCCCCGACCAGAGGAGGCGCTATAGTGCAACGTCCAGTACTCGTATACCCCACGGGTTTCTCAACCCGCAGACACGGCCAAATGTGTCTGTAGGAACGTCTGACCAAGCCGGAAGTACCGCTGCCCGGGAATTGAACCCGGGTCTCCTCCTCGGTGGTACAGTAAGCATGCTTTTACCTCTACACTACCCAGACACCGATGTGAAGGAATGTCTGAGAGATTCTGTATAGTGTGTGGTTTGTTCGTGGCCGACTCTGCATATACTTGGTAACAGCTTTCATATCACTCTCTCCTGAAAGGAGACACATGCATGCACACACGCACGCGCGCGCACGCACACACACACACACACACACACACACACACACACACACACACACACACACACACACACACACACACACACACACACACACACACACACACACAGAGTGACTGATCTATATGTGACATTATGTTTCAGAATGTATTTCTTCGTGATCTCAGTGCTGATCTGCAATTCATTCATTCTGTCTTCATTACATTGGGTAAACAAAGCAAAAAAAAGAAAATACCGCAGATAATTTCGGAAGCTCGTGGCCATTTCCATTTGCATGATCCCTTCAGTGCCATGTGTAATCATGTGTAAAGCTTTTTTCCTTCTCAGAAATGATGTCAGGGTATCACATACAAATATTCTACACTTCAAAATAGATTGGTTTAGTTCTATTCCTTCTGCGACTCCGATTTTCCTCTGGTCCTTCAGCCCACAAAGCCATCAGGTGATGAAGTTCTCCATAAGATGTGCATCACACCCTCTTACGAGGGATAAGAGGGTGTGATGGCTCCCGGTCAAGTTCCGCATCTCTTACAAACTCCTCCTCCTCACGTACAAATCCCTTCATGCACTCGCCCCCCAATACCTGTCTGACCTCCTCCACCAACACACTCCATCCTGGAACCTGTCTGACCTCCACCAACAGACTCCATCCTGGAACCTGTCTGACCTCCACCAACAGACTCCATCCTGGAACCTGTCTGACCTCCACCAACAGACTCCATCCTGGAACCTGTCTGACCTCCTCCACCAACACACTCCATCCTGGAACCTGTGTGACCTCCTCCACCAACACACTCCATCCTAGAACCTGTCTGACCTCCTCCACCAACACACTCCATCCTGGAACCTGTCTGACCTCAAGTCAAGTCAAGTCAAGTCAAGTTTATTTATATAGCCCTAATTCACAAGCATGTCTCAGAGGGCTTCACAGAAAGTATGTCTAGCTGATTCTAGCTAACACACAGTAACAAGAATATACAGAATAAAGATAACATTTGAACATTTGAAGAAAGCAGGAGAGTGGAGGAGGGAGGGAGAGGGAGGAGAGGGGGGAGGTGGGGAGAAAATAGGAAATGTGGAGAGGTGGGAGGGCGCAGGGGAAGGAGAGCAGTGGGAATGTGAGAGAGGGGAGAGGACAGAGAGGAGGAGAGAAACAGAGAAGGAGAGGTGGAAGGGTACAGGGGAGGTAGAGTAGAGGTAGGGTCTAGGGTGGAGGGAGGGAGGGAGGAGAGGGGGGAGGTGGGGGGGAAAAGGAAATGTGGAGGAGGAGAGAACAGGGGAGGAGAGATGAGGGTGCAGGGGAGGGAGAGCCAGGGTAGGGGTAGGGTCTAGGGTTGGGGGAGGGGAGGGAGTAGGATACGGGCCCGGATTAGGGCGAGGGTGGGGAGAAATGGGAAATGTGGAGGAGGAGAGAACAGAGAAGGAGAGGGTGCAGGGGAGGGAGAGCAGGGGGAATGTGAGAGGGAGGAGAGGGCAGAGAGGAGGAGAGAACAGAGAAGGAGAGGTGGGAGGGCGCAGGGGAAGGAGGGCAGTGGGAATGTGAGAGAGGGGAGAGGACAGAGAGGAGGAGAGAACAGAGAAGGAGAGATGGGAGGGTACAGGGGAGGTAGAGTAGAGGTAGGGTCTAGGGTGGAGGGAGGGAGTAGGATACGGGCCCGGATTAGGGCGAGGGTGGGGAGAAAATGGGAAATGTGGAGGAGGAGAGAACAGAGAAGGAGAGGTGGGAGGGTGCAGGGGAAGGAGAGCAGGGGGAATGTGAGAGAGGGGGGAGGACAGAGAGTAGAGGTGCAGGGGAAGGAGAGCAGGGGGAATGTGAGAGAAGGGAGAGCAGGAAGTGGCAGGGATTCAGGAAAATAGGGGAGAAGAGGAGAAGGAGCAGAGGGGGGGGAGAATGAGGAGAGAGCAGGAGAAGGGAGGGGGGGGCGGTGGGATGTGGGGGAGGAAAGAGCATGGAAAGAGAGGAGAACAAGAAGGGGGAAGAAGGGAAGAAGCGGGGAAAGGGGGAAAGAGAGGGGGGGGGGAGAAGATCAGACAACTGACTACTCTAAGCATTAACCAGAGCTAACTGGGACATAGTATCTAGCTAATCTACAGCCTAATCTGGCCTATCCTACCCTGCTCTAGTCTGATTTTAGCCTGAACACTAACAGGTCAGCCTTAGGCTGTAGCTAATCTATCGCCTACCTAAGCTGTTCTAAACCAACCGGCAGCCCTCGACCAGTGATGAAGAGCACCGATGCCCCCCGACCCGGCCCCCGCCCACATATGGCGTGGGAGGGAAGGCCAGGCCGGGACACAGCGGCACCCCCTCACCCCCAGTGAACGCAAGAAAACCTTTCCACCATATGGATCGCCGCATGGATTGCCCCAGTGACTTGGCTGAGGAGGAACCTTGTGAGGTCGTTGTGCTAGGGGCCAATTGCTGCGGCCCAGGCGGACCCAGCCCCCACGCGACCCGCCCCCCCAGCCCCCAGCCACCAGCATAGTGACTGAGAGCGTGAGAGCAGGCCACGCGGGGGACGGGCCCACCCACCAGGCCACAGCAGCGGACCCCCATCTGGGGACTCCCCTCCGAGACAGGCCGAGAGATGCCGGGCTAAACCATGCACAGAGTTTCCGATAATGAAACTCTGTGAATGGTTTAATATGGAAATAAAATGTACAAGAGAACAGAAAATTGAAAATGTAAAAAGAGTCCAACAGAAAGGATATAGAAATGTAATTTTTAAATTATCCTAAGATCAGGGAAGGGAGTTGAAAATCTAAAAAGTAGAGTCCTAGACCTAGACCTCCACCAACAGACTCCATCCTGGAACCTGTCTGACCTCCTCCACCAACACACTCCATCCTGGAACCTGTGTGACCTCCTCCACCAACACTCTCCATCCTAGAACCTGTCTGACCTCCTCCACCAACACACTCCATCCTGGAACCTGTCTGACCTCCACCAACACACTCCATCCTGGAACCTGTCTGACCTCCTCCACCAACACACTCCATCCTGGAACCTGTCTGACCTCCTCCACCAACACACTCCATCCTGGAACCTGTCTAACCTCCACCAACACACTCCATCCTGGAACCTGTCTGACCTCCACCAACAGACTCCATCCTGGAACCTGTCTGACCTCCACCAACAGACTCCATCCTGGAACCTGTCTGACCTCCACCAACAGACTCCATCCTGGAACCTGTCTGACCTCCTCCACCAACACACTCCATCCTGGAACCTGTCTGACCTCCACCAACAGACTCCATCCTGGAACCTGTCTGACCTCCACCAACACTCTCCATCCTAGAACCTGTCTGACCTCCTCCACCAACACACTCCATCCTGGAACCTGTCTGACCTCCACCAACACACTCCATCCTGGAACCTGTCTGACCTCCTCCACCAACACACTCCATCCTGGAACCTGTCTGACCTCCACCAACACACTCCATCCTGGAACCTGTCTGAGCTCCTCCACCAACACACTCCATCCTGGAACCTGTCTAACCTCCACCAACACACTCCATCCTGGAACCTGTCTGACCTCCTCCACCAACACACTCCATCCTGGAACCTGTCTAACCTCCTCCACCAACACACTCCATCCTGGAACCTGTCTGACCTCCACCAACACTCTCCATCCTAGAACCTGTCTGACCTCCTCCACCAACACACTCCATCCTGGAACCTGTCTGACCTCCACCAACACACTCCATCCTGGAACCTGTCTGACCTCCTCCACCAACACACTCCATCCTGGAACCTGTCTGACCTCCTCCACCAACACACTCCATCCTGGAACCTGTCTGAGCTCCTCCACCAACACTCTCCATCCTAGAACCTGTCTGACCTCCTCCACCAACACACTCCATCCTGGAACCTGTCTGACCTCCTCCACCAACACACTCCATCCTGGAACCTGTCTGAGCTCCTCCACCAACACTCTCCATCCTAGAACCTGTCTGACCTCCTCCACCAACACACTCCATCCTGGAACCTGTCTGACCTCCTCCACCAACACACTCCATCCTGGAACCTGTCTGAGCTCCTCCACCAACACACTCCATCCTGGAACCTGTCTGACCTCCTCCACCAACACACTCCATCCTGGAACCTGTGTGACCTCCTCCACCAACACTCTCCATCCTAGAACCTGTCTGACCTCCTCCACCAACACACTCCATCCTGGAACCTGTCTGAGCTCCTCCACCAACACACTCCATCCTGGAACCTGTGTGACCTCCTCCACCAACACACTCCATCCTGGAACCTGTCTGACCTCCTCCACCAACACACTCCATCCTGGAACCTGTCTGACCTCCTCCACCAACACACTCCATCCTGGAACCTGTCTGAGCTCCTCCACCAACACACTCCATCCTGGAACCTGTCTGACCTCCTCCACCAACACACTCCATCCTGGAACCTGTCTGAGCTCCTCCACCAACACACTCCATCCTGGAACCTGTCTGACCTCCTCCACCAACACACTCCATCCTGGAACCTGTGTGACCTCCTCCACCAACACTCTCCATCCTAGAACCTGTCTGACCTCCTCCACCAACACACTCCATCCTGGAACCTGTCTGAGCTCCTCCACCAACACACTCCATCCTGGAACCTGTGTGACCTCCTCCACCAACACACTCCATCCTGGAACCTGTCTGACCTCCTCCACCAACACACTCCATCCTGGAACCTGTCTGACCTCCTCCACCAACACACTCCATCCTGGAACCTGTCTGACCTCCTCCACCAACACACTCCATCCTGGAACCTGTCTGACCTCCTCCACCAACAGACTCCATCCTGGAACCTGTCTGACCTCCTCCACCAACGCACTCCATCCTGGAACCTGTCTGACCTCCTCCACCAACACACTCCATCCTGGAACCTGTCTGACCTCCTCCACCAACAGACTCCATCCTGGAACCTGTCTGACCTCCTCCACCAACACACTCCATCCTGGAACCTGTCTGACCTCCTCCACCAACACACTCCATCCTGGAACCTGTCTGACCTCCTCCACCAACACACTCCATCCTGGAACCTGTCTGACCTCCTCCACCAACACACTCCATCCTGGAACCTGTCTGACCTCCACCAACAGACTCCATCCTGGAACCTGTCTGACCTGCTCCACCAACACACTCCATCCTGGAACCTGTGTGACCTCCTCCAACAACAGACTCCATCCTGGAACCTGTCTGACCTCCTCCACCAACAGACTCCATCCTGGAACCTGTCTGACCTCCTCCACCAACACACTCCATCCTGGAACCTGTCTGACCTCCTCCACCAACACACTCCATCCTGGAACCTGTGTGCCCTCCTCCACCAACACACTCCATCCTGGAACCTGTCTGACCTCCTCCACCAACAGACTCCATCCTGGAACCTGTCTGACCTCCTCCAACAACACACTCCATCCTGGAACCTGTCTGACCTCCTCCACCAACACACTCCATCCTGGAACCTGTCTGACCTCCTCCACCAACAGACTCCATCCTGGAACCTGTCTGACCTCCTCCAACAACACACTCCATCCTGGAACCTGTCTGACCTCCTCCACCAACAGACTCCATCCTGGAACCTGTCTGACCTCCTCCACCAACACACTCCATCCTGGAACCTGTCTGACCTCCTCCACCAACACACTCCATCCTGGAACCTGTGTGACCTCCTCCACCAACACACTCCATCCTGGAACCTGTCTGACCTCTTCCACCAACAGACTCCATCCTGGAACCTGTCTGACCTCCTCCACCAACACACTCCATCCTGGAACCTGTCTGACCTCCTCCACCAACAGACTCCATCCTGGAACCTGTCTGACCTCCTCCACCAACACACTCCATCCTGGAACCTGTCTGACCTCCTCCACCAACACACTCCATCCTGGAACCTGTGTGACCTCCTCCACCAACACACTCCATCCTGGAACCTGTCTGACCTCCTCCACCAACAGACTCCATCCTGGAACCTGTCTGACCTCCTCCACCAACACACTCCATCCCGGAACCTGCGGTCCTCAGACATGGGTCTGCTGTCCATCCCCCCGTAGCAGATTAAAAACTTTCGGGGACAGAGCCTTCAGTGAGCTAGCCCCCACCCTCTGGAACTCTCTCCCTCCCGAAATCCGTAACGCCGCGACCCTGGACACTTTCAAAACAACCCTCAAGACCCACCTCTTCACCTTGGCCTTTGCCCCATTAGTTAGTTTTAGCTTAGTTAGTTAGCCACTCCCTTTGTTTTGCCCCTCTCCATTAATCTGTCTCCCTTGGTGCCCCCCCCCCCCCTTGCCCCCTCTCCTGTAAAGCGACCTTGGGTTTTATGAAAGGCGCTATATAAATTCAAGTTATTATTATTTTATTATTATGTAATACCTCTCCCTCTCCAAACCCCCGTACCGAAAATGTTCTGGAGGAAGAAAATCACACATGAACATAATTCGATTGGTGCAGTGCGCTTCTCTGGATATTGGGCACGAGGAATCAATTAAATCATGACCTCGTTATTGTATGTGGTGTAAATAATTGCATGGTGAATGACATGCTTCTCCTTGCCAGAACCCCATAAATATCTGAGTACAAATTGAAATGTAAACATGTCATATTGGCACTTGCTGTCAGAGATGGGATGAGCGTATTTGCAGATCTGCTCATGGTCTATATTTAGATGAGGGTGCAGCCGGGCGCTGGAGGGTGGTGTGTAAGTAGGTTTCACTGTCTCCGTCTCTTGGCTTCACTCTCCATTTGGAGGTGTACATTTCTCAAGTGTCGGAGTACATATAATGGTATGGCTAAATGGGCCAACCTCTGTCCTAGAATTCACAATGCCTGGGGTTGTCGGAACATGTTAAGTGATCTGGCTTGTGTAGTTTCCGCGCGCGCGCGCACACACACACACACACACACATGCACACACACACGCACACACACACACACACACACACACACACACACACACACACACACACCTACACACGCACACACACACCTACACACACACACACACACATCATTTGAGAGGCAAGATTCACTAATTACATTGTTTTACATAAGAAGCAGTACCACAAAAATGTCCTCATTGTCTACTGACAGGAAACTCTCTTGTGTGTCTGCTGATATGTTGCAACGGGGACAGTCTGGGTCATACTGAACAAGGCTGCAATCTGCATACTCCCCTCTGGTGAGGATCAGGAGTCATATTATGGTAATATTAAAATCTGACTTTGAGATTACCTGAAGGTTAGTGAAGTGGGCTAATGAGCTGTCCTGTCCGTCGCCAGTTCGACGACCTGCGCTGACGAGCGAAAATGTGGGTGGAGGAAAGTGAGTAACGCTCTCCCTTTCAAAGTGTCCTTCAACGAGGGCAGCCGAAGAGACCCTTTTCACAGGGGCCATTTTGTGTTGTCGAAAAGGCAGGGTAAACACAGGTGCAAGCAAAACACTAATGAGGGTTTCCACCTTCCATGATTGGAAGTTGGAACCCCCTCATTACCGTTTCAAAGAAATCCGTTTTATTTATATATTTATTTATTTTGTTTATCCCTAAATCCACAGATGAACTATTATGATGCAGTGTCGACTAGTGGTTTTGATAGTCGAAAAAAACCCTAGTCTGGGCAAATATTTTCTCATGCATTGTGGCTTTGATATTTCATAGGAGCAAAGCAAGTGGACAGCTGAATATCATTGTGCTTATTATTCAAGAGCACAGTACGGCTTCATAAAACGCTGCAGATGAAAGCTCCCTTTATCACACTAGACACCACAGGGAATATCTTTCCGGCCTACATGCCATGCTTGCCTTTTGTTGTGTCTGAATAAACACACACAGGGTAATCCAGATAATACATATGTGCCTGTGTTGGGAGCCCAGAGAATAAAGCCTCAGTCTATATTGCAGAGCAGAGATAATGGATGGAACCAGCGTTGAGTAGGCATTTGGAGACAGTCGGCGCAGCTCTACATCTCCAGATCACCAGCCCTGGATCAAATCCGGATTTGGAATGCGTTTGATTTTTTTAGCCCTTATTTTAGCAGGCGAGTTGACTTAGGAACACATCATTATTTACAGCAGCAGCCTGGTGGAGTGGTTGCAGGTGGAGGGAGGGCTGGGGTTTGTTCGCTCACTGAAACAGCTTCTAGAATTTATCGTAGCTCAGCCCAGCTCATTCTAGGATTTCACCTCGGCAATCTTCCCATCACAAGCTGGCTTCTGTCTGATCTCCAGGCCTCTAACTCCTATTGTCAAGTCTTTTTGATTGTATTAGCACTTGCACCAACTTTGATTCAATATTTGAGCTGTGCTTGACAGAAAAAAATTCATTGCAAAGGATTCCAAATATCATCTGGTCCATGAAATACAATGACATCTGTAAGTATAAGTACCGTAATAAGAACTGTGAGTAAACCCATACGTGTATGTAATCCTTAATCTATGTTTATGCTTAAATTCTGTTCTCGGGTTCCCCTGCTGAATCGTGCCCTAAAGTTTCTTCTTATCTTTATATGGATGGTGGTGGATTTGTTTCACAACTCTCTTACTCTCCATACAGACTTTGTAGACGAACTCGGCATCAAAGCTGTCCGGCTGCTCCTCCGGTCTGCTCCGCTCCTCCAGCTACCCTGGTCAGGGGAGCTTCTCCGCCCCGCTGCTCCCCTTCAACCCCCCACCGCCTCCTGCTGCTGCGGCTGCTGCCCGGGGCGTGGGTACCATCAGAGAAGAGTTGAGCGCTGGAGAGAGAGGGAGCAGGGGAGAGACAGAGAGAGAGAGAGAGCATCACAACGTCAATGAAACAGAGACAAAAAAAATATGCTGTCTTTTGGAAAGTGGAATTCAAAGAAATATTCTCACATTTTCTCTCACAACTAAAGGCCACCAATAGTCGTGGGGGAGGATGAGAGGTGTCTATTTTTGGCAGCGAGATATGCACGCGCCTCCCACGGCCTCAGAAACAAAGGATAGATCAAACTGTTGGACTCGGCTGTTCAGATTATTAATATTTCATTGCATACATTTCAGTGTTATCGGAATGAATATGAACATTATGTGAAATGCTGTTGGGTGGTATCCAATGTCATATTTCCCCATGCATGATGATTATAGTTTGTTGGTTCTGGTGACACAAATTCCCTTATCCTCCCCATGAAGATGATTAGAGAGAGAGAGAGCGTGCGAGAGAGAGAGACATGAAAGCGAAAGAGTATTTTGTGTAGTGAAGTCCAGGGTGCGTGAGAGTTGGAGCTCATTCACCAAGACCCTTTAAGAATATTATTAACACCTCTCTTGGGGCGTCCGGGCGGGTAGCGTAGCGGTAGATTCCCTGCCTAGCATGGTGCTAGTCTCTGCTCTCCCCAGATCGGCAGAGGGTGGAGCAGCGGCCGGGGAAGCCAATAGCGTACATAAATTGGGGAGAAAATTGGGAAAAATCAGGGGGGGTAACTCTCTCGAATGATCCAGTTCAGTTGTTATGCAGGGCAAACACGAGGGGTGGGGGGATGACATGAAATCTAGTGTTGTTGACAGGGTGTACGTGGCAATTACAAGTTGCCAAGAAATTAATTAAATTTGCTCTGCGGCAGAAGTGCGAAGAACACAATAACAGGATGAGTCTGAGAAAACAAAATGACAACTCGCTGTATTTCTCCACTCACACTGTGCTGCTGGGAGCCATGCCTCCTCCTCAGAACCACTGAGGCTACAGCGCAAATGTGAAAGAATTGATTTAACCTGTGTGAAACATTCACCACACCCCTTATGGATAAGATGTTACTGTAACATTTCCTCCTAACACTGTTTTGATACATTTGTTTCTGACAGCACATTGTGTGATCGGACCAAAAGAAAATAACCTCAAACGTATATCCTTTTTAATGTTTGATGCTACTTTAACGAGAATCCATGCATTAATTACCAAACATTTCTATGTCAACATTAGGGCTGTGAATCTTCACTGTCCTCACGATTCGATTCGATTACGATTCAGAGGGCTACGATTCGATTCGATAACGATTATCGATGCATCTCGATGCATCTTAAATCGATGCATCACTTTTTTCCCCGAATACATGATTTTTTTTCTCACATTCTTTTTTCTCACTGTGTGGCTACTTTTAAAATAAAAGTGCATTTAGAATTGCATTGTATTATGATCCATAATTAAAATAAACAACTGCATGTACTTCCATTATATTTTATTTGATTATATAAAAAAAAAAAAAAATTAATAATCGATTTTTGACTGTGAATCGATGCAGAATCGTGCAGGTCCGCATCGCGATGCATCTTATAATCGATTATTTTTGACACCCCTAGTCAACATACTTGTCTTCAGATAACCCATGAGTGGTATTAATATGAACTCGGAGTCGTTTTAAGGATTTCAGGACTAAGGCGTTATAGCAGTAAAAGGAAAATCACTCCTCATTAATATGCAAATTTAGGCAGCAAGATGTTCGCTTGAACACATTGATTGTATTGAAAATGCATTTGTTTTTCTGTAAACAATGACACCCATTGGGTGTCTGTCTGAGCCCAGGGGGAAGCTCCTCCCTCTCGGGGAAGCTCCTCCCTCTCTGGCACACTCTTGTCTCCACTTCTTTTCTGCCACAGTTCTCTCTGTGGAAGCAGCCTTTATTAAAATGCACGGACAGCCTGGTTTCTCCTCCTGAGCCACTCGTGACCTCGCAGGTGAGGTGTGAGCAGAGAGATGGGGGGGTGTTGAAGAGGGTCACGAGGAGACAGGAGTAGGAGAGGAAGGAGGCTAAAGCTGGCTGGCCTGGCTTGCCAGCACCTGGAGTCTGAAGCCCCAGAGGCGAAGAACATGCTCCTCGCATTGAGGGCCCCCTCCTCCATCCACATTGTGTCAACCACAATTCGTCAGTGTCTGTGTCTCCGCGGTCGTGACTGACATGCTGGCAGTTGGTTAATCAGTGAGACTGACCCAGACAGTCAGTCAGCACTGCAGCCCGGGGGGCCCTTCTCACTACTGATGCAATGAGATGTTGGCCGTCTCTCGAGTCCCACACAATCTTTTTCTATTTGGGAGAAACTAGTCGAGCCGTGAGAAGATACAACAGAAAGTTTAAGTGACTGTTCCCTCCTTCTAGTTAGATGACTGCGCTCTCCTTCCCCCATCTGTCTCTCCAATTACACCTGCGCTCAGTTCCCCCACTCTCTTGGAGAGCAGTTTTTCTGTGCCTCTCTCAGGAAAAAAGGGGTTGGTGGGGGGGAGGTTGCTTTTCATCACATAGAAAAATAGGTCTTGTGTCAAAATCTAGTTTTAGAGTCCCAAAGCTTTTAGACTTTGTGCGTTTATCTCTCAGTGGATGTTTGGTGATTTCAAAATTTGATTGTGATTTCATGGGAAAACAAATTCTTGTGATTTCTTAGAGAAGGCGGCAAATGCTGTATTCACTGTGAGACCAATCTGGGGAACAGTTCCACTTATTTCACACTAAATAAAAAAGTATATATGATTGTATACTGGATACTGTTGGCTCGCTCGGAGCATTTAAATAAAGAAATAAATAGATAAATAAATAGATGCACCACAACAGAGTAGACAACTTCATGCTGTTTTGATCAAACTGTACGTTAAAGTACAATGGAATGTCAGTGTATAGACCCTTTTCACAGGGGCCATTTTGTGTCGAAAAGGCAGGGTAAACACAGGTGCAAGCAAAACACTAATGAGGGTTTCCAACTTCCATGATTGGAATTTGGAAATCCTCATTAGTGTGTTGCTTGCACCTGTGTTTACCCTGCCTTTTCGACACAAAATGGCCCCCGTGAAAAGGGTCTATTGTAACTGAAGCGTAACACTGAACAGGGCACACACCATGGTCACTGCACTGCATGTCACTTGTGCATATGGCCAACTTGATTCAGAAAACTGAAATGTCAGACCCTCCTCAGGTGATGGTGCAGAGCATCTTACCAGACCTCCACACCGTGGGGTGGGGGCGTGGCCTCTCCTCTGAGGGGGCAGACTCAAGAGGCCAGCCTCTTCTTGTCACTGTGTTGTACAGCCTGTCCGATCTTCTCCACTGCTGCTTCACGCTGGTTGAGCTGCACCTGCTGCTCTGCACTGTTCTCCCTCGCCTGTGAAGCTACGAGAGGACAACATACATGGGCTAGCTACAGTAGCCGGCTAATGCTAAAGTGTAGATAAATTGCTTGCGCGGCTATGCTAATTTGTCGGGCCGGGTCGGGCTTGGGCTTCAACCATTCTTCAACTTACTACGGTTGGGTCGGGTTTGAATTTTCAGGCCCTCCCGTCTCATGCATTGTTAAGCTGTGTTCTTCACTCCTGTGTGGTCCAGGCTTCTAGCCTGGTATCCAGTCCCATAATGAATCACAGGTGTCAGCACTCCATAATGAAGGATTCATATGGTGCTGGATACCAGGCTTCAGCATTACCACATAAGGTGCTGGTCAACTTTATCGTCAGCCTCTACAGCCACACTGGCTCCACACTCATTTTCTCTGAGAGAACAAACAGCAACAGTTATTGTGACACATAGTCTAACATCTGGTCTGGAGCAAGATGCCTGGAAGTTTAGAGAGGCAAAGTGGAACGTCACTTCCTGCTTCAGCACTGTACCAGAGATTTTCATCCGCCATTTATTTTCCCATAGATATTTGGTAAAATGCTTATAAAATAGTTTTACTTCGTCGAACGAAACGGTTCAGCCAACGCTATAATCGGGAGAGACCATAGAACATTTTACTCGGACCAAAACTTAAAAAACAACATCGAAAAAATATTTTCTTTAAACCCGCATTTTTTTTAACGTTTTGGTCCCAGTGAAATGTTATGCGATCTCTCCTGTTTCTAAATATATCTGTACCGTTTGGTTTGAAGCAGTAAAACTATTATTATACGCATTTTACAAAATGTGTATGGGAAAATAAATGGCGGATGAAAATCTCTGGTACAGTGCTGAAGCAGGAAGTAGCGGTCACTTTGCCTCTCTATTGGGATTCAAAGGCCTATGCCAGCAATCAACAGATACAATGAACTAAGGGAGGCCTCCCCACAGCCTATGGAGACTAGTTAACAAAATAAAAGAAGCAATCACAGCACTGGCTGGAGAACACTGAGAGGCAGTAGGAGCCTCTCTACAGATGAGATTAGACTTATTAGAATTAATTTCCAGAACACATCCTTATTTAATTATTTAGATTTTATTAGTTTATTTCTCGCAGTTAGTTGTATGACTGCGTCTGCTCATACGCCACTTGAACTGAGCTGGAGATTTAGATACCTTCGTGATGCGATTTGATGTTTTGACAACGCAGCATTGGCATGGGCATATGTGTTCAAGTAACCTGGAGAGCAAGAGGCCTAACAGCACCCAAACTGAATGGGAAGATCAAGATAATTGGAAAAATGTCAAAAGAAAGCTAGCACGAAGAAAGCTAGCCATTAGCTGTGCTTCAACATGCCCTTCAGCAGTCAAAAGGCAGCAGACGTGCATTGCCCATTAAATTGCCCTGCTCTCTTGACATGGTAATGTCCTTGTGCATTAGTTAGCCGCAGCCTTTATGGAATATGAACATATTTCCTGCCCGTGATATTCATGCGCTGACTACTTTGACAACAAAAGGGAAACATCCGAGGCTACTACTTATACAAGATGTTCGACCTTGGGTCACATCCACTGTGCGAGCATTGGGCCACGCAAGAACACATTTTGAAATATAAAACAGCGGTTAATTTAATGATACGTTTCTTCTTCTTTTTTTTATCCATTTAAGGGGATATTATGTGAAATGTTGACAAGTTATTATTACATTATCTGCCTGTTATTATTAGCCTACATTATCGCTCCCATGCTACTATAAGGAAACAAAACCGCTACGCATACAGTGTAGCAGCACAGCATAGTAAATAATACTTCAAACCCTTGTATTGCATGTTTGTATTCCTGGCATTGGAATAAATCTTTGTAGACATCTGCTACAGATAACTGTCCGCTGTTTGACTGCAGGGACACAAAATGACATTTAAACCGGTTTTCGTGGTGTTAAAGTTATTACCCTATTATAATAATTATTATTAGCGGTGAACGGGAGAGCTGTGCACAGAGAAAGCGGAATATCCCTGAGACTCTCCTCTTTTTGGAAATATTTGCTAAGGTAGGACGGTGAAACGGAGAAAAATCTTCTACAATATTGGTAACACTCTTATTTGGATACGCCGCCTATAGCGATACAAAGTAGGCTATTTGCAATATTGCAACATTGACATTCACCAATTCAACTGTTTCCCTTTTGTCTACTGTAGATGTTTCTGTTTGGTTCCTGTTCCACACACCTGATTCTCATCACCTGGAGCTAGAATCTGTTCTCATGAACTGTGATACTCTATAGATAATCTGTTATTTTATATTTTATTTTGTGAATTGTTGAATGTCAATTAAAGCTGTTGAAATGTTAATACTTTGTAGACTACCTGTAGGGGGCCTGTCCAAATAAAGTGTTACCCAATTATTTATTAATTTGTTTATAGCCTACTCATTAAATGGTAAATATACCGGTTTTATCCAAAGCGCTTTACAATCAGTAGGTACATTTACCCATTCATACACTGATGGCGGCAGGCTACCACGCAGGGTGCTGGCACACCATCAGGAGAAATTTGGGGTTCAGTATCTTGCCCAAGGACACTTCGACATGCGGACTGGGGGGAATCGAACCACCGACCTCTTTTATCCAGTGGTGGACGACCCGCTCTACCTCCTGAGCTACAGCCGCCCTCATTAAAGATTAGATCTAGCCTTAATGTCAGCAAAAATTTGTCCAAGATGCACACACACACACAAACACACACTTCATGTGGGAAAGAAAAGACGCATATCAAAATAACATAAGTATAAGTATAAAATGCCCTATCTTGGTGACAGGAAAAAAAGAATAATGTCCAAACAGGCAAAAACAAACAAAAACGGTGGGCTCGCCTTGGCTTTGACACTGTGCATCAAGAGTCAAATGTCAAACTTAATTTCGGGCAATTTAATTTCTTCAAAGCGAAACCCACCACTGGCAATCAGTAGCAGGTGAAGAAGGCTAAACATCTCAAATGATAGGCTAGTTTTGAATTGGGCACACATAGCAACAACAAAAAGAGTACAGGGAGCATTTCAATTAGAAGATGCAAACGGCAGTGGAGAGAAGTCCTTTAGCCAGATTTCAGACCCAGAGCCTTGCAGCACAAGTGGAATACTAATGCCTGGTAATCACAGTGGGGCAGACACATCCATTAGCCTATTTCAGATGTGTGTGTGTTTGTTATCTAAGCCTCTTTGGGCCATCCAATTATTGTTTACAAGTCTCTTACAGGGTGTGGAGACTGCATCATTTTCCAATTTGTCTTCAAATTCTAGAGGCTGTTGGCATATCACTGCAGCATTGCACGTTCTCGCTCTATTCTAGACGCATATTTATCCCTGGGGACTACATTGGAAACATATATTTTTAAGACTTCAATAGAGAGGCAAAGTGACCGCCTACTTCCTGCTTCAGCACTGTACCAGAGATTTTCATCCGCCATTTATTTCCCCATAGACATTTCATAAAATGCTTATAATAGTTTTACTTGTTCAAACCAAACGGTTCAGATATATATAGAAACAGGAGAAAGCACATAACATTTCACTCGGACCCCCCAAAAAATTGCGGATTTAAAGAAAATATTTTTTCAATGTAGTTTTTTATGTTTTGGTCTGAGTGAAATGTTCTATCTATGGTCTCTCCCGATTCTAAATATAGCTGAACCGTTTGGTTTGACGAAGTAAAACTGTTTTTATAAGCATTTTACGAAATGTCTATGGGAAAATAAATGGCGGATACAAATCTCTGGTACAGTGCTGAAGCAGGAAGTAGGCGGTCACTTTGCCTCTATATGATATCCCCTGTCTGCTACATCTGTATTTCAAGCTGCATGCTCCTTTTTGCTCAAAATAAAACCATTAAATCATGAATTTAGATTATACTGTATCAAACAGCACAATATCAAAAGCATGATGCATCGCTACAGAGTAACAGTTGTAGTAAATATTTGCATTGACACATCATTGAAACAGTGAAACAAGTACACGATGTCTAAAGAGGTCCTGTTGTCACCATATGATGGAATCAGAACGGTGAGAAGTGTCTGTCCTACAAATCTTATCTCAGGAAACAGAAGGCCTCCACAGAACAACAGGGTGGAGTATGGGAAGTGGTGGAACTCACGTGTGAAGCTCACTATATATATATAATGACTTTGTGTTTTTGCAATAAACCAGACCAATTATCTATCCAGCGAGAGTGGGTGTCTTTCTGAGAAGGTTGATTCAGGTTGTACCGTCACTTATAAATGTCACTTAGAAGAAGCTGTATAGTAGTGTTAGTGATGAAGGTCACAACATAATGGTACTGACGAGGTGCAACAATGCAATGCAGAAGTAATTTCCCCTGACGACAGTGCACCACACACATTCTAATGTGCAATTTGAGCAGAGTTCAGCTCGAGTTAGCTTCAAATTATCCTTTGAGCTTATTTAGCATTGTATTATTTTTGTGGTTTTATATCATTTCATTTTTCTATGTCTTTATATAGGCTATGTCTTCTTCTTTTTTAAATTCTGTTAATGCTTTCATTGTCGTAAGGCGTACTGAACTTGGTGTGATGTTGCACTTTAAATACATTTGTACTTGACTATATTCTAACGGTTAGAATATAGTCAAGTACAAATATGTCTTTTAGAATCTAACCTCTGACAGGATTTCATTGTAGAAGTGCTATTACATCACGTCTTTGAACCCAGCACTTGCAGTAGGCCTACGGTAACTGATAACACTAGTTTTAAAACTGTGTATATTTAGAGGACAGTGCACCGCGGCCGGCAGCAAGTGCCAAAAGCAATGAGAGGCACATACTGAACACAGAAGGGAAAGCGCTACCGTTTGTCAGGCCAGATCAAGGCAGCATCGCTGGCTGTTGCCGGTGGCTCAGGTTGAAGAGAAAAGACTCCAGCTGGGACCCAAAGCAGGCGGGCCGATCAATCACATCAATAGCCGTTGTACTAGATACAGTAGCTTGGGTGGTGGTATGACGGGGTTGTCATACTGCCTTTAGCTGCTGCTGATACAGCTGTTATCCCTGTAGCTATTGGATTTTTTTTGCTCTTTACAGGGACAATGAACAGAAACGGTCCCGCAATTAGCGAGGGAGCTTAAAACAGAGTTACAGTTACAGTGTAAATCCGGCACGTATACAACTCTAGTACATAAACAAAATACAACACACATCACATACCAAGTCAGATAAAAAGCTGCACTGCTTGGTATTGGGGGTTAATGATTACATGATTGTTGGGATTTCAGTTCTAGTTTAAAACTGGTCAAATTAGGGCTTTTATCTGATACTACACGTTGTAGAGTTCCAGATGTTTGTAGCTCAAGCTGGAAAAAGCTGATGGGCCAAATTCAGCGCACCGAAGGTGCACTACACAGTTGCCTCTGGTGGAGGCTCTTGTTTGTCTGATGTTGTCTGAACACAGTGAAGCAAATTCTTTCAGAGGAGGAGGAGCAAGATTATATTATAATTATATATATATTCTTTTATGTTAAACAGGTGTTTGCATGGTGCATCCCAGTGGCTCAGCGGGTAGCACGCGTAGTCGCGTACCACCTTCGCGCGGCCGACCAGGGTTCGAATCCAACCCAGGTGTTGCATAATTGACAAAATTATCAAAAGTCAGCAGGTTATACTTAGAAATGATATGATATGATATGATATATCCTCTCACTTAGTGGGCAACAAGCCAGTTAGTGAGCTTTGAAGACCTTCCTTCTCAGCACTCAGGGAGCAAATGAGTTGTCTACAGTAGGACAGTGTTTCTCCTTGAGGGGGTTCCAGAGGGTCTCCAGCAAAAAGGGGAATCATTTATTTTCACTATAACTCCATCCATAAGTAACACCATCACAGAATGTATGACTATTTTGGGGTTTCATACACTTTCTGTAATAAAACAGCTAAGAGCAAAAATCCTATCAGATGAGGGGGAGCCTGTGACAAAATCTGATCAAATGAGGGGTCCATGGTCTAACTTGTGTGTCAGTTTAGGGGTCCTTGATGTGGAAAAAGTTTGAGAACCACTGGCCTAGGAACCTACCACCTGTCTGGTGGTATGGAGATTGACGGAGGTTGTAATTTTGGCTAGGTACAAGGAGGATGAAGGATGAAGGTTGGCTTGGTAACTCCAAACACTAAGAACATCTGCCTGCAAAGCCAGTCAGACAAACAATGAAGGACCTTTATGATGTCTCCAGTAAACAAAACAACAAAACCGTGAGCTTCGCCAAGGAGGGATGGTCAGCATAAATCAGCACACTGTCTAGGGCGGCAGGGTTAGCATGCCGGCCGCTCGCGGCGTGGTTAGCATGCAGACCGCTCGCGGCGTGGTTAGCATGCCGAGCGCTCAGGCCTTGAATACAGAAGTAGAAGCTCCACGGATGCTCCAGATAGCTACAGTACATCAATCAACGCCACTTATCAGAGTGGCTTTGGGACACAGTCACAGCGCTCGTCATTGGGCTTCCACATGGGGCAGCAGACTCTCGCTTGCCGCATTAATTCCAAAGGCCGTCTCCGCCCGGCACTGACCTGACATGAACTTAGTGGCACTCTGGGGTGAGAAAATACCTCTTCCTTTTTTAAAGATCTTTTTTTTTATCTTGCCTTCATGTTATGTGTGAAACTACTGTCAAAGCATGGATAAAGCCAACCATGCAAACCATCTGTATTTCCCAACTCTCATGTAGAAACTGCTTGAGGTGTTGGTTAAAGGTATAGCCTCAGCAAGTGGGGCATCGGTAAGAATGAGGACGACCAGAGGAACATATTCCAAGGGTTTTATTTAGAAAGATTCCTTGGTGTGTGATGGAATATCCGACAGGTGTAGATTGATGTAAACAGATGATACAGATGATTTTACCTAAACACAAAAAGGTATTAACAAAGGTTTCAAACGAACAAGGGAAAACTTCAACTGTAAAGTAATAATACATCTAATTCAAATATACAAAAGGAAATAACTAACTATAACAAGACTTACTGGCAATGATGCATCTGCACATTGGTGAACATCAAGGGAAGGCCAAAGCAGCCTCCTCCACTGCTGTCTGGAGCCTACTGAGCCTCACCCAATCAGCGGTCCTTTATTGAGCCCAGGTGCGGCCCAATCAGGGCCCCAGGTGTGACTGATCAGGTGAGGCTGAGCTGGTGGGGGGATTTTGTACAGCCGCCCCTCAAATATAGCATTATATTTGATAAATAAACTCAGGTCAGGGTCCAGAAAATCCAGGGTTAGCTGTAGGAGGAAAGGCTGCCATACATCACCCAAGGGAGATGGGCGTCCCGCCGCCCCATGAAAAACAAGTTTTGGGTTCACAGGCTGGTCAGGCAGGATGGCTGAAGGGCACCACGGGTCCGGAGGGCGTCCAGGGGGCAGGCCAGTAGGGTGGAGCAACCCTGGACGATGGCCCAGACGCTGATGACACAGGTAGCAGCACCCTTCCGGAGGCCGACCTGGATGCTGGTGGTGGAATGGTGCCACGGTAGGTCGGCGCCGAGGGATGGGTGCCAAGGGAGCGGATGGAGGTGCGGGGGCCACCCGAGCAGGAGGTCTAGGTGGCACTGGGGCTAGAGCCGGGGGGGCCACCGGTGCAGGGGGCACCGGGACTGGTGCCAGGGGGGCCACCAGGGCTGGCGGTGCGGGGGGCACCAGGACTGGCGGTGCGGGGGGCACCGGAACTGACGGTGCGGGGGGCACCAGAGCTGACGGTGCGGGGGGCACCGGTACTGGCAGTGCGGGGGGCACCGGGACTGGTGGTGCGGGGGGCACCGGAACTGGCAGTGCGGGGGGCACTGGGACTGACGGTGCCCCCCGCACCACCAGTCCCAGTGCCCCCCGCACTGCTAGTTCCGGTGCCCCCCGCACCACCAGTCCGGTTGGCCCCCCTGGCTCCAGTCCCAGTGCCCCCCGCACTGCCAGTTCCGGTGCCCCCCGCACCGCCAGTCCCGGTGGCCCCCCTGGCTCCAGTCCCAGTGCCCCCCGCACTGCCAGTTCCGGTGCCCCCCGCACCGCCAGTCCCGGTGGCCCCCCTGGCTCCAGTCCCAGTGCCCCCCGCACTGCCAGTTCCGGTGCTCCTCGCACCGCCAGTCCCGGTGGCCCCCCTGGCTCCAGTCCCAGTGCCCCCCGCACTGCCAGTTCCGGTGCCCCCCGCACCGCCAGTCCCGGTGGCCCCCCTGGCTCCAGTCCCAGTGCCCCCTGCACTGCCAGTTCCGGTGCCCCCCGCACCGCCAGTCCCGGTGGCCCCCCTGGCTCCAGTCCCAGTGCCCCCCGCACTGCCAGTTCCGGTGCCCCCCGCACCGCCAGTCCCGGTGGCCCCCCTGGCTCCAGTCCCAGTGCCCCCCGCACTGCCAGTTCCGGTGCCCCCCGCACCACCAGTCCGGTTGGCCCCCCTGGCTCCAGTCCCAGTGCCCCCCGCACTGCCAGTTCCGGTGGCCCCCCTGGCTCCAGTCCCAGTGCCCCCCGCACTGCCAGTTCCGGTGCCCCCCGCACCGCCAGTCCCGGTGGCCCCCCTGGCTCTAGTCCCAGTGCCCCCTGCACTGCCAGTCCCGGTGCCCCCCGCACCGCCAGTCCCGGTGGCCCCCCTGGCTCCAGTCCCAGTGCCCCCCGCACTGCCAGTTCCGGTGCCCCCCGCACCGCCAGTCCCGGTGGCCCCCCTGGCTCTAGTCCTGGTGCCCCCTGCACTGCCAGTCCCGGTGCCCCCCACACCGCCAGTCCCGGTGGCCCCCCTGGCTCCAGTCCCAGTGCCCTCCGCACTGCCAGTTCCGGTGCCCCCCGCACCGCCAGTCCCGGTGGCCCCCCTGGCTCTAGTCCCAGTGCCCCCTGCACTGCCAGTCCCGGTGCCCCCCGCACCGCCAGTCCCGGTGGCCCCCCTGGCTCCAGTCCCAGTGCCCCCTGCACTGCCAGTACCGGTGCCCCCCGCACCGTCAGTTCCGGTGCCCCCCGCACCGCCAGTCCTGGTGCCCCCCGCACCGCCAGCCCTGGTGGCCCCCCTGGCACCAGTCCCGGTGCCCCCTGCACCGGTGGCCCCCCCGGCTCTAGCCCCAGTGCCACCTAGACCTCCTGCTCGGGTGGCCCCCGCACCTCCATCCGCTCCCTTGGCACCCATCCCTCGGCGCCGACCTACCGTGGCACCATTCCACCACCAGCATCCAGGTCGGCCTCCGGAAGGGTGCTGCTACCTGTGTCATCAGCGTCTGGGCCATCGTCCAGGGTTGCTCCACCCTACTGGCCTGCCCCCTGGACGCCCTCCGGACCCGTGGTGCCCTTCAGCCATCCTGCCTGACCAGCCTGTGAACCCAAAACTTGTTTTTCATGGGGCGGCGGGACGCCCATCTCCCTTGGGTGATGTATGGCAGCCTTTCCTCCTACAGCTAACCCTGGATTTTCTGGACCCTGACCTGAGTTTATTTATCCGCCCATCTCCCTTGGGTGATGTATGGCAGCCTTTCCTCCTACAGCTAACCCTGGATTTTCTGGACCCTGACCTGAGTTTATTTATCAAATATAATGCTATATTTGAGGGGCGGCTGTACAAAATCCCCCCACCAGCTCAGCCTCACCCAATCAGCCACACCTGGGCCCTGATTGGGCCGCACCTGGGCTCAATAAAGGACGGCTGATTGGGTCAGGCTCAGTAGGCTCCAGACAGCAGTGGAGGAGGCTGTGTTGTCCTTCCCTTGATGGTCACCAATGGGCAGATGCATCATTGCCAGTAAGTCTTGTTATAGTTAGTCATTTCCTTTGTATATTTGAATTAGATGTATTATTACTTTACAGTTGAAGTTTTCCCTTGTTCGTTTGAAACCTTTGTTAATACCTTTTTGTGTTTAGGTAAAATCATCTGTATCATCTGTTTACATCAATCTACACCTGTCGGATATTCCATCACACACCAAGGAATCTGTCTAAATAAAACCCTTGGCATATGTTCCTCTGGTCCTCCTCATTCTTACCGATGCCCCACTTGCTGAGGCTATACCTTTAACCAACACCTCAAGCAGTTTCTACACACACTACTTGTACTTTATGAACATATGAACATGTACCACCATGACACATGACAATTAGTAGTGATGGAGTAGTACCTCTGTCTGTGGATGGTCTACTGGGCCCCCCTCTCCTCAGCTCTCCTGGCTGCTCCAGCCTGAGGTAAATGTGCTGCAGAGTGAAGAGCTCACTCTCACCTACACACATGCAAAATGCAAAGGTCAGACTGTAGAAGAGCCTCCTCAGGCCAGGGTTCTCCCTCTCTTCTCAGAACAAACACAATGATACAGTAGCGTGCACCTATGGCTCTGTAATAAAGTGCTCTACATCTTCACAATCAGTATCCACCACTACACTGTGCTGAATGTAATTCTTCTGATGAAGCAGTGTGTTCGACAAGCTTTTAGACGAAGCAATGCTGGGATTCATATATCTAGATCAAAAACAGCTCCAGGCTGTTCTCCCTTTCACAAAATGTATACCGTGGCGAAGGGCACATTTCATTTGAAGACGAAGGAAAAGAGGCGATTTGATTGGTCATTATGACAATGCCAGCTCCTACCACACATAATGTATTCCTGCTAATCCCACCCCAATTCCAGCCAACATTACCAAACATCATTCGCTATATGGCCTGTGCACCATGTGCCATATGCTTCATGAAAATAGAGCCCACAATAATAAGTGTCTACAAATGGAAGTGTGTGTGTGTGTGTGTGTGTGTGTGTGTGTGTGTGTGTGTGTGTGTGTGTGTGTGTGTGTGTGTGTGTGTGTGTGTGTGTGAGCCCGTGTGTGTGTGTGTGTAAGTGTGCCCAAGTGTGCTTGAACTTTGGAAGCAGAACATCGAGTGAGACAGACATCTGTTGGCTGCCCAGAGGGGTGAAAGCCAAGTGCTCCCTTGGTGAACAGGCAGAAGAAGCCACACTGCTGAGGCAGACAGACAGACAGACAGGCAGGCAGACAGACAGGCAGGCAGACAGTCAGTCAAGTCAGTCAGTCCAGGGCAGAGGAGGCAGGAAAGCGGCAGCGACTTGCCCTGAAAGTCATCAGCCCAAGAACAAGCTGTTCCGACCTCAGCGAGGCACACATGATCTGACATCATAATTTCTTGAATGTTGTTTCATAATCAGTAATATTGTTCCCATGGCTGGAGCGCGGTGGCACTGCTGCAGCCACTGTGTGTCTGCCGTCTAATCTCATTATCGATGTCTGATCGGAGACACGGGGAAACGCCGGCCGTGCGCTCAACATAAACAAATCTATAGGACGCTGAATGTTGCTACGGAGCGGGCATACGTTTCTGTGACAAAATCAATAGAGATTTGTCCTCGTAAAAGCCAATGAGATGAGACTTGAGCCCTTCATATTGCTCTGAAATATCAAACATGTATTGCTCTTAAACAGAATACTAGTCTAAAAGGTCACTCCATAGGGTCATACATAAATTAGAAACAGAATAAGAATAAAATGTCATATTTGATCAAGGACAAAATGCTCATTCAGGAGAGTAAAATACCAATTTCTTTATCCTTCTGCTGGACCTGAGCATGACCAGTATCCTTCATTACCTCTGTCCGCTTCAGTACTCTGCAATGTGGCTCTGTGGTTCCCACGCGTCTTTGAGGAGGGTTCACCTCAACACACGCACACAAAGAGAAGGTTCAGCTCAACACACACACACACAAAGAGAAGGTTCAGCTCAACACACACACACACAAAGAGAAGGTTCAGCTCAACGCACGCACACAAAGAGAAGGTTCAGCTCAACACACACACAAAGAGAAGGTTCAGCTCAACACACGCACACACAAAGAGAAGGTTCAGCTCAACACACACACACACACACAAAGAGAAGGTTCAGCTCAACACATGCACACAAAGAGAAGGTTCAGCTCAACACACGCACACACAAAGAGAAGGTTCAGCTCAACACACACACACACACACAAAGAGAAGGTTCAGCTCAACACACACACACAAAGAGAAGGTTCAGCTCAACACACGCACACAAAGAGAAGGTTCAGCTCAACACACACACACAAAGAGAAGGTTCAGCTCAACACACACACACAAAGAGAAGGTTCAGCTCAACACACACACACAAAGAGAAGGTTCAGCTCAACACACACACACAAAGAGAAGGTTCAGCTTAACACACGCACACAAAGAGAAGGTTCAGCTCAACACACACACACAAAGAGAAGGTTCAGCTCAACACACACACACAAAGAGAAGGTTCAGCTCAACACACACACACAAAGAGAAGGTTCAGCTCAACACACACACACAAAGAGAAGGTTCAGCTCAACACACACACACAAAGAGAAGGTTCAGCTCAACACACACACACACACACAAAGAGAAGGTTCACCTCAACACACGCACACAAAGAGAAGGTTCAGCTCAACACACACACACACAAAGAGAAGGTTCAGCTCAACACATGCACACAAAGAGAAGGTTCAGCTCAACGCACACACACAAAGAGAAGGTTCAGCTCAACACACACACACACAAAGAGAAGGTTCAGCTTAACACACGCACAAAGAGAAGGTTCAGCTCAACACACACACACACAAAGAGAAGGTTCAGCTCAACACACACACACAAAGAGAAGGTTCAGCTCAACACACACACACACAAAGAGAAGGTTCAGCTCAACACACACACGCACAAAGAGAAGGTTCAGCTCAACACACACACACAAAGAGAAGGTTCAGCTCAACACACACACACAAAGAGAAGGTTCAGCTCAACACACACACACAAAGAGAAGGTTCAGCTCAACACACACACACACAAAGAGAAGGTTCAGCTCAACACAGACACACAAAGAGAAGGTTCAGCTCAACACACACACACAAAGAGAAGGTTCAGCTTAACACACGCACACAAAGAGAAGGTTCAGCTCAACACACACACACACACAAAGAGAAGGTTCACCTCAACACACACACACAAAGAGAAGGTTCAGCTCAACACACACACACAAAGAGAAGGTTCAGCTCAACACACACACACAAAGAGAAGGTTCAGCTCAACACACACACACAAAGAGAAGGTTCAGCTCAACACACACACACACACACAAAGAGAAGGTTCACCTCAACACACGCACACAAAGAGAAGGTTCAGCTCAACACACACACACACAAAGAGAAGGTTCAGCTCAACACATGCACACAAAGAGAAGGTTCAGCTCAACGCACACACACAAAGAGAAGGTTCAGCTCAACGCACACACACAAAGAGAAGGTTCAGCTCAACACACACACACACAAAGAGAAGGTTCAGCTCAACACACGCACACAAAGAGAAGGTTCAGCTCAACACACACACACAAAGAGAAGGTTCAGCTCAACACACACACAAAGAGAAGGTTCAGCTCAACACACGCACACACAAAGAGAAGGTTCAGCTCAACACACACACACAAAGAGAAGGTTCAGCTCAACACACACACACACAAAGAGAAGGTTCAGCTCAACACACACACACAAAGAGAAGGTTCAGCTCAACACACACACACAAAGAGAAGGTTCAGCTCAACACACACACACAAAGACAAGGTTCAGCTCAACACAGACACACAAACAAGGTTCAGCTCAACACACACACACAAAGAGAAGGTTCAGCTTAACACACACACACACAAAGAGAAGGTTCAGCTCAACACACACACACAAAGAGAAGGTTCAGCTCAACACACACACACAAAGAGAAGGTTCAGCTCAACACAGACACACAAACAAGGTTCAGCTCAACACACACACACAAAGAGAAGGTTCAGCTCAACACAGACACACAAACAAGGTTCAGCTCAACACACACACACAAAGAGAAGGTTCAGCTTAACACACGCAAACAAAGAGAAGGTTCAGCTCAACACACGCACACAAAGAGAAGGTTCAGCTCAACACACGCACACAAAGAGAAGGTTCAGCTTAACACACGCACAAAGAGAAAGAGAGAAAGTGAGAGATAGGGAGAGAGGGGGAGGGGATTACTAGATTACTAGAATTAAGCAACTAATTCAGGATTTCTCGTGTTATTCCCGTGTCTAAAAATGGCAGAACATTTATGAACACAAAAATCTTACTAGCAAAGCCAGAGAATTCAGTCTATAATAAGTAACATCGTTAATATGTATATCTTGGCACTGCTTAATTTACATCTGATTTTGTCAAATCAGATTTTTTTTTTTTTTTTTTTAAACACCTCAATAAGCTTAACTGTAGGCCTACTGTCAAAGTGACCTTGTGGCAAAAATAATCTTTGCCAAATGAAGCAGAACAAATTGTCTCCATTCTGAAATTGGATCAAAACTGATGGATTGGGATGGATTTTCAAACCCCATCTTCTAATTTCAAGTGTAACTGGTTTAAGTAGACTCTAATTACATTTTGTAGCACAAGAACAGGCAGGAATACAATTAATTGGTATCCACATTTACAACATAAATAGGGCAGCATTTTAAACCCGAGGTCACATCGTTCTTACAGTAAGAATATTTAGAACATATTTCACCCATCCACACGTCACAAAGGGTGTGTTTACCAGGAATCCTTTGATTAAAATTCAGTGGAATATACTGCAACAGCAAATATTGAAAAATGGAGGATTACAAGCTTATGGATGCATTGCATAATCTGATAACCACATCCCCTAAAGTCGAATTAGCAACCACAAATCCATTTAATTAAATTTGTTTGAGTCCCATTTAATTGAGAGTGTGAATCATGACTTCTCTTAACTGGAGTAAAGTGATGACGTCTGGTGGGTTTTATGTTGACACGGCATGTCAAAATGAGAGTTGAGTGCACCCTTACATAGTAGCAACTTTCAAAATGAACAAGTGAACAGCTCTACAAAAATACAATCTCTGGGTTTAAAAACATTTTTTTTCTTTTCTTTTTACTTCATTTGCTGCATTTTTCTCATCAGACACTATATATTCTTGACATCAACTTACCACAAAACACAACCTGCCTGTTTCAGTTGAGGTCTTTTGGTAAAACTCCTTGGACTTGTCCATGATGATACCTCAAAGCAATGATTTCAGAGAACTAATGTCTGGGATGACTCTTGATAGCAGCAGCCCTCTGAGTCCCAACACCACTGGTCTCCATGTAATCAGAAGAACTTGCATACAGCACAGTAGATGCCAGATAAGAGACTAAACATCTCAGCATTATTTATGCATGAAAACACCACTGACAAAGCTCGAGTAAACATTCATAAATAGGAAGCATAATCATAACGGGACTGGTGACTGATAGCAGGACGATTAAGTTGACTCAAAGTTTACCCCACTACCGGTCAAGGTCTCTTCTTGTGGAGCCCGCACAGCGGGCGAGACCTCGAGCGCAAGCCAACGAGGCACTAGTAGAGATGAGCGCTGCCAGTTGAGCAGGTGAGCACGCGCAGTGTGCGAGGCAGCGAGGGAAGCTAGGAGCGTGCAATATTTCTAGTCCTGGTGATTGACACTGAGTAGACTCACTATAACCTTCACATACTGACAGTGTCAACCGCTGGCACAGCTTCCCCACCAGAAAGAGCACAATACCAGTTTACTCGTGTTTTTACATGGTAGCCTACTCTGCGTTATTCCTGCCAGTAACATTGCTACTTTAATAACATACAGATCCTTTCCAAAAAATTTGAATATCATGGAATATTTCCTTTCAAAAAGTGAGTCATTACACACAAAGTGAAATATTTCTAGCCTTTATTTGTTTCATTTTTCATAATTTTGGCCTACAACCCCTAAAACAGTAATTCAAGAAATTAGTATAGTGTGAAGAAAATCAGCAGTTACTTCTCAGTTATGACTGACTCCAGCCTCAGTCCGCTCCCTCTGAATCTCCACCAAATTTTTGAATCGTCTTTGCTTCACAATCCGCTGAAGCCCACGGTCATCCATGGTATTTCCATGATATCATTTTTTGTTTGTAAAGTATCTGTACAAGATATCCATAGGGTGAATGTCTGAGCTATCCTCTCCCAGGGGTTACAGTGAATCAACATACCTTGGAGCTCCAGCCGTATTCGAACTCTGGAGCCATGCATGTTAACTCCCTTTTGCTCAGCACCGTAAAACACAGTAGGAAAAATGAAAAAAATATTCTCATAAAATTCTAAAGAATGTGGAAAATACATGTGAAGAATCAGGGCCAATCTTTAATGAAATGATAATAATGAAGCCCCCCATACATCTACTGAATATTGTTTGTATTACAAAACTGGGCCACATATGCCACACTAATGTTAGAAGAATGCAAAACGATTTCGCCAGGAGCTGGAGTAAATCATGTCATAATTAAGTTAGGGAGACCGTAAAGAATACAGTTGAAGGCTGATGGTGTAAGATCCACTTTGTGCTGGGCGCCATCTCCCTTGGAGTCTGAGTGGAACACATCTGCAGAAAGACA
Source organism: Poromitra crassiceps (assembly GCF_964638095.1). Classification (NCBI taxonomy): domain Eukaryota; kingdom Metazoa; phylum Chordata; class Actinopteri; order Beryciformes; family Melamphaidae; genus Poromitra; species Poromitra crassiceps. Next base: position 21,814,734 of record NC_139647.1, read on the forward strand.
GAGAAAGGAGTCATTATGTTTCAAGTTGTTCCTCCTACATATCCAACTTGCCTTGAACTAAGCATTTCTTTCTTTCTTACTTGGATTCATTAGTAGAATCTTTGTTTGACATGTTTTGGTCTGTTTTCAAAGAGGCACAAGCCCCATACAGTACATACAGTACTGAAGAGATCCTTCAGTAAAGAGAGTTGTTGTTCATCAAGAGTTCATGGCATAATAGCGCGCACACTGAAGTGGACTGCATTGAGAGAGAGAGAGAGAGAGAGAGAGAGAGAGAGAGTCTATGTGTGTGTGTCTACGAACTACCTTTACCTTTACCTAACCTTTATGAAAATACACATGCTTGAATGTATGCGACTATACATACAAATATGAATTGTCACACTTGAGGGAAAATAAAAAGTAGGGTATACCATATGATCCTGTAACCTTCTGATTTCTCTCTGAACCCTGAACGTCTCCTTTCCTCAGGGCATGGATGGTCCGGCCAGAGGTCAGTCCGACCCTCAGGAGATCTGCAATACATGGTGTTGCATACGTTACTGTAGCTAGCTAATGATCCCCCCCCCCCTGTGTTAGCGTGTGTGTGGTTTTAATGAAATACTGATGACAGACGCATACAATTGAACCGTTATGTATTTGTGGGTGTGTGCACTGTATGTGTAAAACCCACTGTCCATAATAGTTTCCATATTGTGTGTGTTCCCTTCAGGGCTGCTGTGCCACTGGTTGAGGACGATACTGCCGACCCCGGCCAGACTCAAAAGCACAGCGGTCTCCAGGGGTTTCTCCAGGGCAAGTTGTTCAGCACTGGGGGGACCGACATAGATCGACATAGCAACCAAATATACAGACAAGGCTAGATAAATCACTTCAACAAAGCATCAACGTATAGTAAAAGTTCATCTAAGTTGTGATTCAGTAGAACCGTTCTGTTACCTCTTTTCCATGTCAAGGTTTGACTGGCGGAGAATGCTGGCACTGTTCTGAAGCAGGTCGAAGAGTAGCACCAGACGGCACTCTGGAGAGAACAAACATCATTGCCATTATCTGACAGTGGAGCATATAAGCCTATAAGTATATAGAAAATGGTATCTTCCCCGACACTAACCCATCCCACATCCCCCCAGCCACTCCCCTACAGTAGAAACCCCGCCTCTCTATGACCTACCTATAGACCTTATTCGATTGACGTCACTCACGTACGGGCACGCCCACTGCCGCCATGTTGTTGACATAGCGCAGCAGCTTTAAGTGACAACCTATGTAAGAGCAGCGTTTCTAGGAAGCTAGCCGCCGTTAGCGTTACCTGTATCGTTCCAATTGTGTTCGGATGGTGACCTGCGTTACACACGGCTGTAGTAATGACAGCAATAAAGTCCCCGTGGTTTGTTTCTATCTCTACCGTCTACAGAAGGGAGCGAGACTGAGGATACGTCAGCAGCACAGGAGAGGTGTGTGGATAGTTAGGAGAGACAGGTGAAACTTTCTGACAGCTCCTCACAGCAAAGTCTGTTCACCTCGTTTTTTCTTTTGTTTATTATTACAGGCATTAACGGCAGCATACAAACAACAACTCTGGGGTTTTTATTGCTGTCATCACTATCGCTATTTTGTAATGGAACAGAAACGACAATAAGGCCGTTACTATAGTTGTCAGCTGCAGGACGGTATGTCAACAATATGGCCATGTCCGGGGTTAGCGAATAAGGTCTATACCTAGCTATGGCCTTTTTTTCCCACCACCCACATCCCCCTACCCACCCCACAAACCCCGACTCTCTACGACATATTTCTATCCCTAACTAAGGTCCCTATTCCCTAGCCCCGCCCCCTTCCTTGATCGGATCAGCGCCAAAATTGAATTGCTTCTTCCTTAGCCCATGCTACAGCCTTCCAACAAGTGTCATGAAAATCGGCCAAGTAGTTTTTCCGTAATCGCGGTCTCAGTGAGACAAACTGCACCGAAAACATAACTATTAGGATATTACTGTAGGACATGTGGTGCAGCTGGTGCAGCATGTACGTATATCTTTTACCCCCAGGAACACAAATCTGCCAACGCCTTCCATAATTCAGACCGTGCTGTCAGACGCACTATAGTTAGCAGCGCTAACGCCAGGCTAGCGCGTGGCGCACATGTGTGGCCCAGGGCGATGTGTAAGGTCAGCTTGACTCTGTGTCAATCACATCAGATAAAGCCCATCCGTCCTCCTCGAATGCCTTTGTATCCTGGGGAGGGAGAGATGTTGTTTTTGCAATGTGCTTGAAGGTGCAGAGAGCTTCAAGGTGGTTTGGGGCAGGTTATCATTTATTTAGGGAACACTGGTGGCATCATTAAAACATTCAACAGTGACATCTATGTCAAGAAGAGTGACATCGTCAATGAAAGCATCAATGATGACATTATCATCAATGATGACATCATCATTGTTGACATCCTTGGTGACCTCATCATCCCCCTCTATGGGTGCTAGACTGGCGGACAAGGGATGCTGCGGACTCTTTTTTTTTAAATACATTTTTTATTGAATAAATTGTTTTTTTTTTACAAGAAAGACAAACCAAAACAAACATTTACATAAAACCTATACAACCACATGCACAACCAGATTCACTCAGAACCCCCCTCCACGCAGGAGCCCCCCCCCACAAAACCAACAGATATTATTATATATTCAATATAATATGTGCCCATCAGGACATATCGACCCAGGCAGGGTCAATAAGTGGACAGTCTCCACCACAAAAAATAAAATAAAAAGCCCCCAAGCACGTCTTCAACAAATGCATTCCACATGGTAATATTTTCTAATTTAGAGCCATGCACACGGTAAATGGTAAATGGTAAATGGTCTGCATTTATATAGCGCTTTTATCCAAAGCGCTTTACAATGAGTAGATAGTCTACATTCACCCATTCATACACCGATGGCGGCAGGCTGCCACGCAGGGTGCCTACACACCATCGGGAGCAAGGAGGGTTAAGTGTCTTGCCCAAGGACACAGCGACAGCAGCTGGGAGGGAGCGGGGATCGAACCGCCAACCCTTGCGTCATTGGCCGACCCGCTCTACCTCCTGAGCTAAAGCCGCCCACACGGGCCACCCATATCTCCATGACAACCAGGTACACAGCTGAATAAGCCCATTGTTCAACAGGCAGAGTGTGAGGAGGCTTCCATCTCTGAGCCACCATTTGTTTTGTGGCAGTAAGGCCCAGCAACAGCCAACGCCTCTGCCTCAAGGATCAATTCAACCCAGTAAAATCATTCAACAAAACAACAGGAGAACAACGAACAGTGACTCCAACACTACGGACATCTTCCTGGCAACTTCTCTCCAAAATAAATGAACGGCGGAACATTCCCAGAACATGTGTATAAAGGTTCCAGGGGTTGCCAGGGGGCATAACGTACAGTTAGGGCTTTGAGACGTTTTCATCTGCAGGGATGTTCCAGACTGAAAGCGGAGCCTCGGTGGAAGCTCCAGACTCTGAAGGTGGAGCCTCAGAAGATGCTGCAGACTCTGAAGGCGGAGCCTCAGTAGATGCTGCAGTCTCTGAAGGCGGAGCCAAAGGGGACTGCTGGTAGCTAAGCTGCTCAGAGCTAGGCTGCTGGTGGGACCTGGGCCTTTTCTCTTGATAGCTGGCAGTCTTGACAGAAGCTCTGGAACAGAGAGCCTGCGGCACCGACACTGATGGTGCCCGCAGCCCAGGAACAGAAATAGGGCTGCCACAAACGATTATTTTGATAGTCGACTAGTCACCGATTATTTTAACGATTAGTCGACTAATCGGATCATATCGCACAATTACTCAATCGCACTGATTTAGCTATCATCAGCTTCTAAATTTAGCTTCAAGTTGTTTTAAGCATGTGCCAAATAAAAATAAAGACAATTATTGATAATTCACTCAAAAATAATATTTTCATGAACTTTAAAGTTTAGAAGAGCATGTAGCTGCACATTTATTTCTGGCATCAATGTACTTGCATGTAATAGTGCAAATTGCAAAACTGCAAAATAGTACACATTGAAATTGCAAAGATACTGTATATGCAATGAAATATGTACTAACCCTTGAATGAATAATGCAAAATAAAATTAGGGCACGACTACGTGGCATGGAAATGGAACCAAAAACTATTCACTGCAACCAAAATATTGTAGCGTTCCTGATACTTCACGAGGCAGAGGCTTCTTGCTGGTACAGGTTCTTTATTCACAGTTATTCATATTCACAACTCTCCGCTGTTGTCATGCTCATAGATAGCAGCTTCCCCTTAGGCAGTGCGCGGAGACTGACTGCACATGCTCAGTCTCCGTCCGGAAGTGGTCCCACAGCATAGTGCTCCCCAACATAACACTCCCCCACACAGTTCCTATCTGTAGTGGAGACACTACCATTGCTCACCACTATGTGTGTACTGCTGATTCGCTACATACTCCCCGCCCAACAATAAGGTCAACGCCCACGTTGACACCACATCACACCTCCCCTGTACCAACACTCCCAGCATCTTTTTTTTCTTTTTAACAGTTCTTTGTTTTTTAACCACATCTTATATTTCCATCTCAGGCTTTTCCCACGTCTCCTCCCCACAATATCTCATGCCATACACATCATTCACTTTTCATTATAACACTTCCAACCACCATCTCCTCCTTATTTTTTTTTTTTTTTTTTTTTTTTTTAGTACAACTCGAAGTTGCTCAAATGTCCTGGAGCCCTTGGCTCTCTCCGTGGCCGTGTTAGTCTCTGTGAACCTGCCGGTGGGCCTGACCCCACCTGCAGTGTCTCTGGTGCTTCAAGTCTCTGAGTGGGGCCCGCCCGGTCATGGCCGGACGCCCCTCTCTGTGGAAACCGATTCCTTCTTTCACTCTGTCTAAGTGAAACCGCTGGGCGGCCGAGATCTGGGGGAAGGGTGCACCCCCCCCGGTATGGGGCCAACCTGTCTCTGTGGAGTACCTTCTTGCCACCAAGTGGCATCTGCACCCGGTACACCACCTCCCCCATTCTCTCCATCACCCTGCATGGGCCTGTCCAGTGACAGTCCAGTTTAGGGCTACGCCCTTTTTTTCTCCGGGGTGTGTACACCCATACCAACTCCCCCCCCTGGAAATGGTTTCCCTTTGCCCTCACATCATAGTTCCTTTTTTGTCTCATGCCCGCTTTCTCTAGCTGGGTCCGAGCGAAGTTGTGAGCGGACTCTAATCGATCTTGTAGCCTCCTGGCATACTCTCTCCCCGGGGGAGCGTCCAGTGCATCCGGTGGCTTGCCGAACGCCATTTCTGCTGGTGTCCGCAGTTCTCGACCTAACATGAGCAGGGCGGGTGTGCAGGAGGTGGACTCGTGTGCTGCGGATCTGTAGGCCATGAGGATGAGAGGCAGGTGCGTGTCCCAGTCCCTCTGGTGCTCCTCCGTGAGGATGGCCAACTGCTTTTTCAGTGTCCTATTGAATCTTTCTACTAGGCCATCGCTCTGGGGGTGCAATGCTGTGGTCCGTGTCTTTCTAATGTTCAGTTTCTCGCACATGGTGGCGAACACTCGTGACTCGAAGTTTCTTCCTTGGTCACTGTGTAGGGTCTCTGGTGCTCCGAACCTACTGAACATGCCTGTGACTAGTGCGTCGACCACCGTCCCCGCCTCCTGGTCGGGCAGCGCGTATGCCTCTGGCCATTTTGTAAAGTAGTCCATAGCTACTAGGACGTATCGATTTCCACTCTCTGAGCGTGGAAACGGCCCCATCACGTCTACCCCTACCCTCTCCATGGGGGCTCCTGCTGCTAGCTGTTGGAGCGGGGCGCGAGACTGGTCTAATGGCCCTTTGTACGCCGCGCAGAGGTCGCAGCGCCGACAGAAGTCCTGTACGTCTCTCCTCATCCTCCCCCAATAAAAGCCTTGTCTGATGCGACGGAGGGTTTTGCTCACCCCAAAGTGGCCCGCCCCTACTGTCCCATGGCAGCTCCTGCACACCTCATCTCTCAGTGTCGTTGGCACTACTTTTCGCCACTTGTTTTCTCCCGTTGCTGGCTCTTTCCAGCACTTCATCAGCACTCCACTGTTCAATCTCAGGGTGTCAAACCCTGCCCACAGCCCTTTGGTTGTGTCGGTGGCCCCCGCCACCTCCTCCCATTGCGGCTTCTGGCCCGCTTCTACCCACTGCAGCACTGGTGACAGCTCCCTGTCGTTTTCCTGGTGGCCCTTCCAATCTGCTGCTTCTGCCATCCGCAGTGTCTTGCACACTGGCCCATCTCCCGTGTGGTTAGGGCAGACTCTAGCGTCTTCTTGGAGCTCCCTCTCTCTCCCCTCTCTCTTCTCACAGTACACACACCCCCTTTCCGCGCAGGGTCGTCGTGACAGGGCATCTGCATTTACGTGGTGTCTCCCTGCTCTGTGCTCTATGGTGAAGTTATAGTCCGCCATTCTCTCTAACCAGCGGCACACCTGTCCCTCCGGCTCCCGGAAGGACCACAACCACTGCAGCGCTGAGTGGTCGGTCCGTATGGTGAACTGAGGCTGTCCCAGGAGGTAGTATCTAAAGTGTCTCAGTGCTTCTACGACTGCTAGGAGCTCCCGGCGTGTGACGCAGTAGTTTCTTTCTGTCTTATCAAACGTCTTACTGAAATATCCCACTTCTGACACCAATGTAGCGTTCCTGATACTTCACGAGGCAGAGGCTTCTTGCTGGTACAGGTTCTTTATTCACAGTTATTCATATTCACAACTCTCCGCTGTTGTCATGCTCATAGATAGCAGCTTCCCCTTAGGCAGTGCGCGGAGACTGACTGCACATGCTCAGTCTCCGTCCGGAAGTGGTCCCACAGCATAGTGCTCCCCAACATAACACTCCCCCACACAGTTCCTATCTGTAGTGGAGACACTACCATTGCTCACCACTATGTGTGTACTGCTGATTCGCTACAATATCAACAAAAATAAATAGTTTCAGTCTTCTCAGGCATCAAACATATTTTTAAATGTCGTAAGTAGAGTGCAAACTGCGGAGTAAAATGAGGTTTCCAGTATTCCCGTCAGCAACACATGAGCTTAACGTTGCTATGAGATGACAACGTCACAGCAGGCTTTTAACATTAATATCGTTAGCCAATAGCTAACGTTAGCAGCTAACGCTGCGGTTGCCAGTGAGCTAACAAGCTAATTAGCCTTCATCTGCATTCGCCACAACGTGCTTCCTTTTGAGATGCTCGCGCATCATACTCATGCTGCCATGATAAGCGAGTTCAGCTTATTTAGCAGATTTTGCACTTCACATTATTGTGGGTGAAATGCTCCCACACTTTGGAGGTAGTATGAGGACGGCTAGACATTTTTTCTGTGGAGAAGCACTGGGAGCTGCTTGTTTTTCCGGTCACGGTGATGTCACGTTTTCCCCGGATGATCAGTACTGCGCATGTGCATCAAAGACAGGACGGAGATCATCAAAGACGCCTGGATGCCAAGCCAGCCAGTGAGGCCATCGCAGGCAGCAGCTTCGCGGAAACAAAACAAACGTTTTTTTTTTTTTTTTTTCAGCTCCAAAAAAAACATGCGATTACGTCGACTACCAAATTCGTCGGCGACGATTTAAATCGCCGACGTAGTCGCGAGTAATCGTGGCAGCCTTAAACAGAAAGCCCGCGTCACCGTAACTGATGGTGATGGTAGAGTGATGAAGAGCGGTCGGGCAGGGCCCGGTTGCTTTCCACGTGCACACATTCAGTCCAGCTTCTCCTTCTGGACCAGCTTGGGAGGGTCGACGAAGTCCCGTCCATTGAAGAGGATTAAGCCGGCCATCACCACGCAGACCATTCCCCAGAGCCGCACATAGGCCAGCGTCTCTGTCCACGTGTCGCCAGCGATCAGCAGGCACATGATGCACATGGAGAATGCTACCACCATGATGATGGGCAATGTCAAGAACTTCCAGGTTTTGGGTTTCCGAGGAGGCATGCTCACATCGGCCTCGCCCACCACATAGTTTCCCAGGAACAGATCGATGGAGTCCTGTCTAAAGCCATCTGAAAAGTTGTTCTTGTAGTATCTGATCATGGAGTTGGAGCCGTCCATCAGCAGCCCCCAAAGTGTTCTTTTCCCTGTTCTTGTGAAGTCAGTCTTCAAGGCTCTAGTACCGGCATACTGCTTGGCACAGGCGTTTGCATTATCTGCCCAGGCATTCATGTAGATCTTCTCGAAGTGTGCCTGGTCTTCAATCTGCTGGCCCATCTGGAGGACTCCCATTCTCTGTAGCTGTGACTGCAGCGAACGTCTGGCCAGCAGGGTCTGGATGACATTGGTTCGGTCGAGACAATCCAGGCAGTTGCTACGAAACGTCCCCTCCTGCTGCAGTAGCACCTTCCCCTCTGCGTCCACCAGGAAGTACCCAAATCCATCCTGCGTCTCGGCGTCAACCATGTCGACCAAGATCTGCAGGCGGTGCCACCTGAAACAACTGCACTCCTTATGGAAGTCAAATGCTATGTACCTGACCATGCTGTTAGCCAACCTGGTCACCATCTTGTCAAATACAAGCTCCAATGGCTTCTCTGAGCCTTTCTGGTCAATCAAATTCAAAATCACTTGTTTTCCATAGAGAATAATCTGGGAGTCAAAATGTCTCCGGAATCCATCCAAATGACTGCCTGTTACGCTAATGTGTGGTTCTGGTTTGTACTTGAGATTGGGCCTCTGGGACCAGTAAAACGGAATTGAGCCTCGGGTCTGTACGAATGAAGCCTTGCCGCCATCGTACTGCACGATCTGCTCCGTTTCAACAAAGTTAGCCGCATGGCCCTCTGAATCGATGCCTCGGACATAGTAGCGCACACCGGCTCTGAAACAGCTCCTCCTAGAGATAATAATCCATTGAAAGACCTTTCCATTGACGCAGCATGGCTTCATGGTGATGTAGCCGTGTACAATGATACACACAAACTTGTGCAGCTCTGGCTGTGGAATGAATTCCCTCAGGAGGTGACCGTTCCAGAGAAACCGTTGATCTGCCCTCTCCAGCAGGCTCGACTCTTGGAACTCCGGGCGGGTGTTGGCCAGACGCTGCAGAGTGTTGGTCAGGTCGTAGTCTGTGGAAAAGTAGAAGTCGTCTGTATGAAGCACGTTGGTGATCATGGACAGGAAAGCTTTGTTGTCTTGCATCTGGTTGTGTGTCAGGTGTAACATTGTCTTCTGATAGGAGATCACATCAAAGTCCAGGGCCTTCCACACAGCGTGGCCTAGCAGGTCTCCTACCATCTGCGTCTTTGTGATAACAACCAGGTACATTCCTGCTACCAGGCGGATAGTCCCCATGACTCCACATATTGGCCGGGTCATAGCTGACAGAGGGATGTCCCACCTCTCGGTGAGGGTCATTTCAGTTGACACCCTGTCAATAGCCAGGACATCAGTGGCACCATGCTCACAAGCTTCGATGTAAAACCTCTCTGGTGTGGTGCGCAGGTTGAAGACCTCATAAGCGTTTGACATCTTCCCTGTAGCCTGACCTCAGTGACATGTGTGTCAGAGATTCCCGGCAGAGCAGATTATTATAGCCTTCGACAGTGACATCACATTCCAGTATGACGTCATAAGAGAAATCGCTAACCTTCAACAATGACATCATCAGATGTCGGGTGTAACATCATCAATGACATCATCATCAATTATGACATCACGGTGGCATCATTAAAACCTTCAACAGTGACAAATACTGAGTCGGGGGGTGAGGGGGGGGGAGTCAAGCCAGGAAGACCAAAGTTTTTTGATGTGCGAAATAAAATAAAATCAAAATCAAAATCAAAATGAGACCATGGAAAAGTGTGGAGTCAGTGTATCAAGTGCATTCATTTACCAGACAGGTTGAGGGCTGTGAGCTTAGCAGGCGGAACGTTTGCCACGAAGCGCTCCATCCCCAGGTAGATGAAGGCAGTGCATTTGCACAGCAGCTGCTCCACCTCAGGCAGACTGGACAGACAGACACGGATGGATGAGGGTTAGCGGGTTAGAAGTACAAGTCATGTGATGTGATGCAACATGACACATAGACGTTGAAGGTGCCCAATGCAAAAAACCCAACAAAGACAAAGTGAGAGGTACGGCTAAAACTGGAACATTGTGTTCAATGTGACTGTTGAATAAGGACACATCTCATTAATATAAGAGTGATGCCTATTAAACTGTACATGTGTTCTCTTTCACGTCTGCACTAAACAGTCAATCTCCCTACATTCATATGGCATGAATGATCACATTTCAACTTATCACAGCATTCTCATAATTTATCAGATTGCTACATCTGTAGTGTACAATGTGTTTTGCCATGCCCACAGAGGGGGTATCAAATTGGTCATGTATGGATTAGGTGACACATTGTAGCTAATTTGTCATGACTGACTTTGACTACTTGATGCATTATTGTGTGTGTAGCCTTCATGCCTGGCCTCTAACCTGGGTGTCTGTTTGCTGCCCATTAAGCCCTCCCACAGAGGAGTGAAATGCTGGCTGTGGGTCTCCAGAGTCTTCTTCATCCTCTCTGCCAGACTGCTGCTCCCTTCTATAGCACACGCACGCATGGACACACACACGCACACACACACACACACACACACACACACAAGCTGCAACGATTAATCGATTAATCGATTATTCGATTGACAGAAAATTCATCGTCATCAATTTTTATAAACGATTTTTGTTGAGGACCAATACAAAAAAAATACAAAAATTCAAATGTAAATGTGAGTATTTTCTGGCTTCTTTAGTTTTCTATGACAGTAAACTGATCAACTTTGGGTTGTGGACTGTAAGGTCAGGAGGACAAAGGAAGACATTTGACGATGTCATCTTGGGCTTTGAGGTAGCTACCGGATCCCAGCACAGAGTCTGGCTGCTATGTCGTCGTTATCTGTCGTTTCGTTTTATTCAATTTTTTTTACTCCGTCGTGTTTCCACCTCCGGAGTCTACCGCTTCTGCTAACCTTGGCTTAGATTGTGTTTTCAGCCTGAACCGCAACCGCGCAATCTTACCCGATTAATCGTAGGAATAATCGGTAGCTGCAGCACTAACACAAACACACAAACACACACACACACACGTGCCCAAGCACACGCACATACAGACGTGGATTCATGAATAAGGCCAGCAAAGTAGAGTTTTGATAAAGGAGCGGGGTGGAAAAGTACTGGAAGAACAGAGAAGAGGGGACGGCGCGAGCGGTCTCAGCGATGCTCGGCCGCGTTACAGCGAGGACAACATTCATCACTGTACGATCCTGCCTCCTCAAAAGGACTCTGGTATATCTGCTGGTGTAACACTCAGAACACACCACCCATACAGACACACCACAACAGAGCTATACAGCAGGGCTGTAAAGTGATCATCAGTGGCAACAAGCGTTTTTACTGGCCCTGATAAATAATACCAATGTTCTCGGCATTAGTTAATCCGTGTTAGAAAGCCGAGATAACGGGAATAAACTCGCGCTGAGAACATTGCTGTTATTTATCAGAAAGCTTATTAGTGTCATATTTTGCTCCAGATTGGGAGATTCTCTTTATAGCTCGTTACGGCTGGATGCTGTGGTCAGGATTGACGTGCCCGCAGGACAGCAGCTGGCGCACACGCACACACACACTAGGGGTGGTAATCACTGATCCCCCACGATACGATTTTATCACGATACTTAAGTCACGATCCGATAGCATATAACCGATATGCTAGTATTGCGATATATTGAGTATTGTGATATTGCGACATATTGTGATTTATTACATTTTTTCAACTGCAAATGATGTCCCCAAAGGAAAACACTTTGTCAACATCTGTTTTATCTGATCAGATAAAGTTTCCAGTCTGTTCATCTCACTTTAATCATTTTTATTGGAGCAAAATGGGATTGTCAAGCAGACAGACTGAGCAACAGTCATAAAAACCTGTCATAAATGTTGCATGCACTTGACATTTTGTATAATAAAATATCACGATACTTGGCATTCGATACTGTATCGATCCCCCCCCCCCACCTCTAACACACACACACTGATGATCTAAAGGCCAGATCTGGAACACCATTGTTTTAATCACATTTTAAAATAGAAGTGCACTCAGAGACCAGTCTGCTGTAATCTGCACATTTCGCGAATCGGATTGGATTTGCACCAAAATGTAACGGGTCCTTCCTTGGCCAATGCTACACCCTTCCACACAGTTTCATGAAAATCGGACCAGTAGTTTTTCTGTAATCCTGCTAACAAACAGACAGACAAACTGCACCAAAACATAACCTCCTTGGCGGAGGTATAGCTTGGCTGTATTAAAATGTAAAATGACAATAGGAAATGTTTGGAGGGGACTCATAGTTTATCACTGAGAAATAATTGCCTGGATTATATTCACTTACCAAAGTGGCCTTCATTGTAGGGGTCAACGATATCTTAGAAGGTATGTTAAGAATAATACTCTGAAAAAGAATGCCAACATATTCCAAGGGCATAAATGAAACAGGCAGTGTAACGCACAAACGTTAAAGCATTTATGGCACAGGCACATATACATCAATAAGAATGGAATATTTATGTAAAATGTCTGTAGTAAAGTGGACACAGACTTCTACGATTCCCCCCAAATAAATAAATAAATGAATAAATAAATTAGAATTGCACTTAGAGTGCAGACCTCCGCTCTGCTACGATATACACATTTTGTGAATCGGATCAGAACCCTGCATCCCCCCTAGCCACTCCCCCTACCCACCCCTCGAATCCTGACTCTCTACGATGTTCCTATCCCGAGCACCGCCCCCTCCTATCCCGAGCACCGCCCCCTCCTATCCCGAGCACCGCCCCCTCCCTTGACCCCAATCAGATTGGATCTGTGCCCAAATGTAATGGCTTCTTCATTGGCCCATGCTACACACCCTTCCACCAAGTTTCATCATGGAAATCAGACCAGTCGTTTTTTCCGTAATCCTGCTAACAGACAAACAAATAGGGATGCACGATATATCGGCAATCATATCGGTATCGGTCAGATGTTGCAATGTTAATATTGGTTATCATTCTCAGCCTAATTCTTCACATTGATATGAAATAATGCAGTAAATCTATGATTTATGGGCTTTTCCAAAGGCTTTGCAAATAAAGAAATGCATAACTTTTTCAAATTCAGTGTTAACATGTGTTTTTCAGTATGTACAAAATGTGATGATCATAAAAATGTGGTTTTATACAGATCACATCGACATCGGTAAATATCGGTTATCGGCCATAACAGCAATGTTAATATTATCGGTTATCGGCATCGCCAAAATTTTCATATCGGTGCATCCCTACAAACAAACAGACAGACAAACAGACAAACGGGACCGAAAATATACCATCCTTGGCGGCGGCAATAACATTGAAAAATGCATGGAGACCCAGACAAAAAAAGATACATTTGAAGTTGTGCATGTCTACTGGGAAGGTGTGAGGAGGCAACACACGATTCACAGGTGCCTGTGTAAGCAATAAGTTTAGCAAGTTAGCATAGCTTAGGCCAAGCACAGCAACAAAACCTATCCATCGAAATGCAAATGCCTCCAGTACTTCTTCCATCTGTAAATAGCAGCTGCGAGGGAGAATGTGAGAGAGGTTGTGAAGCCAGAGGAGAAAGAGGAAAAGGAGGAAAGATCAGCAGTGCATGACAGAGGATACATGCTCAGAAGCCAGAAATAGGATCTTTTAGAAAAACACATTATATAATTGATTGAAAAGCCGTACTTAAAAGAGAGGCGGGATGGACCTTAAATAATTGCCAGTTCTGACAGCAGGTAAAAGTAATATTGCCGCCTGTATCTGGCAGGCCCAGATTAATTGACTGAACTCACCACTTTGATGGCTCTGCTTTGATCGGCCTTCCCTTTGGCTGCCTTATTTCCACCTTTGGTCTCCTTTTTGGTGTCGCTTTCAACTGCTACAAACAGGAAGCAAAAGTGTCTGAGGGGGGAAATTACGCAGCATTTTGACTGGGGGGGGGGGCATGGGGGGGGGTAAACAAACAAACAAACAAACAAACATGAACTTCACCGGTAGTATTTGCATAGTCAATGACATTTAGCGGTGACTGGCGAAGTGTTATAAAAGTTTCTCCCTGGCTGCATCGTCTTTTGCCCTCTCAATAGAGACACTGCATGAAATAGGCCACGCCCATCATGGGGCAAAGCTCTCCGTTCACTCCCAAACACCAGCGTCATTTTCCTTGAATTAAACGTAGCTAAAAGCTGTTGTGTGGTGGGCTGCTCAGACAACAAATGTAAAAAAATCACAAATTTAAGTTTTTTTGTACCCCCCGAGCAAAACAAGGAAGCCATTGAGAATTGGTGAGAAGAAAAATATGGATCTAGCTGTCAAGGAAGTAAGTTGGAGTGTTCATCTTCCGTATATATGATCTTTGTGTGCAACACGCGACCATGCACGCAACATACTGTAGGAGAACAGCAGGATTGCGGGGGGAGTTTTTGTTTTCCCACGTTTTGGCCGTGGTTTCTGAATGATGATGCGCTCCGCAGTGTCTCTATACTGTACTACGCTATACTATACTGTACTATACTATACTATACTATTGAAGCAATAGCTCAGAACAGGCCGTGGTATATGCTCATTATATCACGGCTAGGGTTATGCTTCAAAAACACCCTAGCCAATCAGTCTCCTCGAGCACACCACTACACTCTGTTCACAAATTACTTGATATGGATTTGGACACAAACACAACTAAAGTTTCCAGTGTGCAGCTAGATTAACAATACACCATCTGAATTTGTTTCAAGGCTCTGATTTGAAAAACTGCTGCATCCATAAAGTTATTCTCTGGTCTGGACAACAGAAAACAAGAACAAAACCTAAACCTAAACAGGAAGTACAGTAAATATCAGTTCATATTTCATTTTTGACAAAATACATGTTTATGCTGCGCTGCTGCACTTCCCATAGATCTAAGCGCTCCTTGCTCTGGTGTTCCGACCTGAAGGCAGTCTTTTTATAGGAAGTGCTAATTTATCCTGTGTGCATGTTTTTGGTGCAGAGCACCGCATGGAATAACAGATGACCCTTTCAAAAGCAGCTTTGGGCACTACATCTTCTTGACACAATAGTAAAGTGTGTGTCAAAACTATGTAGTAGTATACTAGTAATACTGGTCAATACAGCGTCATCCTCATCCTTCGATTGTTGGCATTGATTGTCGTTTGATAAGATGCATGTTTCTGTGCCTCTGTGTCAGTGGCATAGTGTCAACACACACACACACACACACACACACACACACACACACACACACACACACAACACACACACACACGCACACAAAATAACTGTAAGCTTTGAATATCCCCCAAAGATATGCTTTAAGAAGGTAAAACTGTCTGCAACATCAAATTCAACAACCTCTTATTTCCTTTTTTTTTTTTTTCTGTTCCAAAATCTCAACTTGGACCAAGGGATGCAGTTTCACAAAGGAACAGAGCATCATTTTTCTTAGGATTTCAAAGCATAGCCAATAAATGACCTGATAATATAAATACAAGGAAATATTAATAGAACAATAAAACATACAATTTGAAGAGGACCTCAAAAGTAGATCGGAAAAAAATTAACAAAAATTGTTTGAGGTTTTGTACTGGACTTGAGTTTCGATTTGTCATATGAGTTGTTGATATTAGAACAATATCGTGGCTCCAAAATAACGTTATACGATCTTTTAAACGAACCGTTGTAACCCCAAAACGAAGGCAGAAGGAGACACAGCATGGCCTACTGTAGGCATCAAATGTGATCAGATTTTTTTCTTCCGCTGAGCCATTTTCATATAGGAAGAGAATATTTCAAATTTGCCATCATGTTTTTCCCCTGCGTTGAGGTGCTGTTCAGACGCTGTTCGTCCAATCAGGTGTAGCAGGGAACAAACATCGAAGCCCGCTTACAAGCATGCAATTCTATGGAGCGGGGCGGAACCTTGGAATGGACAGGTACCGTCCGTGAGTGACGGAGCAGGTGGAAAGGAGCGCTCCCGTGAGCGCTCATTATCGTGGCTCGACTCCGCTCGTGAGCTCTGCTAGGATAATGAAACCTGTCTGCCACTTTCAACAGTCCCAGTTCAAATGTGTCCTTGAAGGCACCGAGGAATGGCTACAGTTAATGGCCATTCCCTTTGACACAGAAGCAAATCATAGTGTTCACGGATGTCCGCATGAACCAGGATGTGAAATGACCTTCTCTCCTCCTGAACAAATTCCATTTCTATGGATGGATGCCTGCAGTGTACAAATACTGCTGTTAAGATGCTACAGCTAGTGTACTGCCTAGGCATGGGTCGGTTTGAAAAATTTGAAACCGGTTTGATATTCCCCAAAAAAACGTATCAAACCGGTATATTGAATTTTATTTTCTTTAAAAAAAATTGTGTACCCCATAAATGATTGTAATGCGACTGCAGTTGGTGGCGATAATGCACCTCTAAGCTGGTATGCCAACCAGCACTAACTCTGAATAAAAATAAGCAGAACCATTTAACTGTAACAACACACTGTTTTTATTTCTCATAACTATTCAGCTTAACTTTTCTTCAAACATCAACATAATAAACAAAATAAGACTTTTGCCTACTAGTGCAACTTGAGAAGAGGCTAATATGAAAAATAGTGCAATCAGAATGGATTGGCACTTTTTTTTTATATTAAAAAAAAAACGGAAATGGACCCATGCCTAGTACTGCCCACTGCTTTTAATCTTCAGTTCTACATGTGCACTGGATCAAAAAGGCGAGATCACTGTGCTGCATTCTGGCCCAGCGACATTGCAGTCATCAGGTGCCAGGCTTTGCCACTGGGCATCAGCTGTTGAGCTCGTGCTCCCCTTTGAAGTCGACTGACCCCTTACGGGTTCGGCGTGGGACCTAAAAGGATGTTATTCCCAATTCATTTTTCATAGACATTTCAAAAAATCCTTATAAAAAGAGTTTTACTTGGTCAAACCAGGCAATTCAGCTTATATTCAGAATCAGGAGAGACCATAGAACATTTCACTTGGACCAAAACACACAAAAAATAATCTGTTTCTGCAGCAATAAGTAAAGTTGGTAGAATGTGTCAGAGATGATTCTTGTTGATGATAAATGCCCCTGAGCCACACTGAACCTCTGTAATATGTATGATGTTATGTAAATTAGACTTTAGTCTGTAAAGTAACAAGACCATCAGCAAGAAGATTGGCAGCCTCTACTGACCTCTACACTGCATTTTACATTGTGTGTTACCGGATTGGATTTGGCAGGAAATCTGCAAGATTGCTTCAAGCACAAAAATAAATTGCCAGATGGCTGCTGAGGTGGGACAATTAGCAACATAGCTTTTTTTTAAATGAAAGAAAGCAGTGGGGTTTATCGGAGATGTAGTCTCAATTTTGAGAAACACAAGCAATAGCACTGGCATGAGATAGAGGCTATATGCAGCAAGGGAATAGCCCGCACAACTCCAGGTCTTAAGCAGCTCAATCGGTGCAGGTTGCAGGGAGATCGCAGAAACAGAGGTAGGCAACAGCACTCGAATTAGACAGATGCGTTTCAGCCTTAGGCCATCATCAGTGTACACTGATGATGGCCTAAGGCTGAAACGTGTCTGTTTTGCCCTTAATAAATAAATAAAAAATTATTATAAAAAAGATTTACTCTAATTCGAGTGCTGTTGCCTACCTCTGTTTCTATGAGATAGAGGCTACCTATCATCTTGATCATTTGTTTTTACGATAATTATACAAAGGTATTATAATTAACTAGACAATGATGTTTAAAATGCTGTGTGTGTACAGTCTATGTGTGTGTCTTTGGTACCTTTGTCTGGCTCCTCTCTGTGCAGGCGGCTGTGGAGCAGTTGGAGGGAGAAGTCTCGGGACACTGAACTCAGGCCCTTCTCCTGCAGGACGGACAAGGCCTCCAGGGGCAGCTCCAGGAGCCTCCTGTCTGCCAGCAACACCACATACTCCCCTGGGTCCACAGGAGAGCTGACTGTATATATATATATATATACACACACACACACACACACACACACACACACACACACTTCATGTCGGTACTGTAACCTTTCTTTTCCCCTGAGTTCATCAGACATTTACTGTACAATGACCTCCATAGAGAGGCAAAGTGACCGCCTACTTCCTGCTTCAGCACTGTACCAGGGATTTTTATCCGCCATTTATTTTCCCATAGACATTTCGTAAAATGCTTATAAAAATAGTTTTACTTTGTCAAACCAAACAGTTCAGCTATATTTGGAATGGGGATAGACCACATAACATTTCACTCGGACCAAAAAAAAAAAAAAATCCATTGAAAGAATATTTTCTTTAAATCCGCAATCTTTTTACGTTTTGGTCCGAGTGGAAGCCAGCCTGGCTCTCTGCTCTCTCGTGAGGCAGAAATCCACAAACGCTACGGATTAGCCTCCTGAAAATCTGTGCAAAGATCGGCGCAGCCTGGGGTCCTTCAGGCTAGAGGGAGGTGCTCGGCGCAGGCGAATGACGTGCAGCGCACAGGCCTTCTTGAGGCATCCTCTCTGCGCATGGTAGGATTGCCTTTTCCCCGGGAGGGTCTGGTGAGACGAAGGAGGAGCCCGGCCTGGAGTCATCCACAGGGCCTTAGACCTCCATGCACGGAAGGGTCTTTCAATACTGCGGTGTAGCACTAACTCTATTGCAGCGGATTGGGCGTGATCAACCCTTCCGCGGGCAACGTTGCAGACAGAGTAGGAAGGCTGATCCGTTTGCGGCTGCTTCCGGGATGCGGGTCGGGGTCTTAATCGGCCTCGACTGGGTCTACTGGGCGAGGGTGTATGATGTTTGACAGACCCTAAACACCTTACGACCCCAGTTAACATCACTGATGACGCGTCCCAGCGCATGCTGTAGTATGTATTTTAAACATGTGGTCTCTCCTGTTTCTTAATATATTTGAACCGTTTGGTTTGAACAAGTAAAACTATTTTTATAAGCATTTTACAAAATGTCTGTGGGAAAACAAATGGCGGATGAAAATCTCTGGTACAGTGCTGAAGCAGGAAGTAGGCGGTCACTTTGCCTCTCTATTGTAAGGAGCTTTTACTCCACTTTTGTAATCTAAGGTCCACAATTTGTAACTGACACAATGTGTTTGTTAGAGCAACACACATTTTTTAACTATTTACATATGTTTGATATGGTAGAGGCGTTACATTAACATTGCAGTGCATTGTAAAAACACAAAGTTATCATTTTGTGCCTGCAAACCAACTTGTAACATAAAGTTAAAATCATATGTTACAGCAACAGCACTGTTCAAACAAACTGGCAATCAGCCAGCAGCGAGCACACTCACCAGTGTTTAAGAGTTTAGGTGCACGGCACAGGAGAACAATTTAAGGAGGAGAGCCAGCACATACAGTATAATGTCCTTTCTTTGTGTTTATTCCAGTTTCACCAGGTACACAGACACAAACGTTTCAGCCTAACGGCCTTCTTCACTTCAGCGTGTTGCTGTCAGGCGGAAATTAAGCTTAAATACAATGAGACCGGAAGTCCATTCAATAAACGAAATATCATAATTCAGTTACAGTATATAAAGAATTAAAGAACCAAGCAATGCACAAGTTCCAATGTCAAAGAAAACAAAAATGTAAACATACAACAATGGGTGACCACAAAAATTCATTCATATTCCATGTATTTACAATACTAGTTTGGTCAGCCCCACTGTGTGGGAGAGCAGAACCAGGCCTAGGTAGAAGCCCTGCTGTGTTCAAAGTGACAGGTAGGGGGGAGTAAGCCGGTCTGGACTACAGATTGATACAAAACACAATACAATATATATATTTTTTAATAATTGCACATATTTCCACTGTAATGGCCTAGAAAGAGGTTCTGCTGTGTTGTAAGTAACAGACAGGAGAGATTAAGCTAGGGCTGGAGTGCATCTTACTAAGTACATTTAAAGTAGAAAATAGACAATAAAAATATATTCATAGAAAATTCAAAGAAAGCAGCCTAATAACAGCTTCTGACTCAATGAGGAGCTGTTATTAGGCTGCTTTCTTTGAATTTTCTATGAATATATTTTTATTGTCTATTTTCTACTTTAAATGTACTTAGTAAGATGCATTCCAGCCCTACCTTAATCTCTCCTGTCTGTTACTTACAACACAGCAGGACCTCTTTCTAGGCCATTACACTGGAAATATGTGCAAATATTTAAGCATAATTCTTTTAAAAAACATTTATTGTATTGTGTTTTGTATCAATCTGTAGTCCAGACCTGGCTTACTCCCCCCTACCTGTCACTTTGAACACAGCAGGGCTTCTACCTAGGCCTGGTTCTGCTCTCCCACACAGTGGGGCTGACCAAACTAGTATTGTAAATACATGCAATATGAATTAATTTTTGTGGTCACCCATTGTTGTACGTTTACATTTTTGTTTTCTTTGACATTGGAACTTGTGCATTGCTTGGTTCTTTAATTCTTTATATACTGTAACTGAATTATGACATTTCTTTTATTGAATGGACTTCCGGTCTCATTGTATTTAAGCGTCATTTCCGCCTGACACAGCAACACGCTGAAGAAGGCCGTTAGGCTGAAACGTTCATGTCTGTGTACCTGGTGAAACTGGAATAAACACAAAGAAAAGACATTGTGTGTGCTGGCTCTCCTTCTCCTTAAACAGCAGCAGCACTGCCTGGAGGGGGGAGACCTGCAGCCATGCCAGAGGCTGTGAATGAGCAGGTAGGAACACAATAGGACGCTGAACAAAGTGTCCTGATCCATACGGTGTAGATAACCACAAGGCCTCAGGGGGGGCGCCGACTATCAACTAGATGGAGCGAGAACGCACCCGATAGACCTTTATCAGAGCCTCCTTTCTCTTCCTTTTCTCGGGGTTTGGTGGTCTCGGGGGCTGATATTGATGCGGCCTGGTGCCTGAGAGAGGGAGATAAGGACAGGGGAGGATCGGTGAGGCTACAGTGGGAATCTCACAAAGTCGTAAGGAAGTGTAAGGGATGGGAGAACATGCAGCAGTTGCTTGGTGTAAGCATGTAAGCCGCGTTTTTGCCTAAAACAAGCACATACAGGGAAGACACTGACCAAACCAAGACTACAGTAATAGACAGACCATTCTCTCTCTCTCTCACACACACACACACACACACACACACACACACACACACATACATACACACAGACACACACACACACACAAACTCTCTTGAATATAACTACAGCATACACATGGGGACACGCACCAACATACTACAACTGTAGATAGGCTACATCAAAATCATACACCCAATCGCCATGCAAAAAAACGTTTTTGATAAATAATAGTAGAACTCTAAAGCTCATAAATCTTCACTTCAAAGTATCAAAGTTTACTGGGTCCTCCCTACGGCTAAGAGCAATAAATGAAACTCTCCAAGCCCTTGTTGTAGTTGACAAAATGGGAAATGTGATGACCTATATGGGTGCTTTCTCACTGGGAACGGTTGCTTTCGTTCCATTCCGTTGCACACCTGGGAACGATTGCCCCCCCTCCCCTCTCCCCCGCTGGTCAGCGTTCACATTACAACATTTCTTCCGCGCTCTGAAACGAAACAGAGTGCACTTGTGTCATCGACTATGCCTGCAGCAGTGTACCCTCGCCCGTGTGTTGTCTATGTGGTTCGGAACGGTTGGCTTTCACACTCGGAAGTGTTCGGTGCCCGGGCACGCCAAAGCGCTCCACAGACCACCTTTTTAAGTGGATCCTCTCACGGTTCCCTCGGCCGCGGAACGCAACGCAACGTTCACACTCGTCACATGTTCCGAAACTGGGGTCAATTTGGGGACCAGTGTGCTCGTGGAACGGTACCGGGGCGCCAGTGTGAAAGCAACCCTATAACTCACCTGAAGCAAGAGAAGTCAAACTGTGTGAGAATCGGATGCAGATAGTCTTCCATATCTCGCACAATTTCTCTGAAGCGAGATGCTACTTTTGCTTCTGCGCTGCTTTTCTGTGCAGGGGAAACATGAAGGTAAGCATTAGGGAGTAAGCAATACAAGTAAAGACAGTTGCTGCTGTCAGGCTACCGATTACTTTCATATACGCGTGCACGGACAAACGCACGCACGTGCATACACACACACACACACACGCGCGCGCACACGCACACACACACACACACGCAGCCCTGGCAGCTGATCAACGCGTGGTTGCTGAAGTCTCCACGGTGCGTGTGTGAGAGAGACGTGAGCTGATGATAATTGCAGAGTGGAGTGAGTTTATTTATGAGGTCTGCGATCATGGGTGATGTTAATGAAGAAGAGAAGAGGAGAGGAGCAGAGGTCTGGAGGAGACATACAGCGGGAAAAACTTGTCTCTCCTCGGGGGCGTTACGCCTGCCCTCGCTGCCATGCCGACAGGCTTCCTTGAGGAGGGCACGTCTGGTGTCCTGGCCAAAGGTCGCGGCGCGCCCCCCAAGTGCCAGCAGAGCCCTCGGGCTGACGGAGACCTTGGCCACCCTGCAGCACGTCAGTGTACCTGCACCAATAAGAGTTCACACACACACACACAGACAGACATGCTCACAGACAAATACAGGGCTGTAATTGGTCCCCATGAGCACCACCAACCGCTCTCCTGCTCGCTGCCCATCAAGATCTCTCTCTCTCTCTCTCTCTCTCTCTCATCTTGTTTTCACCTCCCTATCTTTTGACTTTTTTTTGTGTGTGATCAACTTTTTATTGAGATCATTCATTTAATACAGGTACATGACATTATTGATAAGACATTAGCCCTCTTCGCTCCCACCCACCCACTCATATCACCCACCCAATAACCATCAGAACATGTGATGAAAGACCCGCCCACTCATATCACCCACCCAATAACCATCAGAACATGTGATGAAAGACCCGCCCACTCATATCACCCACCCAATAACCATCAGAACATGTGATGAAAGACCCGCCCACTCATATCACCCACCCAATAACCATCAGAACATGTGATGAAAGACCCGCCCACTCATATCACCCACCCAATAGCCATCAGAACATGTGATGAAAGACCCGCCCACTCATATCACCCACCCAATAACCATCAGAACATGTGATGAAAGACCCGCCCACTCATATCACCCATCCAATAACCATCAGAACATGTGATGAAAGACCCGCCCACTCATATCACCCACCCAATAACCATCAGAACAGTCAGTTTTGAAAGACAGTCAGTTTTGTTTACCACAAAATAAAAAATAAATAAAAAGGAAATAAGGAAATAGAGAAGAAACCCCTCTCAACCCCCCCCCCCCCCCCCCCCCGCCCCCCCCCCCCCCCCCCCCCCCCCGTGGTCTCTGTTCAAAGTCAATATCTCACACTTTGCTACTGGAGCACTGGTTCCTGAGGAGCACTGGTTCCTGAGGCACGGAGGCCATTACCCATTAGGCCGGAGATCTGAGATGCTACACCTCTACAGAAGTTCAAGGAGTTGAGGACTTATTCGCTTTATTAATCCTAGCTGTGGAGAGTTCAAGCATTACTATATCATGAAAATATACTAGCCATTTGTGAATGCTAAGTGAGTGAGGGGGAAGCCACCTTTGGGGCTATATTTTGTCTTTTATGACTTGGCCTCATTCTCCGGCAATGAGTCCAGGTTCGAGCCAAATCTTTTTTTTCTTTTCCTACTTTCCGTGTTTTTCTGGTGAGACTGGTCCCAGCAGGGTCCAGGTGGTTTTTGCTATGTGCTGCAGTGCACCTCTTTTGCTCTACTCCTCAAGTTCTAGTTCAAGTTCAAGTAGTTTATTAATGTCCCAAAGGGCAAATTGGATTACAGCAAGGCGTAGAGGCTTGAAACGTAAAAACATAAAGTGCAAACCATACGTACAATGTCATAAATAATCAGGATGTAACAACATTTAGACATACGATGAGCCAGTATAAAAGAGCATACGTCTGGTGCGGCTGATAAATCAAATAAAACAACACTAATAACTTAAGAAGGGGATGAGCCAGCGGCTGATACGGCCGATAAGACAGTATAAAAACAAATTAAAAAACAAGTTAAAAACAAATTAAAAAACAAATTAAAAAACATAAGAAGAGCTAAGAACATAAAAGAGCCGACTGCTGGTATAGCAGATTGATGAAACGTTAATTCCTCAGTCATCTTTTCCTTCCTCCAGCGGCATTCACTGCACGGATGGAGGAAGGGACAAAGGAATACTTATACCTGTTTTTGGTGGTCCGTGGGACACACAAGCGAAGGCCGGATGGCAGTAGCCTATAATCTGAACTGAGCGGGTGGGCACTGTCTGAGCGGATGGACAGAGCTTTTTTGAGCATCTGTCTGTTATAGCTAAGGTCAAGGCTCTCCAGTTGGATGCCGGCTACTTTAGAAGCTGTTTTCACAATTCTCCAGAGGGAGTTTTTATCCTTGATACAGAGGTTACCGTACCAACAGATAAAGGAAAAGCAGATCACAGATTCAATATAAGCACTATAAAACAGTTTCATCAGGCTCTTGTCTACTTGGAACTTGGCTAGTTTCCTTAAGCAGTAAAGGCGTTGCTGGCCCTTCTTGCACAGCATGTCGGTGTTTAAGTCAAATTTCAGTTTGTCATCAATAATCGTGCCCAGGTATTTGTAGTTGGTTACAATGTCCACTGACTGACCATGGACGACACTATTCTGGGTAGTACGGGGGGGACGTCTGAAATCGATACAGATCTCTTTAGTTTTCGAGATGTTAAGTTCTAGGAAGGCGTCGTTGCACCAGGACAGAAAGTCATCCATAACCTGACCGTGGCCAACCTCATCATCGCCAAGCAGGCTGACGATGACAGAGTCGTCAGCATACTTGACGATGAATCTGTTGTCATGGCGGCTACGACAGTCATTGGTGTAAAGAATGTACAAGAAAGCAGATAGAACACAGCCCTGAGGCGAACCAGTGGAAGTTGACAGAAGGCTGGACAGTATCTCGTTAACCCTTACACGTTGAGATCTGTTCGTTAAGAAGTCGAGGATCCAGCCCACCAGACATGGATCTAGACCGAAGGCGCCAACTAATTTCTCTACCAGAACATGGGGCTGAATGGTATTGAACGCCGACGAGAAATCGACAAAAAGCAGCCTAGCATGATTTTTACTTCCTTCTAGATGCTTATAAAGCAGGTTGAGTAGAGTGGCAGTTGCGTCTTGAACGCTCCTACCAGCCCTGTACGCGAATCGTCTTCTTCATTAAAACGGAACTTTTCATCTGCCTGACAGGTAAATGATGCATGCATCCATTTGAATGCTGAGTGACAAGCATGCAGCACTGCATGTTCAATGAGGGCCAATTTTCCTGCGAGCGATGATTAGATGCAGTATGAGCACAACTCACATACACACCGTAAAAAAAAAAAAGTGCCCCATTTGAAATGGCATAAAGGTAGGAAGACTGATTGCAGCTCCAATTAAGAAGATTCATGTGGAAGAAATATACATGCACACGGCAACAAGCCTCACCTGTAGTTTGCACAGCCTTCCCTTTAGGGTTTTCTGTGGGTCTGGCTTTCTCATAGAAGGCGCCATACAGTTCTGACCTGGAAAAAGAAAAGAAAAAAGAACACACTTTTCCACAGGCCCTGCATGTAAAGTTTGAGATATGCTAATTCCAAACAGCATAGCTGCATTTCTCCTGCATACACAACTACAGATAGTTTGAACGATTAGCCCTCTAGAGGCCTGTCTGTGGCAGATTTGCTCCAGATACGGCCAAAGGTGTAGTGCTATCTGGAGAAGTGGGGGAACGCACCTACTGTATATGGGGAACACCCCCCTCCCCCGGCACACGTTTCTTTCCTCCAGATAGATAGATGTATTCTGGTTTAACACACTTTCTCTCACTTGGCCCAGTTGTCGTCGTGGCCGCTGGTAGATGCGATCCATAACACACAGTCAAAATGTAGGCTATTCTGTTGCCCACTGAATGTATTCTGTGACACACTGTTAATGAGTTAATTGTAGAAATATAAGTTAATATTCTCGGCTTGTAGCGTACGAATCGGGAGCTGTAACAGAGATCAAAGCGGCTGGATCAGGTGAGCTGGCGCTGCGCAATTACGCACAGGGGGGAGACCACGGCTTCAATGCGCAGATGAAATATCATCAAAGTTGACAATTAATTTGTAGCTACTGCAGCCACCCACGGCTCAACCAACAGGCGTTTCTGCACTCCTCCAGTTTGTCCATGACATTATTCAGGTGTTATAGGTGTTTTTCTTCCTTGGGGAAGAACCGTGGGTGGGCTCCATAATAACGCGTCGCAGTCGCACTCTTCTTCAGGCTGTCGTAAATAATAACGCACAAAACACCCCTTGGAGAAGTGTGGGAACGCCGTTCCCCCGCGTTACACCAGCGCTACACCTATGGATACGGCTGTAGTCTACCTACGGCCAGCAGTGACCTGCTGTCATATGCTCATACAGCAAACAGACAGCCAGCCAGTGGAAGATGGGGCCAGAGTTTACAGCATGACATAGGCCAGGGGGAGAGCAAACAGACAGACAGTACCCATCATCAGTATGCTGAAGCAGCAGGATCTTCAGGTTGGACGGCAGCTCTCCAAGGATGTTTAGGTGGTTGGGGTTGATTGTCAGGTGGCTGTAGACCTGCAGCACAGAAAGTCAATGCAGCATCATGAGTTTGACGGTATAATGCAGGGGTCACCAACCTTTTTGAGGCTGAGCGCGAGCTAGCTGAAGGCGGCTAGAGAGTCACGTGGAGGGCTACCTGTTTGATATCATCTTCCCGAATAATATAAAATTGCTCGGTTTACCTTTAAACAATGAATATTATGCATTTCAGTTAATGATTACTCACAATAATTTCTCTGTTAATCTGAACAATTAATCTGAACATTTGAAATAGAAACAAAATTAAAAATTCCCCTATTGCCCACAGCCCTTCAAACAGAAGCCTAAATAAAAGGATTCTCGGTTACATAACAGAGAGGGCCAGATGTTCGTCTTAACGGTCTGATTTCAGAAACATGAAAAAAGCGCCTAAGAATTTAACAAAACATGCACCACCGCATTCAAATTTGAACAAGATCGTTAATAGAGTGGAAGAGGCACAACTATTCAAATTACAAATATATCTTTAAATCTATAACATTCACACTTCTGGCTAGAAGACTTGTACTCCTTAAATGGAAAGACAAGTTTCCTCCAACTTTCAATCACTGGGTCAGAGATCTTATGTATCATCTAACCCTAGAAAAAATCTGATACGCTACAAGGGGTTGTGCTCTCGACTTTTATACCATCTGGCAGCCAGTCCTGGACCAGGTAGAGAAAATGGACGCTTCAAGCATTTCAAATGTATAGATTTACCCCCCCCCCCCTCTCTCATATATTTATTTTCATTAATCTGTTTTTGTTGTTGTTGTTGTGGGGTTTTTTCTTTTTTTTCTTCTGTGTGTCTTTGTGTATTGATATACTGTGATGTATGACATGATGTATGTGGTGTAATAGGCTAGGGCTTCTCGTGGGATGGGTTTTTGTTTAAAAGTGTCAAGTGTATTTAAATCTGTATTTTGTATTTTGTATGATATACAGAAAACGAATAAAAAAACTTTGAAAAAAAAAAAATCTATAACATTCAATTTTCATTTAGATGATATGCTAATCATTTATTACCATCTGATGCAGACTATTACTTCTTGCTCATCAAGTTCACAAGACCCAAATGCCATTAATTATTATTATAACCCAATTACGACCAAATAACACTGGAGCTGCCTAATGTCCCATCATAATCACTATGATATATTAAACATAACCAGCTATGCTAATGGAGTAATTGATTGTGCCAATTAATGCGTTCATTAATTAACATTCAACATACTTGTCCTCATATAACACATGGGCGGTATTAATAAGAAGATCTTAAATTTTAAACAGTTTTATGAAAATTCAGTTCTCCCACATTATATGCAAATTTATGCTGCAAGGTCAGATCATCTACTGCATAGGGGGAACCTGTGGTGTAAGAGTGTCTATAATGTATTACTCTTGAGTTGTTTTCACGCTGTGTCTTCTTCACTCAGTCAGACAAGTCTACGGCAAGTTGGAGCATCTTCTAAGCAAACGTGTGTTTTCGCCTCTTCAGGTCTGTGATTTTGGAATCTTTCATTCAGGGCAAGGGCCAAAATGGGACCAATAGAGATGGCACTTGGTGGAGTGCATACCTCCGCCACTTGATAAGCCACGCCCCCTGTCACACCCACTTTTGGAGAGGACCCAAGAGATGGAAAGTTAATCAGGTGTTCCTTGGCCCATGACCTACAAAGTTTTGTGGTGTCGGTGTTAGGTGAATCCGTTTGGGACTTAAAGTCCCTGGAAACCAGAAATATTTCTTTATTATTTAGCATTTTGAGTTCATCACATCACAGGACCCTATGTTAATAAGCTACCAGCCAAATTTGAACGATGATGAACGTTGCAAAGTATATAAATTTAGGTTTGACAGGTGTGGCAAAACGCATGAGATTTCATTATTTTTTAGAGTGTACTTTCTCCCGCGGAATGTGTGGGCGTGTCCGTCTGCAGCAGGGACATTTATCTCCTCCGAGAGAGAGAGCGCGAGAGAGAGGGGGGGGAGGGAAACGGAGAAAGAGATCAAGTTACACAGCACTTGCGAGTGTGTGTGTGTGTGTGTGTGTGTGTGTGTGTGTGTGTGTGTGTGTGTGAGAGAGCCACCAGCCTGTGTGTCTCTCGCTCTCTCTCACTAGTCGAGAGAGAGAGAGAGAGAGAGAGAGAGAGAGAAGCACATGGCCTGGCTGAAACCCGACACCTTGCTAATCTCACAAGCATAGCGCTTGGCAGACGCACACAGAGGGAGACGGACAGCAAGGGAGCGCTGTCACTGGGGGCAAAGAACGGACTTGCCATAGGTGGGTGCGGATTGCGCGCGTGTACAAAGGTTATATAGAGCTTATGACGTCATAAGCTCCTGCGTTTTAGCACCTCACGCACTGCTGTCTTCAATGAGGAAGTACTTTTTAGAATCTTGTAGAAAAGTGGCGATTTTAAGGCTTTGGGTTGAAAGTAATGTATAATAATTTCGGAGGCACAAAATTACTAACATAAGACCCTAAATAACATAGTTAGAACGTTTTTGTGGATTTTGGTTTCCAGGGACTTTAAGCGGAAAACATACTTGTCCGTCAGCCTCGACGTGGACCCTTCCGAACTCAGCTTGACGAGGGGTTGCAGGGGAGTCCCGAGCAAAATGAGTAAATTGTGTGATTTCACTAGGATTTCAATGACTAGAAGTTAGCCCAAGGAGAGAATGTGGTGCATATACTGTACCTGGTAATAGCTTTCACTCTGTCCTGTTATCTCCCCATCTACATTATTTTAAACTCGCACTGTTTGCGTCAGCTGCATCGAGTCACATTTCCGGCCAGCGGCGCCGACAGGCTCGCCAGCCCTCGGCGCATTCGGCGAGGGCTTTGACACAGAAGTATGTTTAGGCCTTAAGGCTTCTTTTCATTCGGCGAGGGCTTTGACACAGAAGTATGTTTAGGCCTTAAGGCTTCTTTTCATTCGGCGAGGGCTTTGACACAGAAGTATGTTTAGGCCTTAAGGCTTCTTTTTGTGATTGGCCACGCCCATTGCCACGCCCCCATTTTACAGGTGGGCGTGGAAAGGTAATCAGTTCTAAGTTGGCCCATGCATGACCTACTTTTATACAAAGTTTTGTGCAAATCCTTGCATAACTATATATCCGATAATATCCTATAATATATATATAGTAAATATATATATAAATATATCTATATGTAAATGTAAATATAAGATATCCTGCGGACAAACAGACAAACAGGGGCGAAAACATAAGCTCCCGGCCCACTCGGTTGGCGGAGGTAATTACATATCAACTGAACTGGGTATGACAGCATCCATAAATCATGTGTGGGGTACAGTACCTTGGAGAGGCTGTAGAGGGAGTCCTCCGCTGCCTTCAGCATGATGCCGGGCCTCACCTCCTGTGAGAGGAGCAGCTTCCTGCGGAGGCCGAGCAGAGCGGAGAGCTGGGACACACTGGTGTCGGCGCAGGCACGACTCAGGACCTCAGCCATCATCGCAGCACTGCTGCAGCTCTGCCAATGAAAGGGAAGATGAAGGATCTGTTTGAGGAAATGATCTGATTTTTAACTTGAAGAATGAGCTAAGATGATGCACCAAGCAGTGCTGTACTACACACAGCCACAAGGGGGCTGCCTAGAGCAGGTGGTTCTTCTCACACGCACTCACATTCATTTAGTCCCAGGGACCTACTGTATATGAGAAGATTTAGTTGATTATTGAAGTGTTGAATTGCAGAACTGTCTATACACTACGGCTGGGTATCGCCACTGACTTGCCGATACGATACCGATACACAAGGTCCCAAGTCGATACGATTTCTGATACGATACGATTCGATATCGATATTTTTGTTACAATACCAGTTTTGCTTTGATAATGGAAGAGATTCTCAAATAACTAATGCTGTAAATTGTACAAGGAACCCTCTAACCTGGTGCATTATTAAAAAATATTAATATTTACATTAACTCATTGAATGCCATGGACGTCCTTCGACGTCCAATTAAATAGTGACGTAGAATGCCACGGACGTCCTTCGACGTCCAATGCGTTTTTTGACGGTGGGACGTCGATCAAAGCCTTCCGCAGCTCCTGTACAACTATAGTAGCTATTGGAGGTGTATAACCTATTTTACGGACTCATTAGGTGGCGACAGTGCTTGCTCGGTGCAGTCCAGATTAGAGACAGGTCCGAGAAACAGCCTAAAAGCCGTGGATCAAAGACAACCCGATGCATGCTCCCAGAGCCATTTGCTCTGTCGCGGGAGCTGACATTGGCTCCGAACAGGAGTCAATCCGCGCTCACAACTGAGCCCCTCTGTCCCTGTCTGTCTGTCTGTCTGTCTGTATAGTTTCTCCACCCGATTAGCAGACAGGAAAGCAGCCCCTGACGCCAAACCATTCAGCAATCCGGGTTGGCTCTTCCCTGCTGTGGCGCTGAGAGCCGACAGCAGCACACAAACGCAGCACTCCGAAAATATAATGGTTGCGTGAGGCTGTGTGCAGTGTGGGGAGGAGTTTACGTGGGGAGGGGGGGAGGGGGGTGGTGCACGCAGGGCATCACACAACAACTACGTCACTACATCAGAAAATATTATCTTCAGACTCAGTGAATGTGCTTGAAATGCTGCATTTCACAAAAGGCGGATTATCTCAGCTAATAATTTGAAAAGCCTGAAAACGCTGAAAACAACCTATCTTCTCCGGCTCATAACTAAAGAACGGAAAATGGTATCAATAAACTTTTTTTTGCTGATGATACAATAGAGCCAGCTCGTTCTTGTGCGTGTTCGGTGTTTACATAGTAATATCACACAATATTCTGTGGGCCTCGAGAAATCACTGAAAACGCTCTGAAAACTCTGGCACTGGGAGCATCCGTTCTCCAAAAGTGGCTGGCACTGAATGAGTTAAGAATTGACCATAAAGCAAGCAGTTGTTTTTATGAAACAGTGTTTCATAAAGTATAAATGCTTTGTAAATCAAATTAAATACAGCTCATGAACATTTCCAGTTCACAAACATTATAGTGCAAACAGATTTGAGGTCTGTACATCTGGCTCATGGTGCATGCACAATGCACATGTAGCCTACAGTATTTATGTTTTTGTTTCAACTACAAACATAAATAAACGTCAACTTGAAACTATGTTTTAACAACCACACACAGCCTATAATATTATAGCCTATGTTTATTTAAAAAAAAAATATATATATATTTTTTTTTGTAAAATGCATTTTAAAAGATCGATACTGGGATTTATGTATCGATACTTGTTCCTTCACATGAATATCGATTCAATATCGATATATCAAAAAAAAAATTACCCAGCCCTACTATACACTATACATACAGTAGAATAATCATTCATATACATTGCCTATCAGATAACCTGCAGAAAACTGTTAAACTGCTCCTGATTTTGCTGTACAGTCTGGAGAAACCCCTCACGGAGCCCTCCACTATGAGAGCGACTGGCCTCGAGGTTACACAAGCACGCAGACTTGTGACTGGAAGGTTGCCAAGTCATGTCTCTGAAAGCTCCTAGATTTAATCTAAACTAAGCATAGATTAAAAAAGGCTGGGTTTTCATTAATAATAAAGGTAAAAGGAGATATATGCACTGCACTGCACAGTAAGACACTGTAATATTAATAGCATGCGTGCACATTGAATTCTGACGCACAGTACCTGAAACAGGGCTAGGTATTGACCGGCCGCCACGGGGTCAAACTGGCCGTGACACTCCAGCATGTTGAGGCAGGCAGGGGCCAAGATGGAGGAGGGCAGCTTGTGTTGGAGACACAGGCTGATGGCCTGGGCCAACGCTTCACTGGCCTGAGCCAACAGCTGCTGGGCTCCACGCCTCCTCCGCTGCACAATAAAGAGATAATAGAGAAGCAAAGTGACCGCCTACTTCCTGCTTCAGCACTGTACCAAAGATCTTCATCCGCCATTTATTTTCCCATGGACATTTCGTAAAATGCTTATAAAAATAGTTTTACTTGGTCAAACCAAACGGTTCTGCTATATTTAGAATCGGGAGAGACCATAGAACATTTCACTCTGACCAAAACCTATCTGCAACTTTTTTACATTTTGGTCCAAGTGAAATGTTATGTGGTCTCTCCTGTTTCTAAATATATCTGAACCGTTTGGTTTGAACAAGTAAAACTATTTTTACAAGCATTTTAAAAAATGTCTATGGGAAAATAAATGGCGAATGAAAATCTCTGGTACAGTGCTGAAGCAGGAAGTAGGTGGTCACTTTGCCTCTCTATACACACACACACGCACACATGCAGACAGGCACACATCCACACACATAACTGCAGGCGGTTATCAATGTGAATCCCAGGAAATCATCCATAACTGACACATGTTTTGTGTGGACAGTTGATCTCTCAGCGTTATCTTTTCAATATGAAAACTATGCAGAATGCGTAGGTGGGGGGGGGGGGGGATCACCTCTGGGGTTTATCTTGAGATGTGAGGTGAGCCTGAGTAGAACCACGTTGGATTGGAGGTGGGTCAGGAGTGATGGGGTCACTTGTCAGGAGGTACATACCAGCAGTTCAGCACTTTTGTCAGAGCGCGCTGTCCTGGCCTCTGTTCTGCTCGATTCTCCGCCAGTCTCACTCCCTAAATCCTCCTTTTCCACAGGAACGGCTTTGGGTTCAGTCCAGGCCTCCTCCTGCACATGGTTCAGTTCAGAATAATCACCATGATTAGTTGACAATCCCCCTCATGATCACAGACCACTGAACACCTGAAGAAGTAAGCCGACATCATCTCCCTAATCGCTATAAGCTTCTCAAACACTGTGTTGGGACTGTTTCCAGGTTCTTTGCCCATTGGTGTGTGCCTGCTTATGCACGTCTTGAGAGTGTGCGTGTGCCACAGTGTTCCCATGATGGCCCTGATGTAACATTTCTACAACGTTCCATGACAAGTGCTTGCGCAAACTAAAACATGTGTGTGTTAATGTTGTGTCTCAGCTCAGAAAACTTAGTTTAAAAACCCCCCATCTAATACAATGAATGTGTGGAGCAACATACATTCTGATATATTGCTGTAAGGTGAGCCACTGATTCTACAGATAATTCATCAAAATCAACTTTCTCTCTGGAATACACCTCTGAAAATGTCCTATTCCAGATATTCCATTACCAGTGGGAACGCGGTGTGTGCATGAGTGTAGACCCATTTCACGGGGGCCATGTTGTGCCAAAAAGGCAGGGTAAACACAGGTCCAAGAAACACACTAATGAGGGTTTCCAAATTCAAATCATGGAATCTGGAAACCCTCCTTAGTGTTTTGCTTGCACCTGTGTTTACCCTGCCTTTTCGGCACAAAATGGCCCCCGTGAAAAGGGTCTATTATAAACAAGCTTTATGTACATGCCTGCTTGTGTCTGTCCCAGAGTGTGGAGGGATAGAGGGGGTCCTTCTGGGCAGCCAGCAGCCTCAGACACTTTCCCATAAGGCCCAAGCAGCGAGCTCTGGCCTCCACGTTGTCCCGGGACTGAAGGCTCACCGCAGCCAGCTGGCCCAGGACCGCCTGCCCCAACGTCATGCCCACGCACGCCCATTCCTGGATCGGGACACGAGGGAGGAAGGTGAAAAACTCATGGACACTGTGGTGCAGGCACCGGATAAACAGTCACAGAGGGTGGCTGTGGGGTAGCGCAGTCACTGCCATTTCCAGCTTTACAAACTCACTGTCCAGCACATATTCCTTATTTTGGAACCACCCCCCACTGGAATTTCAAGTCAACTCCAAAAAAGCAATTGGCAAAACAGTATTAGTAGTACTGTATTATTACTACAGTATTTTGCTTGATGCTATCTATGTTACCTCTTCACTAGACATGCAGGATCTCTGCCCGAACAAGCTAGGTTACTCATCTCGGTTGTGCGATGCATCATGGGAGGGCTGAGAGAAGGCTAATCTTGCGAAGCAGCTGGATTCACGAGATCACAATCGTGTGAGAAATCAATCTTGATGCGTTCATAGATATTGGTTTAAACTCAGTCCCAAGCAGTGGGCCGGACCAATCAGCATCCAGAGGCAGCTACAGGGGTGGGATTTAGGTGTGATGAGAGCGAGAAGCGAGTCTGTGATAGACAGATGGCTCATCCAATCACCTGCCAGGGATTTTTGTTTTAGTTTTTTTACACCTGCCCTTTTCCAAACAGTTTCCAAAGACAAAGTCCCAGATGGTTCTGATGTGTAACAAACCCTCTGGCAGCATCAGGTTAAGTGGAGTGGGGGGCTGTGCCAGAGACTTGTGCGCGAGGAGATAAGTTATATTGATTTTGTTTTGCGGTTCCTACTAGTCGACAATAAAGGCTGATGAAGGTCAAAGATTGCTCAATGCTCCTTTAATTAATCGTTTGAATTGAAAAGTACAGTAGGGAATCGATCAATATGACTTGAGCGACAGTAGTCTTTGTTATGCGAGGTAATTCTCTTCCATCTCTTTAAATCGAGATTTACTGAAACAATCACACAAAGATAGGAGGAAATCCAAATCCCACCCACAGTGTTGTCAGGTTTACTTTCTCTTTCATTGTATTGGATCAGTAGCAGCATCGTTGGACAGAGGGGAGACGAGGTGACTGTGGAGATAACATGAAGTGAGTACTTTCGGATGAGACGTTAAACCGAGGTCCTGACTCTCTGTGGTCATTAAAGACATAGATATATATAAAGGCTAGATAGCTTACCCGCGCTGCCGGCCAATGGAGAGCGACGTCGTCGCATGGCGGCCATCTTGCTACAGGGAGCTACTAGGAGTTATGAGCATCTTTTGTTGGGTTAGTATGGCAACATCATATGATCATAACTCCTAGGGAAATGGATGAAACTGCATGAAACTTTGTGCCTGAATCCCTCTCATGGCATAGATGCTTCGGTTTAATTTTGGTGTAATTTGGAGCCCATCAAAAAAATAGTGTTTTTAGTGTTTTTTTTTTTTTTTTTTGGTCTATCTCGGGAACGGAATATGCTTGTAATAAACCAAACCGTTTGTAAATCCGTCAAGATTTCAGCGAGTTATGAGTATTTTTGTCTGTGCAGGTCACCAGCTACCATAGAACGTACCAGAAAGGCACTGTAGCAAGATGACGGCCGTTCAACGACGCTGCTGACTCCGCCTTAAGCCATCTAGCCTTTATATATATCTATGATTAAAGATCCCATCGGCACTCTTCACAAGAGTAGGGGTGTAACCCCGGTGCCCTGAGGGGTGTAACCCCGGTGCCCTGAGGGGTGTAACCCGGGTGTCCTGGCTAAACTCCCACACAGGCCTTCCTTCAATCATGGCCACCTAATCATCCCTCGTTACTTAATTGGCACTTTCAGTCCTCAACTCTCCACCGTGATAGCTGATGTGTTCTGAGCGTTCTGGCACAAACTGGCTGCCGTGCATCACCCGCTGCACATCGGTGGTGGATGAGTAGTTGAGTTCCCTCCCCCTCCCTCCCCTGATATGTGAAGCGCTTTGAGTATCTAGAAAGGCGCTATATAAATCCAATCAATTAATGAATTATTATTACTTTAGCTACAAGTTTCACCACAGCCAGGCAGCATTGATCCCTCTTCTCGATCCCTCCATTTAAGAGATTTGAAAAGTCATTTTGGCGAGTGAGGTGTGACCGGCACACAGAGAGAGAGAAAGAGAGAGAGAAAGAGAGATAGAGAGAGAGAGAGAGAGAGAGAGAGAGAAAGAGAGAGAGAAAGAGAGAAAGAGAGAGAGAGAGAGAGAGAGAGAGAGAGAGAGAGAAAGAGAGAAAGAGAGAGAGAGAGAGAGAGAGAGAGAGAGGAGGTGATTGTGAGAATGAGAAAGATGAGAAATGGGAATGAGAGATAGAGGAATGAAAAGAGATGGAAAAAGATATAGAAAGAATATTCTCGAGTCGTCCCATCAGTGACATACAGTATGATTATACTCTGCTATTATACTATCATCTATATACCATTAATATTAAATAAGCACTTTCCAAATCAAAGCTCTCTGCAATTGTCAGTATCCTGCACAGCATGTAGCTTTCCAAACGTGTTGGCTGGCTATGAGCTTATTAACACATTCACTGCCAGCCGTTTTTTTTTTTTACTGTAGGTAGCTTCTGCCAATGGGTTTTTTTGAGGATTCTGGCTCATCTTTCAACAGCCGAGGATTATTTTCTGCTAAGATTTTGTGAACACAAAATATCTCAAAAGAACTACCGTAAATTCCGGACTATAAGCCGCGGCTTTTTCCCCGTTTTTTGGCCCTGCGGCTTATATAACGGTGCGGCTTATCTATGGATTTTTTCAGAAAAAAAAAAAAAAATACAAATAAAATCTCTCTTTTTTAGCACTCTTTCTAACTATAAATCCACTTCTGTTTTAATTTCCTCTCTTGCCCTCTTTTCACCACACCGCGGACACTGTGTGCACTGTAAAAATAAACAAAGGTGGTGTTGTGTTATGTTGTTTTGTTGAAATGTTACGGTAATACGTAGGGGTGTCACGATACACTCAGTTCACGATACGATACGTATCACGATACTGGGTTCACGATAACGATACGATACGATTTTAACAATCTTTTTTTAAACTTGAATAATGACAATATATGACTGGAAAAGTAGTATTTTATTTGAAATGCACAAATACAAAACATGCTGTTGTGGGAAATTGTTATTACAATAACAACTAGAAAAAACATGAGATTGGAGATAAGGCTTATCTTGAAATAGAATGAGTTACACCGTCACTTAGATTTACTTTGAACTAAAAGGTTTCTCAGCAGTATAAATTCTCATTATGCATCTTCAGTTTTTCTTCAAACTCAAACAACAAGACTTTTCTTAGTCTATTTTTTATGCATCTTCAGTTTTTCCTGTCAAGTAAACAGTTTTGCCAGAAACTCAATTGAATGGTTTCTCTCCTGTATAACTTCTCATGTGTCTCTTCAGAGACTTGTTCAACTGAACTACTTTCCACACATTGAACTTCAACAAACAAAGACGTTTCTTTGTCTACTTTTGAAAAAAAAAAAAAAAAAAAAAAAAAAAATCACGATATGAGATTTCATCTCAACGATACATATCGTGACGTTTTACTATCGCGAAATTTCGTGGGACGATATATTGTGACACCCCTAGTAATACGGTAAATGGGAGCTTCCTCAAACAGCCATCTCTTTCCCGACAATCCCCTCTGTGCGTGACCCCTTACATATGGTAATTACGGTAAGCAAACGGCCACTCGGCCAACAACTCCCTCCCCCGACTACCAGGAGAAAATCACAAACTTCGGCGAATTCACACAAAGGAAGATCAAGGAATATTCCATCGAACCGGAGCAGATCATAAATATGGATGAAGTGCCTTTGACGTTCGACCTGCCACTCACTCGGACTGTTAACAAGAAAGGTGAATCGTCGATCACATTGAGAACCACTGGGCACGAGAGAACGAATTTCACTTGTGTTCTGGCCTGCTCTGCATCTGGAGTAAAGCTGCCGCCAATGGTGATTTTTAAGCGGATTACGATGCCGAAAGAGAAAATTCCCAGTGGGATATGCCTCAGAGTCAACAAGAAAGGGTGGATGATGGAAAGTGTCATGAAGGAGTGGCTGGCTGAGTGCTACGTCAAGCGCCCTGGAGGATTCTTTCACCAAAAAAAAGCTTTGCTCGTTCTCGACAGCATGAGGGCTCATATAACAGATTCCGTGAAAGCAGCCATCAAGACCACAAACTCCATTCGGGTTCCGAAAGGCTGGACTGCTGCGTGATGATGACGCCGGCACAGCTGGGCGCCTTCAGAGGCTGTTCGATTCCGACACCGACAGTGACGAAGAGGAGTTCCTTGGTTTTGAGAGTGACAACGAAGGAGAGAGGAGAGTGGTTGACGAAGCCACCCTGAACCTGTTCGTTTCCGACACTGAAGTTGAGGACTTTGCTGGTTTCAGTACGGAGGAAGAAGAGGAAGACGAGGATTAGTGACTTGACTTTGACTCTGACTCTGTTTTTGACGCTGCACCTTCACCTAAAAGATGAAGACAAGGATTACGGTACCTGGTTTGATTGTTGACAGCACCTTTTGTTGAAATGTTAATAAATGGGAGCTTCCCCAAACAGCCATCTCTTTCCCGACATTCCTCTCTGTGCACGAACCCTTATGGTAATTAAACATCAAAACACCCGCGGCTTATAGTCCGGTGCGGCTTATATATGTAAAAAACAGTCAATTTTGCTGCTGCGGCTTATATACCGGTGCGCCTTATAGTCCGGAATTTACGGTAATAGAATGTGTGCTTTCTCTGTCTAAAAGAGTTAGTTTGTAGAGTTAGTAGTTATGTAGGCATTAGCACTTGAATACAGCATGGTTTCAGCGTCTGAAAATTTAAGATGAGATAAATGCCTTTTTGTGAAATTCAATAGAACAGTCACTTTAACCATTCATTTTTGGCATCAGTAAGACGTCAGACATCTAAACAATAGTTTTGAACAGTAATTTCCTCCATAACAGCAGGAAACCCCCCTCTCCCTCAAACTCCTCCCTCCGTGTGTGTTCTCCTCCTGCCTCCCTGGCTCTGCAGCGGGCGTGTCACAAGCGAGTTGCTGCTGCTGCTGCTGCCTGTGTGCTGGTGGCCGCTCTTTGGGCGAGTCTGGATGGGCTCGCTCGTTTCTTGGGGTTTCGGTTGAGAGCTTTGATGAAGCTTTTGCGATTCTGGTCTTATTTATGCTGCGTGTTTCAAAGTGTGTTCCACCCGTAATCTATTATGCAAATTTGCAATCCCCCACCGCCAGCTCCCTGCGCGAAAGCGAAAGCGTTTTCGCCAATCCATTTTCATGAGAATGGCTTCCTCACGCGGCTGTTTTTGCTTGGCTTTCTCTCGTCTGGAGAGCACTGTCACCACTTAGTGGGTCGGTAAAATAGATTATACACATTCAATACCTCCCATATTTTAATATGAGATGTAAAAGGGGTTGATCGACGTCCCACCGTCAAAAAAAAAAAAAAAAAAATTAAGACGAGATATCTCGTCAACGGCAGTCAACCGGTTTTTTTTTTAAGACGAGATATCTCGTCAACATCAGTGAACGTGTTAAGAACGGAGGGAATTGTAATTACTGGAACTATCATGTGGCGAGATTGTGTCAGTTGCGACAGTAGCTGCTAGTTGTCGTGTTTCTGGAAGTCAAATATGTGTTGCAATGATTCCAGAATGGCATCTAGTTAAGTTATCCTTTATTTATCCCCATGGGGAAATTCATCCTCTGCATTTGACCCATCCGCTACTAGGAACCTTCCTAGAACTAGGAACAGTAGGCAGCCACAGTGCCGCGCCCGGGGACCAACTCCAGTTCTTTTGCCAGTGCCTTGGTCAGGGGCACTGACAGGAGTATTAACCCTAACATACATGTCTTTGATGGTGGGAGGAAACCAGATCACCCGGAGAAAACCCACACAAACACGGGGAGAACATGCAAACTCCACACAGAAAGGACCGGGGTTCGAACCCGGGACCTTCTTGCTGTTAGGCAACAGCGCTAACCACTGAGCTGCTGTAATGTAATGAATTGCAGATCATTTAAAGCTGCACTGCAACTTTGTACTTTGCTGGCCCCCTAGTGGCAACAGGAAACCGATTTAAACTGCTCGTCCACGGCCGAACCTGTTCTGTAGAGTTGGGGTCGGGCGTGCAGCGTGTGAATTCCTCCAGTGCTCTCTCCACAGAAGCCTTCCTGTCGCAGAGCACAGCCTGGCTCTTCTCCTCGGCACACAGCTGCTCCAGCATGACCAGGGAGCAGTCTGCCAGGGCCAGCCGCAGGCCAAGCAGCCTCCGCACGGCTGCCAGGGACGGCCCAGGACTCTGGCAGCAAGGGTAGAAAATACACAGAGATGAGGAAATACACACATACCCATAGGCACTCAGAACTAGCACACGTACACAAGCACATGCCGTGGATACTGTAGCAAACCAAAGTAACCATATACATATTAACATATTTTAGCATATTGAACACATAATATCAGAACAGAAAAATCGAGGAATAGTACAGTTGTAAATGATTGATGAGATTATTTGCAATAACTTGAGTCCACAGCAGCTCGTTTGCTTTAGGTGACCAACCTGCCGATCACATTTCTTATACGAAAAAATAATAATAATAAGACAAAAAATGATAATCTACTGTATGAATGGTATTTAGATGGTCAGTGAACCTGGTATTAACTGGTGAACCGGAATGCAGAAGTGGGTTGCACATGATAGGGTCATGGAAACATATCAACTTAGGTGAAACATCGACTTCGTGGCAAATGAGAAATTTGGGCTCTGAAGCGAAAGCAATTGACAATCACTCATTTAAACAAGATGGAATGCAATATAGAATGAAGATATGATGTACTGCGGGAATGAGTCCAGAAGACCTGGATGGAGCACGTCTGGTTCCTCCAATCTGCTGGAGCTGGTCTGCTTTTCTATGTCATATATCTATATGTCATATATCTATATGTCTATATTATAGAGTACCGCAGGGATGGCGTACTTTGGTAGACTTACCCAGAAGTCCCTGCACTTCCTGGTTCCTTTGTCGAAAAGTCAGTGGGATTTTTGTATGGGGATTTTTCGCTTTTAAATGCCTGAAATTAGGTCTGTGGTTAACACAAGTTTATGAAACGCCTAAATGAGGACCACTTTTATGACATTTACGCTTCAAAAATAATAAAAGTGGTCCTCATTTGTGTAGACCCTTCTCACGGGGGCCATTTTGTGTCGAAAAGGCAGGGTAAACACAGGTGCAAGCAAAACACTAATGAGGGTTTCCAACTTCCATGATTGAAATTTGGAAACCCTTATTAGTGTG
Organism: Poromitra crassiceps; assembly: GCF_964638095.1. Classification (NCBI taxonomy): domain Eukaryota; kingdom Metazoa; phylum Chordata; class Actinopteri; order Beryciformes; family Melamphaidae; genus Poromitra; species Poromitra crassiceps. Next base: position 21,856,285 of record NC_139647.1, read on the forward strand.
TCGCTTGTACCCGTGTTTACCCTGCCTTGTCGACACAAAATGGCCCCTGTGAAAAGGGTCTATTATCCTGCTGAACACGAAGTTTGCCGTTTCATAAAGCCTTGTTAACCACAGACCTTATTTCAGACATTTAACTGAAATTCTCATACAAAAATCGCATTGACTTTTAGACGAAGGAACCAGGAAGTGCAGGGTAAGTAACTTCTGGGTAAGCCTACAAAAATATGTCATCCCTGCAGTACTCCTATATGACATAGAAAAGCAGAGCAGCTCCAGCAAATTGAAGAACTGTGCAGGACACTTCTGTGGTTGAACTGTGCAGGACACTTCTGTGGTTGAACTGTGCAGGACACTTCTGTGGTTGAACTGTGCAGGACACTTCTGTGGTTGAACTGTGCAGGACACTTCTGTGGTTGCAGACGTGAAGTCCCATTTCCAATGTGGAGATGGGTGTCATAACTTACTGGAGCAGCAGCACCATCTGCTGAGAACCTGCTGGTACAATACAACCTCCCCAAGGCTCCCCGAGGCAAACATCCACACAAGATGTCATCAAAAAACCCACTACTTCTACAAGGATTTACAACAGGTGTGGGAGTCCAATCAATTGTTCTTTCATGATTCCATCAACATGTCAATTCAAGAGGCAGCAGCCTATCTGTATGGTAGTTTGGATTCTGTGTGGAGGGAATCCTGCACTTTTGTCCCACCAATCTGTTGTTGACAAATTGATGGGAGGCTTTTATCTTTCTGTGTCAGAACATCGTTAAGCCATGGCTTCAGATCTGGAGTGGACCCAAATACACACACGGTCCAAACACCCCCCCCCCCTCCGCCACACACACACACACACACACACACACACACACACACACACACACACACACACACACACACACACACACACACAGAGTAATTTAGCTGAGATACCACGTACATTCAGGAGCAGGGCTTTTTAACAACATCATACTGGAAGCAACTTTATTGTCATCTCAGTCTGGATGTTGGCATCCTACTATGCGATCTTAGACTTTTGTAAGAAAACGTGCTTTGAAACAAATGGCTAGATGAACATAGTAAATCACTTAGGTGTTGGCAGCCAGGTGCTGGCAGCAGTGGATTTAGCGGGCCAGGCAGCAAATCAAGGCTCTCTCTCTCTCTCCGACAGTCGGTCATAAACAGGCCTTTTCACAAGCAAATCCCCTTTTATCAACATTCTAAACATGCTCAGATACTTCTCCTGCCTGGCGCCTGTCTCATGATTTTTAGCTATCTGTTCATAAGCATCTAAAAAGAGTTTGGTTGTGTTAAAAGCAGTAGTGTTGGGCAAGTTACTTTCAAAATATAATATACTACATATTACTAGTTACTTTCATTTGAAAGTAATACGTTACTTTACAATATTACTGTCTGTGTAGAGTAACTCGTTACTTATTACACTACTTTTTTGGACAGCAGCAGCAGAGTGACATGGCCGCCCCAGAACCATCCCGAAAAATAATTTCAACCGCCTTGAAGTCAGTGTAAACAATCCAAAATTCTAAATGTTATCCTTTTCCTTTGTTATTGTCGTCTATAGTGGTTATTTGCATAAAAACACACAGTTTGATTAGGAAATGATTGTATCTTTTTTAAATTACCGGTAGTGCTTTGATTAAAAAATGTTTTAACTCAATTTGTAACTTGAGTTACTTGACAAAGTAACTGGTATAATATTACTGAAATCCTATAAGTAGTAAGTTATATTACTGAGTTACTACTAAAAGTAATATATTACATGTAATATGTTACTTTTGTAATGAGTTACCCCAACACTGGTTAAAAGCGTGGCTGGTAGAAAACACAAGTATCTCCAAAGCTTTGGGAAATTAAATTGTGAAGTCATGATCACCATGGGAGATGGATGTTGTTGGGGCGACATGATGTGTGCTGTATTTACCTCTACCTGCGGGGGCAGCAGGCTCTGCGCGTTCAGCACCACGTGTTCCTGCACTGTGACAGCTAGCTGCATTTGGGAGTAGGCATCCAGCAGGTAGCGCTGTTTCCACTCTATATCAGTACTATGGCTGGCTAAGATTCTGCGGGGGAATATTGATGAGAGTTGACAAAGAAAGGGAAAACACTGTATGATTGAGTGGGTGACATGGAGAATGGGCAGACTATTACAACGTACACAAGCTTTGATTCAAATGAGACCAGTATTAGAGACACTGCATGAAATAGGCCACGCCCATCACGGGGGGGAAATCGCTCCGTTCACTCCCATAAATCAGCGTCATTTTCCTTGAATTAAACATAGCTAAAAGCTATGCTAAAAGCTACGCCGGTGAAAGCGCACATCAAGCTGCGCCAAATCCTGGCACACCCTAAGGACCAGATCCCCCCTGAGAAAAAGTGTGACGTGATATACGAGATCCCTTGCCTAACATGCAATAAAACATACATAGGAGAGACAGGTCGACAGTTCAGCACACGAAAGAAAGAACACCAAAAAGAATGTGAAAAGGAAACATCTGGGGCCGGTTGCACCAAGTGGTCTTAACTATGCTTGGTCGTAACTCCTACGTCGGTCTTAGTTAAGACCAGTCTTTAGAGTGGATTTATGCCTGTTGCACCAACAGGGCTTACGTCTGGTCTTAACTATGCTGGTCGTAGCAATGCGCGTCCATGTGAATTGCCAGGGAATGCACCCTGATTGGATGATGTTGCAAAAATGTGCCTCGCGACCTGCTTGGAGCGTCACTGTGCCACTACGCTCTATCAGCCACTACTGTATGTGCATCACTACACCTTCCCTCCTCCCACCCTCCCTCGCTCCGGGGGGAAAATGGCGGTGATTGAGCCAGACAGACAGTCTGAATGAAATTGAATGTAACGTTCCCAATTCTATGTATTAAATTCTAAAAAATTAACGGCAACATTTGGGAAGGCTAAGCCACACAACTAGTTAGTTATAATCTAACATCGTGCTTCAAAGACGGAGAACTGGCTGTGTTATGACGATGATGGTAAGGACTCCAAAAGGTCTCCGCGGAGATCTCTGTTACAGGCAGGCTCTACGCCTCCTCCTGACCAGGCGTAAGAGTTACGCCTGGTCGTAGTGAAAAGAAGGCTTAAGCCGTCTTGGTGCAACCGGCGTAGCTGTTAGGTCGTAAAGTTACGACCAACTTAGCTTAAGACCAGTGTAAGACCAGTTGGTGCAACTGGCCCCTGGAACGCACACGCGTGCAGAAAAACTGAAAGCAACACAGGAGAATCTGAAATCAGCCGTCTCAGACCACTGTGAGAGGGAGAACCACCTAATGGACTGTCTGGGACGCAGCCAAGGTCATTGGAAAGGAAAGCAACAAGTTCCATCGGTGGATCAGAGAGGCGGTTGAAATCAGGAAGCGCGCCCCAAAGACTGTCAACCCGGGATGAAGGAGCTTACCAGCTATCCCACAGTCCTGCAACGCCGCCCCCTGCTGTCGGATGGACCATCAGACGGCAGGGGGCGCCCCCGCCGTACCCCCCGTACGGGTACGGCCGAAATCGTGTTTTCGTGCCCTGGCACACGCCAGGGGGCACGGTCATCCCACCACTTCAGGTGGGATGAGAAAAAACTCCATATAACCACACCATAGATGACGTCACACCAACATCACGTGACACCTCTGGTGAAGACTGCAGAAACAGCAGCCGAAACATGTCAGGTACAAACATTGCCTAACTGGCCTTTATAGATGAACTATTCTAAATAATAGCTAAAAGCTGTTGTGTGGTGGGCTGCTCAGACAACAAATGTAAAAAAATCGCCAGTTAAAGTTTTTTTGTACTCCTGAGCAAAACAAGGAAGCCATTGAGAATTGGCGAGAAGAGAAATGTGGTTCTAGCTGTCAAGGAAGTAAGTTGGAGTGTTCAACGTCCGTATATATGATCTTTGTGTGCAACACGCGACCATGCACGTGACATAGGAGAACGCCAGGATTGGAGGGGGGGGGGGGGTTTCTGTTTTCCCCCGTTTTGGGCGTGGCTTCTGAATGATGACGCGCTCCACAGTGTCTCTATAGGAACTGACTAACCTCAGTCCCTGTGCATACTCCACATGGGCCTCTGCTGCTTGTTCTCTATAGTCCAGTTCACTGAATCCACTGGCACTCTCTCTGAGTGTATCACAGGCAGCCATCAGCCTCTGGACTTCCTGGGTGCAGAGTTTCTCTCCAGGGTCACGGGCAGCAACAGCATGTATACATTCCACTGCGCCTCTGGAAGGTACAGCAACACAACATAGCACATTACAGTAGATCTAGACACCTGCTCATCAGCGTATTCTTTCTAATATAGAAAGAATAAGCTGTTAGATTACAAAGAAGCATCTTCTAGGATTATTTCTGCTTTTGTTTATGCGATGAGATTTTAAACAAGCACCAAGTATTGATCAAATAGTTATGGTACGGTATGTGTCATTCTGTACATACAAGGTAGTACATCAGCTTTAAAGTAAAATAACAGAGAAGCAAAAGGCTTCAGCTCAACCCTAGTCAGTGCTCAAAGGCTCAGCTTCACATTGAAGCATCATGCACAGCTTTGTAAGTTTGACCACAGCAGGGCGGCTTTACCTCATCTCTAGTGACAGGATCAACAACCTGAGCTGTGGGACTCGGTTCAGCTGCTGCTCCTGAACCAGCTTCAGAGCCCCACAGCCGTGTTTTACAATCTGATCAATCTGTGAAATAAAGTCATGGGAAACATATTCACATATTCATATAAACTACAAAAACAAGATACATGTAGAAGGTGTTTGGAAGGAGGGGGTTCCAGACCTTGGTAAGTGCATCCTGGTCTCTCTGGCCTGCTGTAGCTCTGACCATGGTGAGGATGAGCTGGTACCAGAACTCCTCATCCCCACCCAGAGCCTGGGCCCTGTCCAGCAGAGCCAGGGCCTGGGTGTGCTGCTGCTCTTCACAGGCCAGAATGGCCAGACTGAGCAAACTCCTCGCCACGGCTATCTGGTCTCCCAGCTCCTGAATGGAGAGGATTAGAAAAACAGATACTGTACAAAAGTGGAATGTTAGCAGAACTAGGATAATTACTCCATAAGTTAAACAACTGATTATATAGCTGACAAAAAAGCATAATACGTTCCAATCTACCGCTTGCCTGAAGATACACTGAAGATACAAAGGCACTATTCTATCACAGAGACCGACATAAAGATGTGCAGAGTTGCTCTTTATCACAATTGCTATTAGACAGCCAAAAACTATGTTGAATATTTTTCAAGAAAACATTTTCCTTTAACAGAACTAGAGAAGAAAAAGCGGGTGTATGGCATGTTGTTTTGTACTCCTAAAATAACAACATTTGTATCACCCAATATTGGTCTGCTGACATGGGTCAAATAGCTACACATTTTAGCCATTCATTTTAGCCTAATTGGGTGCCAGGTGGTTGGGGTTACAGTACCACATACATAGGACAAGCCATTCAGTGCTAGAAAGTTTAGCGATGATCTCAAGCAAAGTATCTTTAAGTCAATTTATTATTATACTTTGTGACTGACAATTTACCGGACAACATCTCATGTTTCCTGGCGTGGCGTGGCACACCCCAACCACCTGGTACTGCTGTACATCCTGTGTACAGTCTTCCACTCTTTCAACTCACCGTCGCCACCAAGTGGGCCTCTGCCAGCAGCTGCCTGGCCGGCTGATAGAGAGCCATGCTGAGGCACACCTCTGCTTTGTCCAGCCAAATATCCTGAGCACACACATCCGCACTCCCTCGCCCAGACGCCTCAGATTTCTAGGAAAAAACACCAAGGTTACGGTCAATTCAATTCTTTTAATTGAATTAATTGAATTTAATTGAGTTCAATTCAAAATCTAAACAGAAAATAAAGTTAATTTGTTAATGATAAGTGCATTCATTCTCTTATTTGTTACCAAGTTGGATAGGACAGCCTTTTTCTTTTTCTATATTTGGAGAAAATACACTTCCAGAATCTGACCTTGTATCAGTATCATGTTTGCAACGTACACACACACACTATCAAAAAAATCGATACCACCAAAAACCTTTGATTATGTCCATTCTGTTCGGATCACACCGTGTTAAAGTTTAATGTATGTTAACACGAGCCCTGTAGATTTCAATGTCAAATCCCATTCATCCAGTAAAGCTATAGACCAGAACTGCACATCCAAAGCGTCAAGGCCGCGCCCCTTTTTGGGGGATAGAAAGAATGAATGGCGTTGTTGTGATGGTATTTTTGCCGTGTTTTTAGCTAGCATAGACAAAATACCAATTCATTAATTTCGGGGTTCAAGTGTTTTTTTGGTTTGATAAACATGTCTACTAATTATTTTGCGACCTTGCCCGAACCTGAACGGTCGAGATATATGAATAAATTAAGGTTGACTGGACTGTCGTCATGTCCGTTCAGCCTGAGTCAAAGAGGATTTCCGCATTCCCCCAAAAAGGGGCGCGGTGCAGTGCGATGACGCGGTGCAGTTCTGCTCTATATGGACAAGGACAAGACAAATGACAAGCTTTAAGAACTATCATTAAAAAAAAGAAAAGAAAATCATTGTGATCTCACAGGATTGCATTAAGTGATGACAGCCATCCCAAGTTTAATGGCACAAGTAATTGAACTCTCATGAACCTGGGATAATAATGAGATAGTGCTGTCAGATTATAAAAGTGCACTTAGGACATCAATTCCTCCCGTCGATCTAAGCCACCGCTGGGCGCTGCTTGCCAATCACGCTCTCAACTGTAATAAAACCAAGAGTGAGCCAGGAGAAGTCATTCATTTCAAGGGTCATTTCTTTCACTTCAATTCTAGCTTTAATAAACCTCGGCAATATTAATATTATATTTCATAGGGGTGTGTACATTTAAGTCACTCCAGTCCACAAAGTTATACAAAGTAACAGAGAGAGACAAGGCCAGTGAAAGGTTTAGCAGAGGGTTAGATGTGTTGGGGTAATCACATCCATTCCTTCACACCCAAACTGCACTAGTCTGCTGTAGGTCTCTCAATGCGCTCAGCACAAATCATACTTTGATTTATCATGTATTTACCATGTCTTGTAACCCTGCATGTAATGATTCATTCACACGTGCAGCATTTGAGTAAAAAATGGATACGTTTGTTCTGTGAGAACAAGGCTAACCTGATTGAAAGTCATGGGATGGCTCCGCCTCTCCCGTACGAGAGCAATGGCTTTGCGGCACCTGGAGTCATGAATATCATATCATATCATATCATATCATATCGTTCATAAAAGTAAAATGTACAAACATGAAATGTTTATAGTGGTGCTGACATACCCCATTTGTTCTTGTTCTTGGATGCTACTCAGATTAAGGAGCTTCTCACAATATGGTGAATATGTCTCCACACCCAACTGGCAACAGATCCTCACAATTCTAAAGAGATGAAGAGAATGAAGAGACATATGGACGGTTTTAACTTGACAACAAAAACATTCTAAACATTGAACCGCAGCTCACTTCCTGTTGCAGTGTTTGCTGTGGGACAGAAAAGGGGGAAAAAAAACATTAAAGTGGAGGAGTGACCATTCCGTGAAAACCGTCTATATATAGAAAGTAGAGCTGCCGAAAATAATCGATTCAGAGATGCATCGCGATGCTTAATAGGACGATTCTGAATCGATTAACAAATATCAAAAATCGATTATTTAAAAAAAAAAAAAAAAAATTTATAATCAAATAAAATAGAATGTAAGTACATGCAGTTGTTTATTTTAATTATGGATCATAATACAATGCAATTCCAAATGCACTTTTATTTTAAAAGTAGCCACACAGTGAGAAAAAAGAAAGTGAGAAAAAATAAATCATGTATTGCGGAAAAAGTGATGCATCGATTTAAGATGCATCGTATAATCGAATCGAATCGAATCGTAGACTTGTATAATCGAATCGTATCGAATCGTGAGATCAGTGAAGATGCACAGCTCTAATAGAAAGTACCTGACAGTCAATCGGTGAGCACTGATAACATTTCAGAAACACGTAGTGTGACTTAACAGATGTTTGACAGGGAGATGATAAAAAAAAAAAAGGAATTGTCCGCACACTGATTGGCAGCTCCCGCTTTTATTTGCGCTCAAGGTAGGCAAGCTTTCGACCCTATTGGGTCTTCATCAGGCAAATGAATGACAGCAGTTGTCATTGAATCATGGCTTCATCATTTGCCTGATGAAGACCCAATAGGGTCGAAAGCTTGCCTACCTTGAGCGCAAATAAAAGCGGGAGCTGCCAATCAGTGTGCGGACAATTCCTTTATTTTTTGATTTCACGTGTTTGTCCTGCACCTGATGCCCAGTGTGGTTTTGGATGTGCGCAGTTTTCCTACTTTAATTGACAGGGAGATGATGCCTTTTAACTGCTATGGAGCAAATGGACAATCGGCTTTGAATGGTTTCGACACCATCCCTTCCTCCAGTTGCCCCGTGCAACAGCAACAGTAACTAATGACGTCCCTCAGCCCCCTAGTTCTTTTTACTTGGGTTGAAGAAATGCTATTTCTCTCTGGCTTTATGGCCTTAATCTCACAAGTGACTTCAGCCAGAGCATTCTGTTACACTGGCACAACACTAAAACAAAGTGAAGTGCAGCACGTGGAGAAAGGTCTGAACAAAAGAGAAGGATCAAATCTGTAAAATATGAAAAATAACATCGTGTCTGAATGCCAGGAAGAGCTGTTGATGCGCGTGTGAAACATTAATGCAGACATGTTTTTACCTGAGACGGTAGAGGTCAGAGAGGCTCCTCCTGTCCAGAAGGTCATGTGCTATAGTCTCAGCAAGGTGCATTATGGGCAGGGTGAGGTGGGTGAGGGAGAGCGAGTGCAGCTCCTCTGCCAGTAGGTTGAGATAGAACAGACTCTGAGTCTATAGCCAAACAAACACAGGGGAGAAAACATACATTTTCTAACACTGTTTCAAAAGGTGCTTTACAAATAAATACTATTACAGTATAGAGTAAATAGTTTGAGACCAAAATGTGAACCTATGCTATTGTAATGGAATAATAGCTGAAATGCCTTGTTGATCCATCAATAATGAGATGCCCGTTTAAAATGTATAGGAGGATTTTATTCCACAAGTAAACATCTGTGCACAGAGTCTCCCTTTGTCAAAAGAGCCACGAGTTCTCTTCTTCACACTCTCATATAGTGATAGGAGGGCGCCCTCCCCACCCTGATCTCTGCTGTGAAATTCCATTAGATCATACAAGGTCTAGTATATTTCCACAGTTAGGTTGATCCTTCATAAGAGACAATACAACCTTGGTCTACTCCCACAAGACAAAATACATGTTATCTCCCTATACAGGAATGCTCTGCATGATGGAGAGCATAGTCCACAAAATACATCTTAGAAGAGCCATGGATCATTTATGGAACAGAGTCGATAATGATCAACAATCAATTAATAAGCGACCAATCAATAATTTACTATAACACTATCCACTGCTAGATCAGATTGGGCTAGAACTGGCCCATTGTCCCACTACGTTTGCTGCATTTCTACGCTTAACAAACCTCATTTCATCCTAATGTAATTCCATCCCGCTCGGGTGGTAGCTACGTAAATTAATCACAACACATAATTAATTTAGATTAACGTGATTTAAGCCTCTGCCAACGTTCTGCCTGGATCCACACAGATCAATAAGTGCACAACCTCTTTGGACCAACACACGTGGGCTCGTCAATGCCACGGTCAAGGCTTCCAGCCGCAGCGCAGCCTTGGACCCTGGAGAGCCGACTGATACAATACCCAAACCCAATACCCATTACCTGCTGTGCTGGAAACTAGACTCATGTCAAACACCATGCCACAGATGATGGGTCATGTGTGTGGCCTTGCCTGTGTGGTGATGTTGTGTGTATTGATAGTGTGTAGCCTTGCCTGTGTGGTGATGTTGTGTGTATTGATAGTGTGTGTATCCTTGCCTGTTTGGTGATGTTGTGTGTATTGATACAGAGTGTGTATCCTTGCCTGTTTGGTGATGTTGTGTGTATTGATACAGTGTGCAGCCTTGCCTGTTTGGTAGGGGTGTCACGATACACTCAGTTCACGATACGATACGATACGATACACGATATTGGGTTCACAATAACGATACGATACGATATTTTAACTTTTTTTTCCCCGATCGATTTGTAAGTTGACGGGGCATCCTCCACGCTAATTTGAGTAATTTCACCATTTTCATCCTCCGTGTCTGTAACGTCCCTCGTCTGTTCAAACAAAGCAATGAAAAGGAGAGCGAGCATGCAATCAGATGCAGATCAGTGCCACCATGTTCAGCTTCTTTTTCTCACGATATGAGATTTCATCTCAACGATACATATTGTCACGTTTTGATATCGCGATATATTGTGGGACGATATATTGTGACATCCCTACTGTGTGGTGATGTTGTGTGTATTGATACAGTGTGTGTATCCTTGCCTGTGTGGTGATGCTGTGTGTATTGGTACAGTGTGTATCCTTGTGCAAAAAGTAGGTAGGGACACGCACATCCAAAAATAGGCCACACTGGGCCTGGGTGCTGGATCAATAAAGTACTTACAGTGAAAAAGAAACAATCCGCACACCGAGGAGCTCCCGTTTAGGTTTTTTTTATTTTCAATACAGCGTGACGTTTCGGACACACACCGGCCCTTCCTCAGACGCTTTCTCCTTGCCTGTTTGGTGATGTTGTGTGTATTGATACAGAGTGTGTATCCTTGCCTGTTTGGTGATGTTGTGTGTATTGATACAGTGTGTGTATCCTTGCCTGTTTGGTGATGTTGTGTGTATTGATACAGAGTGTGTATCCTTGCCTGTTTGGTGATGTTGTGTGTATTGATACAGTGTGCAGCCTTACCTGTGTGGTGATGTTGTGTGTATTGATACAGTGTGCAGCCTTACCTGTTTGGTGATGCTGTGTGTATTGATACAGTAGGGGGTGCTGTTGGTTTTGAATGTCTGCCTGGCCTGGTCAGGACAGCTGAAGCGGGCCCAGTCTTCTGTGGTGCTAGGAAGCACCTCATCCTGGAACTGGAGTTTAGGTTTCTCCTCAGTGGGGGGAGGCTGGTCAATCAAATGGGGGAGGGAAGGGAATTGACATTTGGCATTATTTCTGGTGTGCAGTTTTTGAGTCATTTCTACCACCCTATAGTACCCATTTTCAGTGCTGTTTTGTCAGGCACTGTGTATTCATTTAAAACAGCCTCACTGTCTTATAAAATGGATCAAGTTTAGAATTGATCATTTCATATTACAACAGATTTTTAAACATTATTTTGCTTTGATGAACTCACGGTGAGAGACGGAGAAGTGTGACAACAGGCAAAAACCTAAAGACTGTAAATAACAAAGGCATTCAAATGTTATCGTCTCAAATGGCTACCAGCCAGTGTGAAAGACACATTGTATCTGCATTTTGGCAGGTGTTCATTTCAGACCCCCCCCCCGTGTGCAGTTATTGCCATGTACTGTAGCAAGAAACGTGACTGATTGGAATTTGGAAACCCTCATTAGTGTTTTGCTTGCACCTGTGTTTATTCTGCCTTTTCGACACAAAATGGCCCTAGGACATACCGGCTGCACGTCTTTGGTCTTTTTGCCTCTGCCCTTGTCTTTGTCTGTGTGCTTGTCTTTTCTGGATGCAGTAGAGGGAGGCGGCTGGCTTGGCTGACTCTTTGACATCTCATTGGAGACCTGGTGCACCGTTGCCATGGACACCTGCAGTAACACACAGTGCAGCACATTGATGCCTGCTCCATTACCGCCCCCCACACACAATTTGGATTTGAAGAACAGCCTCTTCCACAGTCTCAAACTCATGGTACTGCTGAGCTTACGTACTGCAAGCTGAAGAGCCCAGACACAGATAGTAATATATATTATTATATATTATTATTATATTATATATAATCCAATATTATATATTATTATTATATATAATAATTGGGAAATCTTTTTTTGGGGACCGTTTACCTGCCATATCTGCAGGACAAATGTGTAGGCTGTGAGTAGGTTGAGCTGGTGCTGGGGTGAAGTCCTGTCTGACATGAGGGCGAGCAGGGTGTGTGCTCTCACCAGGCCGTCCAGACGCCTCACCTCCCGCAGCTTCAACAGACTTGTCGTGAATAAAAACCCCTGGACTCCTATTAGGGACTCAGGTTTCACTGGGATCGTACCCGTCTCTTTGGAGCGGCCCTCTAGAGCATACAATAAGATTATTAGGAAAAAAAACTAACCAGATGTTGACACATATGCCTCATGAAACAATTAACATTTTGAACTGAGCTGTACCTGCTTCCTCTGCCTGTTCAGTGCCCATGTGTAGAAGGATGTCTATGGCCCATTGGACTTGGTGTTGAGCATCAGCTTTGGGGAAGTTCTGACAGTACAGCCACTCTCCAAACTCCAGCAGAAAGGCCACCTTCTGCCACTGAGTCTCTGAACTCTGATTACAGATGGCATACGAATTAGGGGAAAACAAGAGCTGCTAGCTGCAATGACATGTTGGCTCCACATGATGGTGCTGGAGACTGTTTAACATTTTAGACTGTTTCCTCTGCTCATATGAATGGCTCATATCAAACATGGGGGTGAGGGGGGGGTCAAGTAAACTTTATGATTAGGATTCTCTATCTAATTTTCTAGCACTTTACAAACTTCATGTATGACCTATATATTTGTGTAAAACCTAATAAAAATATTCTTGAGGAAAACAAAGAATTCTCTATCTAAACGCTAAGGACTGTTGGCAACAGAGCAGAGGTATTACCAACAGAGAGGTGATGGACTTCTGGTAGCAGGCCAATTGTTGAATTTTATCCCCAGCACATGGCGCCACCCGGTGCCACATAAGTGAACAGCAGAGCTCTCCTTCATCTTTGAACCTCTGCATGTCCATCGCCACACTCTGCCCCAGCCGAGCTCGTACCAACACGCGGTGTTTAAGCAGGGGCCTGGGGCAAAAGAGAGGATACTGGATGGGACCATGGCATGTTCAATTCAATGTCAATGTTATCTGAGTGAAGAAACTGTGATTCTGGAATTACAAACTAAATCACATTATACCTACAGTAGACATTACAACATTGTCACTGAGCAACAAAGAAAATACTGGTTCTTGTATTCTACCAAGGTTTACAGTGATATAATAAATAATGAAATATAATACATGCTAGGATATGAAATCACAAAGAACCTTTTAGGACTTGTTATATAGATATTTGATTTGCGAATGTTTTCCCCTGATAACAACCTACCATAATATTTTATAACCTCTAGGGTAGTATAGGTTTTACTGCTATGTTTATACTTTATGCAATAGCTATAGAAAAAATGCTTCCCTAAGAAGGTGAATCAATCAGTTGATCAATCTACTGTATCTCTCCTTTGCACACACCATCCATCCAACCAATCCATCTTTATTCCCCTTTATGTACTATGTATAGACTTTATACACTGACTGCAGAAAACAAAATCTTTCTTGAGGTCAATCTACTAACCAATCTATCTATCAATCTATCTATCTATCTTTCCAACCAACCAACCAACCAATCAATCAATCAATCAACCAATCAATCAATCAATCAATCAACCAATCAATCAATCAACCAATCAACCAATGAATGATCGATCCCCCTGCCTGCCTGTATGTCCAATCCCTCTCTTCCCTTTCCTCCACTCTTCACCATGTGTGTTTCTTTACTCACAGCCCGTGTCTGCTTTGGGGCATGTCTCTGATGGCTTTACTCACAGCCCGTGTCTGCTTTGGGGCATGTCTCTGATGGCTTTGTCCAGCAGCTGCAGAGCAGTCTTCCAGTCTGCTCTGTCAGTATGGATGTAGAACAGCAGACTGTAAATAGCTGCTATCAGGGTCAGGTCATCTTCATCTGCTCACACACACAAACAAACACAGAGAAACACAAGACTAGATTAAAAATTCATCTTTTCCACAAAGAAAGTGTGCATATATAGATCAGCTAGTGCTGCACTCTAAGAACAGATCAGTGGTCCAAATAGACTACTCAAAAAGCAAATGGCACCTCAAAACTGACTTCTCTGTCCTGGAGGGAATAAGATCTTCTGTGCACTCTACTAGTTACAGTATAGAGGTATTATTGGACAGTCCCCGGGGGTCCCGGACCAATCAAATGGATTCATAAAGAGGACGCAAACCTCTTCCATGAAGCCATTTGCAAAGACGTAACCTCTGGAAAGACATGGAGCCATGTGAGGTTGCTTTTAGCACTCACTTGATGCTTTGGGCTCAGAACTCCCAAGTGGCAGCGTAGCCAAGGCCGCCACGCCCTTCACTTTGCCCTGTTCCTATGAGAGAAATGGAAGGGGAAAGGCATTAACACTCCACTGCCTATAGAGAGCCAAAGTGGAACGTCACTTCCTGCTTCAGCACTGTACCAGAGATTTTCATCCGCCATTTATTTTCCCATAGACATTTCGTAAAATGCGTATACAAATAGTTTTACTTGTTCAAACCAAACGGTTCAGATATATTTAGAAACAGGAGAGACGGCATAACATTTCACTCGGGCCAAAACGTAAAAAAAAAAATGCGGGGTTAAAGAAAATATCTTTTCGATGTTGTCTTTTTAAGTTTTGGTCCGAGTGATATGTTCTATTGTCTCTCCCGATCCTAAATATAGCGGATCCGTTTGATTTGACCAAGTAAAACTGTTTTTATAAGCATTTTACGAAATGCCAATGGGAAAATAAATTGCAGAAGCAAACACATTGGGTAAATCCCTATAGGACCTTGCCCCCGTATCCCTAAGAGGGAGTCGTCATCATACATTTGTGTGTTTGGTGTTGGTGGTGTGGGCCAGGGCATTCAGGATCGTCTCTAGGGGCTCTTGGAGCTGCAGTCTCTCTACAGGCGTCTGTGTCAGAGGCAGGCAGGTGTTCCAGTAGTGCCTGGCAGCAGCCATACACAACACTGGGTCCCCAGCCTTCTCCGCATAGCTGGGGGACGAGAGGAGGAGGCAATGAGACAAAGGGCAAAGAATGAGTGAAGGAGGAGGTAATGACTTTCAGATTCAAACAAAAAGTAGAGAGGGGTGAGGGTGACATGTGTGAAATGACTGAGGACAGCACCTCACACCGGACAGGAGCACTTTCAGAGCTTCTCTGTAACTGAGTGGATTTCCGTTGGACTCATGGACCAAGCTCAACCCCCTCAAACAGGCTGCACTGCTCAGCATCTCATTCACCGCTGATGGGCCGTACCTGGAGATTATGAGGAAATTACTTGGTTATCAATCAAACTATGAATCAATCGACCAAAACTAAAAAAGTACAAATTTTGCAACAAATTTTGCAACTCCATTTGGACTGAAAAACACTGAAATCAGTGCTTGTTGCCAAGTCATATCAACTGCAATACTCTGTTATGGGCACAAGGTGTCACTTGCCCCTTATACAACTTTGCAAGCAAAAAAACTCAACCACCTCCCACTTCAGTCCTTTCAATAACAAACCCATACACATCAAGTGCAGTACCTCTAGCCTTTCTATTTTAAAAATCGGACAAAAAAATAGACTTTACAAAATGCTGGATCTACCCTGGCATTTCCCAGTCTCTCTTGGTATTAAATTAACTCTAACCAGCCAACTGCACTTACAAAACACATGGCATGGTGCTGAGGCTCTGAGCTGCTGCGCTCTCCAGCTGCAGAGCGCTCTGCGTGCAGGATAAGACCAGGCTGTGGTCCTTGGCATGGTGGCAAAAGGCAGCCAGCTGGGTCCAAAGCTGCAACTCCACCACCGCGTCAGTCCAGCTGCAGTCAGACACCATGTGCACCAGCTACAGGTGAGAAGACAGCAAGAGACATGGGGAGGGAGGGAAGAACAGTGGAGGAGAGGAGGAAAGGAGTGAGGGAAAAGAGGGGTCAAGAGAAGAAGGAGGGAGGATAGACGGAAGGAGAGAAGTCACAGAGAAACCCACGGGGCCTCAGTCTTCAGTGTCAGAAATGGCAATTCAAAGCAGAAGAAACATACAGAGATTTCAGCTAACCTCAAGCCGACCAAAGCATGATATTCAAGGATAGCTACAGTACTTTGAAGACATTCAGAGTTTGTGGATCATCTTGGCATCTGATGGAAGACACAAACATGGAGGCACATACCGTGGAGAGACTGGGGACAGTGAACTCCATCTGCATCGGGTTGCTGTTGCACTGGAGCATCTCCACTCCGACCAGCACGCGTGTCATCGCCGACACTAAATCATTCTTACACTGTGGGAGGGGTAGGGGGGTGTGGGGGCATAAAAAATGCATACCGAGCATTGGTACACCGAGTATTTCATTGCAGTCCTGCGCTGAATATACAATAGTCCCATAAGTTTAATTATAGCGAAGTTATATACTGAACATAGTATTAGTATTATTTGCTTCTTAAATTATACACAGTATGATAATTACCATGCAGTATGTGTCCCAAATACTGCAGAGAACGGGCTCGTTGATAATGCATGACTTCCTATCGCGTGGAAAATGAGTTGATGAATGATTTATTGATTGCAATTAAGAGATAAGCTTCATTTATATTAACAGTGCCTTAATTTGCATGGCAAGAAACACCCCCTGCTGTGACTCGCACAAAGCGCAGCACGGTGAAGGGACTAATTAGGGCAGGAAATTTGTAGCTGACAAATGTTCTCAGGATGGTGTTGTTGACTGAATGAAACAGTCCGTTTAACTGACAAATTGTGTTTGCTTCCCCCCCACAAATAGGCCACTTAACACCTAACCTGACATTGCCAGATGGGGGCGGTGTTGTTTTCTCGCGAGAGAATCCAGCTTGCTTGCAAGGTTACTTAACACCTGCATAATACGGTAGATCAAACGCCAAATGGATAAATGGCTCCAATGCCACATATGCAGGAAATAACTGCACGAAAAAGATGGTTAATTTTTGTGCGTGTAAATGACGTAATACATTAGTACAGAGTACATTATGAATGTGGCGTGAGTATGTTATGATGCCGAACCATTCAGTCGTCTCAAAGGGCATTCACGTGTCTTAACATTTGATATATTTTGCGGTGCAACAAACAAGATTTCCAAATAGGACGAATCAGCGTGACGTCACTGGCCACCCAGAAATGCGGAAACCCGCGGCAGTTATTAGTATGAGTTGCGCCAAACAAATGTTAATATCTCAAAAACTATACATCACATCGCTTATATTTTGACATTCTGAGTGAGAGCAGAAGTAGCTCAAGAGTTTGATGTATAATATATGCATGTCGTGTTAAAGTTGTGTGAACTGTCGCAGTTTTTTAAATGTAAACAGAGTCAGCCGGCTAGAGTCAGAGACTCCCCTCCCAAAGCTCACGCTCCATAGGGTTCCATTGCCGTTGCCACCCAGTGACGCGGTTTGTTTAGATCACCATATGATTCCCGAGCGCGGCGCTGCTGCCGCTCACCGCTCCCCCAGGGGATGGGTCAAATGCGGAGAACAAATTTCGCACACTTTACCTTTTTTACCAAAATGCTGCTCGGCTGATCCCTCGTATATCTGAGACACAGTGTACACAAAGGACACCATTTCAAGTGAATAAGACAGTGAAATGTATACAAATGTATAAACTTTTAATGACAGCTCTACTCTTTTGAGAAATTCTTACTCAACCTTGTTGTTGACATAACTGATTTTTTTTCCGAGCATTTTACAGCATGTTATTTTTATAGAATATTTCATCATTACTATGGCACCAATTCCACCTTTCTTGATATTGATTTGGCAGGTCCTTTCAATACACCTACTGTAGAAGCTGCTCCAGATTACTCCGAGCCAGTGTGAATAACTGTCCTGTCTGTGTTTCACTTACAGTGCAGTACTGTATGTATGGATTTGAGTCCACTGCCCAAGCTTTCAGAAGAGGAAAAAGCACCATAATCACATCTCACCACTAAATACTGAAGGATTAGGCAGAAGAGAAGAAAAGCCTATAAGAATAAATGTGTAGCTTGCTGCTGCTGCCTGGATAGGATTCATAATTAGAATATATTATCCCATGGTATGGTACAGTAACTGTCACTTGAATACACACTGTGCGCCTATACAGTGATTAATACTGGGACCAATGTAGAGGATGCTACCTCATCATCTGTCTCCATCTTTGGGCCAATCTGCTGCTGCAGGAGCCTCTTGGTCTGCACCCAGGTGGCCACCACCTGTTTCCTCGCTGCGATGGGGACGTTCTCCCCTGGGACGGTGCAGTTGGACAGGCGAAGGGCGTAGTCGCACAGCTAGGAAGAGACCGAGAAAACGACACTGAGCTCAAGCAAGCATTCTATCTAAGCATTCTATTCGGAGTATATATGATTGATTGATTGATTTTCTTTATTTAAGTGTCATGCTTGTGTGCCCAGCACACATAGGCTTACAGGACACTTTTACTGTTCATCATTTAAACAAACAATGATCAAAACATAAAACCAACAGAAACACCCAAAATACATACAGTAAAGTTCTACAGCATGAAAACCACCACCTGAACCTACTTAAATATAAGAGCTGTGCTTGCCTTCTATTCCAGGCCCTAGAGATAAAGTTAGCAGTCTTAAACAACCACTCCAACTTCTGGCCATCATCTGCCCAGAAGAGCTCAGGTCTTTGCTTTTGCATTTCGTCAAATAAGGAAATCCTCAAATCATCATATAAAGTACAATAAAACATGAAATGAAACTCGTTTTCAACATCCTTTAGATCACAGACGTTGCATATGCTGTTCTCTTCTGGTATAGCTGTGAACCGCCCTACTTCAATGGCAAGAGGCAGAATACCAATTCTCAGCTGAGCACATAAAGACCTCTGGTTTCTGGTTAGAAAGGAAGTGACATAGGGCTCAGGACCAAAACGCTGCTTCATCTGAACATATGATCTAAGCTTAGGTTTAGACCATATGTCGTTTGCCCATTCCTCTCTGTAATAATACAGTATATATGTGCATAGTATAGGCTTTTTCCATAAATCGCATGGCCAGCTTTTTGTATGGAAAAAGGCTTTATGGGGTCTTGAAAAGGTCAATGAGTAGAGCATGACATGAACATAGTCTGAGGTTTGCTTTCCACTGGGGATAACCCTGTAAAAAATGCATGCATTTGTGGTATTGTTATGCCGTTTGGTTCAAAGCATCCACCAAATGCGATATGTTTTGTTACGGTCTATATATGCAAGACTCCCTTTTCAAGTCTGTATACACTGGGCTTTTGACTTGCTGTAGCCCATGGCCCTCTGCCAGCTTGTCAGCTACAGACACACAACACAATAAGGCTTTGCTCCAGTGAGAGACTGCACAGAATATGACCCCTCTGTTATGTAGGCCATTTATATAAATAAAAAAAATAAAAAATTTGAATGGATGATTTATCATCTTGCAATAAGAAAGGAAACTGATATTCTGATAAGATGACAGTTGGTTTAATAATTCACTGATAAAGTGCCTTTCATCTAGAGTTAAAACATGTTCATGGTAGATCAGATGGAGGAAGGAACGAAATAGGATTTAATTGGTAACTGCAGCACGAAGAACAGAGAAATAAAAGTTCAACTGCACAAAGCAGCCCACTCATGACAGGGGCGTGTGCGTGTGCGTGTGCATTCATGTGCATGTGTGTCTTCATTTGCGTGTGTGTGTTCATGTGCATGTGCGTGTGTGTGTGTGTGTGTGTACGTACGCATGCATGCATGAGTGACATTCTGTCTGAGGATGGAAAAGATGTCAGCTGTGAATTTGGTAGGATTCACACAGAGAAGGAGATGTATCCTGAGAGATTAACAACTTTCAAAAGCTGCATTTGAGAAAAGTTCCCACTTACTCTCCCAGACTGTCGTATCTGCGGGGCTTAAAAGCCAAGCCATTAAAAAGCTCCAGATAGCATTTCAACAACATCAAGTCTCTCACTACATGGGCTCAAGTTACTTCTTAATACCTCATATCAACCAAATGCATAGGACTTCTTCTAGCACTCGTCCCCAATCCCAGGTAACACACATCTATACACTCTAAATGGGGACTAAATTGGAAAAGTGTCATCATAGGTTTTTAGGTATTGGATGACAAGCTTTCTGCAAAGCAGAAATCTTGTGAAGAAGCTGAAACTAAGGATAGGTTTTTAAAATAAGCCTTTTTTTTACTCCAAAATTGTACTGTGCAACTCGATTTCTACTGACATTCCTCACTAGTGTGCTCCTCCACCCATTCTGGCACAATGTCATGCTGAGCCACAAAATTACCAACAGGGCACATGCAGATTTTTTCCCCCATCATCGAAATTACCACTTGAGCTGTCTGCCTGAACTAGCTTCCAGGCTTCGCTTCATTTATTATTATTATGAAGAACATTATTCTTATTCTTCTTATTCTTATTCCTGGTTAGAACAAACTTCTAAAAAACAACAAAACAACAACAACAATGATGTATCTCTATAGAGATGGGCTGTGTGCTTGATGTTATGGGACCTTTACACACAGGTACACACACACACACAGGAACAAAATACCAAAAAATACACAAACTAGGAGCACACAAACTAGAGGTGTCACGATATACCGGTATAACACAACACAACACACCTCCAGTGCTTTGCGTGCATCCTGGAGCGCAGCTGGGTCTATGGGAACCCCGTGGACACTGCCGCTCCTCTCCATCCCTTTCCCGGCTCTGTTTTTGGCCTTGTCCGCTGGCAGGACTGCCTTGTCCCCTGGCAGGACTGCCTTGTCCCCTGGCAGGACTGCCTTGTCCCCTGGCAGGACTGCCTTGGCACCGTCTGGTCCACACAGAGGCTGGATAAACCCGCGGGCCACAGCGTCACACAGCAGCACGAGCAGAGTGCGATCCCTGAGAAACACAGGAGAGGAAATGTTCCAAACTGACATTAACTAGCGAAAACAAGTTATTTTAACTTTTTTTTTAATCTTTTAGGTCTTCCTGAAAATATACAGCCTTACCACAAAATTGGGGAAACAAAATGTATACTGAAGTTTCCTTGGCCACATTATTATGAGAGAATATCATATAGGACTGAATCCAAAAATCCACATACTTTTGCCTGAGGACAGTTTGCTCCACTTTCATGAACATTCACTGCTGTCTCCCATAGTCAGACCTTAACTCACCTCTTATTCCACGAGTGAGCTACACCTGGGGAATGAAAACTATTTAAAAAAAGGACTGGTTTTCTGAAGACAAGGATACATATCGTTGTTGTCAGCTGAAAACCTCATACAAATATTGGTCATTTCCATGTATTTACCAGAATAGAAGCATAATATAGTCCTCTATGGGTTTGGGAAATTGCATCTGGGCCAGTGAAACCCTTTCAAAATCCTTTGAGAAATTTGAAAACTGCACCACCATCAACAAGGCTGCATTTCTGCATTTCGTAAATATAAGGTTTTCAACACCAGAAATATTCTAGTTAAGCGTTGTCCATCTTCGGTATGCTGTATATGATATATGATTTAATCATATATGTATTGAAGAATTGATCAATACTATAATGGCTGTCTATGGTAAGCCTGAATTGACCTAATGTAATATTTTTTTTATCAGATTTTAGAGTATGTTTTATTATTATTCTGGCTTCAATTAGTGTCCTCTAGAGAGAGAGTGGCGTCAGCGGAGGACCAAAATGCGTGACTCATTAGCCAATGAACAGCCAGGAAGGGGTCTCGCGCATCTTTTGAATGCTAAAACAAAGCGGATAATGTACAATTTGAAAACACAAAACAAAAAACAACATCACAAACTGTCCATTTTGCTGCAACTCGACAGTGCTGCTTAATCCAGGACCTTACTTCCTGGAACCCTTGAGAGTAAAAAACTGGTCCATTGGAGTGAATGGAGATGTCACGACTCTTCTATATACATGGCTCTGGTTTTAATGTCCCATGATCTACACAGGCTTTTCCACTCCAAGAGCCATGAACATGAAGAAAAAGAAAAAAAATGACAGCCGCAAAGACAGTATCTGCCTTCAAGAAATCCATTTCGCTCAAGCATTCGCCCCTGGCCCTAACTACCCTATGTACAGCAGCGTTACACTGTACACATTAGTAAGATGATACCTGGGCCCTACCCAGTGTGCTGTGACTTTCTGAGCATCTCCAGCAGCTTGTGGAAGGTGGGCAGGAGGCGCTGGTGCTCCCCGGCTGCCAGCAGGTGGCTGTTGTAGTTCCACAGGTACACGGCTGTGTTGGCTACCACCCACGGCTCGCTGATCTCTGCTCCCAGCTCCGCCGCCCGCTGGAAGCTGGAGGTGGCGTAGGCAGACAGCTCCTGGATCCACTCTCTGCATGAGACAGGTAGAGAGAGGTAAAGAACGAGGGGGATGGGAGAGAGAGAGAGAATGAATAAGTATGCACCATGGTTGAATAAAATAGTTAAATACTGTATTTCAATTAAAAGGATAACAATTAGAACATTAAAACAATTAAGTGTGTGTGTGTGTGTGTGTGTGTGTGTGTGTGTGTCTGCGTGTGTGTGTGTGCCTCCACCTGTAGACCGCCCAGTGTGGATCGTCTTCAGAGACATGAACCCCGCTCTCCTCTGGCAGGACGGCAGGCTCATTGAGCTGTAACCCCTCCGTTCGCAGCTTATGGATGGTGGCCTGGACAAGACGGAAAAGACTCAGTTCTCAAGCTCAAAAGACAACACTCAAGGTGACTTGTCCCTTTTAACCACTCCATCATAATAAAAGGAGCAGTGGGGACGTCCCACAGTGGGGACGGACGGACGGGCGGTTGGCTAACAGCCATCATGGCTCAGCTGTGGCAGATCAAAGAGACTTGAAATGATTGGATGATGGTTTGGCTCCAGTGGCAGACAACTAGGCCGAGAGAGAAAATGTCACATTTGGGAGGACAGGCTGTCCCTCAATCCATTCCAAATCCATCACTATCACTTTTGACACATCCAGACATCGCTGGGCCATGTTTTAGGCTGAGTAAAGAAAGGATTTTAAGATAGACAGAGATGGCGTAAAACTGTCAGAGAACAAAGAGAGCGGCAGCTACAGAGGAGTGCCGTAAGAGTCTGCTTTTTGCAAGGTCATCCGTTTGCTGTGGACACTTCGTTGTCTGCCTGTTCTTCAAAGTGCTGTCAGGTTGAGATATCTCTGAGGACGTCATGAAGGCTCGGAGCTGGAGGCTTGATGGGGAGTGAGATTACACGACAAGACAGGCACATAAGAAAAGCACAACAATTTCTGACTCCAAACAATCAACATGGACCTCCTGGGCTTGTTCAAACCCCATAATGCACGGCTGCTGCTGCTGCTGCTGCTGCTGCTGCTGCTGCAAGCACTCTTTGTTCTTCATCTCATATCTCATATATAAAATGAGCAGTGTGGGGAGGATTACTTTTTACAACATACATCACTACAGATGACTGGATACATGACCGAAAATGTCATTTGTAAAATATTCCATTTCAATCATGAGAGACCAGTGGGTAAAATTTGACAAGCAAGCTTTATTCACAAATAGCATGGCAACTAGTTTTGGCGTAATGACTCCGTGGTAAGATGCCCCTCTTCTTGTGGTGAGAGAGGAGGGCATCTGCTCAGACTAGAATAGAGAATATCCCCCCGTAGGGAATTCTTCAGGAGACGTTGGCGGCGGACTGGGGAGTTTGAAACACAGCTTCACAGGATACGATCAGCCCAGGTACAACAACCACTGAGGTGAACGATCAGGGAGAGGATGATGACGCGCTGACCATGGCTAAAGATACTGCCACGTCATAGGCTCAGCAGCGGCGTCATAACAGACGTCATATTGATAGGGGCTGATTGGCTGTTGAGGATGGGGTGATGAGTCAGGAGACGCACGTCATAACAGACGTCACGCTTGACTTAGACTTGACTTATCCTGAGAGCTGATGGCTATTGTGATATGAGGTAACAAAACTGGTCTCCATCTTGAAACTAGGTCGAGACCACCATTAGATTGCTCAATTTAAGTAACCCATATGCTAAATACTTTGGATTACTTTTGGAATAGACTTCAACATCGTCTTGCTGAGCCCATTTGTCTGTCTGTGTGTGTGTGTGTGTGTGTGTGTGTGTGTGTGTGCGCATGCTGTAGCATGTATACTGAAACCTGAGGTATTCACACGACATACATGGACTATCATATCCCATATCCCCCACAAAGAACATCAAAACACAACCAAACAAAACAAGAAAACTGCATAAGATACACAATGCATTCAGCTCCTATCCTGATAAGAATGACACTGGGGTAAAAAGCTCTTAAAGTCAAACTCTGTATGTGGTTGCCATATTTTGGGGATGTCTAAGAATCTGCCTTTGCTCTTGTAGTAAATGTTATCCAACGTATGGTAGCTTGAGAGTTCATTCCACCAGTGAACTACAGCTGGGGGATTGGATGCTTTCCAATTTAAAGCTATGCATTTCCTAGCTGCCAACAGGGCAAGATCTATGTACCGTACTGTATTTACTTTGAATGCATTGTTTTTTTTTGGTTGTTTGTCCAATAGTCTTGTTTGTTCTTGGATGATTGTGTATCTTATGCAGTTTTCTTGTTTTGTTTTGTTGTGTTTTGATGTTCTTTGTGGGGGATATGGGATATGATAGTCCATGTATGTCGTGTAAATACCTCATGTTCTTTCTTAAAGATTATTATTTTATTTTTATTTCTTTTTTTTTTTATTTCTTTTTTTAAACGACTAGTCAACTACTAAGCACAGTGTCGACTAGTGGTTTTACTAGTCGACTAGTCTGTGAATGCCCTAGTGCGCGCGCGCGCGTGTGTGTTTAGGAGACATGAATTATGAGGACACGCACCTCAGCACTGATGAAGTAGATTTCAACTAAGAGGCGCAACAAGTCCTTCACAGCGCTTTGGCTTCCATCATGAAGCCCGTCTGCGTGGCTCTCTTCCTCCACACGTTCACCTTCTGGATTGAAATGACACAAAAAATGTGCAATGAGCATGAGCATTGTTGATTGAGGCATACAGAATGAGATACATTTTTGACTCGATATTTTAAATATTTTCAGAATGGAAAGCAGTGTCCAATATCAGTAAAAACACAACTTGAAATTTTCTCTATAACTTTCACACATTCAGAAATTGCTGTGCTATGAAAGGATTTTAAGACAGAAATGGCCTAAAACAATAATTACTCAGACCATAAACTCCTCACATAATCACCAAGATTGATTGGAAATCAGTCAGATGAACCTCCTAAAAGTCAATTTGAGAGGGCAAGAGCAATGAGACACACATTCTCTGGGGGGGACCCTCGCACTCTGTTTTGTTTCTCGCATTAAGCATAATAGCTTTTCAGACAACACATTCATTTCTTTTTTATTTGAGCATTAATACTGGCACTGGAATTCACTGTTAATGACTGAATTCCAATGACATCCCATAATGTTTGCACCGTGAGAGACATAGAATTGAAAGGCATTCCAGAGACGCACTCATTGAGTGAAACAAATGTTTACATTCATCGCACGATCGGTTATAAAAGTAACTCCGATAAATTCTTGCAAAATAGCAAGTCAACTGTTAAAGGAACACTCCGCCCATTTTCAACCAGCTTTGTATCATTAGAACATCAGAAAACTGTAAACGGTTTTGAAGTCTGTCATTTAATTTGACAGTTATTGAGTGTTAAAGTGTGGACCAGTGACATCACTGGTCCACACTAACTCAAATTAATAACTCATTCACTCAAATCAACTCTCAATAACTGTCAAACTATTCATCATTCATCTAGTTTGACAGTTATTGAGAGTTGATTTGAGTTAATGAGTTATTCATTTGAGTTAGTGTGGACCAGTCAGTCACTGGTCCACACTTTAACACTCAATAACTGTCAAATTAAATGACAGACTTCAAAACAGTTTACAGTTTTCTGATATGCTACTGATGTTCTAATGATACAAAGCTGGTTGAAAATGGGCGGAGTGTTCCTTTAAGTTTTTGCTGCATTGATTGAGATTGATTTAGACACTCATTTACATTCCACTAAATGAGGTAGGCTGGATGAATCAGTCAAGCAGTCACACATCAAAGCCTTCTTCACTTCTTTAAATTTGTACGTTCTCCATATCATTCTATTATCTGAAAACATTGTCTCACTCAGTCTTGGTAACATTCCTAATTATCTTACTGTCAGTCTTTGCAATCTTCCATCTCCCGTTGTCATAAAGCGAGCAGAATCGACATGCAGCTCGGCACACGTCCCAGACTTGCTGCTTGCGGGCCGTCTTCACCAGCGCTGCCCACAACTTCACCCTGGAAGGAGACGGCCGCAAACCAAAGAGAAAAGAAAAGTCAGACTCGTTTTACTTTTTCAAAGGAGGAGGCCGGGTCAGGGCGAGAGCACGAGAATACACTTCTAAGGCTGTTTGTTTGGGAGACCATGAATAATCCGCGATTCCTTCGAGGAATCATGCGCTGCTGATGACTAGGCTCTCTCCGCCCCGTGAAGACCTCCATTTTTGATGTGCGCACTTTTGAGCTGTAGCCTAATGATATCGGGAGACCGCGGGGAAGCTCCAGTATGCTAATCAGGTGCTAATAATACATGCAATACAGAAGGACGCAGACTCCCACAGTCGCTCCACACACCCTGGGCTTCAGAGGGGACCTTGTGGATCAAACATTCATTACTATAGCATGTTCAGTGAAAGTGCAGGGCTAATAAATTCAGCAGGGGGCTGATTATGTTGGCAATTTTCCAACTGGCGTTCCTGGGAAACCTGACAGCTAGGAAGGATTAGTTAAAAAACTTGACGTGGCACTTGCCTTCACACAATAGCGCTGCGCTGGTAAGGCAGGAAGACAGGAAGCAGGCCTGCACAGTGCAGTGCATGCAATCCCGTGTGTGTGTGTGTGTGTGTATATGCATGGACGGACACAAACACACACACAAATGCATACATACATACACACACCTCTCTGTGTTGTTGGCGTCATCTCCTTGTCTGGCCAAGTGTCCCTCTGCCCTCTGTACTGATGTAGAGTGGTGCTGAGCCTTAGCAGAGAGCCGAGCCACGGGTCCAGAGCCAAGACTGCCTCCAGCAACTAGACAAACATTGGAATAAAAAAATACACACACACACACACACACACACAAAATACTTTAATTAGTGTCGCAAAAGCTTCGGAGTTGTCTCATACAGTGTCAATAAAAAGTCAATGACATGCTCTGGCTAAACCTACAAAACAGTAGAGTAATTTTGTTACACAACTCCCTAAAGCCTGCATGTCCATAATTTATACGACATGGAATAAAATGTGCATAGTAACGAGGTTATCTATTTGAGGAAGTTATGCAATTACCCCGATTATGCCATTCCCCTGTATGAAGACGGAAACGAAAACCGACCACTGTGAAAGTGAGAGGGCTCATTTCCAACAGCCTCCAAACCTTTAAAAAAAGGTTGGGATAACATTTAAACTAAAAAAGCGAGAAGTGTATCCATGACTTTTCTGTCCGTCTGCAGCAGCAGCAGCAGCAGCAGCAGCAGCAGCAGCAGCAGCAGGGGCACTCAAGCATTTGTGTCCGGGACTGAATTATGAAGAGATGTCTGTGCCCTTTTGATTGCAGCGTTTTAGAGAAGCTAAATGCTCCAGTGCCTGTGTGTGCGCTCACCCTGAGAGTTCAAATAGACACACAGCAGCGCGCACACACACACACACACTCTCGCACACACACACACATGCGCACACACACACTGTCTCACGCGCACACCTCTCGTTGATGAACGTCTGAGGGACACTACAAGATGGAGGCAACATTACATGCTATAACTAATTCATTTTTCTAGCCTGATTGGCCGATTCTCGAGGGCTACTCGCTACGCTGGCTTTTGAATTTCACAGCACAGTGATGAAGTGTCTTTTGTCTGAGGAGGGAGTCCTTCTCGAGGTGTTACAGAGGGAAAACAAGGAGCACCTCTAGGGACCTGGGCTTTTAACCCATGCCTGAAGAAGCAGGAGCCCTTTGACTAGCTGCCAGATGCAAGTGCTTCCTTTAGCTATTAGCACTGCAGTGCTGACCGCAGCTTGAATCTGAGGATGGAGATGCCAAAAGAGCAGGCATCTTCAGCATCAGGGCTCTACGATCCACTGCACACAGTCGATGGGGCTTTGCTAACAGTGCAATGTGTTTAGAAACTATCCTCTGAATAGAGAGGCAAAGTGACCGTCTACTTCCTGCTTCAGCACTGTACCAGAGATTTTCATCCGCCATTTATTTTCCCATAGACATTTTGTAAAATGCTTATAAAAAGAGTTATAGGCTACTTGTTCAAACCAAACGGTTCAGATATATTTAGAAACAGGAGAGACCACATAACATTTCCCCCAGACCAAAATGCAAAAAAAATTGCGGATTTAAAGAAAACATTTGTAGTTTTTTTTTTCTTTTGGTCTGAGTGAAATGTTCTATGGTCTCTCCGGATTCTAAATATAGCTGAACCGTTTGGTTTGACAAAGTACAATTATTTTTAGAAGCATTTTACTAAATGTCTATGGGAAAATAAATGTCGGATGAAAATCTCTGGTACAGTGCTGAAGCAGGAAGTAGGCGGTCACTTTGCCTCTCTATTTGGTTTCCAGGGACTTTAACAACCTTTACTGAATGACACGTAGACACATATCATCCAGAGTAGAGACAGTTTGAAAGTCAAGTCTGTCAGTGTGAACAGAAAGTCTTTATTTTGGAGGCAGTGAGTCAGCTTGGGCAGGGGGTGAAAGCAGACATATCCTGAGCCCTCCTATGCCAAAATACTGGGAGATGTCACAGAGAAAGGGCTTCAGGATGTTCCTCAGTGTTGCTCATGCATTTATTCTAGCAAAGGAAGCAACATCAGTACGGTACTTTTGGAGGTGTCGTCTGCATCCAGCACCATCTGGAAAGCATCGGGAGCCAAGAGGAGCCCCACGTTGACCAGCATGGGGCGGCTGTCTGCCATATCTTGGGACCGTACATCCTTGGCCTGGCAGACAGAAAGAGAGAGATGGAGGGGATTCAGACTTGTCTTGTATGCTGTTCACCTACAGTTCCACTCTCAGCCTGCATTCTCTGTGCTGTCTACCGCATAAATCATAAATCGAATCATTCTGAATGTATATAGGTTTGTTTTTACAATGAATATGTTTCTCAAATTTTAGGTGAGTATCCAACATCAGGCCAAGATATTTTACCTCAGATACCTGGTCAATACATTGATCATTGATTTTTAGATCTAGCTTATTTACTTCATTCACTTGATCTGCTGATGATCGTCCCCTAGATGAGAAACCAAATTGACACGGTTTTCTTCATGTTCAGTGTTGGACAAGAACGTTTAAGCCAATCGTCAGCATCTCAATGTGGAGGGGATGAGATGCTCTTCTCCATTGTCGTCCCATATTCTGATTGAGGCTGATAAGATGGCTGAATGGTTACATAACACCATAGATATTATATTATTATAGATGGGTCACCGCAGGCTCCGCCAATTCTAACAAATGGTAGCAGTAAGTCTCCTAAATGGCCGTGGTCAACCACTTGACTCAGACCTGCCGCAAGTCTCCAAAGTGGGCGTGTCCGTGGAAAACCATGGGCAAAACCCACGTGACAAAATGACAGGAAGTGAGTTGAAGTTGGGCCGTCTTGCTTGAATCCCATCGTCTTTGATAACACTCTTGCCTAGTGCAGCTTTGAAGATCTCTTACATTCTGTCACGTTAAAACATTCTGACAAAAGTCGGGCAGACAACCTGTTGCAAAAGCATGGCGGCCTTGTCCTCGGTGGTGGCGGGGGTTTGGTAGACGGTCCCTCTGAGCCGCAGGAGGCGGAGAGCTGAGGCCAGGCGTTCTCTGTGCTCTCCCTGATCCAGCAGCATGGCTTTCTGAAGATGTGTCAGAGAAGCCTCCAGGCGCCCCTCCTCCTCTTCGATCACTGCCAGCTCTGAGTGGACCTGACAGCGCGTCTCCAGCAACATGCTGTGCAAACATCACAAAATCAATAGCTTATGGAAGCAGTGGAAACACAAGCGTTGGTCCAAAAAAAACGGTTGATGCCAAAGCTTATAATTGGGAGAGAAAATATATATCTATATATCGCCCTGAAGAATATCTCAAATTTGACTCAAAGGGGTTACCGGTACATTGAAAGTTCTTCGACCAATAAAGGTTGGATTATTGTATTTAAAAAAATCATTTTTTCTTTTTCGGCAGCTTAAATGGCACCATCTTAAAATTCTTATAGAACACACCAAAGCAAATATTTAGACGTGGAATAGATGTTGATATAATTTTTTACTGCCATAACATCATGTGAAACTTTAGTGCTCGTTTTGGTTGATGTTGAACTTGGCACCTCCTGCATGTTGCCATCATTTTAACTACCGTAAGTTGATTATATACAGTCCATAATCATACAATACAGATCCAACAATATCTAAAAGAACCTAACACACACTGTTGTAGAAAATGTATGTTCCATTGGCATTTCCTAATCAATAAGCTATAATTGCATACACATAATTAATGTGATGAGTTATTAGTCATAAGACATCTCACACATGCAGAAATGGAGACGCACATACTGTACATAGGAGGAGATTTCTTCACCCTCTGCTCCACAGCACATGGAGGTCAAAACAAACGTTCACCCACTGCATGAGGTTGACCTTGCTGATACAGACAGGCAGCCCTGTAGGCTCCAAGTCCCCTCCTCTCTCTCTGTTTCTCTCTGCCTTCCTTTGCCTATAAAGTACATGTTGAATTGTGACATCGCCACTGAATATTTCGGACTCTGTATGACATATCTCGGCATCTGGCTGGACAAGAACCTGGATTTTAAACACCATATCGATGTCTTAGTCAAGAAACTCAAATTCACAGTTGGTTTCTTTTACAGAGTAAAAGCATGTTTTTCTCCCTCCTCCCGCCAACAGCTGGTTACGGCCTTATTTCTGTCACAGCTGGACTATGGTGACATAGTTTATAGATTTGCTTGTCCCACTGCCCTGGCTAAGCTTGACCCTCTCTACCATGCTGCTCTGAGATTTATTACTAACTCAGCATATAGGACGCACCACTGCACGCTCTACTCTTTGGTTGCTTGGTCCTCACTTGCTACACGCAGGTTGCAACACTGGTACATCTTTATTTATAAGGCTATTCTTGGCAAGCTTCCACCCTACATCTGCTCTAAGTTCGAACTGATTCAGAGTTCTGTAAATCTCAGATCCAGCGCTTGGGTGCGCTTTAGAGTGCCACCCGCGCGGACTGAGGTAAGTAGGAGAAGTCTTTTTTACTTTGGCCCTTGGTCTTGGAATGACCTTCAAACCCGCCTTAAACTGGCCTCTCTGGTCTCTTTATATAGTTTTAAACAAAAACTAGCTGAGGTCCTTGCCACCTGCTGTTCCTGCTTTGAGGTGTAGCACTCCTCTTCTTGACTTTTTACTAGCTGTCTCTCATGTTGATGAGGCATGCTTTTGATTGTACAGTTTTATTGCATTGGTCTTTTAGATCATTTCTATTTGTCTTAAATGTTCTCCATTTTGAGTTGATGGTGGTCAAATGACAGAAATTTTTGTATATGTATTTTGTACGACGTGAAACGTGCTTTTGCCTTCTTTGCCAGATCACCCTTGAAAAAGAGACCTCGGTCTCAATGGGTTTTTATTTTCTGGTTAAATAAAGGTTTGATTGATATCAATTATGTGTACATTGAGGATTCAGTCCTCCTCGAATGCAGTTTAGAGAAGAATGTTATGGCTTTAATTATACTTTTATAAGACACTTCCTGGACTCTTGGTTTTCAATTCATTTGGTTTATATAAGCGGTTATAATTATCATTATAACGGATGAAGAGTGGTAAATTCCATTCTACCACACACACACACACACACACACACACACACACACACACACACACACACACACACACACACACACACACACACACACACACAAGTGTATCATAATCACTTTGAAGGAAACCTGTGTGTGTCTTCCAGGACTTGGGCCACCCTGAGCAGTGGTGCCTTGATGTGTCTCCGGAGGTTGTGCTGCAGGAGGGACAGGCAGAAGTTCCACTGGGTCGCGCACACCGCCTGCACGGCCCGCGGGTCCCCCTCTCTCACTGCACTCTGGAGCCACTGATCCAACTTGCCTATCTCCTTCAACCGGGCCTGTGGGATAACGACAGATTGGAAATCTCCCCTGAAGACAGTAATGATGAGAGTATTCAACATCTCTATCAGATGGCCTGTAGGGTTCGACTGATGATGGCTCTCTTCAAGGCTGGTACTGATATTTTTAACGTCTTCAAATTTGACCATTTTCACATCAGAAATGTATTTGGTATTAACTGATTCCGTGTTTTCCCCCAGGAAGTTTATTCTTGTTAGGTAGCAAAATCCCTGAAACTGTATTTGGACAATGATTAGACTAAAATTCTTCACTGAAACTCAAGACTAATGACCACCGCACTTATTCAATGGAAGGGGAAGCATTTGCTGCCTTTAAATGAAGAACTACCGGTAATTGACAAAAAAGGGGGGGAAACATTGTTAAACAATTGAATAAATTGTGCAAATGAAAAAAAAAAGAAAATGTCATTGCCATTTTTACATACTATTTTTTACATAGCTGTTGAGTGAGGAACTTCCATCCTATCAGAGGGGGGGATGGCACTCATTGTAATATAATATTAAACGGTGAGCTAGACACATTGAGGATAATTCATGCACATGATAAATCACCTCCATGCAGGCTTTGGAATAGTCGTCCATCTTCCCTTCTTTCTTCAGCAGAATGAGTTCACATCGGACACACTCCATTATTATGCATTGGCCAACAGTCTAAAAAGTCAAACACAGAAGTCAATTCAGCAAAAAGGCTTCAGCAGAGCCTGGAAGAGCAGATGACACATATGATCCATTTCATATTTTATGTCAATAAAGTCTTATATAAATGTTTTTTTTTTTTACTTATTTGTATTTCCTTTTCTCAATGTGCAATCATATTGTACAGTGTTCACAGATAACACATCTTACATGTGTCTGATTTTTATGTCCTTTCAATGTCCGTGGTTCTCAGATCACATAGTTAAAGAGTAACATTCTTTTATGAATACAGAAAAAAGGAAGCAGAGGTGACCATATTAAAAAGAAACTAGAACGACCGCAACGCGGACTTATGCCTCCGCATTAGTTCATTCTGGAGTCCAAATCGCCATTTGAGGCAAATTGGAAGAGATTCCGTCAAGGCGCTCCTGTGATGTTGCGTTACAGAGCTTGGAAATTGGGTGTGTGAGAGGTCACAGTGACCTTGAACTTTGACCACCAAAATGTAATCAGTTCATCCTTGAGTCCAAGTCGATGTTTGAGACAAGTTTGATTAAATTCCGTCAAGGCATTCCTGAGATATCGCGTTAACAAGCTTGAAAATGGCGTTCGAGAGGTCACAGTGACCTTGACCTTTGACCTTTGACCACCAAAATCTAATCAGATCATCCTTGAGTCTAAGTCGATGTTTGAGGCAAATTTGATGAAATTCCGTCCAGGCGTTCCTCAGATATCGCGTTAACGAACCTCGTACGGCCGTACGGACGGACAACCCGGATCCATAATGCCTCCGGCCTGGCTATCGCCGGCGGAGGCATAAAAAAAGAGGAAAGCCGAAAATGGAGACAGCAGCCCATAGGAACCGTCCATTGCCCCTAGATCCCATCAGTTAAAGAACAGAAAATAAGTGAAAACTGGCAACCATCTATCCATGAATACATCTGTCTTTAGTTGTAAACTTGCGGTTATTTCTTCCATTCGATAGACCTCCTTTACCTTCTCCCTCCACTGTGTTGTCGTGGGGGGCTGCGGCCTCAGCCATGAGGTGGTAATAATTTTCTTAGCAACTAGCAGAGGAACTCTCAGTATTCATGTCACATTATTGCCCTCTACACCTTCTGGCAATATTCCTAATAAGTATATTAATGTTTTTTATTATCTAATTATGCCACCCAATACATTATGTGAATGGGAGCATAGAGTAGAGCAAAAGGCTGTTTAAAAAATATGCACCTTTCCATAATACAGTATATTTAGCACTGCTGAGGGTAATAAAAAATGCATGGGTCGTGGGCACAAGCTCAGCTAATTATTCTCATCGCTTGTCAAGTGCCCCCCATTGAGAGTGTCAAATTCCATGCATATATTTGTATGTTTTCATAATATGTACAGTTTTAGAACATGGCTCCATAATAATGCATGCAGTGTTGTGAGGAAATATGACTCACGGCTTCCCCGGCCGACTTAAGCTCTTTCAAACAGTCAGCAGCCACTTCCTGATGCTTCATTTGCAAGGCCAGCAGAGCCAACTCCACGAGGAAGGCGACTCTGCAAAAGCAAGATAAAACATACTTTATTATACAATTCACAACACTCAGTAATCTGAGCCTGAGCCGTGTGCTAACCCCATGGGATATCCATATGTGCTGTTTCTGTAGTGGGCGGTGAACATGTATTTGCAGGGAGAGGACAGGGAGCAACAAGGTGGCGCTTGTTGGAGAGGAGATATGATCAGCACAGCTTGGGTCACAGACCTGTCAGCTGGAGGTATGGGTGTTGGGCTCTGATGAGGGCTGGAGGTCAGGGGTGCAGCGCCTCCTGTGGTGCAATCCACCAGGAGATGGAAAATCTCCTGAAGCTTGGCAGCATCCTCCTTCTTCAGCTCCCCCTGCTTCCCTGCTTCTATGCTGCTACTGACAACAACAATAAGTGTCGGCGTACACATGCATATGAACTAGGGATGCACATTTTAGTCACGTCAATGATCAACTCATTGATTAATCATTATGTAAAAGCAGATTTTGATATAGAAAATGTGTCTTTAGGCCTACTCAACAAGTTAATCAACCAAGCAAACTCATGCTGCATTTCATCTTTGTATTACAATGTGTACAATAAATACTGTTGTCTTTTTGCTGTTTTGGAAAAGTAGTATGGAATATAGTATCTTGGGGTGAAGGGCATGGTGCTAATGTAGATTTCATGTACTTGGTTGTGAATGGTCATGGAAATTATATTCTAGGAGGTCCTGGAAAAGTTTTGGAAAAGTTCTGGAATTTTGTCTGTGAAAAAGTGTGGGAACCCTGACACAATCTGCACATAACAGATGCATATTTACTGTACTTTCATGCCTCCTCTATACACACACACCAAAGAGCGCATATACCTCAGGCAAAATAACCTATGTGATGCTGAGGATGGTGGGGTCTGAGTCATGCTGTGTATGCATATAGCTGAGCTGGAGAACCATAAGGAAGTCTGACACGTTGAGTACAAGCCTGGGGAAAGGGGGTGGGGGGGGGGGGGGGCTGGCTTTGTGGGGGTTGTCCAACTCTCTACCACCACACCACCATCCATACTAACGTGCTAATGTGCCAGGGCAGCCTGATAAACTCGCCCCCTGCGGGATGCCATACGCTTAGCTGAGAGCCAGTGGATCACTGGTCCAGTGACTCAGGTTTAGTGGTTACACAGAGGGTCCAAGTCAGCTTTAGGGAATAAAACCTTTGGGATCAAGAAAGCAACAACAGCCCACAGTAAATCCTACACCCTAGTAGGGATGTAACGATAACCCGTTTTAATGATAACCGTGATAAAATTCCTTGCGATAAGGGTACCGTTTCAAATTTTCATTGTCATTAAAACTGTGGTACCATGATTACCGTGATTACAGTGCTTTGAAAAACATGGTAAATACTGTCCATCATCAACCAGAGTTGGCAACCGTCTCCCAGATGCAAACGCGCAGCCTTGGAGAAAAGATTTCAGCGAGTGTATCAATCCTTTTTGGGTCTGAGTTTGAGTTTTCAATATAAAACTTGGTGCAATTATTTCTGTGAGTGTACTGTATTAGTACTTTTTGAACATTTTCAGCACGTTTTAACAAACCGTGATAATACTGATAACCGTGATAATTTTGGTCACTATAATCGTGATATGAAATTTTCATATCGTTCCATCTCTACAGCCTACGACAATATGGCACATAGCAAAAAATACATAGAGTTACAATTAGTCTTCAAAAAGCATCATGCATGCCTGAACGCTCATTAGCGTAGCTAATAATGTAGCACAAATCATGACCTTGTTAACTCAATTTGGCCCCAATTTTGGCAGGAAGCATTCAGGCAAGTGGGAAACATGCAGTACATCAAAGCGTGTTCTTTCAAACAACATTTTAAATATGCCTCCAGTCTAACAAGTTCTTCAAATGCGTTTTCAAAGCAGACATTATCAAAGTGGATCTAGATCTTCTCCCATAGGACTGCTTGAAGAAACAGCTACAGTACAACTTGTTTATCAAAGCTTGCAGATGGGATGGGATGGGCCTTCATCACAACAGTAGAAAAAAAGCAACACTTTCAGTGCAAATCGAATCATGCAGCAATTTGAGAGCAAAAAAAACACGTCTGAGATGTATAATAAGTAAACCTTAATTTGAATATGACATGGAAAAATGCCTTACTTTTTAAGTTCCTGAAATTGGTGAATAACCGCTAAGACGGCACTCTGCTCAGTCATTTTAAGCAGATCACTCTCTGACAGCTTGTGTTGTACCTGTGGAGAGAAGAGTAATGCTAGTTTTATTAGGTCTTATGTAAATGTCCAAAAGAATCTTTACTCTCTGTGTATTTTCTGAACACGGCACATTTTAGTGTATAATAAAGGCAGAGTATTTACCAGTAGGGTAAAGATTTTTGGATAAAGATGAGGTGTGTGCGTCTCAATGAATTCTGCTGTCACTTTGGCAAAACTGCGAGCGTCTTCCATTTTCCCAGAGTCCACAAGGCATTCGACCAAGTGCCTGAACAGACAGAGAGCGGATGAGAAATGACATTTGACTGACAGAGGAATGGAGTCTCACAAACACAGAGATGCAACTTCCTGATCCTGAACCGTGCGCCGTGCGGTACAACAGCCAAGGGTTAGTCAGTCGGTCATGATGTGTCACTGTCTGAGTTTTACCACAGCAGTGCACCGTGGTCTCCAAAAGGCACTTGGAACTATTCTATGCCTGTGCAAAATGAATAGACCAAATCACCGTGACGTCACCATGTAAACAAATTTACTTCCGGGGCGGGTACCACTTGGGGAAGGCGGCAGGTTTAAATGTGCGTGTTGTCAAATAAATGCTGTCAAACCCTCTCGTTGTTTTCGGCCGACTACTTTCAATTTAAATGGTTAAACGGTTGGTAAACATGCTTGTCCGACGTATCTAGCCTTTCTTCTGTGTTTGTTTTATGTACTGTAGTGTTAGCTAGCCAATAACGTTTGTTTGTCTGTCAAACTCGCTGTTTTTTTGCAGACTCGTTAACGTTACAGACAGAGCTACTGACGCCACGTTAATTTAATTTAGCTTCAAGTCTACTCTGGTCTGGTCCAACAGGTAAATTAGCTAGTCTGGTCTCCACTAACGTTAGTGAAAGTGTTGTTATGAATGATATTAAACAACAACACAACACGAACAAACCATTTTTGTCTTCTTTGTCTGTTTTTGTCTTCAACACGTCAGTTTGTGCCGTCCACCGCCATTATAATGTGTGGACCTCAGGGGTAACCGGAAGTAAATGTAAACATCCCCGCTGATTTGGTCTATACAGCAGTAGCCTACTATACTACAGCAGTTGTTCGCATACTGTAGCAGTGGCCATAAGCCAATTTGAGGGATTTTATTTTTTAATTTACCCATTTTCCCCCGAACAATGAGGGGAATATGAGAAAATGCCAAAAAATAAATTAATAATTATTATTATTATAAGGCAATCCATAATCTGGCATTTTATAATAAAAGCACATTGTTGTATGAGCTGTATAATATGTCATACAGTAAGCTGCGTTTGCTAATGCTTCCATTGCCAATACTGATAAGCACACCAAGCAGCCATAGAACACATTCTCCATAGAGGAGATTATGACAGCCAATTAACTATAAGGGAGCTCAGATCACATCCAAAATAGCTACTAATTAATTGGGCCAGTACATCATCCCCGTGAATGCAGCGTGAGACTGTACATAATCTGTACTGGCTCGTGGATGAGGAGTTAGCGTCGCGGCGCTGCTGCAGTGGCACTACTTGCATCATGAGTTCAGCCCTCCAGCTGTGGTCCCGGTCCGCCACCTCCTCCAGACCTCGGACCACCTGCGTGAGGGAGGGGACCAGGTGGAGGCGTCGCCCCGGCCGCAGGAGAGGCCGCACCGTCTGGAGGTACAGCACCGAGGCGTTGAACACCAGAAAGTGGTATCTGTTAAAAAAACAAACCGGGATGAGGGGGAGAAGAAGCAAACAGAAAAACAATGAATTATTCACATGGTTCCACATGGGAAGCTATTTGATCTCTTTAGTTTCTACATCTCAATTCAGACCAAGTGGCAACTTTGTACGGAGGGGAAAAAAATGAATTGCAAATGAGTGTACATTAGCCACGGGAGGATAAGCTGTACAGCGCATTTCTATTTGAAATAAATTTAATATATGAATTCCAGGCACTGTTCTCGAGAAGATGGGAGTTAACGGTCTGTTTGAGTGTAGCTAATTTATTCACCAGAGAGTGTGTGTTATGCATTAGTCTGGGCTGGGCGTGTATTCCCTTTGCTGTTAATTGGCATGCTTCACCCCAGCCCATTTACTGACAGGTTATGAGTTCATTTAGCAATGGATTCAGCGCTGATTGGTTGCCTGGATCACCGAACATCCTACTGATTGTTTGCCTGTATCACTCACCAAACATCCTACTGTACACTGCACTGTAGGATTAGCACTGCAGGACCTAGATTGAAAGAAATGGTGTCGTCTATACAGTGTTTCCCACACATAGAAAACTTTATGGCAGGCCGCCACAACATCAGCACTGACCGCCACAAATTATTATTTATTTTCGCTATTTAATTGTAGAACTGTGTGTAGCGCATTGATTCGCTCTGGCCCTAATTGCTCCGTATGCGTTCTTGTGCTTTCTCTGTCGCTCCCTCTATCTCTCTGTTGCTCGTTTTTTTCTTCTCTCTGTCGTTTTGTTCTCCCGGGAGGATTCGAATGGGTGTGCTCGTTATTAACCCTGGAGCGGCGTGGTGCAGCCCGTTTTATATCAAGTCCCACTCCAGGCCTCTCCAGGCCAGTTTCGGTTTGCAGCGGTGAAAATCACACACGGACCCAATCATTGTGGGGGCAAAACAAACTTATTTTTCGGACACTTATGGAGTCATAAGAAAGAACAGTAAAGAGATAACCGATGCAGGTCCATATTTTAAATGAGAATTCAGTTTTTTTACAAGCTGGACCTTATTTTAAGCTTTAATTATGATTTTTAACTCACCCTGAAACTTTTTTGTTTATATCGATGCATCACAAAGTTATATACACCAAGCAGCGCCCATGTGTAATGCGTGTATTTACGTCCTGTAAATAGCTTATTTTCTGACACGCAGCGGCTCATACCCTTATTATATCATAGAGACAATGAGAAAATGAACACTCTATTTACCTTGGTGCAGCATGTTCACCCCTGGCTCTGTTTGCTGTCTGTCACATTAGAGATAGCAACTTGCGTTCCCCCGCTCCAAAGTTTGTAATCCATATGACGTGATTCCAACTCAAATAAATACGAATTCAAATGCATCATCCATATTCTCGAAATCTGATAAATATCAGTGGTGTTTACTGTTTACCATGCTGATCGACTACTCCGAGCGCTCAACTCGCCCAACTCGCCCTGCAAGTCCCCGGGTGTGCTTCTTTCAACTCGCCCTGATGTGAGAACTTAAAGGTACACTCCGCCCATTTTCAACCAGCTTTGTATCATTAGAACATCAGTAGTATATCAGAAAACTGTAAACGGTTTTGAAGTCTGTCATTTAATTTGACAGTTATTGAGTGTTAAAGTGTGGACCAGTGTCATCACTGGTCCACACTAACTCAAATTAATAACTCATTAACTCAAATCAACTCTCAATAACTGTCAAACTATTCATCATTCATCTAGTTTGACAGTTATTGAGAGTTGATTTGAGTTCATGAGTTATTAATTTGAGTTAGTGTGGACCAGTGATGTCACTGGTCCACACTTTAACACTCAATAACTGTCAAATTAAATGACAGACTTCAAAACAGTTTACAGTTTTCTGATATACTACTGATGTTCTAATGATACAAAGCTGGTTGAAAATAAGCAGAGTGTTCCTTTAAGTTTGACCTACTTACCACTGACCTTTCGCCGCTCTTCCTCGTGGTGAGAGAAGAGAAGATCACTTATGATGTGAAGGCAGCTGAAGTCATATTTCATGTTCTGAGCAGATCATACCTCTCAAATCCCAGAATATCTCTCTGTATGCACCAGATTGAACCCCGATAACCTACCATAGCTCTGAAAAAGACATCCCCTCCTCCTGGCTCCTGGCATTCAGAATATTACCCTTTTGGATTGCCTTTGTACAGGCACGCTATAGAACAACAGTGCTTTCTGCCAGACAATATGAGAGATGATATACACATCATAAATTATTCAACTTACCTGCCACTTAAAAAAAAAAGCCAAGCAAACTTCCTGACAGGTGGCATACCTTGGTTTGTCCTTAGACATGTCAATTGTTTTCAGGAAACACATCACAGCCTTTTCAAAGTCTTCCTGAAATTGAAATAATGCAAAAAGAGGAGGCAGAACATGGGTCACGTCATAACAAGAACATATTGTGCAATCTAGACCACCACTGTAGAGAGCCAAAGTGGAACGTCACTTCCTGCTTCAGCACTGTACCAGAGATTTTCATCCGCCATTTATTTCCCCATAGACATTTCGTAAAATGCTTATAAAAATAGTTTTACTTTGTCAAACCAAACGGTTCAGATATATTTAGAAACAGGAGAGATCGCATAACATTTCACTCGTACCAAAATGTTAAAAAAAAATGCAGGTTTAAAGAAAATATGTTTTCTATGTTGTTGTTGTTAGTTTTAAATGTTCTATGGTCTCTCCCGATTCTAAATATGGCTGAACCGTTTGGTTTGACCAAGTAAAACTATTTTTTATAAGCATTTTACGAAATGTCTATGGGAAAATAAATGGCGGAAGAAAATCTCTGGTACAGTGCTGAAGCAGGAAGTGACTGACGTTCACTTTGCCTCTCTATTTAATAAATAACCAAGAAAATCACTTCACTAAATGGTGGAACAACAAAGGGCTTTGTGCCTTGCAGACACAATCACATTTTGCTACCAAGAGTGAAACTAGTGGTGCGTGTGTGCAATCGCTCCATTTGAAGTACAAATAAGGGGGTGTCTACAGTAATTGTCTGTGTGTGTACAGCATTGACACACGCGCACACACACACACACACACACACACACACACCTGCACGCATACACACACACACCCATCCTTGAGGAGAGATGTGTCCAATTTGCTGTCCTCACCACACTCCCTGTGGCTGCCGGAGACTTCAGCTGGCCCAGACAGAGGTAGGCTCGACACAAGAATTGATTAACTGGCGGTTTCCCTTCAAAGTACATCTTTAGACACGCGTTGCTGATCTCCAAACAAGCCAGCTGAAACGGAGCAGCAAAACAGAAAACACACAAATGCCATGAACAAAATAAATATTTAAACCGTACTCTCAAACATATTGTATTGTAGCCTCACGTGTCACCACGGTTTTTCCTGTTTGATGCATTATTCAAAATGTTTGGAGATGGTGCTTCTGATGCGTTTACTTCCCTGTTTGGACACAATTCCCATCAATTAAACTTTGATCTTGGAATATTTGCATGTTCTAAAAAATGTTTTTAATTGTTTTCTTTATAATAGGCTGATCAGACCATAGACATACATAATATGGACATATCTATCCCATTACATTTCGTTTTCCTGGCAGAATTCAAACGGTGGGTGTCACCATCTTGATTTTTTGTCAGCAGAGTGGGAGGGTAGGATGGGTTGAGTCCTTCCGCATCTGACGTGAGATGGGAGTTTCCCAGAGTCACAGCTACGCCTGCTATTGGTCCATGATCGGCAAGCTGCGTGATCACACTGGACAGGCGATCTGTCAATCACCCCCTTTTCTATCATCTATTTTACTCCAAACAATTGACCCCCCCCCCCCCCCTACAGTTGTTATGAAAAGGTGAAATTAGCTATATAGACCAAAACCGTGTTTCGCCCCTGACTGGAAAGATGTTTAATCATGTTACAAAGGCATTTTAACATGGGGCCTTGGGGGGGAATTCCTACTGCCCCCCCCCCCCCCCCCGGCGCCTAGTGGCCATTCGAGGAACTACAGCTTTTCAATTCACTCCCGCATCCTCAGAGGGGGGAAGGGGGTGGGCTTGCCCACTGAGGTTTTATTTCGATGCTTTATTGATATCAAATCACTGTGGATATCGCCTTAGCCTTATCAGTCAAACAACACAAGGCTTTGGCTTTAAGTGGAACAACCCCTAGGCAAGGTTCTGCAGTATTCAGTACGATAACCTCTCTACATGCTAATGATATGGCACAGCTGAGCCCAGATCCACACTCAAACCAGCTATGATGGCTGCATACTGTGTAGCCATGCGGGACTCCTTTCAATCCCTGCAGCACTAATTCAGATGCCTCCATTCAATAAGATTGTATATTTCATGCCTTTACTGTTACACAGGCATTCACTTATAGGCTCGGGCTCTACGCTCTCCGCAATAGGATGGTGCTAATCTCTCATTCTCGGAGGCAGCTCAGAGCATCATGTCTTACATGCCGCCAGCTCCAGGAACCATTCATCACAAAATGAACATTTTCTTCGCTGCACTAAGAGAGAAAGGTTGCAGGCACGTTCAGTCAGTGCGTGTCTACTTTCATGCCAGCCTTTCATTGAGAGGATGAAAAGCAGCGGCTTTAGCTCAGGAGGTAGAGCGGGTCGGCCAATGACGCAAGGGTTGGCGGTTCGATCCCCGCTCCCTCCCAGCTGCTGTCGTTGTGTCCTTGGGCAAGACACTTAACCCTCCTTGCTCCCGATGGTGTGTATGGTGTGTAGGCACCCTGCGTGGCAGCCTGCCGCCATCGGTGTATGAATGGG
Organism: Poromitra crassiceps; assembly: GCF_964638095.1. Lineage (NCBI taxonomy): Eukaryota > Metazoa > Chordata > Actinopteri > Beryciformes > Melamphaidae > Poromitra > Poromitra crassiceps. The sequence continues at coordinate 21,899,432 of NC_139647.1, forward strand.
TGAATGTAGACTACCTACTGATTGTAAAGCGCTTTGGATAAAAGCGCTATATAAATGCAGGCCATTTACCATTTACCAAAAGCATCAGATCCCCAGTGTGGGTGGGTGTGCCTCTGGGCCGGGGTATATATGCCTGTTTGTCAATCAAGGCTAATGCTGAAGTTTAACAATTAATGAATGGTCTATGGGGAACCCTCTCAAGGACCCCTGGTGGTCCCCAGACCCCAATTTGAGAACCACTTATCTAGTTTTTCAGTATCCATCTCAAATTGCTGGAAAATTGTCCAATTACCTGTTGGGAAAAAAAAACTAAAATCACATCCTGGTGTGGCTGTTTATTAGGGGTGGGAGAAAAAATCGATTCACCTAAGTATCGCGATTTTTAATGTCACGATTTTTTTAATCGATCTTTTATTCCAGAATCGATCATCGCAAAAGCAAAAAAAAAAAAAAAAAAAAAAAAAAAAAAATTGTGCCCGCAGTCAGGCCACTCACTGAACAGCCGGCCAGGCGCCGCCTACTGGTTTACTAGTGGTTTTATTACTTTATTAGTTAGTCTGAAGTAATAATTACACTTCAGGGTTAAAGTGGGTGCATCTTTGGGCTTCAAACGTCGGCCCATATCGGCCTGGCCTGCTTGGTATCTAATGCCCGGCCTGAATTATGATCCCAGTCCGCCCCTGTTTTTAACTATATCGCCCAGCCCTACTCATGATATATAATATACAGTCTCTAGTGTATGATTCAACTTTTCCCATGTTCTAATCTAGTGTAAAAAGCAAACAAACTGAAAAAAGAAAAGAAAAAAAGAAACAAAAATCGCAATAAATCGTAATATCGAATCGCAATAATCGTAGAATCGCAATACTTAAGAATCGCAATATATATCGAATCGGCACCCAAGTATCGTGATAGTATCGAATCGGGAGATAGGTGAATCGGCACAGCCCTACTGTTTATGCAATGTAGGCCTAATAGTGGTTATGTGATCAAGACTTTATATTTAGAATAGCTATTTATTGGATTTGTAGGATTTTCATTATCTCATCTCCATTGACCTACTGTAGGCTATAGGCTAAGGGTCAACTTTGCTATAAACACAGGGCCACCGCACCCTATACGCAGAGTACGCAGACTGCGTAGGGCATCATGTGACTGAGGGCACCAAAAAAAAAAAATATATATATATATATATATATATATATATATATATATATTTGGTGCCCTCAGTCAGGCCACTCACTGAACAGCAGGCCAGGCGCCGCATACTGGTTTACTAGTGGTTTTATTACTTTATTCAGGGTTAAAGTGGGTGCATCTCATTGTAAAATTGGACTCTGCCCAAATTGGGCTTCAAACGGCCCAAATTGGGCTTCAACCGGCCCAAATCTGTTATTTCTAATCTTTATAAATGATTTTGCATTAAAGTCCGAATCTGCTTTGTCCATCTTATTTGCAGATGATACCAACATTGCTGTCGCACATTCGGACTTTGATTCCTTGATCAGAGAGGCCAATACAATTTTAACATACACCTCAAGTTGGTTCCAGTTTTTTTTTTTTTGGTTCAAGCTTTCCTTGAATGCCAAGAAGTCAAATTTCATAATTTTCAGAAATAAAAACAAAAGTTATTCCAAGCAGAATTCAAAACTTCTCATTAATAATACTGAAATAAAACAGGTGTCTTCTTCAAAATTTCTTGGTGTTTTAGTTGATGAGAATGTATCATGGAAAAACCATATTGATTATGTGTGTAACAAAATTATGAAGTCTTATGGCATTATCAGAAGGATTTCATCACTGGTAAATCGCTCCTGTCTTCTGTCACTATATTATAGTCTGATATATCCTTATTTATCATATTGCAATATTGTTTGGGCCAGTACATATCCTTATTCTCTTCAGAAAATCCTGCTAATTCAAAAGAAATTTCTTAGACTGGCTACGTCATCAAATCGTTTTGAGCCATCTCTGTTCAGGCAACTAAACATATTGTCAATCTTCGATATAAACGTATATCAGACTACTGTTTTTATGTATAAATGTATGCACCAAGAATTATTTTTACCTACTGTCTTTTATAATTTCTTTGTACTGAACTCTAATGTTCACTCATATCCAACCAGACAATCACATAACATTCACCTTCCATTTTCCCGCACAAATTTAGGTCAATTTAACATTAGGTATAGAGGTCCATCCTTATGGAATTCCACCCCCCCTTCAATCAGAACCTGTCAATCATTGCCTATTCTTAAATCAAGAATGAAAAAAACCCTGTTAAATCAATAACATCTCTTATCTGCATACATGTTTTTATCTCTTCTTCTTTACTTTCTTTTCTTTTTTTTTGTTCGTTAAATTTTAATTTTATTTCATACTTACTGATTTTATTTCTACTTACGATGTTATACAAGTAGAGGCCTCGTATAGGCCCTTGCGGGTCTCCTGCCTCTACTTTGCACATTTATTGTCGTGTTGATAACTATCAGTATTTTTGTATGTTTGAATATGTGCTAAATAAACAAAAAAAAAAAAAAAAAAAAAAAAAAAAAATCTGGCTTCAACTGGCCCAAATCGGGCTTCAAACGACCCAAATCGGGCTTCAAACAGCCCAAATCTGGCTTCAAACAGCCCAAATTGGGCTTCAAACGGCCCAAATTGGGCTTCAAACGGCCCAAATTTTTGCTGCCCTTCGGACGCCTGCACGCACGTCGGCCTGTATCGGCCTGGCCTGCTTGGTATCTAATGCCCAGCCTGAATTATGATCCCAGTCCGCCCCTGCTTGCATGTACAGTTTAACAATCGCTTGTTTGCTGACATGTACAGCAATTCTAACAATTGTTTGTTTGCCACATGTAATGTAATGTGAGATACACTAGTATCGTTCATAATTAATGATTTTGCAGTCTTTCGTTTGACAGTTATTGAAAGTTTTGCGGGGGGGGGGGGGCACCACAAAACAATTACGCTTAGCTTAGGGCACCCAAATGGCCAGCAGCGGCCCTGTATAAACATCATTAATATAGCCTGGCATAGACACTGGAAACTCGACTCCACTTCACATAAACAGAAGATTATATCATTTTTAAACAGCTATGTTGCCATATATAATCATTGATGTGCTCCCGCGAGGATTGATGTGCTCCCGCGATGCTAGGGATGCAATTCTCGGCGGGGATGCCCAATTCGGCATGACACCTGTCGTCTTTCTCACCTGTAGCGCTTCCTCCGCACACAGCACGTAGAGCTCTTTGGCAAAGCGTGGTCTGCTTGTTCTTCCAGCTGCTGTCTCCTCTCTTATCAGGTTGTAGGCTGTCCACAGAGCCGCGGTGTCTACATACAAAAAGTAAGTCCAATTCTCGTGAGGAAGCTTCAAACTAGCTTAATTGCCCCCGAAATATCACGTTAAAGCATCATGACAAACCTTTTTGCTCCTTTGCCTTGGTTAGACACTGGCGAATATCAAGGTCCATCATGCCAGGTGACATTTGTTAGCTAGCTGGCGTGCGCGTGCGTTAAATTAAGCTAGCTGCCGCCGGCCGCTGCCTTTCTAACTTTACACGGCAATTGTTCAAGTGTGAAACCGTTTCGGGAAACATTGTACGTACGTCAGCTCGTTTAAGTCAGTAGCAAGAGAACACACATCATGCGAAAGTTACTTTATCGAACCACAAATGTTACCTATCCCAAATGTTAGAAACGTCAAATTCGCCTCAAGATAGCCTACCGCAGCAACAACAACCAGGTTGGGAGCTGTTTGTAGTGTAACCAAGCAACGGAGAGACTGGTATTGAACTACGGTAAGCGCAAAAGGACAAAAGGGCTTTTTCCTTTTGTTTTGAGCTTGTTCAGCCAATGGTTCAGCCTCATGGGGCATAGTCAAGTCTCATCAGAATGACTCAGTCCATCCTCTCATTATCTAGAAATACTCACATTTGGACGGCTTTCATTCTCATGGAATGTTTTTTTTAATCACCTGTAACCTCACTAAGTTTAGTGTTGAAGTTGAAGTTAATTCATAGTTTTTCCACTAGTTTGTAAAGTAAAAAAAAAAAAAAAAAAAAAGTGTTCTTCTGTTGTTTGAAAGCCAGTGCTGTACTGGGGTGGAATGGCTTGTGTGTTCGCTCACAGGTGTGGGTGATGCCGGCCGGTGTTGTACTGTTTTGTTGGTTGGTGGGTAACAGACCGAGAAATTAATTTTGTATTGACATTTTGTCTTTTGAGGTGCAGAGAGATATTGGGTAGAGCAAAATCCCAGACAGTACACGCTGGGACAGATTGGACCCATGGGCCTTGTGTTTGACATTTGTCTCATGGATTATGCTTATAATATATATATATATAAAAAGACTTTAGTTTGGTCATATAAATGTCAGCTCTCATATAGGCTACTCAAGGTTTTCAAATAATTTCTTGTGAGCGTGAAACAAGTAATCCCTCATAACTGGGACTTCAGCTATCTGTGCAGAATTGGTTTGTTGTTTTTGTTACCGCTGTCATATACTGTATAGGACAAATCAGCGTGATGTCACAACCACCCAGAAATGCGGAACCCCGCGGCAGTTAACTAGTGTGAGTTGTGCCAAACAAACGTGAATATCTCAAAAACTATACATCAAATCGCTTATATTTTGACATTCTGAGTGAGAGCAAAATTAGCTCAAGAGTTTGATGTATAATAATGCATGTTGTGTTAAAGTTGTGTGAACTGTCGCAGTTTTTAAAATGTCAACAGGGTCAACCGGCTAGAGTCAGACACTCAAGCTCATCATGCTCGATGCTCCATAAGGTCCCATTGCCGTTAGCATAATGCTGCTCGGCTGATCCCTCATATAGCAGTAGTCAACCTTCAGTGGCATATCATCTACACACTACAGGAATCCTTATTCTAGCCCTCTGGGCAAAATCCATACTAAATTAATATTACTAGTATATAAAGTTCAACATGAACAACTCTACAAAAAGTTAGAAACAAGATAAACACAGCTCAATCTGTGATGTCATTGAAAACCCAGAGCTGACAATGATAATGGTAACTTTATTGGAGTGTTTATACCCAAATGTAATTAAATGGATTAAATAGTGAGTTGAAATTCAATCCAATGAATGGACATTAGGCTCCAGTTAGGTCTCAATGCCAGATTTTAGTTCAATTCAGTTTCTGTTGACACCAAAAACAATATTCTGCTGTAGAGTGGCATGTTTGCTCAATGGTCTCCTGCTAAATGAAAGATCATAACAGCATTCATTTGTGATGCATGTACTGTGTTCAATGAGTAATGCTGTTCATAGACAGATCCTAGCCATATCTGATGAGATCATCTCTATACGACACAATCTATTCACCGCCACTGATGCGCTCAAAGGTGGAAAACAAAGATAAACATTATTGTAGCAGCAGCTAAATCACATTAATCACCCAAGCGATTTCAATAGATTTCCAAAAGGCTGAGGATGCGGGATATGACTGCATTCAGACTAGGGATGCACCGATATGAAAATTTTGGCCGATAACGAATATTAAGATTGCTGTTATGGCCGATAACCGATATTTACCGATGCCGATATGATCTGTATAAAAACACATTTCTATGATAATACAATTTTGTACATACTGAAAAACACATGTAAACACTGAATTTGAAAAAGTTATACATTTCTTTATTTCAAAAACATTTGTAAAAGCCCATAAATCATAGATTTACTGCATTATTTCATCTCAATGTGAAGAATTTGGCTGATACCAATAACCGATATTAACATTGCAACATCTGACCGATACCGATATGTTAAAAAATGACTAACATCGGCCGATACCGATATGATTGCCGATATATCGTGCATCCCTTCAGATGAGTAAAAAAAAAAAATCTCTTTATTTTTTATTCAAGAACATATAGAAGTTATAATGAAGAGAAGCCTCCTATATTGTTACAACATCATGCTTTGCAGTGGCTGGTTGGTATCTCACACAGTGCTGGATGGAGACGTCATATCCCACACAGTCAGTGACTGGGTAAAATAAGCTTTCTTGACAAGGCAAACTTTCACAATATATTGAAAGTTTTGAAGTTGCAATGATGATTGTTTGAGGCATTTCGACCATTATTCTCTAACTAGCCCTACAGAGAGCCGATGCAGTATTTGGGCATCTCGGGAATACATTCGATTTTTCTATCGAGTATTTGGTTCCATATTGCACGATATGATTTTTAAACAAACACTAAGCTCATATTTTATTCAGCCAGCTCGTATCTTGGCAAACAGACGAACTCGACTATCGGCCTGTGTTTTGTGTGGAGAATCGATTTACCAATAGATTGAATTTTCAGCTGAATTTGACTCGTGTTCTTTGCCTTTAATCCTCAAACGTCTTGTTGTTGTGTGCAGGCAGCAGCAGCGCTATAGGACACACTTCACCTCAGGTAGTAAATATGCCCAATGGGGAGCGGGGATTCCGAGTTGCTCTGTGGCCTTCCTCACTATCGCGTATGCAGTTCACCTCTCATCCATAATGGATCAAAGACATTGAGTGGAGTAGATTCTATTCCATTATCTGGCCCCCTGATGGGATCTCTTTCAGCGTCTCTGAAAATTCCCACAATGCCAGCACATTCTCTCAAGATGTTAAATCGGCAAAGTCAAATCAATTATTGATCGACTCACAAATTAATAATTGAACATTATGCGGTAGGCAACTTTTTGGTTGTGCATGTGTTGTGTTGCACCACATACACACGAATGGCAGCGGCCAAACGGTGATCATGTCGGCCCGCGCAGGACTAGCTAGCTGTGACTGTCCTCACATGCGAGTCCCATTAGAGTTTAATACACAGATACAGATACTTATGCTCATGCTATAGACTCGGATGCAATAGACTTGATCTATGGTTGAAAAGGCAAACAGCCGATTCCTATATATTTAGGAAACGCTTAAATCTCGGACAACTTTTTCACGTCAAGGACCCCTAAACTGACACAAATTAGACCATGGACCCCCCATTTGATAAGGTTTTGTCCCAGCGTCCCCCATCTGATGAGATTTTAGCTTTTGTGATGACCCTCCCACTCGCCAAGATATAGTAACTTGTGATTATATATGTAATGATAATCTTTATTTAAAGCATTTTTCAAAACAAAGTTACAAATGTACTGTAAGGCAAGCCTGTTGGTATCAACTCCGAATTATGTCAGTCGAATCAGATTTGGCTGTTCAATACTAATATTCGACTATCCTATTTTTCTTCCTCTTTTTAATAAGACTATCTGGCAATCAGAAAATCCATTGGCATGAGCTTGTTTGATTTGTTTGTTTAATTATTTGGGACTTGGTTTTACGGTATTAATACGCTGATATTTATACCAAGATAGGCTATATATCACAATCTATTGGAAGAAACCAAGCAACTCTATGTAAAATCAGACATTCAGCACCCCCATATAGCTGGAATGGAATGATCCTTTTTTCATAACCACATTTTGCGACTATTCGACTGTGAGATTTACAGTCGAAATCAGGCTCCTTTTGAACAAATCGTGGACTATTTGGGGTCACCCGGTATCATGGTATCAAAATCAGACGTATAATCAAACTTTTGATGGGTAAGCCTACATCTAGTGAAAAAGATTTACACTTACATTGAGGTAAATAGAAGATATTATCGCTATTAGTATGCATTAGCCTGCCTCACAGCAGGAAACACACGCACGCGCACACACACACACACACACACACACACACACACACACACACACACAGACAGGTGCACACACTCATGCACACAGTGGCGGTAACCAACAAAATTATAATCGGCGTAATCAGCAGGACCACATCTAACTCACTCAGCACGGGCTTTCACTGTTAATGCTGTAAACTTTGGATGCAGTCCATGTGAGATACGTGTAGATACACTCATGTGAGGCCACATGAGAACGATGTCTCTGACGGCTGCAGTGGAGCTGCTTCTCATTACAGTAGTTTCTCTACAGCCAAAGCCCCCCTCATCTACTGTACACTAACAACTCCACAGCCATTGATTGGCCCTGGAGCCTGGGTTTAAATTCCAGGCACTTAACGAGCGCCCATTTCAAATTCTTTCAGGCAGTAAATCATTTCCCACTTGCTTATTACCATGAAATCATTAGAGCCCTCAAGCAAGATTGGGGCAAACTGCGTCACTTTTTGTTTGCGCATCGTTATATATTCAAATTCGATCCCCCGTAAGAACCTGCTATTCTATTAAGGCCAATTAATGGTGTGGATCGTGGTGTTTGGCGCGTTTGCGGGCATCTGGCAGCCTCAGCGAAAAGCATCAGTTTGCTGACTCATTATGAGCAATATACTCTTTTCGGGTTCTTTGCTTGGACTTCTGGTTCTCTAGAGATGTTTGCAATCCCACGCTGCTGTTGAGTTTGTTACTGTGGCATCTGCTTAAAGTTGTTCGCACCCGGCAATTTCTCTGTACTGGAGACAATTATTTCGAGGCCCCAATACACACTTTCAGGATGACTTCCCAATCTGCCGGCTTAAAGAGTTCAGCTTTTGCACATGATCTGGGGCCGTATTATTCACAAACATTCTGAGAACTTTTATGGATTTTTTTGTTTAACTTGTGGTTTGCTTATACTATCAAAATAAAAAATAAAATATAGCTCATTGGACCAAATCTTTGAAAACCATACAAACAGTACTTTTTAATAGGGCTACTTACTTGTAGCATCCTCACAGGTTGCTGACACACTAAATTTGATGTTAAGATGGCTCAAGACTCGGTAGTATATTAGTATAATTTATTATAATTTATAGACTATATTGGCAAGCATGAATAGGATTTTTGAACATGAGTATTTGGAGATGATGCGGACATGTGTCCCATCAGTGACAATACAGAGAAACTCAGCTGCTGTTTAGTCAGTGCATGATGGTGCGCACATCCAGTGGGAATTAAACAGCTTGTGTCATAATATGAGGCTGTGAAGGAGCTGTCATTGTTGGTGTGATTGTGAAAAGGGCCTATTGATGTCAACCCCTCCCCCTTGTGGCTCCGTTTTGAAAGGCAAGGGGCAGCCGCATTGGTTACTTTGTATCTCTTTTTCTTGTTATTCTTGATTGTTCTATATTGATGTTTGTTGTTGCACGACCACAATGGAAATACGTTTAACGACTTTATTGTGATATCCTGATTAATTATTTTATACGGTATGCTTGTTGGTGTATTGCATTTTTGATTTGTCGAATAATTTCAATCAATCAATTGATCAATCAATCAAAGCAAGGGGCACGCGAAAACAAGGGGTAGGGGTAAAAATAAGAAATGGGATTGGGCCTATATCTTTAGTAGGATGTAGTCTTACTTTTAAGGGCAAATTCTTAGAAAACTTCATCACTCTTGAGTTTTCTCAGAACCACTAGGACCAACTCTTAGTACTAGCAGGAAGCTTTGTGGATACGGCCCCGTAAACCTGGACTGTCAGAGCCACACAGTCTCTTATCAACACAAGCATGTGTTCAAATGGCTGATGAGAGCGTTGACTCACTGCTGTACGGTCTTAATGGAGATGACGGATGTCACTGATTTGTTGAAACATCCTTCAGAGTGGGGATTTGGATTTGATGGCACCCTGGCTGCATGCTCATAGCTCTAACTGAAACCATGCCCAATCCCTCACAGCGTGTGCATTTGCTGATTTGGTTGCACCACATAGAGATTATTCATTTTGGCAAAGCTGAACGGAAGTATAGAGCCTTACACTAAAGCCTCCTGTCTTTCTTATGTTTCACATCATGCTGTAACCGCACGTCCCATTTTGAGGTAGGTTTAAGGTGTACATAAGCTGAATGCATCTACTGTATGTACTGTATACGCCTTTGTTCACACAGGACGCCTAACGTAAGCAGAACTGAAGCTTGAGGCAGGCTTTAGCTGAGCCGACGCTTAGCCGTTCACACAAGAAGCCTTCTCAGCAGCGCCTACCCGGTGCGCCTTGAACCCGCCCACCACAACTCCCATTGACATCATGCCTGGCAGCTGCACGCGGCGTCACGCTTGGAAAATAGAACTTAATCCTGAACGATCGCTTGAGCAGCAAGGCGTGAGCGTGGCTTCGGCGTTGCTTCAGCGTGACGCGCGCAGCTGGTGTGAACGGCATCACCTGTTAACAAGGACGCCTAAATGAAACTTGTGGGTTCAGCGTAGGTTGAACGTAGGTTGAGCATGCTTCGGTGTATAGTGGGAAGGGAACAGCCACTAAGGCTATATCCAGGGTAAAATGAACAATGAATCTCATAAACACACCACATTAAGAACATGGCAACATGTAGCTTAGTTCTACAAAATACTGTACTATAGCCTACATATTGAATAGCATAATGCTAATGCAATCTGATTATCCAACAACAATCATCACTGCAAGTGAAAGAATTAAATAAATAATAGGCCAAGAGCTTCGCTGACTTATTTAAATCACCATGAGACTGTTTTAAGAATCGGTGTACTTTTCACTTTAATTGCTCAACAGCCTTGTGATTAAAAAGCTTTAATGTATCTAATGGAGGTTGAGGATCCAATGAGAAGGTATTAATCAGCTGTGCAGACAAGTGCAGGGAAGATAAACGAGCCTTCCGTTCATGGGATGTATTTTATTCTACTTAGATTGCTGGGATTTAAGCCAGGTTGATTGATCTTCTCGTTAAGAGGTACAAAAAAAACCTCTCCAGTTCAAACCTCTCCAGTTGAATAGTACCATCTCAGCGTGGAGGCATACTGTATCAGTTGTGATCAGACACACTCTGGTCTCCCAGTGATAGGCATCAAAAAACCACTTAGACACAGAGATGTATCTATCCGCTGGTTGCACTTTTACGCCCCACTTTACCTCCTCTTGAACCTGACAGTTCGTTAGTAGATCTTGACCTGGAAAAGAAAGCATCTTATACTCACAGACCAAATAGCACTTTGAGCCACTTCACTCAGGCGACTAGCATGCATGCTCAATGACATCAATATAGCTCGTGCATTTATTGCTCATAGCTAGGAAAAATGCTAGGAAAAAAGTTGGCTTATGCTAACCTGATGCCAAGTCAATTGAATTGGCACTTGGAAACGAAACATCTCTTCCATATGGGAAGAGACTTGGCCTTCTTCAAAAGAGTGAGGGATCAAAACCGAGGCAGTAAGAGCGTATGATGGACTGTGTGAAAGTGTCTGATAAAGCGCTGGAGGTTGAGCCACGTATAAGCCGAGCATATTGCAAAAGCATCAGAAGCCCCACAAAGCAGCCGAGAGACATTCATCCTACCTGTGTGTCAGAAAATGATAGGTGCGATGCCTGGCGCCGAGGCTGCAAAGGAGATTTGGAAAGTTCCTCCCATCTGACAACGATACCATCAAGAGAAGAATGGATGACATGTCAGCAGAGAGAGGAAAGTGTGATGAGAAACTCCAAAGTAGGCAACATGTGCGGCTGGCAAATGTTGTTTTTATTTATACAGAGGGAGTCTCACTGAGAGCAATGCTCTCTTTTTCAGGAGCGCCCTGTTCACATTCACACCTGGAAGTCTGACCAGTACAACCACAGTCTGATCTGCTGGCTACTGACAGGGCTTTCACACCGGCAGGGCTCCGTGCCGGTTCCGGTTCCCGAACCCAAATTTGAACCGGCCGGCACGTTCAGACCGAAAAAATAATTGGTTTGGAACCTGAAAAGTTGGTTCTCAGCGGAATCAAAAAAATAGTTGTTTTTTCCTTGGGAACCGTGACATCATCAGTGGGCGTGTCTCATTCTAGGCTGTGAAAACGAGCAGGAAGGAGAAGAAGGCAGTGACAACATGGAGAAAAATAATTTGCAGTGGTCTCCTGAGGAAACCAAATGTTTAGTGGCGATTTGGGCATCTACCGAATCTCAAGAAAAGCTAGAAAGCAGTAGGCTACAAGAAGAAAGAGCAAGTCGTATGCCGAACTTGCGGAAGAGATGGCCAAGGCTGGGTTCACTCGAACGCCAGACCAAATAATTAATAAACTTAAAAAACTGAAGGACTACCGAATAATGTCCTCCCACTTTGGTTCCGCTTAAACTGGTGTAAACACGGGCTGGTTCACCAGAAAGCACCAAGGTTCTGAGACTCCAGAACGGAGCCAGAGCCAGAACCAGAACCAGAACCGTGTCTGTCTGAAAGCGGTATGAGCAGCTCCACTGGAGCGGTTGGGGTTAAGGGGCCTTGCTCAAGGGCACCCCAGCGGTGGTAATGAGGGAGGAGCAAGCGCTGCTTTTCGCTTTCCCCACCAAGATTGATCGTGCCAGTCCTGGGGATTGAACCGACCCCTTTTACCTAGAATTCTCGATTGGAACACGCTCGTGCTGCACACAGACACGCCTGCAGATGAGAGGCGGTGCACTAAGCTGGCTCACCTCGCAGATATAAAGGTTAAACACCAAGCTTCCAGGAAGCAATGAAAACCTCCTCACCTCCAAACACATGATTTGTGGGTTCATTGTCAAGCTTAGCCTCGATGCTTTGGAAGACTGCTCCATGGAAACGTTCCCACCGGCATCAGCAGCGCCCCAGACAGAATGGCTGCACACTGTAATTACCACACACCTACAGTCGTAAAGGAGAAGTCTGAGCACTATTTCCCATGTGTGGTTCATCTATCAAGAACTAGGACTGGATTCAAGATCTATTTAACTGAGGACCCTCAACAAAGAAGCCCTTTGAGAGGGAGAGAGATTTAGTGAGACACCACTGGATGAGTTTTGGTGCATCTGAGTACCCAACCATATCATGTTCCAATGCCAATTAAAATTTAGTTTAGATTAAAAAAAAAAAATTACTAAAAATTAAGAACATGTATTTTATTATACATTTGCAAAACAATTATATTATGTGGATAGCCGATGGTACAGTAGGTTATATGGACATTTGTATTTGCATGCCTCTCTGTCATCTCTTTCAAGAGGAACACAGTCAGTGAAGAGTGCACCCTACTAGTTTCACACACACACACACACACACACACACACACACACACACACACACACACACACACACACACTCCCCCATCACCCAACTGCCCCAGGGATGCTACATTCCTGCTGGAGACCCCTCATCTCTCTCTATACCTTGATTATGTCATTCATTTTCTTTTCATGTGAATTCTTTTTCAGGGTAATGCATACAATAGATCCCAGCATGCATTGGGTGGAAGGCAGGGAGGGAGACACTCTGAACAGGCCGTCACAAGGCTATGATAGACAGACAGACAATCAAGCAGTGAAAGCGATGCAAAAGCGGTATTTCAGGGGTCCCCTGATGAAGGCAGATCGCGCTGGGTTAAAGCCATTCTTGAAATAAAGGCGTTTTAATTTCAATGGAGACCTGAGTGCCTTGTTTTTTTTAGTAGGGCCCTCTGCCTACTTTCATATTTTTTATGTCATGTCATATAATTTCAATGTACAGCTGTGCAAAAATAATAAAGGAATTATAATCTAATTCTAATATATGCAGTTCCTAAGGGAATGGCATTTCCACCTCCCATAAATATCAGACTTGAGTTTATCAATGGACATACCATGTGCCGGGGTCCAAAATATTAAAATCAATTCCGAGTAAGATGACACAGAATATGGAAAAATATATGAATATCTATCTTATGATTAAGAACGGAGTGATATAGTATAGTGGCGGTAGCTGGATAGTGTTGATAGTGTACTTTGCACAACCAAATCTTTCTGGATGTATCTTACACCTGCATGCCAAGTCCTCGCTTCCAAAGTCCTCAGTGATAGTTGACAACATGACACGACACTCTGTAGTCTGGTTGGAGGAACCCAGGTCATGTTCTATGCAGTGGAAGCAAGGAGAACTCAAAGATAATGTCACATTATTCATTGTGACATGGAAGTGACATTTCCACCTGCCACAGATATCTGACTGGAGTTGATCAGTGGTGACAAAATCTGCTGCAAGGCAGAGATCATCAGGTGTGACAACAAAGCCATTTAACAGGATCAGGTTAAAAAAATCTGCCACCAAGTCGGGTAATGAAAAATATACATATTTACAATATGTCTATTTGAGGATCAACCTGTCAAGCATAGAAAGATCTACCTAACTAATGGGAAGCTATAATGTAACATAGACCAGGCTGTAGCCTAGCATGTATGTATACATTCATTGTATATGTATGTTTCAATCATGAGAGACCAGTGGGTAAAATTTGACAAGCAAGCTTTATTCACAAAATAGCATGGCAACTAATTTTTTTAATTACTCCGTGGTAAGATGACCCTCTTCTTGTGCTGAGAGAGGAGGGCATCTGCTCAGACTAGAATAGAGAATCCCCCTGTACTGTATGCATACATGTACTGTATGTATGCATGTACTGGTATGCAATGCATGTTTGTGAATGTGAATGTTTGTGAATGTGTGGTGTATCTCCCTTCTCTGGTGGCAGGTATCTTTCTGCAGCCAGGTGCCGGTGCTGCCAGGATGTGGAGGAGGAGCAGGCTACGTCTGGAAGATCTGGATCAAAAGCAGAAGGACCCATCACAGTGTCATCATGATATTTAATACTTCTGCAACATGGCCAAGCTCAGGTACCATGGCAACCAGCCAGAATCAACTCCCCTCCCTCTGTCCCTTTCCTATCTGCCTCTGCCTCCTACTCCTCTAACTATTCATCTCTTATTTTTTAAACAGGCTGCGTTCTGTTGGAACAAATAAACAATTAAGAATGAGCAACTGGTCATCAAGCTGTTTTGGTTTCAACAGTTTATCTTAAAAAAAGAAACAAAGTTACAGTCCCCTAACTGGTGATTATTAAGGGCTTTTCACACTACATGCTCTTAGCCCGGGGCTATCTAACCCTAACCCTGGCCTAAGAGTAGGGCTAAGATAGCCCAAGGCTAACTTAGCCCCTTTTCACAGACGCATTGTTAACCCAGGTTAACCTAAAACCAGGGCTATGCGATTCACATTGTTTCCTTGGCCCCGTTTCACACTGCAACTTTTAACCCTGTGTTTAGATGGAAAGTCGGGGATAACTCTGCTCCAGAGGAGGGCCAGCTAGGCGGGGCTGAAGTCGGGGTTAGCCCACTTTGGAGTGGGCCAGGATTGTGCAAGTGTGAAAGCTTTCTTAGCCCTGGGCTAACAGCCCTCTTAGCCCCGGGCTAAGAGACCGACTTAACCCCGGCTAAGTGTAGAGTGAAAAGCCCTTAAGAGACTGATTTAACCCCGGCTAAGTGTAGCGTGAAAAGCCCTTAAGAGACTGACTTAACCCCGGCTAAGTGTAGCATGAAAAGCCCTTAAGAGACTGATTTAACCCTGGCTAAGTGTAGCATGAAAAGCCCTTAAGAGACTGATTTAACCCCGGCTAAGTGTAGCATGAAAAGCCCTTAAGATACTGATTTAACCCCGGCTAAGTGTAGCATGAAAAGCCCTTAAGAGACTGACTTAACCCCGGCTAAGTGTAGCATGAAAAGCCCTTAAGAGACTGATTTAACCCCGGCTAAGTGTAGCATGAAAAGCCCTTAAGAGACTGACTTAACCCCGGCTAAGTGTAGCATGAAAAGCCCTTAAGAGACTGATTTAACCCCGGCTAAGTGTAGCATGAAAATCCCTTAAGAGACTGATTTAACCCCGGCTAAGTGTAGCATGAAAAGACCTTAAGAGACTGATTTAACCACGGCTAAGTGTAGCATGAAAAGCCCTTAAGAGACTGACTTAACCCCGGCTAAGTGTAGCATGAAAAGCCCTTAAGAGACTGATTTAACCCCGGCTAAGTGTAGCATGAAAAGCCCTTAAGAGACTGATTTAACCCCGGCTAAGTGTAGCATGAAAAGCCCTTAAGAGACTGACTTAACCCCGGCTAAGTGTAGCATGAAAAGCCCTTAAGAGACTGACTTAACCCTGGCTAAGTGTAGCATGAAAAGCCCTTAAGAGACTGATTTAACCCCGGCTAAGTGTAGCTTGAAAAGCCCTTAAGAGACTGATTTAACCCCGGCTAAATGTAGCATGAAAAGCCCTTAAGAGACTGACTTAACCCCGGCTAAGTGTAGCATAAAAAGCCCTTAAGAGACTGATTTAACCCCGGCTAAGTGTAGCATGAAAAGCCCTTAAGGGACTGACTTAACCCCGGCTAAGTGTAGCATGAAAAGCCCTTAAGAGACTGATTTAACCCCGGCTAAGTGTAGCATGAAAAGCCCTTAAGAGACTGATTTAACCCCGGCTAAGTGTAGCATGAAAAGCCCTTAAGAGACTGATTTAACCCCGGCTAAGTGTAGCATGAAAAGCGCTAATAGACTGACTTAACCCCGGCTAAGTGTAGAGTGAAAAGCCCTTAAGAGACTGATTTAACCCCGGCTAAGTGTAGCATGAAAAGCGCTAATAGACTGACTTAACCCCGGCTAAGTGTAGCATGAAAAGCGCTAATAGACTGACTTAACCCCGGCTAAGTGTAGCATGAAAAGCGCTAATAGACTGACTTAACCCCGGCTAAGTGTAGTGTGAAAAGCCCTTAAGAGTCTGATTTAACCCCGGCTAAGTGTAGTGTGAAAAGACCCAAAGTTCACATCACGGTCACATTATCAAAGCAGTTTCTGAGGGCGCAGCTTATTCTTTCTTTCTCTGCTCTTCCTTCATGATATGAATAATAACATGCTCTTGGGGGAAATTAGTCACGCTCTGTTGACACATTATCATGCTTGGAAGAAAATAGCATTTTTGAATGTGCAACAAGAACCAAATGTGTGGAAAACAAACTTGAGTCAGTGATGTTTTTGGGATGCATTTTGCTTGATAATACATACAGCCTCCGCCTCCGCCTTGGCTGTTCAGCCAAATTGGCAAGCCTCGGGAAATGTGCCAAAATAAAGCATCCAGGCCGCCACGACAGGGATTATTCAAATATAGAGATGACTCAAAATTCAGCAACACCCAGGAGAGTAGAGGAACGTCCTAATAGGCTCCAGGCTTCAGACTTCCCAGTGCGTTGTTGTTGTTATCTGTGTTTCATGGACGAGTGCACAGTGTCTTTTCGGGTCCAGGGTGTTTCAGGTCAGAAAAATACAAACGTCTGACCAAAGAGACTAAAAGACTAACAGAACACTGGGTGTAGAGAGATGTGTGTTAGTCTACCATCCATCCTCTGTCTTGCACTGTACATCATGTATGTACAGTATGTCTTCTTGTCCTTAAATGATGCATGTTAATATGTGCTGTGAATCTCGATAAGTTGTCAATATATCTCAGTGCGAGTGTACTTGGTGTTTACAGGCTATAGTGAAGGCTATAGCGCGGGAAGGGAGAAATTAATCAAAAGGAGAGCAGGAGAGGGGGCGAGGCTTTATAGTGAGCGAGCGAGGCAGAGATGTGATTGCTCTCTCTCTCTCTCTCTCTCTCTCTCTCTCTCTCTCTCTCTCTCTCTCTCTGTGTCATCGCATGCCCTTCAGGATGCTCCCATCTTTTTTACGGTTCACACGGCTTCTCCTTTCAGCAGACTGAGTGAGTGGCGCAGATGAGGGCTGCGTTCACAGTCCCACTAGAGGGAAACACTTTACGTAAGGGCACAGATGGGCCGCTCGCTATATGCTCCTGAACGCCCATCCTCCTCCGTGAGCCAAGATGTCAAGCTCGTCTTTACCCCCCCCCCCCCCTCTCTCACACACACACACACACACACACACACACCATTATCTCTCTCTCTCTCTCTCTGCATTTTGCTCTCTCTCTCTCCTCTCTCTTCTTCTGCACTCTGTAGCTCGATTGTTGTAGTTTGTCTGCAGGGCGCGATTGTTCTGAGCCGATGCGTGCCCCTATAAAAAGGACCCCCCCCCCCCCCCCCCCCCACCCCCCTTTCTCTCTCCGCATCCTCATCATCACCATCATCTTCCTCCGACACACTGACCTCAGTAGCCCGGCCCGGTCCAGTCCACCAGCTCCATCCCCTGACCCCTCGCCTTTGTATATAGAAGAGTCGCAACATCTCCATTCACTCCGATGGACCAGTTTTTTACTCTCAAGAGTTCCAGGAAGTAAGGTCCTGAATTAAGCAGCACTGTCGAGTTGCAGCAAAATGGACAGTTTGTGATGTACTTTGAAAGTTTTTTTTTTTTTTTTTCAAATTGTACATTATCAGCTTTATTTTAGCATTCAAAAGTAGCGCGAGCCTCCTTCCTGCCTGTTCATTGGCTAATGAGTCACGCATTTTGGTCCTCCGCTGACACCGCTCTCTCTCTAGAGGACACTACCCTCCTCGCCCAGTCATCACTGTCTCCTCCGATCAGGCTCACTCCGGCCGGTGCTGTCCTGCTTCTCATCATCAGATCAGATCAGTCCAGTCAAGAGGGCCGTGGCGTCTTATCAGTTTCATCACAGGCGTGAGTCAAAACCATGACAACAATAATGATGACCACAGTTGGAGGTTACATTAAAGAGATGGCAGAAGCTCAGCTGGTGGCCTGTCTTGTCTTAATTCAATATATTCCATGGATTCCGTGGCATTTCTGAAAGGTTTGCCGTCGACAGCGCCAGGCTATCAGGACTACGTCAGACCGTGCACACTATGGAACTTCAGCTGTCAAATAATCTGCGACAGTCAGAATTCCATCCTTCTCATTCAGTGCAGTGTGTATAAACTATTCACCTTATGTTCAGACCTTACAGTGGGCCAAATTCTTCCGGGTCCGTCTAACACTTCCGGCGGTCACGGCGCCAAATATGAAAGAACGTCAGAAGAAGAGAGTTGTTTTTGTAGCGGACAGCGCAGGGTGTAAACTAAAGAACGTAGCCTACTACTTTGAGCTCGGTACACAGCAAGCAAGCGAGTATCCACTGTTAGCCAGGTCAGATAACGTTATCGTCGACAATGACGAGCACTTTCTTGTAAAACATACCTGGACTCCAACAAAGAAAGCTTCAGAAGGTTTTCTGTCCTCCGCAGCGCGAGCCACTTACGTCAATAAGACCCGCAGACGTTAACGTAATTCCCTGGAATGCGACACTTAACGAGCCAGTTACATGGCGTTGCATTCTTAGACATTGCCGTTTGCTTTTATTTGGTATGTTACACACAATTGGCTAAATTATTAGTTAATTCAGAGTTAGATTATATTGGAGCAGCCAGCCATTTTTTTTTCTTTTTTTTTGGCCGGAAGTCGTAGGACGGCCACAGAACCGGGTCAAATGGGCGTGGCTACATAAGGTGAATACCGTCTCCGGGTGCACTGGAGAAATGCACAACTGCTCACTCGCCTATAGCTATCTCTTGAATCTGTGTAGATCTCACCCATAGTATGTCTTGCACTGCGGGAGTGTTGGGTCGCCCCTGTCTGCATCAAATTCTGTATAAAACGTCAATAATGTCTTTGCTTTTTTTTATGATCAATTATTTATTCACCTTTTCAAAAACAATACAGTCTATACGTACAACAATAATGTCTTGTTTTGCACCAATGTTAGTGTTACCTTTGCATCGATCGGGGGGTCAGCCGCCTTTGTGGTACGTGTTCTACCAGGTTGAGCCTCCGGGATGCCCCCCTAAATTCTTCTTTAAGAATTATTTCGGATCTTTTTCAGAAAGTGAAACTTGGGGGCCGCATCCATTATGTATGATGTTGTGGTAGGATGCTGCAGACGGCTCCTGTAAACAGACTGTTCTACTGCCTCGTTGCAGAGAAACCAACCTAGAGAGTCTGCTCACTGTACAGCTGATTAAAATTACATTCAATGCTTCTGTATGATGTTAGTGCTAGGTGGCATCACAGACTGATCTTCTTGATTTCAGCTATTGGGAAATGGATGTTTTCCTTCACAAATGCAGACATAAGTAAGATGATAGGAATCTAGCATAATTAAATTAATGTGAATTTTCCCTCCTGATTGTTTAAAATGGTAATCTGCAAGTTTCTAGTTGTGTTGTTTATTGCTGTGGTGTTTCTGCACTGCGCGTCCAGAGATCGCCAGTCAATCAAACAGTTTGTCCAGTACAGTGTTGTGTTTTTCCTTGAATTTTCCGTTGGTGAAGGTTACTGTAGGTGGCGCTCTTTTCTTTGTCTATCACTGCTCAATGCTAACTACCCACTTCTTCTCTATTCTCTATTTGCTGCTGCTGGAAACATAATACACATCACTTCCTGTGCCCCCCCCAGAGGATTTGTATGTGTGTTTAGAACAGCAAATGGAATAGCTTCCATGAACTAGGTTAATCACTGCTGCGTTACATCAATTGTTAATAGGAAGTCGCAATACGGACGTGTATCTCCAGTAGAACGGCACAGATTATTGCTTTAATCTACTGGAGGCACACAAAGTAGGTTGATGCCATCATGAAATTAGGAAAGGTTGCGTGCAGCACGATTTAAATACCTGCTGGGTCTCCATAGGAAAACCATATTAATATTGCTGGAAGTGGAGTGCATTGCTCGTTAAAGTGGCACTACTACTGTACATGGCACAACCACTCTTTTCAGCTGAAATATGGAAAATGTACCCATGCTGTTACAGTCCTGACATGGATATGATTGTGTGTGTAGAGATTCACAGATTGTTGTTCCCCTCAGTAGTGCAGTGGTTCTCAAATGGGGGTGCGGGGACCCCCAGGGGTCCTTGGGGGGAGGGGGTTCCAGGGGGTCCACAGCCAAAAGTGGGGTAATTTATTTTTGCTATAATTCCATTCATAAGTAACACGATAACTATTTTGGTCACGGGTTTTATACACTTTCTGCAATAAAACATCTAAAGCATCAATCTTATTATCGGGGACCGTGGGACAAAATCCTATCAAATGGGGGTCCGTGGTCTAATTTTTGTCAGTTTAGGGGTCCTTCATGGGAAAAAATGTGAGAACCACTGCCTGAGTGGTTCCATTCTCCCTTGTAATGGAGTTTCTGTGCTTTTCATATACAGGATCATGTCTGTACCAACATGCCCATCCCCCACCCACCTCCTCTCTCTTTTTGTGCCAGCCAGCTCCCAGTAAACCGATGGCGGTGTTGTTCTGTACGTTCTTTGAGTCAGGCGTGATGCAGTACAGTAGGAGCTGATGTGTGACATGGACTCACTAGGTGGGCCATAATGGCCGGCACGCTAAAGTTAGCTCTCATGAAACTGAGTGAGACAAGAAAGAGCAAGTACTTCTTCACACCCATCTTCATTACCAGCAATCAGCAGGCGGTCATCACTTCAGATTGGTTGTGTGTGTGATGTTGTGCGTGTGTGTGTAGGCGTTTGTTGTGTGTCACTTCAGATTGGCTGTGTGTGTGATGTTGTGCATGTGTGTGTGTGTGTGTGTGTAGGTGTGTGTTGTGTGTCACTTCAGATTGGCTGTGTGTGTGATGTTGTGCCTGTGTGTGTAGGCGTGTGTTGTCTGTCACTTCAGATTGGTTGTGTATGTGATGTTGTTGTGCGTGTGTGTAGGCGTTTGTTGTGTGTCACTTCAGTTTGTTTGTGTGTGTGATGTTGTGCGTGCGTGTGTGTAGGCATGTGTTGTGTGTTGTCTGTGAGGAAAATCCCCAGAGCCATAAGAGAAAAGGCAGCACACTGTGTGACTGTTTTCTGCCACGTTCTTCTGCTCTATTTGGAGTATTCCCCAGCCTACATTTTGGTTAATATTTCAGCGGAAAATATTTTCCGAGCAAATTTGAATTTTTTGCTCTAATTTTCTCCTCTTACCATCCACCCTCTGTGCTGTGTCCTCCTACGATATGCATCCCAAAATGATCAGTGAAGTCACTCTCACACACACACGTCACACACACACACACACACACACACACAGTGTCCTCCTTTATGAGCCAGGACGCTTTAGGCTAGAATAGATGATAATATATGCTGATATTCTACAGTCGAAAAGCCAGAGTCTTTTCAGGACCTGTCTTTTCTGGACATGCGATATAGATATTTCTACTCCTGAAGTTTAGCCCATCAGCCAGTGAAGTTGCACTACCCTAGGGAA
Organism: Poromitra crassiceps; assembly: GCF_964638095.1. Taxonomy (NCBI): domain Eukaryota; kingdom Metazoa; phylum Chordata; class Actinopteri; order Beryciformes; family Melamphaidae; genus Poromitra; species Poromitra crassiceps. The sequence goes on from NC_139647.1 coordinate 21,921,385, forward strand.
GAAGTTATCAGCCTAAACCACAAAGTGAGGCTGCAACAGAGAAGACCATCACATTCTGCGTAATTCAGACCCTAACCCTAGTGATGAATGAAAATGTTGTTATGCAAAAACCTTTAAGTTTGTATCAATCATTTACAGTAGGTTTCCCCTCTTATGTCCGTTATTCACGATGGTGTCTCCACACAATCAGCATAGTTAGAGATCAGAAATAGGAGTCAGAATAACTTTATTGATCCCCGAGGGGGAAATTGGTACATGGTACAGTCGCTTGTACTCAGGCATGGAAAGATATCAACATAAGCATCAAACATGATAAGAGACATAGGACTGTTCCATACAATGAAATAGAATAAAATAAAATAGAATACAATAGAAGTTACGTAGCCTAGGTACAGTAAGTGTCACAACAATATGTGCCTTCTCCATCAGTTATTCTCAAGTACCCTTTAGTAAAGTGAAATATCTGAGGTACCTACTATTTCCTTATATACCGCAGAGGGAGTATAGTAATAATAGTAGCAGTAATAATCATCATCATAATCACAATCATAATCATAATAATACAATAATGGTACTACTACTAATAATAATAATAGTAACAATGATACAACAGTAATACTAATAAAAGAATAACCCTAACCCTAACAATGATAACGAGTAAGGTGCATCCAGTCAGTAAAGCGAACAGTATCAGTGTGGACTTTTGATTATTGATATCAGGGCTGGTCTTCTTTCCTTATAGTATGGCACACACATTCCACAGACTTGAAATAGCCTGAGCTATAATCCATCTTGGTGAACATGAAACTTTAATTTGGTTTTGTCAAAGTGAGCTGCGCACACGTCACGTTACGCTTTGCTTCCTGTCAATCACCTGACACCCACAGGAAGAAAAGGAAGGAAGACGTCTCTGCCAGGAAATAAACCCTCAGAAAAAAATATGTAGGCTATACAGCATGCATAAAGTGATTGGGGGGAATGTAAATGTTAGGGGGAAATGGAAAGATGGTAGGGGTGTGGGGGCGGATATTTTATTTTTATTCAATCTTTATCCCCGAATCGATATACTACTGTATATCATAAATAAATAAATGAAAAATGATGTTTCCCTCCCCAAATTATGCAAGGTTAGATGTTAAAGAATCCACTCAATATAACAAAAAACTGTTTTAGGATCACTAAAGAGTTTTATTTTGAGAGCAAACGAGGCTTGTTTGTGTCGGTATTCGAGTGTGTTTGGGGGATGATTAGCATACGGTATTTGGTTTCATTGGCTATCGTTTCACAGTTTTGACCAATCCACTGTCTTTGTTGTTGTTGATGGGGTTGATTGGCTGACAGCTATCGGTGGGTCATTACCTGGGCCATTACCTGCCAGAGCTGCTGCTGAAATAAATCTCTGAAAGACTGACTGACATGTGATGTGCATCATTTTTGGAAATATGACTAATATACAGTCTCTAGAAGAGTATGATTCAACTTTTCCTCATGCTCTTATTGTTAAAAATTCTAAAGAAAACCGCAATAAATTGTAAAAATCGAATCGCAATACTTGTAGAATCACAATACTTATGAATCGCAATACATATCGAATCTGCACCCGAGTATCGTGATAGTATCGAATCGGGAGATAAGCATAATATCGTCCCAAATGGGCTGTAAAATGACACTGCGTTCTCCTCCTAATATTGAAATCCAAACTATCGGCAGTGATCAGTGCTCCGTCCAGAGAAATTTGGACTCTCCAGCGTGAAGTCTTTTACCCCTCTCTTGTCTCTTTGGTATCCTGATCAACATGAGCGTGCTGTGCTGTGTGCCATTTACTGATGTCACGTTACCGATCCTGGTATTGATGTTCAAAACGTTGAGCCACCGTTGTCTCATATCTTAAATCAATATCAGTAAGTGGATTCACAGCAGCTATCGCCTCGCCCCAATGTCTCCTCGTAGTTGTACATTTGAGAGAAACGGTTGTTTACTTGGCACTTGCAGACTGTGGGAGCTGTTTAGACGGCACTGTGGACCCTGTCACATTGTCATGGATCTCATTCTCATTAATAGGCACATGCTATTTTCCATAAACACCCTGAGGAGCACCTGCTTGAGAAAAACAACGTTCACCGGACCTTGGACAGAGCGAGTGGGTGGCTGTACGCGCGCTGACAGAACTGGGCGCGTGGGTGACAGGGGGACAGGGGGACAGGGTGATTATTTCTGAGTGTCTCCTCTGGCATTTTGCTTCCTCCTCTTTCCCCTCCTCCGGCCGGCAGTGTTCAGATAACCCTCGCGGTGACAGTGACAGTCCATGCTGCCAAATGGCCTCGAGACTGGCGCCTGTGTTATATGCTGGCAATCTGCGCTCATGGGCATACTTTCTATTGTAGAGTCACACACACACACACACACACACACACACACACACACACAGCTATTCCCACTAATCTTGACAAAACAAACATAAAATAAACATAATAATCATTAAGACTCAGGTTAGGCTGAAATATTGTTTTACTTTTTTATTAAAAATCATATCAGCCAGTCAGTGTTGCCCACTTCTGACATGCTGGATTTGATGGAAATTGTTTGATTACATATTTACTGTTTAATTGATCAATAGAAAATTGGCTTTACTGTCTATGGGACATGTCTGCTTTTATTTTGGTAAGATCACGTTATTATTATTATTATTATGAGTTTCAATGATGAGTTTTAGTTACCCCTGATCTAAAAGCTGTTTCATAGGCTTTTCCCGCTCTGCCAAGAATAACATTCTGTGAGAAACATTGATAATAATATTGACTATTGGCACAAAATAGTGAGTGGCGTCGGTCCAAAAATATCAGTATCAGCCTTCTTGCAGGGCGAGTTGAGCGCTCCGAGCAGTCGATCAGCATGGTAAACAGTAAACACCACTGATATTTATCTGATTTCCAGAATATGGATGATGCATTTGAATTTGATGGCCGCCCGTATTTATTTGAGCTGGATTAAAGTCATATGGATTACAAACTTTCGAACTTTGGGGAACGGGAGCTGCTATATAACAGATCCAGGGGTGAACATGCGGCACCAAGGTAAATAGAGAGTTCATTTTCTCATTGTCTCTATGATATAATAAGGATATGAGCCTCTGCGTGTCAGAAAATAAGCTATTTACAGTAAATACACACATTATACACATGCCCCGTATTCCTTGTTTCCAGGCTGCTGCTCAGCGCATATAACTCTGTGGTGCATCGATATAAAAAAATAAAAAAAAACATATAGGGTGAGTTAAAGATCATAATTAACCCTGAAAATAAGGTCCAGGTTGTAAAAAAAAAAACAGAATTCTCCTTTAAAGGATGGCTTTACCGGTAATCAACCCACTTTGTATCATACATATTCTCGGTAATAATATTACCACGGGCAGTGTTTTGCCTTCTCTCTCAGTTTACCTCATGGAGAAAATCCTCACTGCTGCTGTCTGCAGAAACTCCGCCCCCCACCAGCTGCACGTCATTAAGGCTCGTTAAGGCTCTCCATGCCATTCTCTGCAGATGCGTGCATACTTAAAAAATAAAAATAAAACAATAACAGCCGCCCTCGGAGCAGATTCTGCCTCTCCAGCACAACTTCTGCAGCTCCGTTACTTTTTGCAGAGGAGGAAATGGGAGATCTCTGTGAGGAAAACGCAGAGAGAAGGTAAACACTGTGTGTGCATGTGCTTATATTACCGACATTATTAATGATACAAAGTGGGCTGATTACCGGTAAAGCCGTCCTGTCCCCTACTTCATGGCTCACCCAGTCACCCCAGCATTTAAATTGCACTCTATTTACATGGAGACGGGGGGCTCTGCATGCTAATAGTATTTTAAAAGGACTTGCCTGCTTGAGCTTTGCCTTGACACACTCCCCCCCCCCCCCCTCTCAATTGATTGGTATTCAGAACTGTAATGTGAACTTAATGCTTTCGCTCCACGAGGGAAACAGAGAGAATTATTTAAATGTGTGTGGGTTAGAGAGATACTTAGCACATGCTAGCAGCATACCCGCACGCACGCACGCACGCACGCACGCACACACACACACACACACACACACACACACACACACACACACACACACACACACACACACAGACAGACTTTGCCATTGGTGCTGTATTGGGGAATAAGGAAGTGAAATGAACTGAAGCAGGCTCGTGGAGTGTGAAGGACAGTGTAGGGAGCCACTAGTCCAGGTGTGTTGGGGTGGGGTGGGGGCAGGTGTGTTGGGGTGGGGTGGGGGCAGGTGTGTTGGGGTGGGGTGGGGGCAGGTGTGTTGGGGTGGGGTGGGGGCAGGTGTGTTGGGGTGGGGTGGGGGCAGGTGTGTTGGGGTGGGGTGGGGGCAGGTGTGTTGGGGTGGGGGCAGGTGGGGTGGGGGCAGGTGTGTTGGGGTGGGGTGGGGCCAGGTGTGTTGGGGTGGGGGCAGGTGGGGTGGGGGCAGGTGTGTTGGGGTGGGGTGGGGCCAGGTGTGTTGGGGTGGGGGCAGGTGGGGTGGGGGCAGGTGTGTTTGGGGTGGGGTGGGGCCAGGTGTGTTGGGGTGGGGTGGGGGCAGGTGTGTTGGGGTGGGGTGGGGGCAGGTGTGTTGGGGTGGAGTGGGGGCAGGTGTGTTGGGGTGGGGTGGGGGCAGGTGTATTGGGGTGGGGTGGGGGCAGGTGTGTTGGGGTGGGGTGGGGGCAGGTGTGTGGGCCAAGCCATGATGAGGGTGCATGCATGGCAGGTGGAAGGTTACAGACAGTAGCACAGTTGTCCTTGGGGCCTAATAAGGACCTCTGATTTCGCCCAATAGATTATCAATGCGAAGAAAAAGTATTTGATGCCATTATGTGTCATCATAGGGTGAGTATTTATGGAGGGTGTCACTCTTACCTAATTAGCGGCCATCTTGAAGCAAAGTCAGCTTTGCATCTAGATTGAAAAGCAGAAATAAAAATGTAACTGTGTGCTTGCGTGTATGATTCCTCGGCTTGCGGGCAGTTCACTGAGTGGTCGGTCACAATACTTTCCCACCTTTTTAATAAACTGACACTGGAACTGCCTATAGCTAGCAGCTAATAGCTGACTAACAGTTGGCTGTGATGCTTTGCTCAATGCTGAGTGGTAGCTAGTTAGTGTTCTGGCTAGCTAGTACCACTAGGGTAACATAAAGGACTTTTCACACTCCTATATAATCTTAGCCCAGGGCTATCTAAGCACTGGGCTAAGAGTAGGGCTAAGATAGCCCCAGGCTAACTTAGCCCCTTTTCACACACGCATTGTTAACAATGCGTGGCAGAGATGGAAAGTCAGGGTTATCCCTGAAAAGTCGGGGATTTGCATCTAGCTCTGCTAGCCGGGGCTGAAGTCAGGGTTAGCCCACTTTGGAGTGGGCCAGGACTGTGCAAGTGTGAAAGCTTTCTTAGCCCCGGGCTAAGAGACTGACTTAACACATTCACTGCCAGCCATTTTTTTTTTACTGTAGGTAGCTTCTGCCAAGCCGTTTTTTGAGGATTCTGGCTCATTTTACAAGAGCCGAGGATAATTTTCTGCTTGGACTTTGTGAACACGAAGTTCACAAAAGTACTAATAGAATGTGTGCTTTCTCTGTCTAAAAGAGTTAGTTTGTAGAGTTAGTAGTTATGTAGATATTAGCCGTTGAGTACAGCATGGTTTCAGCGTGTGAGACAGGAAGCTGAGATAATCGCAGTTTTGTGAAATTCAATCAAACAGGCAGAACAGTCACTTTAACCATTTATTTTTGGCATCAGTGAGAGATCAGACATCTGAACAATATAGTTCTGAACACCCTCTCCTTTAAACTCCTCCCTCCGTGGGCGTGTCTGGTGGCGTTTGTCACAAGCCAGTTTCTCCTGCCTGTCTGAGCAGTGAGCAGCCTCCCTCTCTGGCGGCCCCTCGTCGGCGAGTGTGGACTGTGGATGGGACTCAATCGTTTCTTGGATTTTCGGTTGAGAGCTTTGATGAAGCTTTGTGCGATTCTAGGCTTTATGCTGCTCACCCAGTCTATTTTTGGAACCCCCCACCTTTGTGCGCCGGTGTGCAGCAGCGTGAAAGCGTTTTCGCCTACAGTATGAGAATGAGGCTCGTTCGTTTCTGGGTTTTCGGAATGCGTGCGATTCTGGCCTTTCTGCGGGTGTTTCAAAGTGTGTTTCACCCATAATCTATTATGCAAATTTGCAATCCCCCACGCCAGCACCGCTCTCCGCTCTCTGTGTGCTGCTGCTGGCGCGGCCGCTCTCGGGCGAGTCTGGTGACTGATGACTGTAAAATCGCCAAGCCATTTCCTTGAGAATGGCTTGCTCCCGCGGCTGTTTTTGGTTGGCTTTCTCTCTGTCGGGAGAGCACTGTCGCCACTCAGTGGGTCGGTAAAATAGATTATACACATTCAATACCTCAAATTCTGGTGTAGGAGACGTAAAAGGGTTAGATCAACGTCCCACCGTCAATTTTTTTTTTTTTTTTTTTAAGCCGAGATAACTCGTCTTTGGCAGTGAACGGTTGGATTCTGTAAGCCGAGATAACTCGTCATTGGCAGTGAACGTGTTAACCCTGGCTTAAGTGTCATGTGAAAAGCCCTTTAAACATCGATTAAATCATTATGCACGTCTTCTCCTGACTCCATGCCATGACCACGATCTCTTCTTTGCTTATTTTTGTACTCTAGCTGCTATACTGTAGCAGCGCTGGATTTTCTTTCACAGGCCCACATGCCAAAAGCACTATATCTATTGCTGGCTGTGCAAATGTGCAGGTCATAGTTCATAGTTTGCAGGTCATAGTTCATAGTTTGCAGGTCAGAGTTCCTAGTTTGCAGGTCATAGTTCATAGTTTGCAGGTCAGAGTTCTGCACATGTGAACTCTGTGTGAAAGTGAAAAGGTGAAAATGCTTCACAACCACAAATTGCTTTTTATTCACTCTTCGGTTTTCGATGGAGGGGAATGAGACGTGAAGCGAATATTCCATGCACTTTGGTCAGCGCCCTACATAGTGTGACCTTTAAGCGTCACAAGAGATTTAGGGCCCTAATATATCGTATGCCTGTCCAGAACAGCGTCTGTGACTGCCTGGGCTGTCATCTGCTCTTTTGCAACCTGCGCACCTTGAGGCGGTACGCGCTCGTGCGGGAAGATATCAATTAGGTTTGCTGCGCTCGTGGTGCAGATTGGGGTGTGGCCGGCTAAAATCAGGCGTGGCCATCTTAAATATTGGCGTACTGCCGTCTCATGGCGGAGTGCAAACAACTGCGTGTTGACGAGCTCAGACCCACTTCTCATCGCAGCGCAGGGTCAGTTTGCACATACATCTGGATCAATCATGTGCAGCCTACATCAGAAAAAAAATCAAAAACCATAAATATATAAATAAATAAATAAATAAATACATACATATTTATTGTCTGCAAAACAGTCCTCGCACCTGCCCATGGATTGAGCCAATTACACATGGGGTAATCTCTTGAGACAGACTTTCGACTTGCATCGAAAGCTGTCGGCAAGCTCTGTGAAAAGCTGAATAACAGAACAGCGCTCCCAGGGGGCAGACTCGCATGCTGCGCTTTACCCGATCAGAATGGAGCGAACGTGACCGAGAGTCAACCGGTGTGTAGTCAAACTTACCATTTTCAGCGTGTAGCAACTTGCTACTTGCTACTAGCAACGAGCTAGCATTGTTCATAGTGATGGAGGGATTTGAGAGTGACACGCAGGGAGCGGAAAGGAAATCCATAAATGGTCAGAGCCGGTCGGTCAGAGCCAATGGCAGAGCTTGCAGGGAGCGGTCTTCCGTTGCCGACCGGAGGCCCCTGAGTTCCGGTTATTCATGCATTCAAAAGAGCTGCCTGCCCCCCAGAGGTTAGAGAGAGAGAGAACAAATATTTTTTTCTGCTCTTTTGTTACCGTTGGGTTTCCAGATTGCACATGGGGATACTTCAGTTCCAAGACTCCCCCATACACACACACACGCACCAGGGGCGTTTCTAGGTCCTGAAGACATTGGGGGCTTTAGCCAGGTAACCCGACGGGGAGGGGGGTTAAGGGGGAGGGCGCTCCCCACCCCCCCATTTAAAAAATTTAGGTTTTTCCAATCCATAAATACCCATGTTGTGAGTCATTTTAGATGAATACAGAAGAACAAGATTAGTGGGTCTCAAAGTGAGGTCCAGGGACCACCAGAGGTCCTTGATAGGGTTCTGGCGGGAGTCCACTTAGCAAATTCATGAATTGATAAATGTCAGCATTAGCCTCTTTCACTTACAAGAAGTTCTCACCACCTCCCCTCCTCATCCTCTGGTCTGGTCTCCTCAACTCTGCTCTCCTCTCCTCTCCTCTGCTGTGGTCTGGTGTCCTCTGTTTTGCTCTGCTCCACTCCCCTCAGGCTGAGATGAGAAAAAATCAAACATAAAATATCAGTAGGCTATGCAGGACCAAATTATCAGTTACTATTGTCATAGTGTGTCATTACATAATGTTTCTGCTTCACTCCTCACCACCTCCTCTCCACACGAGCTCATCATCTCACTATGAAATTATTCAAACAAATGACATGCGCCAACATGCACAGCATCACAGTAGCTACAACTATGAAATTATCTTATGTTATTTAGTTGTTTAGTTGTGAAGATATTTTCTGAGATAAATGGGCCTTGATGCTCAAGGCCCATTTATCTCAGAAAATATCTTCACACAGAATATTATTAACCATACAAGCTACAACGCTAGCATCAGCATGAAGCCACAGCCATCCACTCCAATGTCTATAGAAGCTAACGTTAGCATGACTGTCACAATAACAATGCCTTCACTTCACAGTTACATTAAACAAAACCACACATCACTGCTTCATTAAACCATTACAACAAACAATACCTTGTTCCCAATTCCAGCTAGGCGCTTTTGATTAGATAAAGAACCGTAGGTTGAAGAGCGACATGTGTTTTGCGACTGTCTGTTTAACTTTTTCATGTCAATTCACTTCCGGCCGGTGAGCACACCTTACGTCAAGTAGCGTAGATACAACATCACTACGTCCGCTCTAAGTTTCAAAATAAAAGTACCATATGATACAAAAACGGCGCCATCAGAATTTAGGTTTACAGGAAGCGTGTACCTTAATAAAATACCTTCACAGGAGTTACTGGGGGGGTTCGTACACTCTGACTGAGTTGGTTTCTTCCATGATGCGTCATCATGGGAAAAACCAACTCGACGGGGGAAAGAGGGGGGTTTCGCTGCAAGCACTGACTTGAGAGGCTGTTCATAACCTCCGGGGCTAGGAAAGAAACATCCGGGGCTCTAGACCCGGAAGCCCAGGGCTGACGACGCCACTGACACGCACGCACAAACACACACACACACACACACACACACACAAACCTGCACGCGCGCACACGCACACACACACACACACACACACACACACACACACTGCCCCTCTTTCCCCTTCTCTCTCTCCCCCTCTCTCTCGATTTATCCCTCTCTCTCGGCCCAGCAGAAATAAAAAATAGATACTGAACTAACTCTTACGAATTATTCAGGGATTTATTGTGGGGGGGAAATCAGCAGAACCGAGAAAAGCTGAGAACGGAAATGTGCATTTACCGTGAATCACTCGGCACAAGGCACAGAGGCGAGCCAACCCTGCCCCTCTCTCGGCAAAGCGGTGCATTCTGTCGGCTTATCCGAACAAACAAACAAACAAATAAATAAATAAATAAATAATGATTTGCAAAAAACAGGTAAATACCATTCTTAAAATTAATAAAGAACACCTGTTTGATACTCCCTGGAGTGCATAAAAAACATTATTTGCGTGGTTTATGTAAAAATGATCAGGTGAAAATGTTTTAATTATGATTTATAATAAAATATTCTGTCAGTGTTTCCACTTTAAAGCCGTGGGCACTGAAATCCGTGGTCCCCTCCAATATACTCAGGTGCAAGCAAAACACTAATGAGGGTTTCAAACTTCCATGAGTGGAATTTGGAAACCCTCATTAGTGTTTTGCTTTCACCTGTGTTTACCCTGCCTTTTCGATACAAAATGGCCCCCGTGAGAAGGGTCTATGGCAGTGATACTCGCGGGCCGCATGTGTCCCGCAGGCGCCCCGCCCCCTGTGTGGCCCACGATGGAATTGCAAAAAATAATAATAATAATAATATTATTACAATACTCCACTTCTGTTATAGCATTTCAGTCTGGAATATGGAATATCTTTCAATAATCTATGATTTAGCTGCTAAATTGTCAAATACCGCAGTCTGCTTGCTACCCAGGCACTTATGTATGTACTTAGCCTAACTAACTTAACCTAACTAACTATCCGGTGTGCACAACATTGTCAGACTAAACTCTGGCTGACACGTACCCCAAAAACCTACAATCCGCTACAGAAAAATGTATATTGTTTGTTTATTAACTGGCCCCTGGCCTTCTATCATTTCACGAAAGTGGCCCCCGGGCAAAGCAAGTTGAGTATCCCTGGTCTATGGGCTACAGCTGTGTCCCAGGGCTGAAACGTGTCTGCGACTGGGCTCGGCCTCAGCCCTCTTCTCCTGGATGGACAGACAGACCCTTGAGTGGTGGTCGCTGGCCAAGCTGCTGAACCTCTGCTGGTGCAGAACCCTGTGGAGCAGTGTGGTCCCTATGTCCTGAGGGCGAGGGGCTTTGTCCCCACTGCCAAAGTTGGAAGTAAAATTTTCCATGGGCCTCTCACTCATCTTTTCATAACATCCACTATTGTGAGAAACTCTGAAGGTTTGAGCTCCTCCATATAGGCTACTGTAGCACCTTGACGAGCAGCACAGTATGGGACAGAAAGCTGAATCAGTGATTTTGACCCATACTGAAAGGTTGGGTCTCCTCAGAGGTTCTGCATCCATTATTCATGTCCAGGTAACTGTGAACCAGCAGGTTCTTCTGGGAGTCACCACCAGTTTCCCTGCAATCATGGAAACCCATGAACTGAGTCAGTCATTAGACTTCTCTATCTGATGGGCTCCCCAAGCCAAAGGTACTGCCTTTACTACGACACGTGTACATTTATCTTTGACAGAAATAGAACTGAAGAGGTGGAAATCTGCATCTTTTGTCTCCTACAATCATCAAGTATTCAACAATTCAAAAATGGCAAAACAAACACAGTTCAGTTGATGGAAATGCTGGCGAAACACGAGTCACGTTTATACTGTACCGTATGGAGCTAGTAGCTAAAGACAATTTTGTAAGGCGCCATGTTGTTGCTCAAGTCAACGTTCAGCTGTTACACCAATAAGCACTTACACTGAAGCACCTCTTTGATCTGATGTCTCTGTCTAGTTCTGATGCAGCTCTCCATTTATGTTGACAGGCCTTTGTCTATCCAAGGGTTTGATGTCTAATTTCCCCCCTGGCATCTAAGAGACATCCATTCATCTTCAGTCAGAGGAGAACAAAAGCCACGATACCTTCTGCACACACGTGCGCCCCGGCCCGCGCAAACATTTTCTTATTTTCTCCGATTTTAGCGCATTTCTCGACCCACATTTAAAAAAGACGCAAGTGGAGAGACACAATCTAATTGGCTGCGCAAAAGTAGGTCATCCCGTTCAGCTTTGAAGAGTTGTGGAGAAACAGCTTCTCTCTCATCATGAACATTCCAGATGTTCCAAGGCTATCTTCTCTCTCCCACTCTTTTCCCTGGCTTTGATTAGGCCGTGTTTTGAAGCAGAGTCAATCTGTTCACTGATGTTTAATGGCATCAGAGCAACATCAAGTGTGCGGGAAGCTCTCTGCAAACAGAGACTCCCCGGAAGAAGACGGATGCGCGCTGCTGGGAAATGTTATGAGGAAATAGCTCGCCCATCCTCTATACGGGATAACCCATTAGCGTCAATGATTAGGAGAGAGAGGCATTGGCCTGGGGGGGGGGGGAGATTATGCAGTAGTCTGAACTAGATCTGTCCTCCCTCCCCTCCCTCCCACAGGAAGGATTTGCCTGGTAATAGCTGCACCAGCTAGTGGAGACTGAGAGACATCTGATCCACCATCCATCCATCACCTCCTCATGGCATTCCTTTCCCCTTTTTAATCACTGATTCTGTGTATCTTTAATCACTCTGCTGTGGTCTAGAGCTGCAACGACTGATCGATTAGTCGATGGATGGAAAATTAATCGACAACTATTTTGATTATCGATTAATCGTTTTGAGTACAATCTTAAGAGAAAAGGTCTAAAATCTCTGATTCCAGCTTCTTAAATGTGAATGTTTTCTGGTTTCTTTACTCCTGTATGACAGTAAACTGATATTATCTTTGAGTTGTGGACAAAGCAAGACATTTGAGGGCGTCGTCTTGGGCTTTGGGAAACGACGATCGTCATTTGCTAGCATTTTCTGACATTTTATAGACCAAACAACGAATCGATTCATCGAGAAAACAATCGACAGATTAATCGATTATGAAAATAATCATTAGTTGCAGCCCTAGTGTGGTCAGTGTCTGCACATGTTGTCCATATTGAAATAAAGGCAGAGCAGATCAACTTGATTCGGGTGGGGGTGGAGGGTAATGAAGGGTCTTCTCCTCTACCTCTCTCTCTCTCTCTCTCTCTCTGTCTCTCTCTCTCTCTCTCTCTGTCTCTCTCTCTGTCTCTCTCTCTCTCTCTGTCTCTCTCTCTCTGTCTCTCTGTGTCTCTCTCTCTCTCATCCTCTGTTTTTTGTGGCGCAGCAGAAAAAGCGGCTGCTCTGTGCTGTGGCAGAGTTGGTACTGAGAGAGATTATACAGTGTGCCTCTCTCGCACTTGACACGCCTTTGTAGTCTCCCACACATTTCTGGATAATATGGCAGAGCTGCTAATCTGACATCATGTACGCAGTCACGTCACCTGATCACTGGCAGCATGCTGACATCCAACAGACGGCGTCCCGACGACAGAGACGGACGGAGGAGAGAGACGATATGAGATCTGAGAAATAAGAGAACTGAAGCCCCAGTCTGATGGTGCTTGATAGATGAGAAATGCTAGGCGAGACATTTTACACTAAGTGCAGACATGGACAGACTTATGCTCATCTAGTCATTGAGGCAATATGCCACAAATATTCCCGGAGGAGTTTCTAGGTTTGAAAATGATGGATACGTACAGCACATGCTGGTGTGTAAGTGCAGGAAAAGACGTTCAGATCATTCTTGGAATTTCACTATTATTTTTCTTTTATTGCCAATTATTATTTACAACCTACTGTAAGACTTTGGGAAAGGGGAGGTGGAACAAAGGATTGCATTTCAAAGAGTGTGTGCAATATACCTGGGGATCAGCCCCTGCTAGCGTCAATTAAGTCCCATGTAATTATGGTCATGGTTTGGGTCATGACGCATGCAGGTGTAAATCTTCTCCCTGGCCGGCCCAGCCCAGCCCGCACAGACAGATTCAACATGGTGGTCAATTTGACTCTGTTTACTTGTTCCTAGAAACACTGCTTGGAAACTGTCTTAATTGGCGCTAACAGCACACAGCACAACACATCTGATGTGATGACAACCTAACATGACGCTGCCAGATGGTTTGCTTTCACATACAGTAACCATCTGGGACCGCGTCGCTCGAGAAACCGTTTCAAAGGCACTTTCAAAAAAGTACCTTGCAGGTGATTGGATGAAGCAGCCACTCCCCCTCTCTGTTTTTAATGTCAGGACATGATGCAATCTGGCCCATTTGGCCACCTGTCTATTATGTCTAATCAGTGGTGGAAATGTCCAGGTTTTACTCTGGGAACCCTACTTAGGCAGGATGGGGGTCCCTGGATGCAGCGCGGCCTGGGCGGGGGGCATAGGATATTATTTCTGAATGCTTGACTGTTTGTTTTACTCATTATACCATTACAGCTACGTGAAAATATCTTACAAAAGTTGGAGAGAGAGAGAGAACCATTCTAAATAGTTAATTTCCACAAGCCACTTACAAGGTTTTGGAACTATATTTTACAATGTTGCACTTAAAGTGAGGGGAATAAGGGAGGGAGAGAGATTGATTTATGGTTTGTATTTAAACACGCACTGTCTCTTTAACACTAGGCTACTCTTCCTGGAATGAAGCAAACCCTGACCCTCTTCTCCCCGGTCTCAAACACAGCCAGTTGCATTCTCGCCACATATTTCCTGTTCCTCCCCTTTCACAGATCTGCCAGTTTAAAGATGGATGTAAACATGTTGTGAAGTGCAAGAGCTGACCAGCCCATTCGCTGCAGATCAGCACATATACATGAAGACAACAACAGGGGTTTGGTTTGAACCAGAGCCCAGCTTGTTTCAGTTCAGAGGAAGTGAAACTATCTGACTCACTGTCACTGAGAAGTGAAATGGCGCAGCAAGGAATTCAGCTGGACGGGGAGAAATTCTGCTGTTCGATCTGTCTGGATCTACTGAAGGATCCGGTGACTATTCCCTGTGGGCACAGCTACTGCATGAGCTGTATTAAAAGCTGCTGGGATGAAGAGGATCAGAAGAAAATCCACAGCTGCCCCCAGTGCAGACAGACCTTCACACCGAGGCCTGTCCTGGTGAAAAGTACCATGTTAGCAGAGTTGGTGGAGGACCTGAGGAAGACCGGACTCCAAGCTGCTGCTCCTGATCACTGCTATGCTGGACATGGAGATGTGGCCTGTGATGTCTGCACTGGGAGAAAGCTGAAAGCCCTCAAGTCCTGTCTGGTGTGTCCGGCCTCTTACTGTGAACAGCACCTCCAGCCTCACTACGATGCACCTCCATTAAAGAAACACAGGCTGGTGGAAGCCACCGTGAAGCTTAAGGAGAACATCTGCTCTCGTCACGACGAGGTGATGAAGATGTTCTGCCATACTGATCAGCAGTGTATCTGTTATCTCTGCTCCGTGGACGAACATAAGGGACACGACACGGTCTCAGCTGCCGCAGAAAGGGCCGAGAGGCAGAAAGAGCTCGGGGTGAATCAGCAAAAAATCCAGAAGAAACTCCAGGGCAGAAAGAAAGACGTGAAGGTGCTTCAACAGAACCTCAAGGCTATGAATCTCTCTGCTGATAAAGCAGTGACAGACAGTGAGAAGATCTTCACTGAGCTGGTCCGTCTCATTGAGAAGAGAAGCTCTGAGGTGAAGCAGCAGATCAGATCCCAGCAGAAAAAGGAAGCGAGTCGGGCTGAACAACTTCAGGAGAAGATTAAGCGGGAGATCTCTGAGCTGAGGAGGAAAGATGCTGAGCTGGAGCAGCTCTCACACACAGAGGATCACATCCACTTCCTCCACAGTTACCCCTCGCTGCCACGTCTCAGTCAATCTACAGACTCACCCAGGATCGATACCCGTCCTCTGCTCTTCTTTGAGGATGTGACTGCAGCTGTGTCTGAGGCCAGAGATAAACTACAGGACATCCTGACAGAGGAATGGCCTCATAAGATCTCACTGACAGTGACTGAACCACAGCCCAAGACCAGAGCTGACTTCTTACAATATGCACGTCAGATCACACTGGATCCAAACACAGCAAACACACGGCTGTTATTATCTGAGAGGAACACAAAAGCAACACGCATGAGTAAAGGACAGTCATCTTCTAGTCACCCAGACAGATTCACTTCCTGGCCTCAGGTCCTGAGTAGAGAGGGTCTGACTGGACGTTGTTACTGGGAGGTGAAGTGGAGCGGGTATGGAGGTTCAATAGCAGTCTCATATAAAGATATTAGAAGAACAATGGCGGAAAGTGAATTTGGATACAATGACAAGTCGTGGGCATTAGAGTATTACGGACATAGTTATCATTTCACACATGAGGATATTGAAACTCCCATCTCTGTCCCTCAATCCTCCAGAGTAGGAGTGTACCTGGATCACAATGCAGGTATGTTGTCCTTCTACAGCGTCTCTGAAACCATGACTCTCCTCCACAGAGTCCAGACCACATTCACTCAGCCTCTCCATCCTGGACTGATGTGTTTTGCCCCTGGAGACACTGCTAAGCTGTGTAAGCTCAAGTAGACAGGAAGTAGCAATGTGTGGGATTCAATGTTTTACCTTTTTTAATATCTCTCTCTCCATCTTTGCTGCTTAGCTCTCATTGCTGTGGTGTTTCTGCACTGCACTTCCCATAGCTCACCTGTCAGTCAAACAATGTGGGCAGGACTGTGACGTCTTTTTCCGAGTTGAATTTTCTGTTGATGACGTTTGATTTCCTGTAGGTGGCTCTTTTTTTGTGTTATACTGTATCAGTCGGTGATAGTGAGTATCCAAACACACAAGTATTCATATGAAAACATAACCTGTTGTGTGGTCTGTATACAGCTGTAGTCCTTATTTTTGCGTATTTCTATTTGTGACTGTAATATTTTATGCTGTTTCTGTTCCACTCCATGTTGCCTTAATGGAGCAGCACTAGAAGTCTTCCCTTTATATTTCTCTGTGTGTGTGTGTGTGTGTGTGTGTGTGTGTGTGTGTGTGTGTGTGTGTGTGTGTGTGTGTGTGTGTGTGTGTGTGTGTGTGTGTGTGTGTGTGTGTGTGTGTGTGTGTGTGGGTGTGTGTGTGCGCGCGCGCGTGCGTGTTTGTGTGGATATGTTAATATTTAGTTGGGAAGATTGGACCACTCTTTTACAAAGCTTTAGTGATTGAATGTGTGATCAAAGTGAATGTTTGTATTGCAAAGATCAATAAAAAAAAAATCCCCAAGAATGAATAAAATATTTCTTCTGTATTTATTCCAGGAAGTACATACTGTACATAACACGTGTATGAATGTAGAAAATAACTACTTTAACATTGGGGGTTGATACTGTATGTTCCAGTTGTCACCTTTACAGACACGTGTTTACAGATGTTGAAAAACTCAAAAAGTTTACAAATTTAACTTTAAACTCGTGTTGAAACCAAATGCTGAAAGCTTCTGTTTGCCGAGACTAAAATATTTTGTAATGATATTTGAATGGAAATATAAGTGCAATTTTTTTTGCTGGTAATAACTCATAACATTTACACTATACCATATACAGTAAACCTGTGGGTGTGTTAACCTTGTGTGCTGGACTGGTGCATGATCTTATTGTGTGCTTTTCACAGAAAACAGTGTTATATGCAGAGGAGAGAGAGCATTATCTCAGTGTGTTTGAAGTTCATAAACCTACTATAGGTCACACTAAGGTGGATATACCAGCTATATTCCTCCTATTTCACACGGTGCATCAAGACTGGAAATCCTATTCTGTACTGTAGGTTCTTTCCAAAGCAATGGAACGCTGTTGGACACACATGGGATATTGGATATTCGGTATACATCAGAAATCTCTCTACCTTTGTCCAAGAAATCAACAGTTGTCACTTTGTGAAGTTCAAAAAGTCTTATATTATGGCGTTGCCCTGAAACAAGGTGATATAAGGTGTAATAATTACTCCTTAACATTGCATGGCAGCTTTCTTCTTTACAGTCTATGGTGATTATCCCAGAACTTCTTAACTTAAGACATCAATTTTGACTTCATCATTTAAAATACGGAGCACATTTACGGCATTTTTAATTGGACCTGTAATAAAAAAGGACAAGAAAGCAGGAAGATGGATTGAGTCAGCCATAACAAAACTTGTCATGCGTATCACTTTGAACAGTCTTTGCGGTGTGTTGTGGAGAGAATCTAGAAATTGTTGTAATACCTCCCTCGAGATCTAGGGGGCACTTTCTGCAATAAGCTGCTCTCCTACCATAAGGACCTCCTGTGAAAGACTATAAAAGGATGCAAGTAAGGGATTTATGGGTCAGTTCTCTAAGGCAGGAGAGGAGGGGGTGTTGAGCCAGAGCTCTGTGACTTTGCTTTTTGTAAATAAATCATAATTTATTTAATAAATCTTCTACTTTATTGGTTTTATTATGTTGGAATAGGAATTTTACCACAGTTTTACCATCAGTTTCCTTGAGAAGGTCAACAATATGCAATAGGATGATACGGTCTGCAGCGCGGTCAATTGCAGTCTCTACAGAACTGCTACCAAGTATGCCAAGGATTAGTCGATCGACGGAAAATTAATCGACAACTATTTTGATAATCGTTTTGAGTACAATCTTAAGAGAAAAGGTCTAAAATCTCTGATTCCAGCTTCTTAAATGTGAATGTTTTCTGTTTTCTTTACTCCTGTATGACAGTAAACTGATATTATCTTTGAGTTGTGGACAAAACAAGACATTTGAGGGCGTCATCTTGGGCTTTGGGAAACGCCGATTGTCATTTGCTAGCATTTTCTGACATTTTATAGACCAAACAACTAATCGATTCATCGAGAAAACAATCGACAGATTAATCGATTATGAAAATAATCATTAGTTGCAGCTCTAGTGTGGTCAGTGTCTGCACATGCTGTCCATTGCTTATTGAAATAAAGGCAGAGCGGCTAAACTTGATTCGGGTGGAGGTGGAGAGTAATGAAGGGTCTTCTCCTCTCTCTGTCTCTCTCTCTCTCTCTCTCATCCTCTGTTTTTTGTGGCGCAGCAGAAAAACCGGCTGCTCTGTGCTGAGGCAGAGTTGGTACTGAGAGAGATTATACAGTGTGCCTCTCTCTTTGTAGTCTCCCACACATTTCTGGATAATATGGCAGAGCTGCTAATCTGACATCATGTACGCAGTCACGTCACCTGATCACTGGCAGCATGCTGACATCACGTCACCTGATCACTGGCAGCATGCTGACATCCAACAGACGGCGTCCCGACGAGAGAGACGGACGGAGGAGAGAGACGATATGAGATATGAGAAATAAGAGAACTGAAGCCCCAGTCTGATGGTGCTTGATAGATGAGAGATGCTAGGCGAGACATTTTACACTAAGTGCAGACATGGACAGACTTATGCTCATCTAGTCATTGAGGCAATATGCCACAAATATTCCCGGAGGAGTTTCTAGGTTTGAAAATGATGGATACGTACAGCACATGCTGGTGTGTAAGTGCAGGAAAAGACGTTCAGACCATTCTTGGAATTTCACTATTATTTTTCTTTTATTGCCTATTATTATTTACAACCTACTGTAAGACTTTGGGAAAGGGGAGGTGGAACAAAGGATTGCATTTCAAAGAGTGTGTGCAATATACCTGGGGATCAGCCCCTGCTAACGTCAATTAAGTCCCATGTAATTATGCTCATGGTTTGGGTCATGACGCATGCAGGTGTAAATCTTCTCCTTGGCCGGCCCAGCCCAGCCCGCACAGATAGATTCAATATGGTGGTGAATTTTACTCTGTTTACTTGTTCCTAGAAACACTGCTTGGAAACTGTCTTAATTGGCGCTAACAGCGCACAGCACAACACACCTGATGTGATGACAACCTAACATGACGCTGCCAGATGGTTTGCTTTCACATACAGTAACCATCTGGGACCGAAGTCGCTCGAGAAACCGTTTCAAAGGCACTTTCAAAAAAGTACCTTGCAGGTGATTGGATGAAGCAGCCACTCCCCCTCTCTGTGTTTAATGTCAGGGCATGATGCAATCTGGCCCATTTGGCCACCTGTCTATTATGTCTAATCAGTGGTGGAAATGTCCAGGTTTTACTCTGGGAACCCTACTTACGCAGGATGGGGGTCCCTGGATGCAGCGCGGCCTGGGCGGGGGGCATAGGATATTATTTCTGAATGCTTGACTGTTTGTTTTACTCATTATACCATTACAGCTACGTAAAAATATCTTACAAAAGTTGGAGAGAGAGAGAGAGAGCCATTCTAAATAGTTAATTTCCACAAGCCACTTACAAGGTTTTGGAACTTTATTTTACAATGTTGCACTTAAAGTGAGGGGAATAAGGGAGGGAGAGAGATTGATTTATGGTTTGTATTTAAACACGCACTGTCTCTTTAACACTAGGCTACTCTTCCTGGAATGAAGCAAACCCTGACCCTCTTCTCCCCGGTCTCAAACACAGCCAGTTGCATTCTCGCCACATATTTCCTGTTCCTCCCCTTTCACAGATCTGCTAGTTTAAAGATGGGTGTAAACATGTTCTGAAGTGCAAGAGCTGACCAGCCCATTCGCTGCAGATCAGCACATATACATGAAGACAACAACAGGGGTTTGGTTTGAACCAGAGCCCAGCTTGTTTCAGTTCAGAGGAAGTGAAACTATCTGACTCACTGTCACTGAGAAGTGAAATGGCGCAGCAAGGAATTCAGCTGGACCGGGAGAAATTCTGCTGTTCGATCTGTCTGGATCTACTGAAGGATCCGGTGACTATTCCCTGTGGGCACAGCTACTGCATGAGCTGTATTAAAAGCTACTGGGATGAAGAGGATCAGAAGAAAATCCACAGCTGCCCCCAGTGCAGACAGACCTTCACACCGAGGCCTGTCCTGGTGAAAAGTACCATGTTAGCAGAGTTGGTGGAGGACCTGAGGAAGACCAAGCTGCTCCTCCTGATCACTGCTATGCTGGACATGGAGATGTGGCCTGTGATGTCTGCACTGGGAGAAAGCTGAAAGCCCTCAAGTCCTGTCTGGTGTGTCCGGCCTCTTACTGTGAGCAGCACCTCCAGCCTCACTACGATGCACCTCCATTAAAGAAACACAGGCTGGTGGAAGCCACCGTGAAGCTTCAGGAGAACATCTGCTCTCGTCACGACGAGGTGATGAAGATGTTCTGCCGTACTGATCAGCAGTGTATCTGTTATCTCTGCTCCGTGGACGAACATAAGGGACACGACACGGTCTCAGCTGCCGCAGAAAGGGCCGAGAGGCAGAAAGAGCTCAGGGTGAATCAGCAAAAAATCCAGAAGAAATTCCAGGCCAGAAAGAAAGATGTGAAGGTGGTTCAACAGAACCTCAAGGCTATGAATCTCTCTGCTGATAAAGCAGTGACAGGCAGTGAGAAGATCTTCACTGAGCTGGTCCGTCTCATTGAGAAGAGAAGCTCTGAGGTGAAGCAGCAGATCAGATCCCAGCAGAAAAAGGAAGCGAGTCGGGCTGAAGAACTTCAGGAGAAGCTGAAGCAGGAGATCTCTGAGCTGAGGAGGAAACACGCTGAGCTGGAGCAGCTCTCACACACAGAGGATCACATCCACTTCCTCCACAGTTACCCCTCGCTGTCACGTCTCAGTCAATCTACAGACTCACCCAGGATCGATACCCGTCCTCTGCACTTCTTTGAGGATGTGACTGCAGCTGTGTCTGAG
Organism: Poromitra crassiceps; assembly: GCF_964638095.1. Taxonomy (NCBI): domain Eukaryota; kingdom Metazoa; phylum Chordata; class Actinopteri; order Beryciformes; family Melamphaidae; genus Poromitra; species Poromitra crassiceps. The sequence continues at coordinate 21,942,550 of NC_139647.1, forward strand.
GCCAGAGATAAACTACAGAACATTCTTACAGAGGCATGTCCTAAGATCTCACTGACAGTGACTGAAGAGGATGTTTTACTGCCACAACCAGAGCCCAAGACCAGAGCTGACTTCTTACAATATGCACGTCAGATCACACTGGATCCAAACACAACAAACGCACGGCTGTTATTATCTGAGGGGAACAGAAAAGCAACAGTCATGAGTGAAGCACAGTCATCTTCTAGTCAGCCAGACAGATTCACTTTCTGGCAGCAGGTCCTGAGTAGAGAGGGTCTGACTGGACGTTGTTACTGGGAGGTGGAGTGGAGCGGGTATGGAGTTTCAATAGCAGTCTCATATAAAGATATTAGAAGAACAGAGAGAAAAAGTGGATTTGGATGCAACGACAAGTCGTGGGCATTAGACTATTATGGAAAGAGTTATAATTTCACACATGAGGATATTGCAACTCCCATCTCTGTCCCTCAATCCTCCAGAGTAGGAGTGTACCTGGATCACAAGGCAGGTATGTTGTCCTTCTACGGCGTCTCTGAAACCATGACTCTCCTCCACAGAGTCCAGACCACATTCACTCAGCCTCTCCATCCTGGACTGATATGTTTTGGCATTGGAGCCACTGCTAAGCTGTGTAAGCTCAAGTAGACAGGAAGTAGCAATGTGTGGGATTCAGTGTTTTACCTTTTTTAATATCTCTCTCTCCATCTTTGCTGCTTAGCTCTCATTGCTGTGGTGTTTCTGCACTGCCATTAGATCACCTGTCAGTCAAACAGTGTGGGCGGGACTGTGACGTCTTTTTCAGAGTTGAATTTTCTGTTGATGACGTTTGATTTCCTGTAGGTGGCTCTTTTCTTTGTGTTATACTGTATCAGTCGGTGATAGTGAGTATCCAAACACACAAGTATTCATATGAAAACATAACCTGTTGTGTGGTCTGTATAGTTATTATTGTTGTGTATTTCTATTGTGACTGTAATATTTTATGCTGTTCCTGTTCCACTCCATGTTGCCTTAATTGACTAGAAGTATTCCCTTTATTTTTCTCTGTGTGTGTGTGTGTGTGTGTGTGTGTGTGTGTGTGTGTGTGTGTGTGTGTGTGTGTGCACATGCGTGCGTGTTTGTGTGGATATGTTAATATTTAGTTGGGAAGATTGGACCACTCTTTTACAAAGCTTTAGTGATTGAATGTGTGATCAAAGTGAATGTTTGTATTGCAAAGATCAATAAAACAAAAATCCCCAAGAATGAATAAAATATTTCTTCTGTATTTATTCCAGGAAGTACATACTGTACATAACACGTGTATGAATGTAGAAAATAACTATTTTAACATTGGGGGTTGATACTGTATGTTCCAGTTGTCACCTTTACAGACACCTGTTTACAGATGTTGAAAAACCCCAAAAAGTTTACAAATTTAACTTTAAACTTGTGTTGAAACCAAGTGCTGAAAGCTTCTGTTTGCCGAGACTAAAATCTTTTGTAATGATATTTGGAAATATAAGTGCATTTTTTTTTGCTGGTAATAACTCTTAACATTTACACTATACCATATACAGTAAACCTGTGGGTGTGTTAACCTTGTGTGCTGGACTGGTGCATGATATTATTGTGTGCTTTTCACAGAAAACAGTGTTATACGCAGAGGAGAGAGAGCATTATCTCAGTGTGTTTGAAGTGCATAAACCTACTATAGGTCACACTAAGGTGGATATACCGGCTATATTCCTCCTATTTCACACAGTGCATCAAGACTGGAAATCCTATTCTGTACGTAGGTTCTTTCCAAAGCAATGGAACGCTGTTGGACACACATGGGATATTGGATATTCGGTATACATCAGAAATCTCTCTACCTTTGTCCAAGAAATCAACAGTTGTCACTTTGTGAAGTTCAAAAAGTCTTATATTATGGCGTTGCCCTGAAACAAGGTGATATAAGGTGTAATAATTACTCCTTACCATTGCATGGCAGCTTTGCTCTTTACAGTCTATGGTGATTATCCCAGAACTACTTAACTTAAGACATCAATTTTGACTTCATCATTTAAAATATGGAGCACATTTACGGCCTTTTTAATTGGACCTGTAATAAAGAAGGACTTGAAAGGGGGAAGATGGATTGAGTCAGCCATAACAAAACTTGTCATGCGTATCACTTTGAACAGTCTTTGCGGTGTGTTGTGGAGAGAATCTAGAAGTTGTTGTAATACCTCCCTCGAGATCTAGGGGGCACTTTCTTCAATTTGCTGCTCTCCTACCATAAGGACCTCCTGTGAAAGGCTATAAAAGGATGCGAGTACGGGATTTCCGGGTCAGTTCCCTAAGGCAGGAGAGGAGGGGGTGTTGAACCAGAGCTCTATGACTTTGCTTTTTGTAAATAAATCATTTTCGTACTTTTTAACTTCTACTTTATTGGTTTTATTATGTTAGAATAGGAATTTTACCAATAGTGTGACCATCAGTTTCCTTGAGAAGGTCAACAATATGCAATAGGATGATACAGTCTGCAGCGCGGTCAATTGCAGTCTCTACAGAAGTGCTACCAAGTATGCCAAGGATTAGTCGATCGACGGAAAATTAATCGACAACTATTTTGATAATTGTTTTGAGTACAATCTTAAGAGAAAAGGTCTAAAATCTCTGATTCCAGCTTCTTAAATGTGAATGTTTTCTGTTTTCTTTACTCCTGTATGACAGTAAACTGATATTATCTTTGAGTTGTGGACAAAACAAGACATTTGAGGGCGTCGTCTTGGGCTTTGGTAAACACTGATCCTCATTTGCTAGCATTTTCTGACATTTTATAGAACAAACAACTAATCGATGAATCAAGAGAAAACAATCTACAGATTAATCGATTATGAAAATAATCATTATTGCAGCCCTAGTGTGGTCAGTGTCTGCACATGCTGTCCATTGCTTATTGAAATAAAGGCAGAGCAGATAAACTTGATTCGGGTGGGGGTGGAGGGTAACGAAGGGTCTTCTCTCTCTCTCTCTCTCTCTCTGTCTCTCTCTCTCTCTCTCTCTCTGTCTCTCTCTCTCACTACCTCTCTCTCTCTCTCTCTCTCATCCTCCGTTTTTTGTGGCGCAGCAGAAAAAGCGGCTGCTCTGTGCTGTGGCAGAGTTGGTACTGAGAGAGATTATACAGTGTGCCTCTCTCGCACTTGACACGCCTTTGTAGTCTCCCACACATTTCTGGATAATATGGCAGAGCTGCTAATCTGACATCATGTACGCAGTCACGTCACCTGATCACTGGCAGCATGCTGACATCACGTCACCTGATCACTGGCAGCATGCTGACATCCAACAGACGGCGTCCCGACGAGAGAGACGGACGGAGGAGAGAGACGATATGAGATATGAGAAATAAGAGAACTGAAGCTCCAGTCTGATGGTGCTTGATAGATGAGAAATGCTAGGCGAGACATTTTACACTAAGTGCAGACATGGACAGACTTAACTAGTCATTGAGGCAATATGCCACAAATATTCCCGGAGGAGTTTCTAGGTTTGAAAATTATGGATATGTACAGCACATGCTGGTGTGTAAGTGCAGGAAAAGACGTTCAGACCATTCTTGGAATTTCACAATTATTTTTCTTTTATTGCCTATTATTATTTACAACCTACTGTAAGACTTTGGGAAAGGGGAGGTGGAACAAAGGATTGCATTTCAAAGAATGTGTGCAATATACCTGGGGATCAGCCCCTGCTAACGTCAATTAAGTCCCATGTAATTATGCTCATGGTTTGGGTCATGACGCATGCAGGTGTAAATCTTCTCCCTGGCCAGCCCAGCCCAGCCAGATTCAACATGGTGGTCAATTTTACTCTGTTTACTTGTTCCTAGAAACACTGCTTGGAAACTGTCTTAATTGGCGCTAACAGCACACAGCACAACACACCTGATGTGATGACAACCTAACATGACGCTGCCAGATGGTTTGCTTTCACATACAGTAACCATCTGGGACCGAGTCGCTCGAGAAACCGTTTCAAAGGTACTTTCAAAAAAGTACCTTGCAGGTGATTGGATGAAGCAGCCACGCCCCCTCTCTGTTTTTAATGTCAGGACATGATGCAATCTGGCCCATTTGGCCACCTGTCTATTATGTCTAATCAGTGGTGGAAATGTCCAGGTTTTACTCTGGGAACCCTACTTACGCAGGATGGGGGTCCCTGGATGCAGCACGGCCTGGGCGGGGGGCATAGGATATTATTTCTGAATGCTTGACTGTTTGTTTTACTCATTATACCATTACAGCTATGTAAAAATATCTTACAAAAGTTGGAGAGAGAGAGAGAGAGAGCCATTCTAAATAGTTAATTTCCACAAGCCACTTACAAGGTTTTGGAACTTTATTTTAAAATGTTGCACTTAAAGTGAGGGGAATAAGGGAGGGAGAGAGATTGATTTATGGTTTGTATTTAAACACACACTGTCTCTTTAAAGGAGAATTTCGTTTTTTTTTAACCTGGAGCCATTTCCTGGCATTAATTATGAATTGGCCACTCACCTAGCGATGTCTGCAGCGTTTCTGGGCGTCCTAGCGTTGTTTTGAGATCAATATCGTCCAAGTCAGTGTAAAATGGAGTTGATTTGGGGCCAAGTGGTAGCCTGTATTTCCTGCATCTAAATAGCTATTTTTCTTCCCGTTTTCGCCACATATCGCCATAATCAGATCCGTCAACATCCAGCCGAGTGTTATTTCACCCCAGGCTGTTTCCTGGACTGCACACGGATCAAATTACCTCAAACGTGATCTAGGTCACCAAGTCTCGTGAAGTCCCGCGATACTTTCCTGTCGACTGGCCAAATACAGGCAGGACGCTTTGCGGTCGTGGTTTTAGCGTAACCTATGTGGGGTTTGGCGTAACCTATGTGGGATTCGAAATAACGAAGGTTATGCCAAACCCCACATAGGTTACGGCAAACCCCACATAGGTTACGCTAAAACCACGACCGCAAAGCGTCCTGCCTGTATTTGGCCAGTCGACAGGAAAGTATCGCGGGACTTCACGAGACTTGGTGACCTAAATCACGTTTGAGGTAATTTGATCCGTGTGCAGTCCAGGAAACAGCCTGGGGTGAAATAACACTCGGCTGGATGTTGACGGATCTGATTATGGCGATATGTGGCGAAAACGGGAAGAAAAATAGCTATTTAGATGCAGGAAATACAGGCTACCACTTGGCCCCAAATCAACTCCATTTTACACTGACTTGGACGATATTGATCTCAAAACAACGCTAGGACGCCCAGAAACGCTGCAGACATCGCTAGGTGAGTGGCCAATTCATAATTAATGCCAGGAAATGGCTCCAGGTTCAAAAAAACCGAAATTCTCCTTTAACACTACTCTTCCTGGAATGAAGCAAACCCTGATGACCCCTCCCTCTTCTCCCCGGTCTCAAACACAGCCAGTTGCGTTCTCGCCACATATTTCCTGTTCCATCCCCTTTCACAGATCTGCCAGTTTAAAGATGGGTGTAAACATGTTGTGAAGTGCAAGAGCTGACCAGCCCATTCGCTGCAGATCAGCACATATACATGAAGACAACAACAGGGGTTTGGTTTGAACCAGAGCCCAGCTTGTTTCAGTTCAGAGGAAGTGAAACTATCTGACTCACTGTCACTGAGAAGTGAAATGGCGCAGCAAGGAATTCAGCTGGACCGGGAGAAATTCTGCTGTTCGATCTGTCTGGATCTACTGAAGGATCCGGTGACTATTCCCTGTGGGCACAGCTACTGCATGAGCTGTATTAAAAGCTACTGGGATGAAGAGGATCAGAAGAAAATCCACAGCTGCCCCCAGTGCAGACAGACCTTCACACCGAGGCCTGTCCTGGTGAAAAGTACCATGTTAGCAGAGTTGGTGGAGGACCTGAGGAAGACCGGACTCCAAGCTGCTCCTCCTGATCACTGCTATGCTGGACATGGAGATGTGGCCTGTGATGTCTGCACTGGGAGAAAGCTGAAAGCCCTCAAGTCCTGTCTGGTGTGTCCGGCCTCTTACTGTGAGCAGCACCTCCAGCCTCACTACGATGCACCTCCATTAAAGAAACACAGGCTGGTGGAAGCCACCGTGAAGCTTCAGGAGAACATCTGCTCTCGTCACGACGAGGTGATGAAGATGTTCTGCCGTACTGATCAGCAGTGTATCTGTTATCTCTGCTCCGTGGACGAACATAAGGGACACGACACAGCCTCAGCTGCCACAGAAAGGGCCGAGAGGCAGAAAGAGCTTGGGGTGAATCGGCAAAAAATCAAGAAGAGACTCCAGGGCAGAGAGAAAGACGTGAAGGTGCTTCAACAGGAGATGAACGCTATGAATCTCTCTGCTGATAAAGCAGTGACAGACAGTGAGAAGATCTTCACTGAGCTGGTCCGTCTCATTGAGAAGAGAAGCTCTGAGGTGAAGCAGCAGATCAGATCCCAGCAGAAAAAGGAAGCGAGTCGGGCTGAAAAACTTCAGGAGAAGATTAAGCGGGAGATCTCTGAGCTGAGGAGGAAAGATGCTGAGCTGGAGCAGCTCTCACACACAGAGGATCACATCCACTTCCTACACAGTTACCCCTCGCTGTCACGTCTCAGTCAATCTACAGACTCACCCAGGATCGATACCCGTCCTCTGCTCTTCTTTGAGGATGTGACTGCAGCTGTGTCTGAGGCCAGAGATAAACTACAGGACATCCTGTCAGAGGAATGGCCTCATAAGATCTCACTGACAGTGACTGAACCACAGCCCAAGACCAGAGCTGACTTCTTACAATATGCACGTCAGATCACACTGGATCCAAACACAGCAAACACACAGCTGTTATTATCTGAGGGGAACAGAAAAGCAGCATGCATGAGTAGAGAACCGCCATCTTCTAGTCACCCAGACAGATTCACTTTCTGGCAGCAGGTCCTGAGTAGAGAGGGTCTGACTGGACGTTGTTACTGGGAGGTGGAGTGGAGCGGGAGGGGAGTTTCAATAGCAGTCTCATATAAAGATATTAGCAGAACAGAGAGAAAAGGTGGATTTGGATACAATGACAAGTCGTGGGCATTAGACTATTACAGCAATAGTTATCAGTTCAGACATAAGAGTATCATAGCTCCCATCTCTGTCCCTCGATCCTCCAGAGTAGGAGTGTACCTGGATCACAAGGCAGGTATGTTGTCCTTCTACAACGTCTCTGAAACCATGACTCTCCTCCACAGAGTCCAGACCACATTCACTCAGCCTCTCCATCCTGGACTGATGTGTTATTACATTGGAGTCACTGCTGAGCTGTGTAAGCTCAAGTAGACAGGAAGTAGCAATGTGTGGGATTCAGTGTTTTACCTTTTTTAATATCTCTCTCTCCATCTTTGCTGCTTAGCTCTCATTGCTGTGGTGTTTCTGCACTGCCATTAGATCACCTGTCAGTCAAACAGTGTGGGCGGGACTGTGACGTCTTTTTCAGAGTTGAATTTTCTGTTGATGACGTTTGATTTCCTGTAGGTGGCTCTTTTCTTTGTGTTATACTGTATCAGTCGGTGATAGTGAGTATCCAAACACACAAGTATTCATATGAAAACATAACCTGTTGTGTGGTCTGTATAGTTATTATTGTTGTGTATTTCTATTGTGACTGTAATATTTTATGCTGTTCCTGTTCCACTCCATGTTGCCTTAATTGACTAGAAGTATTCCCTTTATTTTTCTGTGTGTGTGTGTGTGTGTGTGTGTGTGTGTGTGTGTGTGTGTGTGTGTGTGTGTGTGTGTGTGTGTGTGTGTGCACATGCGTGCGTGTTTGTGTGGATATGTTAATATTTAGTTGGGAAGATTGGACCACTCTTTTACAAAGCTTTAGTGATTGAATGTGTGATCAAAGTGAATGTTTGTATTGCAAAGATCAATAAAAAAAAAATCCCCAAGAATGAATAAAATATTTCTTCTGTATTCATTCCAGGAAGTACATACTGTACATAACACGTGCATGAATGTAGAAAATAACTACTTTAACATTGGGGGTTGATACTGTATGTTCCAGTTGTCACCTTTACAGACACGTGTTTACAGATGTTGAAACACCCAAAAAAGTTTACAAATTTAACTTTAAACTCATGTTGAAACCAAGTGCTGAAAGCTTCTGTTTGCCGAGACTAAAATATTTTGTAATGATATTTGAATGGAAATATAAGTGCAATTTTTTTTACTGGTAATAACTCATAACATTTACACTATACCATATACAGTAAACCTGTGGGTGTGTTAACCTTGTGTGCTGGACTGGTGCATGATATTATTGTGTGCTTTTCACAGAAAACAGTGTTATACGCAGAGGAGAGAGAGCATTATCTCAGTGTCTTTGAAGTGCATATCCTACTATAGGTCACACTAAGGTGGATATACCGGCTATATTCCTCCTATTTCACACGGTGCATCAAGGCTGGAAATCCTATTCTGTACTGTAGGTTCTTTCCAAAGCAATGGAACGCTGTTGGACACACATGGGATATTGGATATTCGGTATACATCAGAAATCTCTCTACCTTTGTCCAAGAAATCAACAGTTGTCACTTTGTGAAGTTCAAAAAGTCTTATATTATGGCGTTGCCCTGAAACAAGGTGATATAAGGTGTAATAATTACTCCTTAACATTGCATGGCAGCTTTGTTTATAACAGTCTATGGTGATTATCCCAGAACTTCTTAACTTAAGACATCAATTTTGACTTCATTTAAAATATGGAGCACATTTACGGCCTTTTTAATTGGACCTGTAATAAAGAAGGACTTGAAAGGGGGAAGATGGATTGAGTCAGCCATAACAAAACTTGTCATGCGTATCACTTTGAACAGTCTTTGCGGTGTGTTGTGGAGAGAATCTAGAAGTTGTTGTAATACCTCCCTCGAGATCTAGGGGGCACTTTCTGCAATAAGCTGCTCTCCTACCATAAGGACCTCCTGTGAAAGGCTATAAAAGGATGCGAGTAAGGGATTTCCGGGTCAGTTCCCTAAGGCAGGAGAGGAGGGGGTGTTGAGCCAGAGCTCTGTGACTTTGCTTTTTGTAAATAAATCATTTTCATACTTTTTAACTTCTACTTTATTGGTTTTATTATGTTAGAATAGGAATTTTACCACAGTTTTACCATTAGTTTCCTTGAGAAGGTCAACAATATGCAATAGGATGATACAGTCTGCAGCGCGGTCAATTGCAGTCTCTACAGAAGTGCTACCAAGTATGCCAAGGATTAGTCGATCGACGGAAAATTAATCGACAACTATTTTGATAATCGTTTTGAGTACAATCTTAAAAGAAAAGGTCTAAAATCTCTGATTCCAGCTTCTTAAATGTGAATGTTTTCTGGTTTCTTTACTCCTGTATGACAGCAAACTGATATTATCTTTGAGTTGTGGACAAAACAAGACATTTGAGAGCGTCATCTTGGGCTTTGGGAAACGCCGATCATCATTTGCGACCATTTTCGGACCAAACAACGAATCGATGAATCGAGAAAATAATCGACAGATTAATCGATTATGAAAATAATCATTAGTTGCAGCCCTAGTGTGCTCAGTGTCTGCACATGCTGTCCATTGCTTATTGAAATAAAGGCAGAGCAGATAAACTTGATTCGGGTGGGGGTGGAGGGTAATGAAGGGTCTTCTCCTCTACCTCTCTCTCTCTCTCTCTCTCTCTCTCATCCTCCGTTTTTTGTGGCGCAGCAGAAAGAACGGCTGCTCTGTGCTGTGGCAGAGTTGGTACTGAGAGAGATTATACAGTGTGCCTCTCTTTGTAGTCTCCCACACATTTCTGGATAATATGGCAGAGCTGCTAATCTGACATCATGTACGCAGTCACGTCACCTGATCACTGGCAGCATGCTGACATCACGTCACCTGATCACTGGCAGCATGCTGACATCACGTCACCTGATCACTGGCAGCATGCTGACATCCAACAGACGGCGTCCCGACGAGAGAGACGATATGAGATATGAGAAATAAGAGAACTGAAGCCCCAGTCTGATGGTGCTTGATAGATGAGAGATACTAGGAGAGACATTTTACACTAAGTGCAGACATGGACAGACTTATGCTCATCTAGTCATTGAGGCAATATGCCACAAATATTCCCGGAGGAGTTTCTAGGTTTGAAAATGATGGATACGTACAGCACATGCTGGTGTGTAAGTGCAGGAAAAGACGTTCAGACCATTCTTGGAATTTCACTATTATTTTTCTTTTATTGCCTATTATTATTTACAACCTACTGTAAGACTTTGGGAAAGGGGAGGTGGAACAAAGGATTGCATTTCAAAGAGTGTGTGTAATATACCTGGGGAGCACCCCCTGCTAGCATCAATTAAGTCCCATGTAATTATGCTCATGGTTTGGGTCATGACGCATGCAGGTGTAAATCTTCTCCCTGGCCAGCCCAGCCCAGCCCAGCCAGATTCAACATGGTGGTCAATTTGACTCTGTTTACTTGTTCCTAGAAACACTGCTTGGAAACTGTCTTAATTGGCGCTAACAGCACACAGCACAACACATCTGATGTGATGACAACCTAACATGATGCTGCCAGATGGTTTGTTTTCACATACAGTAACCATCTGGGACCGCGTCGCTCGAGAAACCGTTTCAAAGGCACTTTCAAAAAAGTACCTTGCAGGTGATTGGATGAAGCAGCCACTCCCCCTCTCTGTTTTTAATGTCAGGACATGATGCAATCTGGCCCATCTGGCCACCTGTCTATTATGTCTAATCAGTGGTGGAAATGTCCAGGTTTTACTTCGTTTCGAACTCAAGCTCTCACTAGTGCCTTAAACGCTGCAACGCAGCCCTATGGAAGACTGTTATTTTGCTCCAAAATTACTTTTCATTAAAACCTGACCACCCACCCGTAGGTGGCGTGGTACCCCCTGGGACTGACACGGATCCACGTGACTACGTCACGTCCTGCCAGCCCAGGGAATAATCACTTCCGCTTTCTTCCACCCGCTGTGAAGACGTGTTTTGTGAAAGCTCCGCGGTTAACGAGGAGTTATATTATATAGCTTTAGATACTAGGCTCGTTCCGGCTGACTTGCCCACCTCAAGAGGGTCGCGTGGACGGGATAAAGCAGGCTTCGGAGACCGACCCTGTACCCTTCACCCTGCGGCGTCGGAACAAGTCATCTAAAAAGCTAAGAGTATCTTCCTTAGTTAACTGTTGTCAGACTGCCGCCGTGCAGTCGATGTGAAACGTTTCCCCGGAAACGGGGTAACGTTGTTAGGCTTGAGCGCATGACTCAGGTCTGCACTCATAACTCTAGCTAGGTTTGCATACATGCAGAATAGCTTGTACCGTTAGCACTAGAACAACAGGCTAAATAGCACAGTTGTCACAGATACCTAGCTGCATCCGTGCGGTTGTTTCTGTTGCTAGGTACTTTAGGAACGCCGGCTTTAGAGCGCGCGCGTTAGATAGTTAGCTAGTTTGCTTAGTGCAGCTAGCTTGGACTACCTTGTAGCACTCCATATCTGGCTGCGTCCCCAGACAGGGTAACGCACCCGGTTATTGTGGCAGATAGCTAACGTGCACACGTGCAGTTAGTGTCTGTGTGCTAAGTTCTTCGCGCCAGCTACTTCTGTGTAGGGCGCGCCTTAAGCGAGAGTAGTAGCTAGTAGCCATGCTCTTCAGTGAAATAGCTAGTTAGCTAGCTTGCTCCCGTGCAGCCAGTATCTAGCGATGTGTAACCCCGTTTTCCTGTTAGACAGAGAGAGGGGGGAACAGCTAGGTGCTGTATTAGCTGTGAGGCTACCGGTTACGACCGGCACAATTAATTTGATGTGTGCATGCCTAAGGGCAGGAGCACGCCGCACAGGCGTTGCTGGGACCTACATAAATGTAGTGTAGCTTTTACTGGCGTCTGAGATTTTAGCTGGGCGATTCGCTAGCTAGGTGAGCTCGCCCCGCACCTTGTGTGGGCCGCTTCTCTCAGTACTTACGCCATCTTAGCCAGCTTGCTTGTCTGCTAAGTGTTGCTTGCCTCGTGCAATTAGCATCTACTAGATTGCAACTCCCGCTGAGGAGTTTCTTCTGAGATTGACTAGCTTCGCGGGCCGCTGGCCTTTGCTTGCGGTCACGCTTGCTTCCCCGTGTTACTCAGGGTAGAGACGCGCTGCACCGGCCTGTGCGCAGGCTTGTGTTGGCGCACGCTTGTCTCTCAGTGCTATGCTAGCTTAGCTAGTGGCTTCCACGTCTGTTCTCTCGGGTTAACAGGTTGTGGGTATTGGTGCCCCCCCTTCGGGATGGGCTATTGCCGCTTACGTTACCATTGCACGCGCACGTTCGCTAGCCTCCGGGTTGCTTACTGTCTAGCCTGTGCTTCTTGCTAGCTTGCTTAAGCATTACTCCCGCTATTAGGGTGCGCCCTGCGGGAGCTTGCTATTAGTGGTTAGCTTCCTGCTTCCTCTTGCTACTGAGCAGGGAAGGTCAGGGAGGGGATGGGCCGTGTGTAAAACTACTTGGCCGAATATGAATCGGCACGTTAAGTGCGTGTTCGGCCTTGGGCACGAGCACGCTGCACAGGCGCCTTGAACCTTCGGTTTTGTCCGCAGCTAAGCTCTTTAGAGCTGACCGAGGTCCGCTCTCAAAGAAGTGTTAAAGCTAGCTTGCCTTGCATAGGTGCAGATAGCAATATTTAGTACTGTTTAGCACAGAACGATAGCATTTTGCAGATAGCTGGCGTACACCCGTGCAGTTAGTACCTGTGTGCTAAGTACATTGGGTGCGAGATACCTCTGCTACAATAGACATACTGATCCTTGCTGGCGCTACGCGTCCAGCAGGGCTTACAGCTCGCCAAGGTCTGGGCTCAGTGCCAGCCTATGGCTTGTAGCTCTAAGGACAAGCCCACCGCCCTTGGTGCCCAAGGCCCGGGGTGGTTGGGAGCTCTCCATGGGTCGCACTCCCTTGTTGGGGCGCCCCCTGCAAGCGCAGGGAGCCTGGCTGGGGGCACAGCGCACCTTGGTCCATGGCCACGGCCTGGCCTCGGTTGGCAGCGCCCAGGTCAAGCCCACCGGTTGGCTCACCAAGGCTGGGCTTAGTTCCAGCCTGCGGCTTGTAGCTTTAGACCCACCGTCCTCGGTGCCCAAGGCCCGAGTTCGGTCGGGAGCTCGCCCAGGGTCTCATACCCAGCATCAAGGCTCGCCTTGGTCCATGGCTACGGCCTGGCCTCGGCTAGAGGCTCCTAGGACAGCCCACCATCAATGGCACCAACGGCTCATTGCTGGTCGGGAGCTCACCTGGGGGGCCGCACTGTCGGACAAGTCCACGTGCGTCTCGAGAGAGAACGTTACCTCCGCAGTCCCCCCAGCCTGCGAAAGGCAGGGGGGGGGGGGGGTTACTTCGATACAACAGCGCGTCAGTAGGCGGAGCTTGCGTAAGAAGTTCTCCCCCAGCATGCACAGCTTCTACGGAACTGTCCATGCGGCGGGGGGGCGTAGCCTCTCACGTCCCGCCCCCCATCAGGGCACCGGATCGAAAGGTCCCGGTGCCCAGCAATATGCTCATGACTATATTCAGGGATCATTTCTATAGTTTCTAACTTGAGAAATGTGTTTCTAAAATGTTCAGTCTCGCTATCCACGATGATGAGACGGTGATACTCTCTTCTGAGCGCGAAGCGGGCAGAGAGACTTGATTCAGTTCATATGCTCTCTGCTTTTGATGACCGTTCACTGTCTCCTATGGGGACATTGAGGGAGAGAGGATGATCCGAGTGGTGGAACGGGTTCCGCTCTGTTGGCCACAAGAGACCATCTTGTCCAACAGGCTCGATGCCTGGGAGCATCTATGTTCCCCCGTCCCCATTACGGCGCACCCTCCAGAGGGGATACGCGCTACAGTTTGCCCACCCACGTTCGACGGGACCCCCGATCTGGCCGTGGAGGAGGAGGCCATGGACGGCTACATGCGTCCAAAATTGGACCTTCGGCGTCTCAACAAGACGCTGAGGAAGTCCCATCCCGAATGCTCTCTTCCCCACCTGTTCAAGTTGAGACAGGGGGATTTCTTACTTCCAGGGATCTGGAAGGTGCGGTCTTCCATGTCCACATGGTCAGGAGACACAGGAAATACCTGAGGTTCTCCTTCCGGGGGAAGGCTTACGAGTTCTGTGGCTTGCCATTCGGCATGTCTTTGAGCCCGCGAACCCTCACGGTGTGCGTGGAGGCAGCCGTGGCTCCCCTCCGCGCCTTCCTATATCTCAACGACGTTCTCTTAGCGGCCGACTCGAGGGTCTGTGCCGCGGAACATACCAAGGTGGTGACCGATCACCGGCAAACCTTAGGGTTTTTGGTGAACTGGCAGAAGAGTTGCCTCGTCCCGGCGCAGGCGGCGACCTTCCTGGGGCTCGAGCTATACTTCCTGCGAGCCTTTCGCCAGAGCGACAGGCGCACACGGTTCGGACAGCAAGCCAAGGACGTTAGGTCTGTGCCCTCGGTGTCAGTGCATCAGTGCACAGTAATGTTGGGCCTGATGGCCTCAGCACTGCATGTGCTCCCGCTAGGGAGGCTACACATGCTCTCGTGGTCCAAATATGGTTCTCAGGCTTCGCCTGGACTCGGCCGGGGACCGTCATCGCAGGGTTCCTCTGACAGGTCAGGCCTGGCAGGCGCTGGCTATATGGGCGGACCCCCGTTACCTCTCGAGAGGTACTCGGTGGGGCCCTGTCCCGCTCAGGATGGTAATTCGCACAGACGCCTCCCTCTGGGGAGGGGGTGCGATTTGCGGGCATTTTTCGGCGAACGGCCGGTGGGAGGCTCAGGAGCTTCGCCACATAAACGTGCTAGAGCTGAAGGCGATTCGCCGGGCTCTGCCTCAGGACAAGCCCACCATCAATGGCGCCGTGGGCCCATTGTTGGTTGGGAGCTCTCTTGGGGACCGCACTGCCGGACAAGTCCGCGTGCGGCCAGACTCGAAAGAGAACGTTGCCTCCGCAGTCCCCCCGGCCTGCGGAGGTAACACTTCCAGCGGCTCACACATGGGCACCATGTGCTGATTCGCTCGGACAATAGGGCAGCGATCGCCCACCTGAACAAACAGGGCGGTGTGCGGTCGGGGGCGCTGAACCATAGCGGGGATTCACCTGTGGGTGTTTCCCCGTCTCCTTTCAGTGTCAGCGGTCTATCTGCCGGGACGGCGGAGTTACGACCGGCCTGCTGTCTCGAGGCAATCCCCGTTATACGGAGTGGTGCCTCCACCCTCGGGTGATGGAACAGGTTTGGGCCAGGGTTGGTCGCGCCTGCGTCGATCTCTCGCATCGCAGCGCGCGACACACTGCCCACTGTGGTTCTCGATCCAGGAGGACAGCCCCCGTTAGGTCATGACGCGCTAAAAGCGCACGCGTGGCCGAGGGAGGGGCTCTATGCGTTTCCCCCGACCCCCCCTGATCCGTCAGGTGTGGGACAGGGTGAGGGAACAGCGCCTCCGGCTCGTTTTAGTCTGTTTGGCACAGGCAGACATGGTTTGCGGACCTGGTCTCCCTGGCCCAAGATCCGCCCTGGGCATTGCCGGTACGGGCCGATCTCCTATCCCAGGTGGAGGGGGAGGTGTGCCACCCCTCCCCAGGCAGGTGGAAGCTAGCGGTCTGGCTCCTGAACCGGACCAGTTGCTAGCCCAGGGCTTGCCTGATAATGTGGGATGCACTATGCAGCAAGTAAGGGCGTGGATCCAGTGAACTGCAGTGTGCGACCAGTTCTCTGTTTCCTTCAGAGCCTGCTTGACGCGGGTCAGTCCCCGCAGTCGTTTAAGGTGTACGTAGCCGCGATTCTGCTTGCCATAGGGGAATTGAAGGGAGCCCCGTGGGGGCGTACCCTTTGGTCTTGCGCCTCATGAAGGGGGCGCGTAAACTGCGCCCGCCGTCGCGGTGCGTTTTTTCCCCCAAATCGGACCTGGTTACGGTGCTGGACGGGCTAACGGGTCATCCGTTTGAGCCCTTGGACTCCGCCGATTTAAGGGTTCTGTCTTTAAAGACCGCGCTGCTGCTGGCCTTGTCGTCAGGAAAGAGAGTTGGTGACCTGATTGCCCTCTCGGTGCAGCAGGCCTGTGTGGTAATGATGGGCGCAGGGTTACGTTGCGACCTAACCCGGCGTACCAACCTAAGATTATTAATGTCAGCTTTAGGTCTATGGTCATAGACTTATCAGCATTCTGTCCCCCGCCGTTCAGTTAGAGACGGGCGAGGAGAGACGTTTGCTCATGCTGTGCCCCGTAAGGGCGCTCTCGGCCTATGTGGCCAGGACGCGTTCTTTACGCATTACAGATCAGCTGTTGGTTTGCTTTGGGCAAAGGGCCCAGGGCGGACCCCTTTCCAAGGATCGCTTATCACACTGGATAGTGGAGGCGATCGCGTTGGCATACTCTGCCGTGGGCAAGGTTCCCCAGGAGGGTATCAAGGCGCTTTCTACGCGAGGTGTTGCGACATCCTCTGCGTTGTTGCGCGGTGTGTCGGTGGAGGACATGTGTGCCGCGGCCTCATGGTCCTCTCATCACACTTTTGTCAGGTACTACAGTCTCGACGTGTCCGGTGCGCAGTTCACGCACGCGGTGCTGTCGGTGGCAAGAAAGTAGTATCGTTGCCACTCTAATATGTCAGACGGTTAGGCATAAACGTTGCCATATGGCCGTGGTTCACCGGTGCCTTTCGGGTCGCCCTGTGGGGTGCTCCCGGCAGCAAGGTCGGTTGAATGGAGGCACTAGTGAGAGCTTGAGTTCGAAACGAAGTAAAACGTTAGGGTTGTCCTACAACCCAGGTTTTACGAGTGAGAACGAGAGCTCTCGCTACCCAGCCTTGCTGTGTCGATGCGTCACGGGGTGCGTCGGATCTCAGCGGGCTGGAAGAAATTAGAGTGATTATTCCCTGGGCTGGCAGGACGTGACGTAGTCACGTGGATCCGTGTCAGTCCCAGGGGGTACCACGCCACCTACGGGTGGGTGGTCAGGTTTTAATGAAAAGTAATTTTGGAGCAAAATAACAGTCTTCCATAGGGCTGCGTTGCAGCGTTTAAGGCACTAGTGAGAGCTCTCGTTCTCACTCGTAAAACCTGGGTTGTAGGACAACCCTAACGTTTTACTCTGGGAACCCTACTTACACAGGATGGGGGTCCCTGGATGCAGCGCGGCCTGGGCGGGGGGCATAGGATATTATTTCTGAATGCTTGACTGTTTGTTTTACTCATTATACCATTACAGCTACGTAAAAATATCTTACAAAAGTTGGAGAGAGAGAGAGAGAGCCATTCTAAATAGTTAATTTCCACAAGCCACTTACAAGGTTTTGGAACTTTATTTTAAAATGTTGCACTTAAAGTGAGGGGAATAAGGGAGGGAGAGAGATTGATTTATGGTTTGTATTTAAACACGCACTGTCTCTTTAACACTACTCTTCCTGGAATGAAGCAAAACCTGATGACCCCTCCCTCTTCTCCCCGGTCTCAAACACAGCCAGTTGCATTCTCGCCACATATTTCCTGTTCCTCCCCTTTCACAGATCTGCCAGTTTAAAGATGGATGTAAACATGTTGTGAAGTGCAAGAGCTGACCAGCCCATTCGCTGCAGATCAGCACATATACATGAAGACAACAACAGAGGTTTGGTTTGAACCAGAGCCCAGCTTGTTTCAGTTCAGAGGAAGTGAAACTATCTGACTCACTGTCACTGAGAAGTGAAATGGCGCAGCAAGGAATTCAGCTGGACGGGGGAAAATGGTGCTGTTCGATCTGTCTGGATCTACTGAAGGATCCAGTGACTATTCCCTGTGGGCACAGCTACTGCATGAGCTGTATTAAAGACTGCTGGGATGCAGAGGATCAGAAGAAAATCCACAGCTGCCCCCAGTGCAGACAGACCTTCACACCGAGGCCTGTCCTGGTGAAAAATACCATGTTAGCAGAGTTGGTGAAGGACCTGAGGAAGACCGGACTCCAAGCTGCTCCTCCTGATCACTGCTATGCTGGACATGGAGATGTGGCCTGTGATGTCTGCACTGGGAGAAAGCTGAAAGCCCTCAAGTCCTGTCTGGTGTGTCTGGCCTCTTACTGTGAGCAGCACCTCCAGCCTCACTATGATGCAGCTCCATTAAAGAAACACAGGCTGGTGGAAGCCACCATGAAGCTTCAGGAGAACATCTGCTCTCGTCACGACGAGGTGATGAAGATGTTCTGCCGTACTGATCAGCAGTGTATCTGTTATCTCTGCTCCGTGGACGAACATAAGGGACACGACACAGCCTCAGCTGCCGCAGAAAGGGCCGAGAGGCAGAAAGAGCTCGGGGTGAATCGGCAAAAAATCGAGAAGAGACTCCAGGGCAGAGAGAAAGACGTGAAGGTGCTTCAACAGGAGATGAACGCTATGAATCTCTCTGCTGATAAAGCAGTGACAGACAGTGAGAAGATCTTCACTGAGCTGGTCCGTCTCATTGAGAAGAGAAGCTCTGAGGTGAAGCAGCAGATCAGATCCCAGCAGAAAAAGGAAGCGAGTCGGGCTGAACAACTTCAGGAGAAGCTGAAGCAGGAGATCTCTGAGCTGAGGAGGAAAGATGCTGAGCTGGAGCAGCTCTCACACACAGAGGATCACATCCACTTCCTCCACAGTTACCCCTCGCTGCCACGTCTCAGTCAATCTACAGACTCACCCAGGATCGATACCCGTCCTCTGTGTTACTTTGAGGATGTGACTGCAGCGGTGTCAGAGGCCAGAGATAAACTACAGGACATTCTTACAGAGGAATGGCCTAAGATCTCACTGACAGTGACTGAAGTGGATGTTTTACTGTCACAACCAGAGCCCAAGACCAGAGCTGACTTCTTACAATATGCACGTCAGATCACACTGGATCCAAACACAGCAAACACACAGCTGTTATTATCTGAGGGGAACAGAAAAGCAACATGGATCAGTAAAGCTATTTTAAAGCTATATTCTAGTCACCCAGACAGCTTCACTTACGGGAATCAGGTCCTGAGTAGAGAGGGTCTGACTGGACGTTGTTACTGGGAGGTGGAGTGGAGCGGGTGGGGAGTTTCAATAGCAGTCTCATATAAAGATATTAGCAGAACAGGGAGGGAAAGTTTATTTGGATGCAATGACAAGTCGTGGGCATTACAGTATTATGGAAATAGTTATAATTTCACACATGAGAATATTGAAACTCCCATCTCAGTCCCTCGATCCTCCAGAGTAGGAGTGTACCTGGATCACAAGGCAGGTATGTTGTCCTTCTACGGCGTCTCTGAAACCATGACTCTCCTCCACAGAGTCCAGACCACATTCACTCAGCCTCTCCATCCTGGACTGTTATGTTATGAAAATGGAGTCACTGTTGAGCTGTGTAAGCTCAAGTAGACAGGAAGTAGCAATGTGTGGGATTCAGTGTTTTACCTTTTTTAATATCTCTCTCTCCATCTTTGCTGCTTAGCTCTCATTGCTGTGGTGTTTCTGCACTGCCATTAGATCACCTGTCAGTCAAACAGTGTGGGCGGGACTGTGACGTCTTTTTCAGAGTTGAATTTTCTGTTGATGACGTTTGATTTCCTGTAGGTGGCTCTTTTCTTTGTGTTATACTGTATCAGTCGGTGATAGTGAGTATCCAAACACATAAGTATTCATATGAAAACATAATCTGTTGTGTGGTCTGTAATCTGTATAGTTCTTAATGTCTATTGTGACTGTAATATCTTATGCTGTTCCTGTGTGTGTGTGTGTGTGTGTGTGTGTGTGTGTGTGTGTGTGTGTGTGTGTGTGTGTGTTTTGTGTGGATATGTTAATATTTAGTTGATTGAACCAGTGTTTTTCAAAGCTTTAGTGTTTGAATGTGTTTGCAAAGATCATTAAATAAAAAATCCCCAAGAGTGAATAAAATATTTCTTCTGTATTAATTCCAGGAAGTACATACTGCACAGAAAACAGTGTTATATGTGGAGGAGAGAGAGCATTATCTCAGTGTGTTTGAAGTGCATAAACCTACTATAGGTCACACTAAGGTGGATATACCGGCTATATTCCTCCTATTTCACACGGTGCATCAAGACTGGAAATCCTATTCTGTACTGTAGGTTCTTTCCAAAGCAATGGAACGCTGTTGGACACACATGGGATATTGCGTACCCAGATGCTGGACACTAGGATCATCGGTATAAATCAGGAATCTCTATAACTTTGTCCAAGAAATCAACAGTTGTCAGTTTGTGAAGTTCAAAAAGTCTTATATTATGGCGTTGCCCTGAAACAAGGTGATATAAGGTGTAATAATTACTCCTTAACATTGCATGGCAGCTTTGTTCTTTACAGTCTATAGTAATTATCCCATCGAACTTCTTAACTTAAGACATCAATTTTGACTTGAAAAAACGTAGCACATTTACAGCCTTTTTAATTGGACCTGTAATAAAGAAGGACTTGAAAGGGGGAAGATGGATTGAGTCAGCCATAACAAAACTTCTCATGCGTATCACTTTGAACAGTCTTTGCGGTGTGTTGTGGAGAGAATCTAGAAGTTGTTGTAATACCTCCCTCGAGATCTAGGGGGCACTTTCTGCAATAAGCTGCTCTCCTACCATAAGGACCTCCTGTGAAAGGTTATAAAAGGATGCGAGTAAGGGATTTCCGGGTCAGTTCTCTAAGGCAGGAGAGGAGGGGGTGTTGAGCCAGAGCTCTGTGACTTTGCTTTTTGTAAATAAATCATTTTCATACTTTTTAACGTCTACTTTATTGGTTTTATTATGTTAGAATAGGAATTTTACCACAGTGTGAGCATCAGTTTCCTTGAGAAGGTCAACAATATGCAATGGGATGATACAGTCTGCAGCGCGGTCAATTGCAGTCTCTACAGAAGTGCTGCCAAGGAGGAGTCCATTCATTATGTTGAGTTGGTGTTACAAATCGATATAATTTATTTATAATTCATTTCCTGCATTGTGTGCTATTCTCATTTACTGATAAGAGAATGCAGCCTGAGGAGGTGGGAGGCTCCTGTGTTGAATGCTGCTACTGCATGTTCTTTAATTAGCTCAACAGGCGCAACGAGGCCAACAAAGACCGTCTTCCCCTCAGCCCATAAACCAGCGTGTTATTAATCATACTTTACAGACATATAGACAATTGCTTTCCGGGAAGTTTGTCCCTGCAAGTCTGCCATCTCATCGTGTCCACACACGCACGCACACACACACACACACGCACACGCGCACGCACACACGCACGCACGCACACACACACACACACACACACTCACGTGCATGAGTACATGTGCATACACACCCTCAAACACGCACGCACACACACACACACACACACACGTGCATGAGCACATGTGCTTACACACCCTCAAACACACGCACACACACGCACGCATGCACGCACACACACACACACGTGCATGAGCACATGTGCATACATTTTTCCACAATACACACCCTCAAACACACACACACACACGTGCATGAGCACATGTGCATACACACCCTCAAACACACACACACACACACACACACACACACTCTCTTACCTACAGACAAGCCAAATAAGATGACACTTGGATAAACATCTCACTTCTACAGGACTATTCACCTTATGCAGAAGAGACCGTCTGGCTTGAGAGGAAGTGTAAATACAATCGGAACTTCCGAACTTCCGATTGTATTGTGACTCATAAACCTATAGTCTGACTCATAATGTGAGTCAAACTAGGTTTGACCAGGTGAGTCAGACTAGTTTGAGCAGGTAAAACAGCCGGCGGTTTGAACAGGAAGTTGTGATACAATGGGTCAAGTGGGCGGGGCTGCATAAGGTGAATACATTAGGCTAGTACAGTAACACTTACTTGCGCATAGTGAAGGTCTTTGACTCTAACGCTGTGCCTATCAAAATGTTCCTATCAAACCCCTACAGTTGCTTCATCGTAACTGACACGGTTGATATTCTGGAATGTTGCGTGATCTGCGATGATTTGCTTTCGTAGTTGATGTACTATATAGGCAACAACACTGTTGTTGTTTGCAACATTATATTGACAATGGCCAGTTCCTGTTCATGGGTGAACAGACGTCACCTTCCACCCCCAGGAGGTTGTCTGGCAGTTCTATAGGAAATAGAAAATATAGGAAACTCTTCTGTCTTTTAGACACTTTCTTGTTTAGCGTCTTCCTCAATTTCTTCCTTTTGTTGTATCTTCGAAATAATTGCTTCAGTCTTCTCTTTATTATTATTATTTTGTCTGAGACTGCGGTTATTATGTTTTGGAGTGCATCAGTGTGTGCTTTTATCATTCCACAATAATGGGTTCCTATGTTGTCACTTTGTAATTCCCTTGACGCCTGAACTTTGCACAGATTTCACAATTTATTTTTAATACCATTTAAAAACACAAAGATATAAAGTCCTGCAATGAAATAGTCATAGCAAACAAGAAAGTGTGAAGGCCTAAAAGACGAGGGTTTGTTACTTCGCCCGGATGGCACATACTGTACTTCACAGCACTCCTTAGTCCTTTTTCCCCACTGAGGAGCATTAGACCAGAGCTGCCAAGTCTCACGTTTTGACCGTGAGAGTCACGCAATTTAACCCCTTCACACGGTCACACTTCTGATTTAACATGGTCACAATCGCAAATTGCCCTCACTCTCTCTCTGGCGTTCATGCAGGCGCACCGCACATCACCCGTCCTGCTCTCCTCTCCTCTCCTCTCCTCTCCTCTCCTCTCCTCTGCTCTGCTCTCCTCTCCTCTCCTCTCCTCTCCTCTCCTCTCCTCTCCTCTCCTCTCCTCTCCTCTCCTCTCCTCTTCCTTGCTCTGCTCTCCTCTCCTCTGCTCTGCTCTGCTCTCCTCTCCTCTGCTCTGCTCTCCTCTCCTCTGCTCTCCTCTCCTCTCCTCTGCTCTCCTCTCCTCTGCTCTCCAATCCTCTCCTCTCCTCTTCCTTGCTCTCCTCTCCTCTCCTCCTCCTCTCCTCTCCTCTTCTCTCCTCTCCTTTCCTCTTCTCTCCCCTCCTCTCCTCTCCTCTCCCCTTCTCTCCCCTCCTCTCCTCTCCCCTTCTCTCCTGTCCACTCCTCTCCTCTGCTCTCCTCTCCTCTCAGCTCCTCTCCCCTCCTCTCCTCTCAGCTCCTCTCCTCTCCCCTTCTCTCCTCTCCTCTCAGCTCCTCTCCTCTCCTCTCCCCTTCTCTCCTCTCCTCTCCTCTCCCCTTCTCTCCTCTCCTCTCAGCTCCTCTCCTCTCAGCTCCTCTCCCCTCCTCTCCTCTCTTCTCCCCTTCTCTCCTCTCCTCTCCTCTCCTCTCCCCTTCTCTCCTCTCCTCTCCTCTACTTTCCTCTCCTCTCCTCTCCCCTACTCTCCTCTTCCTTGCTCTCCTCTCCTCTTCTCTCCTCTGTCCTCTCCTCTCCTCTCCTCTCCCCTTCTCTCCTCTCCTCTACTTTCCTCTCCTCTTCTCTCCTCTGCTCTCCTCTGCTGTCCTCTCTCATCTCAAAACTCCCAAGACACGTTTCATCACATGAACTTCACCTCACTCTTCTTCATCATACAGCATACTACATCATATATACATACTAAACATACACCATATACTGTGCTACATCATATACATACTACATAATACATTATACATCATATACCATACTACACACAAACACACTGTGGGAAAATTTTGAGTCTTCAATTCACCTCTATGCCGTATCATGCTTGTGTGTGTGTGTGTGTGTGTGTGTGTGTGTGTGTACTGTACGCGTGTGTCCATGTCTATAAATTGTACAGTGTTCCTTGACTTTCCCTCTGTTTCATCATTCATATTGCAAGCACAACACTGACAGACAGAGTGATAGATCACTCACAGAGACACTCTATGGCATGCTAAGCCATGTACTAATTAGAGTTCTTTAAGAATGTGGAACATATTGTCGCCCAGCTCAGGCAAAGCAGACGAGGAAGGAGGAGTTACCACCCATCCATCATCTATCCATCGATCAATGCCACCCTACTCCTCCAGCAGCACGCCCACGTTCTTTGATCGCGTGTGCGTCAGTGACATGGCCTTCTCCAGATTCGTCAGATCACATGACTTCATCAGACTCATGCATTCATTTTCTTTACCCGCTTATACCTTATCCTATCCCAGCATGCATCAGGCAGGGAATCACCCTCGACAGGTGCTAACGCAGACAGACAGACACACACAGACAGACAGACAGACAGACACACACACACACACACACACACACACACACACACACTGTTTTATAGGACCTGCATTCCGAGTATACTGACCTTTTGTATTCAGTGTTTGGGGAGAGCACTAAGGCCATGTTCAGACTAGGAGGCAAAATCTGATTTGTGAACTTTAGTGACCTATTAATGACTTTATCCAGATTGGTTTTATGAGTCTGGACGCTCCAAGTCTGATTTGTATCACTTGTCCCAAACCACATACATGTATGGAGGTAGTTTCCAATCTGCTTTCGACTGATGTGACTTCAGTGTGGACACGCAGATCCACCAAATCTGATTTGAACGTCACTCGCAACTCGTCATCAAATGCTTCTGCGCAGGAAAACCACGTCACCAACGTACGTATTTACTGACGCCCACGTCGTTACCATAGCAACCCATGCAGATAGGCTGTTTAGGTCTGGACACACAGATCCGACTTGAGAATCAGATTTGTGGCAGTGCGGCGACACACTCCCAAATCAGATTTGGGAAAAAAAATCAAGATAATGATGATTAATGACTTTATCAGCAAATCAGATGTGCCTGTAATGTGAACATGGCCTAACTGTACAAAATGAGAACAAACTGGACAGAGTTGTTAAACTGGTTGGCCAGGTGCAGTATCACTTACAGACCAGTATAGCGTGAAATGAGTTCACAATCCACTGCACCCTCTATGGTCTGAGTGTGCACTTTTACCTTCAGGGCCAAGGTACTGTGTGCCCAGGATGTGCTACGTCCTTCGTCCCACACAGCATCCAGCTGCTTAACGAGCTTAATGACCTGAATTGGCAGTTAATTGTACTTACATTTGATGTGCTGATTGATCTCGCAAAATTATGCTTCTTTATTACCGGTATGTCTTATGCTCATGTTTTGTGTTGTATTGTGTTGTATTGTGTTGTATTGTGTTGTATTGTTTTGTATTGTATTGTATTGTGTTGTATTGTGTTGTATTGTGTTGTATTGTATTGTATTGTATTGTATTGTGTTGTATTGTGTTGTATTGTGTTGTATTGTATTGTGTTGTATTGTGTTGTATGGTGTTGTATTGTGTTGTATTGTATTGTATTGTATTGTATTGTGTTGTATGGTGTTGTATTGTGTTGTATTGTGTTGTATTGTGTTGTATTGTGTTGTATTGTATTGTGTTGTATTGTGTTGTATTGTATTGTGTTGTATTGTGTTGTATTGTATTGTGTTGTATTGTATTGTATTGTATTGTATTGTGTTGTGTTGTATTGTATTGTGTTGTATTGTGTTGTATTGTATTGTATTGTGTTGTATTGTGTTGTATTGTGTTGTATTGTGTTGTATTGTGTTGTATTGTATTGTGTTGTATTGTGTTGTATTGTATTGTGTTGTATTGTGTTGTATTGTATTGTGTTGTATTGTGTTGTATTGTATTGTGTTGTGTTGTGTTGTATTGTATTGTATTGTATTGTATTGTGTTGTGTTGTATTGTATTGTGTTGTATTGTATTGTATTGTATTGTATTGTGTTGTATTGTATTGTGTTGTATTGTGTTGTATTGTATTGTATTGTGTTGTATTGTGTTGTATTGTGTTGTATTGTGTTGTATTGTATTGTGTTGTATTGTGTTGTATTGTATTGTGTTGTATTGTGTTGTATTGTATTGTGTTGTATTGTGTTGTATTGTATTGTGTTGTATTGTGTTGTATTGTATTGTGTTGTATTGTGTTGTATTGTATTGTGTTGTATTGTGTTGTATTGTATTGTGTTGTATTGTGTTGTATTGTATTGTGTTGTATTGTATTGTATTGTATTGTGTTGTGTTGTGTTGTATTGTATTGTATTGTATTGTGTTGTGTTGTATTGTGTTGTATTGTGTTGTATTGTATTGTATTGTGTTGTATTGTGTTGTATTGTGTTGTATTGTGTTGTATTGTGTTGTATTGTATTGTGTTGTATTGTGTTGTATTGTGTTGTATTGTGTTGTATTGTATTGTGTTGTATTGTGTTGTATTGTATTGTGTTGTATTGTGTTGTATTGTATTGTGTTGTATTGTGTTGTATTGTGTTGTATTGTATTGTGTTGTATTGTGTTGTATTGTATTGTGTTGTATTGTGTTGTATTGTATTGTGTTGTATTGTATTGTGTTGTATTGTGTTGTATTGTGTTGTATTGTGTTGTATTGTGTTGTATTGTGTTGTATTGTGTTGTATTGTATTGTGTTGTATTGTGTTGTGTTGTATTGTGTTGTATTGTATTGTGTTGTATTGTGTTGTATTGTGTTGTATTGTGTTGTATTGTGTTGTATTGTATTGTATTGTATTGTGTTGTATTGTATTGTGTTGTATTGTGTTGTATTGTGTTGTATTGTATTGTGTTGTATTGTATTGTGTTGTATTGTATTGTATTGTGTTGTATTGTGTTGTATTGTATTGTGTTGTATTGTGTTGTATTGTATTGTGTTGTATTGTGTTGTATTGTATTGTGTTGTATTGTGTTGTATTGTATTGTGTTGTATTGTGTTGTATTGTGTTGTATTGTATTGTGTTGTATTGTGTTGTATTGTATTGTGTTGTATTGTGTTGTATTGTATTGTGTTGTATTGTGTTGTATTGTGTTGTATTGTATTGTGTTGTATTGTGTTGTATTGTGTTGTATTGTATTGTGTTGTATTGTGTTGTATTGTGTTGTATTGTATTGTATTGTATTGTGTTGTATTGTGTTGTATTGTATTGTATTGTGTTGTGTTGTGTTGTGTTGTATTGTGTTGTATTGTGTTGTATTGTATTGTGTGCTTGTTATGTTTGTCATTCTTTCTGTGGTCTTTTGTGCAGAACAAATTCCCCCTGGCAATAATAAAGGTTTTCATTCATTCATAATGAACAAAAATATAAACTTTTGTTTTTTTTTATGTCATTTTTCACGAGTTGAAATAAAAGATCCAATACTTTCTCTATGCACACAAAAGGTCACAAATAAAAGGCCACTCTAAAATGTGCAAGTTCTATCACACAAAACAATATGTCACAAGTTGTGAGGGAGCGTGCAGTTGGCATGCTGACGGCAGGAATGCCCGCCAGAGCTGCTGCCCGTGAATGGAATGTTCATTTCACTCCCGCATAAGTGTTATGCTGCCTTCAATGCCATCTCCAATGTGTTATGCTGCCTTCAACGCCATCTCCAATGTGTTATGCTGCCTTCAATGTCATCTCCAATGTGTTATGCTGCCTTCAATGTCGTCTCCAATGTGTTATGCTGCCTTCAATGCCATCTCCAATGTGTTATGCTGCCTTCAATGTCATCTCCAATGTGTTATGCTGCCTTCAATGCCATCTCCAATGTGTTATGCTGCCTTCAATGCCATCTCCAATGTGTTATGCTGCCTTCAATGTCATCTCCAATGTGTTATGCTGCCTTCAATGTCATCTCCAATGTGTTATGCTGCCTTCAATGCCATCTCCAATGTGTTATGCTGCCTTCAATGTCATCTCCAATGTGTTATGCTGCCTTCAATGTCATCTTCAATGTGTTATGCTGCCTTCAATGTCATCTCCAATGTGTTATGCTGCCTTCAATGCCATCTCCAATGTGTTATGCTGCCTTCAATGTCATCTCCAATGTGTTATGCTGCCTTCAATGTCATCTCCAATGTGTTATGCTGCCTTCAATGCCATCTCCAATGTGTTATGCTGCCTTCAATGTCATCTCCAATGTGTTGTGCTGCCTTCAATGCCGTCTCCAATGTGTTATGCTGCCTTCAATGCCGTCTCCAATGTGTTATGCTGCCTTCAATGCCATCTCCAATGTGTTGTGCTGCCTTCAATGTCATCTCCAATGTGTTATGCTGCCTTCAATGCCATCTCCAATGTGTTGTGCTGCCTTCAATGTCATCTCCAATGTGTTATGCTGCCTTCAATGTCATCTCCAATGTGTTGTGCTGCCTTCAATGCCATCTCCAATGTGTTATGCTGCCTTCAATGTCATCTTCAATGTGTTATGCTGCCTTCAATGTCATCTCCAATGTGTTATGCTGCCTTCAATGTCATCTCCAATGTGTTATGCTGCCTTCAATGCCATCTCCAATGTGTTATGCTGCCTTCAATGTCATCTCCAATGTGTTATGCTGCCTTCAATGTCATCTCCAATGTGTTATGCTGCCTTCAATGCCATCTCCAATGTGTTGTGCTGCCTTCAATGTCATCTCCAATGTGTTATGCTGCCTTCAATGTCATCTCCAATGTGTTATGCTGCCTTCAATGTCATCTCCAATGTGTTATGCTGCCTTCAATGTCATCTCCAATGTGTTATGCTGCCTTCAATGCCATCTCCAATGTGTTATGCTGCCTTCAATGCCATCTCCAATGTGTTATGCTGCCTTCAATGTCATCTCCAATGTGTTATGCTGCCTTCAATGCCATCTCCAATGTGTTATGCTGCCTTCAATGCCATCTCCAATGTGTTATGCTGCCTTCAATGCCATCTCCAATGTGTTATGCTGCCTTCAATGTCATCTCCAATGTGTTATGCTGCCTTCAATGCCATCTCCAATGTGTTATGCTGCCTTCAATGTCATCTCCAATGTGTTGTGCTGCCTTCAATGCCATCTCCAATGTGTTATGCTGCCTTCAATGTCATCTCCAATGTGTTGTGCTGCCTTCAATGTCATCTCCAATGTGTTATGCTGCCTTCAATGCCATCTCCAATGTGTTATGCTGCCTTCAATGCCATCTCCAATGTGTTATGCTGCCTTCAATGCCATCTCCAATGTGTTATGCTGCCTTCAATGTCATCTCCAATGTGTTATGCTGCCTTCAATGCCATCTCCAATGTGTTATGCTGCCTTCAATATCATCTCCAATGTGTTGTGCTGCCTTCAATATCATCTCCAATGTGTTATGCTGCCTTCAATGTCATCTCCAATGTGTTGTGCTGCCTTCAATATCATCTCCAATGTGTTATGCTGCCTTCAATGCCATCTCCAATGTGTTATGCTGCCTTCAATGCCATCTCCAATGTGTTGTGCTGCCTTCAATATCATCTCCAATGTGTTATGCTGCCTTCAATGTCATCTCCAATGTGTTGTGCTGCCTTCAATATCATCTCCAATGTGTTGTGCTGCCTTCAATGTCATCTCCAATGTGTTATGCTGCCTTCAATGCCATCTCCAATGTGTTATGCTGCCTTCAATGTCATCTCCAATGTGTTATGCTGCCTTCAATGCCATCTCCAATGTGTTGTGCTGCCTTCAATGTCATCTCCAATGTGTTATGCTGCCTTCAATGTCATCTCCAATGTGTTATGCTGCCTTCAATGCCATCTCCAATGTGTTATGCTGCCTTCAATGTCATCTCCAATGTGTTATGCTGCCTTCAATGCCATCTCCAATGTGTTATGCTGCCTTCCATGTCATCTCCAATGTGTTGTGCTGCCTTCAATGCCATCTCCAATGTGTTATGCTGCCTTCAATGCCATCTCCAATGTGTTATGCTGCCTTCAATGCCATCTCCAATGTGTTATGCTGCCTTCAATGTCATCTCCAATGTGTTATGCTGCCTTCAATGTCATCTCCAATGTGTTATGCTGCCTTCAATGCCATCTCCAATGTGTTATGCTGCCTTCAATGTCATCTCCAATGTGTTATGCTGCCTTCAATGTCATCTCCAATGTGTTGTGCTGCCTTCAATGCCATCTCCAATGTGTTATGCTGCCTTCAATGTCATCTCCAATGTGTTATGCTGCCTTCAATGCCATCTCCAATGTGTTGTGCTGCCTTCAATGCCATCTCCAATGTGTTATGCTGCCTTCAATGTCATCTCCAATGTGTTATGCTGCCTTCAATGCCATCTCCAATGTGTTATGCTGCCTTCAATGCCATCTCCAATCTGTTATGCTGCCTTCAATGTCATCTCCAATGTGTTATGCTGCCTTCAATGCCATCTCCAATGTGTTATGCTGCCTTCAATGTCATCTCCAATGTGTTGTGCTGCCTTCAATGCCATCTCCAATGTGTTATGCTGCCTTCAATGGAATATGTGAATCAGCAGCGTGCCATTTGCTACGCTCCCTCACTCACAGCTTGCACACATCTGTGACATTGTGTTGTGTGATAGAACAGCACATTTCAGGGTGGCCTTTTCTTGCGACCAGTCCGAGGCACACGTGTCAGGTGGAGACGTGCTCACTAACATGGATTTAAACACATTTGTGAACCACATTTTTTGAGAAATAAGCCTTTTTGTGTGTATCGAAAAGGTTTTAGACCTTTTAGTGTTGCGTTTATATTTTTGTTCACACACACATACATTATACATATTCACTAGAGCACAAACACACACACCTTACAAGGACGTCAGGACCCTGATTACAGTGCAGTAGAGACACTGCGGAGCACGTCATCATTCAGAAACCACGCCCAAAACGGGAGGAAACAAAAACTCCCGCCCAATCCTGGCGTTCTCCTACAGTATGTCGCGTGTTGCACACAAAGATCATATATATGGAAGATGAACACTCCAACTTACTTCCTTGACAGCTAGATCCACATTTTTCTTCTCGCCAATTCTCAATGGCTTCCTTGTTTTGCTCGGGAGTACAAAAAATATTTGGCGATTTTTTTTTACATTTGTTGTCTGCGCAGCCCCACCATACAACAGCTTTTAGCTATGTTAAATTCAAGGAAAATGACGCTGGTGTGTGGAAGTGAATGGAGAGCTTTCCCCCATGATGGGCGTGGCCTATTTCATGCAGTGTCTCTGCAAGACACTGTCTCTTCCAATTCATGAAGCAAATTTAAATTCCTATCCCACGGTGTAGAGGAGCACACATGGAAAAGCTAGAACATTCTGCACAGGTGTGATGCCATATCACACACACACACACACACACACATACACACACACACACACACACACACACAGATTAATGGAGCAGATTTGCCTTCTGTGAGAGACGTCTATGCTAAAAGGTGCCGTGACAGGACCCTGAAAATAATCCGGGATCCCAGCCACCCAGGCAATGGTCTTATCACCAAGGCCCAGCTAGGTCGACGGTACCGCTGGGAGCGCTTCCCAGACAGGAGGGCAAAGCATAGGGTGTTCGTACAAGTAGACTTGTAAACAGTTTCTTCCCAGAGGTCCCACGGTCCTTAAATTAATAGCACAACAACTGCACCTTATTACTTTTATATCTTTTATAACTGTGCAGACATGCTACCCCGGAGGCGGTATGGTTCTTAAACGAATAGCACAACTGCAGCTTATTGATATGCTTTTTTATTTTTTTATTTTTTACAACCTTGGCACTGTGCCAACATGCTGAATGTATCCACGTCTTATCCTGTTTTTATACGTTTTCTTAGGTGTTTATAATGTTTTTTTATACCATGTGGAGGCGTGGCTTGTGATCAAGAAAAATTCCAATGCATTTTAATGTCAATTTCCTAGACTGCGCAGATGCCCTCCTCTCTCACCACAAGAAGAGGGTCATCTTACCACGGATTCAATACGCCAAAATGATTTGCCATGCTATTCGTGAATAAAGATTGCTTGTCAAATTTCACCCACTGGTCTCTCATGATTGAAATGTAAGTGGGGAAATAAACTTGAAACATGAACTCGAAACACACACACACACACACACACACATTCAGAATGCTGCTGCTAGAGTTCTAACGAAGACTAAGAAAGCTGATCATATCACTCCAGTTCTTAAGTCCTTACACTGGTTGCCAGTGTGTCATAGAATAGATTTTAACACATTCACTGCCAGCCGTTTTTTCAATACTGTAGGTAGCTTCTGCCAAGGTTTTTTTTGAGGATTCTGGCTCATCTTTCAAGAGCCGAGGATTCTTTTCTGTTAGGATTTTGTGAACACAAAATATCTCAAAAGAACTAATAGAATGTGTGCTTTCTCTGTCTAAAAGAGTTAGTTTGTAGAGTTAGTAGTTATGTAGGAATTAGCAGTTGAATACAGCATGGTTTCAGCGTCTGAAAATTTAAGCTGAGATAAATGGCTTTTTGTGAAATTCGATAGAACAGTCACTTTAACCATTTATTTTTGGCATCAGTAAGACGTCAGACATCTAAACAATAGTTTTGAACAGTAATTTCCTCCATAACAGCAGGAAACCCCCCTCTCCTTCAAACTCCTCCCTCCGTGTGTGTTCTCCTCCCTCCGTGGCTGCAGCGGGCGGGTGTGTGACAAGCGAGTTTCTGTTGTCTGTGCTGCCTGGCTGCCCCTCGTCGGGCGAGTCTGGATGGGCTCGCTCGTTTCTTGGGGTTTCGGTTGAGAGCTTTGATGAAGCTTTTGCGATTCTGGGCTTTATGCTGCGTGTTTCAAAGTGTGTTCCACCCAGTCTATTTTTGGAACCCCCCACCGTTGTGCGCCACCGTTGTGCTCCAGCGTGAAAGCGTTTTCGCCTACAGTATGAGAATGGCTTCCTCACGCTATTCCCTGCAGTTTTGGCTCGGCTTTCAATAGTCTGGAGAGCACTGTCACTTAATGGCCTATAGGCCCAAAATACATAGCTGAATTGCTCCCACGCTATGAACCGTCTAGAACTCTTAGGTCAACAGGGTCCAGCTTATTAACTGTCCCTAGGATCAAATCAAATCATGGGAAGGCTGCATTTACCCAATATGCTTCTGCTAGCTGGAACAAATTGCCTGAAGACCTCAGATCTGCCCCAACCTTACTTACTTTTAAAAATAGACTAAAGACTTTTATGTTTACCGTCGCTTTTAACTGCTGACAGCTACTATGCAAACCCAATGAGTCCTCTATAAGTTTTTAGCTCTTTCTGCAACTGCTGCGCCTGTTGCTTAATGCACTTTTTATACTCTTTTTTTTAAGTTTTGTTGTGATGCTTTTAAATGTCAATTTTATTCTCTTCTTTTCTTTTCTTTTCCTGTCAACCATTTTATGTGAAGCACTTTGAATTGCCTCTGTATATGAAATGTGCTATACAAATAAACTTGACTTGACTTGACTTGACTTGACACACACACACACACACACACACACACACACACACATAACATAACATAACATAACAATCACTCTACTACTTGAAATACCTGTCATATACTGTAACAATGCCATATTATATTATTATATTGTGCGACAACGTCTTCTTATTCTGAGCTGACCTTTCAGAGTTGTGATGTAAAAACTGTATTCCAGATAGCCAGTGTGTGATGTGTGGCTGACGCGCCGGTTGAATATTCCTTGGTTGTCCAGTGTCCACTCTGCATTTCCTGAAGTACCCGCGATCTCACATCAACACATGGAACATGTGAATCACCTGCAAAAAGCAGTGTAGCGCCGCCCGGATACCCATCAGAACCTATCAGTTTGCTGCGAGATCATTTATGCACCAAACTTCTCCATAGAAACTCTGTAACAAATGTATTTATCGCTCTAGGCTCCTTGAATCTGTGTGCTTTGCAAGTCAGATGAATCCTGCAGATGCCAACAATAGAATTATTTACACTTAGCCCGAATAGGCCGCGGCTCATTCCTTTGTTTTACGAGTTGAAATATTTATTTTCTGGCTTTTGAAATATTTATCTTCTTTACAGATTCCATATGGGTGGCTCTGAGTTTTTATTCTTTATAGTTGTTGTACGGCGCTTCACCTTCAGTCGAGCACTGTTGATTGGCAACCTCTCTAAATAAACTATGCACACGCCCTGAGAGACGGTATTATTTGTGCGTGTTTTTGTTGGTTTTGACGTCAAAATATTCGATGCCTTTGTGAAGGAGAGAGCGTTAGTTGAAAAGGGAGAGACAGCGAGCGACAGGGAGAACATGTCGAAGACAGACAGAGGTGAACACTCAGCACACTGTCACACAAATACTACTAAAATGATCCCCCCTTCCCCCCCAGCTCAAACGGTGTAGAAAGATGAGGCAGTCCCCATGGGCAGTCCCCCCAGACATGAGGCTGGTTCATCCTAACGGCAGCGTCCCATGAGCGGGTCTTCTCTACTGCAAGAGCCGCCGGGACGTCTGGAGCCCCCCACACCCGCCCGGCCTGTATCCTGTTTTAGATCGTACTACTTGGGATAAGTTGTTTTTGTGCGTCTTCATATCCTGTTTACAGATAACGCCTGCAGACATCAACACATCAGCAGCATAACGTTCAGAATGTTACCATGGCAACAAAACTTAGACCAGCTGTCTATTTGCCTCAGTATTCTATTTCTTTTGGCAAATACATCCGGCAAAAGAAATGGACTGCATTTACATCATCATAATTGTAGCTTATGTTTATTCCCATCATCACTATCCTGGCTAATAGTGGTTTATTATTCATGTGGTTTCTTTATGGGTTTCTCATAAGAAGCATTATGAGCTTAATGAGATTATTGTAAATGGCGTATGCTGTCTACATGTGTTAATAAGTGGAACATGGGAGTATTAATGTGTGCGTCAACACATTGATTGTGGATGTGAAAAGAAATTAGGCCAAACATAGAATGCCTATTTGGCAATTCTCACGATCCATTATTGCACGAGCTGTTTGTAATCAGCTTGTCAGATGTGTTAGTATAAGGTAATACATCATGTATACAATATACACAATACGCTATAATATCTCGGTATAATTATCAATTTGTTCCATACCCACATGCATTAACATTCACCAGAGGGGGGTCTACATTGCAACATTGACTATTGCAGGGGTAAATCCTCTGATGATCTCCTTATGGTCGGTCTCTTTAGCCTCAAGGCCACCCAGTCACAGTCCTTTGAGTCTAACCCCCGTGTGTGCATCCAGAGGCAGGCATGGTACGCATTTTGAATCAGGCATCAGTCTGAGAATACAGTTTGGTCCTCTTCCAAGAGAACTGGTTTGTTGTTGGGAGTGAGAACGTAATCCATCAACAAATAAACCAACTGCAGCGACCCACCTCAAAAATGTTTTATGGGTATGAAGAAACTGATTTTGACAGGTAATAATGGCCAGCGATCCCTCGTGCTTGGAAAGTGTTGCGTAACAAAATGAATCAATGGGGTAAACCACAGTGTGGACTGATGCACGTAACTGTTATGATGAAGTACAGCAAAATAGCACAGACAAGTCATGCTTAGCGAAACTTACAGGGGCCGCAATCGGATTTGTTTTTATTCCCTCGGCCGTCAAAATCTCTCTAAGCTGGCAGGATGGCAGGTCACCAAAACTCTGTCCAATAAAAAAGCTACTTGTGAGACCATGTGACTTTTGCTTACAAGCCTTGTTTCACTTGTACAGTAATTGGGCAGTGTGAACCAAAACAAACCAAAGACGCCAAAAATGCAACAAAGTACACTTTATTCCACTGCTGCAAACAAACTGAAGGTGTGATCGCACCCTAATTGACTGGATGGATTCCAGCGCCGAGCTCTGCTGACTCGAGGATCGAGGGAACAGAGCCAAACATCAAGCTTGCTACATTGGGCAAAGGGAAGATTTGGCGGAAACATTGATGTGATTCTCAGAGAATCGCCAGAATCCTTCACTGAGACAGGAATATTTATGTTGATGGATTCTACACTTTGACAATGTCCTCTATGCATGATGGCTTTGATGCTGTTAGCACCTGTAGCAAACCAGCTCAGTGGCCTTGTGGTTTGAGTGTCCGCCCTGAGATTGGGAGGGTGTGAGTTCGATCCCCGGCCGAGTCGTACCAAAGACTATAAAAATGGGACCCATTTGCCTCCCTGCTTGGCACTCGGCATCAAAAGGGTTGGAATTGGGGGGTTAGATCACCATATGATTCCCGAGCACGGTGCTGCTGCTGCTCACCGCTCCCCCAGGGGATGGGTCAAATGCGGAGAACAAATTTCGCACACTCAGGTGTGTGACAATCAGTGGGACTTTACCCTTACCTGTTACCGCCATAATAAATGTCAGTATTGTTCCAGTGTATCTTAAATGTTACGTTTGTTTTCGTTGTTTTTTTGATAGCTTTTTTGTTTTGTTCAGTTCTCTGAAAGGTGAAATATTGTCTTCTTTTCTAAACTCTCGTTATTGGTTTGATGGATTTTGTGACACTTTTTGTCACATTCAAAGTATTCCAATCCTACAATGAAACAAACGCACAGACTGACAGGCAATATCATTGCAACCTCAAAGCTGTTTTGACAGGAAATTAGAAAAACGGTTTAGTCGTCTCTCCCCTTTCAAAAGTAACATCGCTTATGGGATGTTACCTTTGAAAGGAGAGAGAAGGCTAAACCGTTTTCTTTTTCATGCCTGCCAGGCTGAATGTGCAGAGATTCTGTCTGACTGCCCGCTAAGCGATGCCAAAGCTTTTCCTGCGGTGTGTGTAGTGTGGGCATATGAGTAAAGCAAAGTCAGAGAACGAGAAGGATAGAAAAGGTAGTTGAAAAAGGGAGGGATCAAAAGTGCTGATATTTTAAGAGAGGAGTGGGAGAGAGGAAGGATATTAAAGTGAGAGAGATGGTGGAGAAAACAGAAGAGTGTGTTCTGGGACTAATTGTGCTTGGTGGTGACTGAGCTCCAGTGATGTTAGTAACGATCTCGGTGCACTTCTTTTTAACGACCCACAATCCCCCTCCATCTCTGAAAAATGACACACTGGTTCGCTCCATAATTGCTTTTACACACCATTATGCAACACACATTTTCATTTATGCATTAATGCTGCAGGACAGTTGTGTTACTCACACTCCCTCATTCCGTCAGTTAATTTGGTCGTTAAGACTCGTTACTGTCCCGCTGCTAGGAAACACTCGACACGGAGCATTTTAATACGAGCACACCGGAAAAGAAAAACAATTTGCTTACAAGGTTTGAAACCTCGGGTGGAGCCACAAGGCAGTTTGGGTCCACTAAGGCAGCGGGTCGTCCACTAATCGCCTTGGATAAAAGCGGTCGGTGGTTCGAACCCCGCCTCCTCCGGTCTGCATGTCGAAGTGTCCAAGGGGCAAGATACCGAACCCCAAATTGCTCCCGATGGCTGTGCCAGCGGTAGCTTGCCACCATCGGTGTATGTCTGTGTGAATGTGTGAATGTAGCTAGCATTAGCTTAGCATTGTAAGGTGCTTTGGATAAAAGTGCTATATAAATGCAGGCCATTTACCATAACACAGTCCCCACTGGCAGCGGCATTCTCTCTTAACGAGGGTGCACTCTCTCTTAACGAGGGTGCGCTCTCTCTTAACGAGGGTGCGCTCTCTCTTAACGAGGGTGCACTCTCTCTCAACGAGGGCGCAGGACGCCCAGTCCTCAAGATTGAAGGATGAAGGATGAAGTGTCTCCAATGCAAATGTTTACTTTATTGGAGTGTCTGGCAAAAAAAAAAAAACATACCACTAATCTATTTTCAAAGCATTGCTAGAAGATGTCTGTAGGCTATCTGTTGGACTGCATGCTTCTGGTCAATATCTTTCCACGGTACAAGGGCGTGTGGGCGTATAATGAATTCAGCGTGGTTAAAGTTTAATGTAGTGGTTAGGGTGCTCCTAACTGACAATAACTCTGCTAGGTGTGTGACTGACAGCTAAATGAGGAGAACTGCGCTCCTGCTACATTTAGAACAAGAGTCAATATTGCACTGCTGTTGCCTCTGGATCGGCTGTTTATCGAATAGAATTGACTTTCTTTCTATGCTTATAGCCATTACACGTCTGACCGCAATTGGAATGGGGAGATCAGCTGTCCTTGGCGATGAATTACTCCAACTAAAAGCTGCTTCTCTATAACGTTCAGCGCGCATATTTTCCTTTTAGGAATAATCAGGCTTCGACAATTTCAGGAATTGTTGTCTAATCAGATAATACTGTAGGTCTTCACCTTTACAACTCAAGGGCATTGGCGTACAGTGGTTGACGACATAGGGGACTCGCTCAGGAAAGCTCGCGCTCTCGCACGCGCGCAC
This sequence comes from Poromitra crassiceps, assembly GCF_964638095.1. Classification (NCBI taxonomy): domain Eukaryota; kingdom Metazoa; phylum Chordata; class Actinopteri; order Beryciformes; family Melamphaidae; genus Poromitra; species Poromitra crassiceps. The sequence goes on from NC_139647.1 coordinate 21,980,635, forward strand.
AATAAATTGTGGGAAAAAGTGATTTCTGAGGCTTTGCAGCACAGAAATCCATCACCCACATGGGGGAGGCAAGGTCACCTTGCAACTGTGTGTGCAACCCGTTCTCTTGGAAACAGACGAATTCTAAAAAAAAACCTAAAAACACGGATTGTGGGAGTCAAAATATTGGATAATGCATGACCCCGGTTCTGCTGGTTCTGCTTTAGCATTGCCGCTCCGGTCACATGTTGGGTTCAGGGGTTAGGGTTAAGATAGAGACACTGTGCCAAAAAGTATACGCCAACTCAATGCCTTTCTCTCCCTAAAGACTCACTTCACTAGTAGCACACACACAAAAAGATGTGTCATCTCTTCAAGAGGTCCACAGAGACAGTAAGCTTGTCTGTAACTCTTCACGTGAGAATAATGCATGATGGTACACTTGACCCCTTGAGAGCTCCTCGGTGTGCAGATCAGTGGGCAGATGAATATAAAAGGTTTGGTTTCAGGCCATGTGCCTTTAATCTAGCTTCCCCTCCTGACCCGGGTTTAAGTGATAGAACTCAGAGAGATCACAGCACATTAATCATGCATAAAACATGCATGCTTTCATATACAGTATCACTCGTGGCAAAGAGGGTTTGGAGAAAGCCACAGAGGAGTAGATGAACATGGGGCTCAGGTGTGGATGCGGCAGAAGAAATGTCCCGATAGCATTCAAATGAGCCAGGGAGGTGATATGAGGGGGGAGATTCATCACCAGCACTCGTCGGAGGTCCAAGTGACCTTCAAGGCGCCACCAGGCCTTGTCTGCTCATGCGTCCCCTGCTCTCATGCATACAGGATTACAGGGGGGAGGGACCCCATTGGCACCCTCAAGGATGAAGGCATTAGGTGTGTAACACTGCACAAGGACAGCAGGACCTGGCAGGTGACACTTAGCAATTGATAGCATTCTGTTACATCACCACACGGCCATCTTGGTAGGAAAATAACAGTTGATTGTAATCAATTAACAGGTGATTACAATCAAGTGACAAAAACAGCCAATGAGCCTGTGTGTATTGTAGCGCCATATTGGTAGGAAAATGCTTGTGACATCATTGGAATACTATGCATAACGTCTACAGAGCTCTGGAGCGCTGCTGCTGGGGTTTTTATGTGCATGTGTGGCGTGGTTATGGTCCTGTCATTTGTGGAAAAGACATTTGTGGGAGAGGTAATCACTACTAGCAATGGATTTTGATTGACCATCTAGTTGTCCATCTTCATGATTGTAGTGGTAAGCGTCTAGTTAGCATACAGCTTACACTAGGATCTGACTGATATGGGTTTATGAAAGGGACACCTCGCTGGAGAACTGTTGATTCATAAACCGTAAACAGTTTTGCGAGATGTTAATGTAGTTTTACGGTTATTGAGAGTTGGTTTAAGAGTTGATGCCAGTGATGTTATCGGAAGACTTGGTGGAATTAATACAACCCAGAGCCGTGTATATAGAAGAGTCACGACATCTCCGGTCACTCCAATGGACCAGTTTTTTTACTCTCAAGAGTTCCAGGAAGTAAGGCCCTGGATTAATCAGCACTGTCGAGTTGCAGCAAAATGGACAGTTTGTACTTTGAAAGTGTTTTTTTTAATCAAATTGTACATTATCAGCTTTATTTTAGCATTCAAAAGTAGCGCGAGCCTCCTTCCTGGCTGTTCCTTGGCTAATGAGTCACGCATTTTGGTCCTCCGCTGACGCCACTCTCTCTCTAGAGGACACTAATACAATACAACCCAATAATTCAGTGCCTTTCGATGACATCACTGGCACCAACTTAACTCAAATCAACTCGCAATAACTGTAAAACTAAATGAACATCGGCAAAACTCTTTTTTTTACAGTTTTACCGTTTAAAATAAATCAACGTTGTTTGTCGGTGATGTGTCCCTTGAAGGCCGATACCAATAGCAAAATATATTGAAGCTGCCAAAAGCTGATATTCATTACCAGGACCATGGAGAGCTCTCCAGAGTTGAGCAGCGCACAAGTGAGCTGTGTTGTAATCAGTGAACCACTGAAGTGAACTGTGAAAACCCTCTGGGGAGAGAGAGGAGAGGCTGCATGCCAACCCTGTGAGCAAGGTCTGACACACAGGGACGGCTATTTCCTCTAGTAGGATAATAATGTGAAGATGTCTATGTGTGTGTGTGTGAGAGTGAGCAGATTGGTTCGGCCACAGCCGTGCTATTTTAGAGGTCAAAATGAGTCGACACAGGTTCAGGACCGTGGAGAGCTCCATTCGTTAGCTACCGATGGCGCGCACCTGAATGGAGGGGCACATCTGAGCAGAGTTGGAATCAGCCAGTGAAGTGGACTATGAAAACCCTCTGGGGAGAGAGAGGATATAGGCTGCATGCCAACTGTGAGCGAGGCCTGACTAAATGGCCAGTGGCTGTGTGCTTAACGGGTATCAGAGCTATAATAATAATAATAATGCAATGCCAAGTATCTGTGTGTGTGAGAGTGAGTGAATGAGTGAGTAGGAATTGTGTTCCGCCGAGGCTATTGTACATGCGATCACGCTGAATCTTTCGGGAAGTGTAAAGAGCACCCCTGCAGGTGACTTAATGTAGTCCTATTTTTTAATTAGCTAATTAGGACCGATTAAAGGTCGAATTTGCCATGGCTGTGCACTGCAGCACAATACACTGCACAGCTATTCAGCTAGTAATAATAAGGTGACACTTTACATTATTGCAGTTTTAGTTACATTATAAAAACATTTTTCAGAGGCAGAGCTGCTCTGGAGGCAGAAATAAACCCATTGCTGGAGTTACACCTCAATGGGCGGAGCCAAAGAACCTATAGGCTAAGGCTACTACAGGCTACTACTCTAATCTGCTAATACTTTAATGACCCCCCCCCCCATGGCAATATTTCTAATTCTAACCCCCCCTCCTCCACAGAGAGGTCAAGGGTCAAGCTCAGCTACAGAGCAGCAGCAGCCTGGAGCTGGTATAGGGATTCAGTGTCTGGCACAAGGGCACTTCAGCAGGGCAAAATGTTTGCCAACAAGAGGTCTGAACGGTCTGACTGCAGGTTCTTCCAGTTGAATGGTGATCTCTCTCTCTCTCTCTCTCTCTCTCTCTCTCTCTCTCTCTCTCTATAACCACCATACCAGGGAGCAGAGGTCGGATCAGATCAGCGGCTGGCTGACTGATCGGCCCTCACTGTCCTTGGGGGCGCAGTCAGAAGAACAGCGCGCTGCGGACTGAAGTGGAAGCCATTCCCAGTACGCCCACGCACATGCCGGCCGGGCAGGGTGAGCGAAGAGGTGAGGCCCGAGGAGGGTTGTCATGCTCCATCCATCAGAGGCAAACACCTTGGCAGAGAGTCCCCGCTCCTCCTGACACATAGCCCCTCTGTCCCCGCTCCTCCTGACACATAGCCCCTCTGGCCACCTCAGCGTCAGTCCTCTTCACTTACAGATGTGTCTTCTTCACCTCTTTGTCTGTGAAGCTGATTGAAAAGTAGAATGGCTTGAAGTGCTTCTGCGAAGCATTAAATATGCACTGACAGGATTATTTTCACTTGATTTCACCATTGGTTAATGTTTACAATGTTATTATAATAGAAGCACTTTGTTGCTTTTGGCAATAGCCTATCTCTTACCTGTCATACCAATACCTACAGCTTATTTTAATTAGATTTCTCCAGAGTAGGCTAGATTAAAATGGAGATGGAATGATAAATAGCCTACGTGTTGTGTATCACCCTTTTTAAATGACGATTCCCTTTTGGCATCTTGACCTCTGGTCACTAGCCTACTGATTGATTGATTGATTGATTAGCAGGTTGAGTAGGCTATTTGAAACAAATGAAATGCCTTTTGGGTTCAACAACCTCCCCTGTAAGTTACGCTACTTCTCTGTTCATTGTCTGTCTGAAAAGATTGTCTCGACTCTCAACTCGCTGTGGAATTGACCGCGCCCCAAGCTCGCACTGTTGTGATTGTGAACTACCGTCTTTTTTTATTTTTTCATTTTTTCATACTGTAAAAAAAAGTTTTGGAAGGGTAATGCACCGCAGACATCGTCCGAGTTCTGGGCATATATCTTGTGCCGCTTTGGAGAATCCAACTCAGCTGTGCGTCATTGCGCATCAGCGCGTCTCGCCAGTAGTAGAATCCGCTGACGGAGCACAACCAGTTGTTTGTGCGGACCAGATGTATGGGCGGGCGACCAGCAGGTGATGCCTTTTCTCAAACTGGATTGAAGTCTCAGTATAACGGCTACTTCTGAGGGACACTCTCTATGTTTCGGACTCTTATTTCCAGGATACCCTGAAATACATGACATGCTCTCGGCCATCGGTTGTTACAGGTAGGCTAAACTATGTTGAACTGTGTTGCATTGACTGAGTGTATATTTGTGAAATGTTTTTGCATGGTATGCTTGCTGTCCGTATCAGCTTTTAGCGCACCTCAAATGTGGAGACATTTGTTGTGCCTTTGTGCGCCTTTTTCCACAAGCGCGCCTGCTGCGAGAGCGTGCCGACAGTAGGCTACAGGCTGTATGCCAGTGTTTTGCAGCTCCGCTGACGGTTTAAACTTTAATCTGAGACATTTCCTTTTATCTGAAAGAAATCTGAAACATATGAAATCGTGTTTTCTGCATGAGCAGTGATGCAAACAGAACGCAGACAAGAAATAGCTTCGTTTTGCGCGCGCGTGGGTGTGTGTGTTGCGTGAGCGTGGGTGTAGCCTATGTGCGTGTGCGTAATGCGCGTGCGTTTCCCCCCTCAATTCGGCCGCTTTCATTTAATTGCGCGCGTGTTGCGTGAGCGCGGGCGCATGTGTGTGCGTGCGTATGTGTGCGCGTGCGTTTCCCCCCTCAATTCGGCCGCTTTCAATTAATAGTGTATGATGCGCAGCTAGTGCACCAGCTCGTAAATTAGATGTTTTAGGCTACCTTAATGTGAATGAAGGTTAGATGATAACTAGGCTATAGTTTTTACCTAACCATGCTCTTTCAACAATTTATAGATATTTTCTTATTTTCTTTTCTTTTTGACACATTGTGCTCAATTGTATTGTGCTAGCCACTGGGGTCAAGCTCATACACTGTAACAGAACTAACTGATTTTAAGGACTGGGTTCATGCCTGAAAAAAAACCTTCTCGCACAGATTTCACTGTGTGGACGCTCTTGTCATTCAGTTTGATATCCTTGAGCTCCAGCACTTCAGCTTTTTGAAGCACTATTAAAGAGACAGCTGAAGGTCAGAAATACTTTGTGTGCAGTAACAGTAACAGTAACAGTATAGAGCTATATAGCCATATAGCCTGTAGACCTTTTTGCAAGCTATCTTGTCCTTGTGCTTTGGAAGAGATAGTTCCAGCAATTTCCACTCTAACCTATATCTCCACCATACAGCTCTGCATCAGATAACACAGTAAAGCTGCCAAGCCAATACATGCTTAGAGCAATGCTTTGATTCCACTCTGATAAAACCGTCATTAAAAAACCCTGATCGCAGAAGCCCCAATTTTTGCAGCACCATGCCTTGTGTTGATTCTGTTGCACCAGCCAGGCTTATGTTGCAATTTCCATACAGATAGTGTCTCTATATCTGCTTGAATAAGCACACTTAATAGGCCTACTTATAGATTTTATATTAGCTGGATTCTTCACTGGTATGGTAGAAAAAGCCAGCTGCCATTCAGATGTGGCTCTCTCAGTGCAGGCCACCAGGCAGCCATCACAAGAAGGTGATGGAAGGGAGACATCAGATGTACATAAATAGAGTTGAGTAGCGATAATGGAAAGACTCTGTTATCATCAAAAGTCCACAGTTATGCGAGTCTTATTTGCCTCCCCTCTCAGCAGGACAACGTGGCAGATTTAATAGAATTTCAAAACTAAAAAGTAAAGAGAAAACAACAACGCAGTCTTGCACAGCAAACAGGATGTAGATATGGGATAGTATTGTTTATTTGTCCTTTTTAAATGTTCTTTCTACTGTCTCACCCCCCCCCCCCCCCCCCAACTCATGTTTGGAAAATCTTCATCTTCACTGAATTCAAATGAGCGGTTGGTGAGACAAAACGTACTCGACAGCAGCGATATCCCCCGCTGCTCGCTCTCAGCTGGGTGCCGGGTGGTGGTGGTGGTGGTGTGAGTCCAGGTCCATTTGGTTTTTCCGGTTCACGTCTTACGGGACGCTGCCTTGACTCGGCGCGGTGCACGCACGTGTCATCTGTCATCTGTAATATATTCTGATGGCGTTAAGTCCTCCCGGGATTGTCCATTCACAAGCTGTCGCATGTGTCCAGATGCGTCTTCAGATCGACTGGTTTCCCTCAGGCTTTGCATCTCGAGGATCACATTTGAAAGCTACTGCATGGGGCCAAGGCCAAGGAGGGCGGCGTTGGTGGCCCAGATGCACTCAAGCATGGAGCCTCAGATGTGGCATTTCTAAGTCCTAGTGCTTCATCACCTACATTTGCCGTCTCCTCCATATAATCCATTTCACCTTCTTCTCCTCGCAGTCATCATCTGTAAGTGCCGCCTTCATGGGTTTTCTAATCTGCCTTCTCCTCCATTTCCTCCCACTCTTCATCCTCATGCCTATCTCCTTATCCTCCTCCTCACTATTATCATCATCTCATCTGCATCACCGCTGTCATTGCGAGCCTGCAGATGACCTCTCCACCCCTGCATGTTTTAGGGGGGGGGGGGGGGAGATAGCAGCGGTACTTCTAGCTCATCCCAATACTAATGCGGAGTGACAGACAGAGACCAGGGACTTGTCTGGGATGATGAGCAAGAGTCACTCAGAGCCTGAGTCAAACCCTCTGAACCAGTTCTGGTCGCTGCACTATATAGCACCTCCTCTGGTCGGTCGGGGGCGCCTGTTCGGGGCGGAAGGCAACTGGTGGGAATAGCGTGATCCTCCCATGTGCTATGTCCTGCTGGTGAAGCTCCCCCCTGTCAGGTGAAAAGAAGCGCGGCTGGCAACTGCGCATTTGTCGGAGGAAGCACGGTGCTAGTCTACGACGACTCTCCCCAGATGGGGGCAGAGGGGGTGGAGCAGCGACCGGGGGCAGCAGGGGGGAAATTGGCCAAGTACAATTGGGAAGAAAATGGGGGCGAAATCAGGAAGAAAACAAGGACAAATTCGGCCCAGGATCACGTGCGTCGTGTGACAACCGCGGGGGGCAGGCATCCCTGGGTGTCGATGTCCAGATCCTAATCATTTTGCAGTTCACTTCTTCTTCCTGCACCTTTGCCCTTGACTGTTTTCAGTCTTGGTTTTGGTCCCTGACGACTCCAGAGAGAGAAGCCATCTTTTTCGTGAGCTTTCCGTGCTCTATCCCTCCTGCTGGAGCGCTGCTGACTCCCTCACTGGCCTCTTTGGATCACATTCCCTCCTGTTTGTTCTGCTTACTGATCATCGAGTCTTTCCACACTAGTATCTTCAAGGTCATTCCAGATCCCACAGTATCGCCCATTGGACTGAATTTGTTGACATAATATAACTTTGTGGTTGGGATCTAGCAGATGTCACAGCTGGCACACAAGCAGGACTTGGAGCAGTCCGGACTGAAACAGGCTTGAAACAGTTGACAAAAAAGACCCCCAAAAAAAGGTTATATTCAAGAGACCCCCACAGGTGTTCTTGACTATGGGGGCCCAGACTCTATCTATGGGGGCCAAGCCCCCATATCCCCCCCCCCATAACTTGAACCCTGAACGGGATTGTCTCTGCCTCGAGCAGCTGCGCTGCCTCTGAAACACAAAACAGAACTCTAATCTGCTTTAGAAAAAGCATGCAGGCGTTTGTTCCCTCAGGCCCTGAAGGCATGGGGAGACCATACCCCTGTACGAGAAACTTCCCGGGCGGGCATTGAAACCAGGACCTTCTTGCTGTGAGGCAACAGTGTGACCGCTGCGCCACCGTGTCCTTTGATCCTATAGCCTACCTGGCTGACATCTTCAGACCAATTTGCTGCTGTCTCCAAATCTGATCGAGGGCACTATCTGGCCATCATCTGAAATCCCTTTATGGTATATGAGGGACATAAACTGAATAGGATTCCTGGAAGGGACATTTTATGGACAGGCAGCTCGGAGGCCACCTTGACATACTACTAGTGAGTCATCCAGTAGGCTACGCCTGGAATACCTAGAGAGCAACAGAAGGGAGAGAAAACACATAGAATTAGATGAAGTGAGTCAGTAGCTCCAGATGTCTTTTATATTTGCTGCCGTGCCCTTTTCAAGTCAGCTTAAAATCAAATTGCCAACAGAAGAATGTCAGCAACCCTCACATGGTCACTGAGCTCCGGGCCAAACAGCACAACTGGAGAAAGGAGATATACTCTTCCTTCATCTGGGATGGGATGCTACTAGACCGGTGGTTCTCAAATGGGGGTTCGGGGACCCCCAGGGGTCCTTGAGGGGGTTCCAGGGGGTCCCCAGCCAAAAGGGGGGTAATTTATTTTCACTATAATTCCATTCATAAGTAACACAATGACTATTTTGGTCATGGGTTTTATACACTTTCTGTAATAAAACATCTAAAAGCATCAATCTTATTATCGTATGGGGGACCGTGGGACAAAATCCTATCTAATGGGGGTCCGTGGTCTAGTCTTTGTCAGTTTAGGTGTCCTCCATGTGAAAGAATTTGAGAACCACTGTACTAAACAGTAGACAACTATTTTCCCAGATTTGCTGCTCACCTCCAGCGCCCTCTACAGTCCGTGCAGTCCATGCAGTCCATAGTCTACTGCCCTTCCACAGCTTTATGTCCATTTTTGGTCATTATATTTTCCTACCCCTCTGCTTCACTCTCTCCTTTCCGCTTTCCAGGCCTTGATGGTGCTGAAAGACTCAAAATGCAATCCCAAAATGGGCTTTTTATTGTTGTTGTTGTTGTTGTTGTTTATTTTCTGTTTCAAAGGAGAAAGGTAAATTAATTAAAGTCATGTAGGCCTATACATCAGATCTGCAATTAGGCCCCGCCCCCTTACAGGGGGTAAACACAAGCCTCTCCCCGTTGACTTCAGTGTAAAATAGCACTACCCAAAATAATGATAGAAAAATAACAGAATCAATCTCATTTATTAATGACCCCAAAACACCATGACATGACAAATATATTGCAACTCGTCTGGCCATAGAATGGACAAGATACACCGGAAATATGACTTTGACCCATCTGAAATCATGTGACTCATGATTACAGCCCCGAGCCGAGTAGCCAAGTAGCCCTGTGAAGCAGTAAAGCAGGGAAGCAGTAACTTAGCACTACCCAGATAGCAGAAAGCTCTTCCAATCAGAGCAGAGTGGGCTCGCTCGGTCGGGAGATAAAACAGCCTGTTTTTAGACAGAGGCAGAACTGGGGGGGGGGTGCATAAAGGGACAGTACAAAACAATTGTGTGAATCATGCAAAGCTCCTCTAGTGCAGTCAAACATTGAATACAGAGCTGGAGATTAGCATAGGTCCCCTTTAGCCCGTGATACCTGATGTAGCATTTGTGTGTACATCCCTCATTTGTGTGTGTATCCCTTTAAGACCGCGAACCGCGTTAACGCGGTTCGCTGTCTTAAAGGGATACACACACAAATGCTGCATTAGGTATCAATGGGTTAAGTGTGTGTGTGTGATCCACAGTTTTTCAGTAATCGTATAAAAAAAAAATCTGCATGAAGCAGCCGGTTAGTGTATTACGCCCACTCATCTCATAATCTGTGTTAGGATTTTACAAGTTGTGTGATGTATCCCCAGCTTTAGATGGAGCCCAGCCCAACCCGGGGGGACTGATACAGACAGCCAAGAAAATAAGTCTTCGTCTCCTAAAATAACAAGTAAGCATTGAGTGGACTTGGTGCTTTGGAGGCAGATCAGGGTTAGAGTACGAGTAGCAGGATTCAGCAGCCATCTGTCTGTGCTTATGGGTGTGTGTGTGTGTGTGTGTGTGCGTGTGTGTGTGTGTGTGTGTGTGTGTGTGTGTGTGTGTGTGTGTGTGTGTGTGTGGAAGTCAGGGGCTCTGGTAGTGTGTGAAAGAATAATGTGTTCTGCATTACGTACACTGTGTGGCGTGTACTGTGCACTAAGACTCATATTTACCTGTGAGCACTGGTATGAATGTGAAATCCGGGCCACAGAGATCTGGATGAGTGTGAGGGTTTTCTCATTCACTCTCTGACCTTCTGTACTGGACAGGTGTTGGCTCGTTTTGGAATCCACTCACTCACTCACTCACTCACTCACTCACCCACACACTCTCTCTCTCTCTCACACACACACACACACACACACACACACACACACACACACACACTCACTCACTCACTCTCTCTCTCACACACACACACACACACACACACACACACACACACACACACACACACACACACACACACACACACACACACAAATAGATTTAACTTTGCCCAGATTTCAAGTCAGCAAAACAAGCCCAATCATTTAAAATAAATGAATTTTTTTGCCCTGGAATTTCACTTCCCCTGCCACCAGACCCACTAGAAAACATGATCTTGCGATCGATACAAACATTATACTTATTATGATTAAATGGAAATACTTGTTTTGGGGCCTTTCAGAAGGCATTCATGTCAGAGTACAGTTAAATTGAAACTGCAAGATAGTGAAGTTCTGATGAAAACAGTCTGAATATTTTGGTCTGGAGTATTGGAATATACGCTTTGCTTTTTGTCGTGTGCAGTTATGTCTTCCTTTCTTCTCATGCTAAATGCTGGCCTGAAAAGTAACATGGATGCATATTTAATAGCGGCGCTCACCTGTGCACTGGAGATCAAACAGTCTCTTTACATCAGCTTTCTACGTTGTCACATACCATATCACTTCAAGCCCTGCATGTTGTATTATATCATTAGTTTAGTTTGAACATGTCTGTTATGAATGGTCTTATTCACATTCATCGGACATGAGTACATACATTTTTTATATTTTTTTAAGATTATTTTTTGGGGCATTTTTGCCTTTATTTAGATAGGACAGTAGGCAGACAGAGAGAGAGACAGAGGGGATGACATGTGGTAAAGGACCTCGGGTCGGATTCGAACCCGCGTCGGCCGCGCGAGGGACAGAGCCTCCGTCATACGTGTGCTACCAGGTGAGCACACGAGTGCATAGATTTTAAGCATGGCTGGAAATCGAGTTCCAGTGGCAATTGAAGCGTTCATCAGCGTCGGTGGCGTGCGTTGCCTGTTGAGCTACGCGGTCACAGCCACATTATCGACTGGGGTGTGTAGCCAGAGAGGTAACTTCAACCACCCGCCTTATCTCTCTCAGGCCTGTTCCACTGTAGTTAAAGCCACCAGCAGTTAGCTTTCCTTAGCCCAGCAGTTGCCATCCGCAGCAGCTGGGTCACACTGGTTAAGCCACTGGGTTCTCTGGAGGTTTTCTGCCTGCTTTCATCTAGAGAGAGAGAGAGAGGCGGAGAGGGAGAGAGAGGCAGAGAATGCGTGCGGGGAGATAGAGGAGACGAGAGAGGGCTGTCTGTCTCTGAAGGAGGCTGAAACGGCAATATCGCTTATTGCTTTTCACCTAAGTCTGGAGATTAGCACTAGACTTGGAGTTGGAGGGAAGTCATTATCCCCTCAGGCACGTCATCAGTGGCTAGCGTTTGAGGGAAGGACTTCCAACTCAAACCTGTCCTACATCATAGTGTCTGTGGAAGGGCCAGAAGAGATGGAGAGACCAGGGTAATGGCTGATGGCTATCAGCCCAGTCATAAAATATCCGGAGGGCATCACAGATTTCATCACAGATTTCGATCTGTGATGCCCTCCAGCTGCTTTTGAGTTTGAAAACAGCACCTGAAAACAAAATTAGTTTTTGGATTTATTTTCACCGGTTCAGCGCATTCTCCTTGTGTGCGTGTACCATCGACTTATAACTCAATGGCGTGTACCAGGGTAGGCCTCCTTGTGTGCGTGTACCAGGGTAGGCCTCCTTGTGTGTGTGTACCAGGGTAGGCCTCCTTTTGTGCGTGTACCAGGGTAGGCCTCCTTGTGTGTGTGTACCAGGGTAGGCCTCCTTGTGTGTGTGTACCAGGGTAGGCCTCCTTGTGTGTGTGTACCAGGGTAGGCCTCCTTGTGTGTGTGTACCAGGGTAGGCCTCCTTGTGTGTGTGTACCAGGGTAGGCCTCCTTGTGTGTGTGTACCAGGGTAGGCCTCCTTGTGTGTGTGTACCAGGGTAGGCCTCCTTGTGTGTGTGTACCAGGGTAGGCCTCCTTGTGTGTGTGTACCAGGGTAGGCCTCCTTGTGTGTGTGTACCAGGGTAGGCCTCCTTGTGTGTGTGTACCAGGGTAGGCCTCCTTGTGTGTGTGTACCAGGGTAGGCCTCCTTGTGTGTGTGTACCAGGGTAGGCCTCCTTGTGTGTGTGTACCAGGGTAGGCCTCCTTGTGTGTGTGTACCAGGGTAGGCCTCCTTGTGTGTGTGTACCAGGGTAGGCCTCCTTGTGTGTGTGTACCAGGGTAGGCCTCCTTGTGTGCGTGTACCAGGGTAGGAAATTAACTTTTTTTTTTTTACAAGGTCTTTTCTTGCCCTTGCGAAATGTGTGGGGGGCATTTAGGATAATTTCCAGGGCAATTTGATCAAATGTCGGCGAGTCTCTACTGTTTCTATTTCATTCCGATCTGTTTCCAGTCGTGACTCAGTGGTTTGCGTATTAAAAGAACGCATATTCTTGAGTTAATGTTAGCTAGTGAACTCGCTGGCCAGCTAGCTTGTGCTGAGGTACAGTAAATAATGCTAGTAGGAAGAGGGGGCGGGGCTTGTCAAGGTACGGATGCCTAGCTGGCCATTTTAGAGTTGCGCTTTGCAAATACAGAGCAAAATCCCCACGTCATCCCAATTCCAGGGGCAATTTTAGATTTTTTTATGCGCATGTTGCCCCGAGCCCCCAGATCATTTCCTACCCTGGGGTGTGCTGAAGTGTATCCAACGATTTTCGCTTTCGAAGAGAACAAAATCCACAATTTTGTCTGACTGTGTCCTCCCTGTAAATGGCATGTAAAAAATGTCCTCTGTGTGCTCTTATTTCAGATAGACTCCACCTGGCGCCTCCTCCCCCTCAACAGCCATGGCTCTCTTCGCCTCCGGGGGGACGATGTTCACCATCCTCCTCGTTAGCAGGTAAGATGATGAGCTTCAGGAGGAGGAGGAGAACGTACGACCGCTGGGATCCACGCCGCCACAAAGCTGTCTTAAACAGGAAGGAAGCGCAATCAAGTCGTGTCCACATCCACATTTGTAACAGCCACTAAAGCGCCACGCGGCGAAGCCTGTGCGGGAGATGGAGAGATATATATTGGTTTCTTTGCGAGCCATCAATACTCGATAATAACTCCCCCATGCATCGGGGCAGGAGGCATTGAAATTCCATTGCTACCCCCGTGAAACTGCTGAACAGCCCCCATGTGGCGGGCTCCGGCAGCACACATCCCAGACCCTGCATACAATTGGCGCGATAATCCCTGCAGAGGTGAATATTATGGGATGTTTTGGCACATTAGTCGGCTACCGTGAAGCGGAGCCTCAACTCTTCTTGTCGGTCTACTTTCAAACCGCATGATGGCACATTTTGAGCTAAGCCAAGCCTTCAGGGTGACACTGCATCCTACTACTGTACAGTCTAAGATATTCTTTGCATACTACCGTGGTTCTGGGTACAGTCAGCTTCTGGGATTAATATCAGGTTGCCAGGCTGTCAGTGGATCCCGTGCATCTGCATTTTGATATGAAACGCTTATAGGACCTCAGTCCCTAAAGCCATAGGGAGGACTTTAAGCGCATATACACAGTAGGAGATGAAATGAAAGCTCATCAATTGATAAAGATTGATTCTTCACACCAAAGAAATCCCAAGGAGATACATTTTGCATCAAATATTGCTGTGTTTCTGCGTCATCATCTTTATCTGTAGCGACACTTTATAGGCGGCGTGTGTGAACGCTTTGGAAATCATGTCGAGAATCAAATTGTACATTTATCAGCTTTATTTTAGCATTCAAAAGTAGCGCGAGGCCCCTTCCTGGCCGTTCATTGGCTAATGAGTCACGCATTTTGGTCCTCCGCTGACGTCACTCTCTCTCTAAATTGCTCTGCACTTACCCTCTGCCAGCAGAATACAAATAAGCTCATTGCCACAGCAGTGACCCAGCAGCTTGACGGATAGGAGATAAACTGCCTGGTCCATCACAGAGAATGAGTCTCGTTTATTGCAGGTCACAAGTTACAACTATCTGCGACCTCTTAAGAGTGATGAAAGTTGCCCATGAATCTGCCAACAAAGCCCTACAGACATGTGAATGACCTGTTTGAGCTGTTTGTGTGGAAAAGAGCTCTGACCGCAGAGTGAAACACATGCTTCATTTTGAAGATATACCACCAGTTCTATATGAGAGACACACAACACTGGCAAATCAGAATCAGAATCAGAATCAGAATCAGAATCACTTTTATTGCCACAGTATGCAAGTTACATACGAGGAATTTGTCTTAGAGTCTATGCAGCGTAGCGGTCACATCAATATACAGAGCAGTAGCGGAGCGTACACCGGGGCAGAGGGTGCGCCAGCCCCGGGCCCACTCCCATCAAAAAAAAAAAAAAAAAAAAATGCATGCCAGGCCAGGCCAGGCCAGGCCAGGCCTGAGTGTGAGAGCAATTCAATCAATAGACAATAACATTGGTGTGTTTAAAATGAGATATTCCACTAAATATGGCTAAAACAGATTCAAAAATTATTTTTTTTGGGATGGGGGGCCCCCTAAGAGCTTCGCCCCCGTGGGCTGATAGGGTCGCTCCGCCCCTGATACAGAGATAAGAAGTAGGAAGATAACTAAAGACAATCACAAAGTTGCAAGTGCAATCAAATCGAGTAAATATATACAATATGTACATGAGTGGTGAAGTGTTCTGTGGATAATAAATATGAATTTACGTTGAATTTACATGAGATTTACAGACTGAGTTAAATAGGCGTTAAATAGGCAGTGGATTTACATGAATTTACAGTCAGAGTTAAATAAGAGTTTACATTGAATGTACATGAAATTTACAGTCTAAGTTAAATAGGCATTAAAAGTGTAGGGAATTTACATTAATGTACAGTCCCAGTTAAACAGGCATTAAATTAGAACCATCCCGAAAAATAATTTAAACCGTCTTGAAGTCAGTGTAAACCGTCCAAAATTCTAAATGTTATCCTTTTCCTTTGTTATTGTCATCTATAGTGGTTATTTGCATAAAAAGACACAATTTGATTAGGAAATGATTGTATCTTTATTTAAATATGTTTTTTGATAAATAAGTTAAAAAAAAAACTCAATTTGTAACTTGTGTTACTTGACAAAGTAACTGGTATAATATTACTGAAATCCTATTGGTAATAAGTTGTATTACTGAGTTACTGCTAAAAGTAATATATATATATATATATATATATATATATATATATATATATATATATATATATATATATATATATATATATATATATATTACATGTATATGTTACTTTTGTAATGAGTTACCCCCAACACTGGTAGTAGTAGTAGTAGTAGTATCATCATCATGATCATCATCATCATCATCATCATCATCATCATCATCATTCATATATTGATCTATTATCTAACAGGATGATCACATTGAGACTAAACAGTCTCGCTTGCAAGAGAGCCCAAAGGCAAAAACAAGCCAAACACAACAAACTTAATTAAAAAAAAAAGTGAAACAAATTGCTTCAGTCTTGTTCAAAGCGATTAAGCAATATTATATGAATGTTCTACATACCTAATTACTGTCATTATTATAGCCCAAATTAAAGTTGATAAATTATCTAAAACAATACATATTCTTACTGCTGTCTTACTAGAGCAATTTTTGCATAGTGAATTACACCCAGCGGAGATATTATTTATTCATAATGGTAACTAACGGTAACTGCGCTCCTCTGCAAGTTACTCAGCAGCTCTGCGCTGACAGCATAGATATAGATGCAGGCTGCAGCATCAAAGCAAACAGGTTTAATTCCTCATGTAATCTCTTTCAAATATAATCTTAATAACATAGCTCTGTAATAGCAACCAATGGCTTTACAGTACTGGCTCCAGCATGCATAGGCAGATTAACAGCTTACACTATGATTTTCTTGCTTTTACTAGAGACGTGATTTAGGCCTGTGTAGAAATCCATTTTAATGAGAGCCCCAACCCTCCGATTGTCACTGGACGTTGAATGAGATTAGTGTAACCGTATGTATGCCTCGATATTTATTTATTTATTGTCTTAAACTTATTAACAAAAAAGGACACACTTTCAGAGATTAGAGTGACAGTATAGTGAGGGATTATGATGGAATACTACACTATGTACTGTAGACGTTAGTACTGCATGGATTTCTGTGCTAATTAGCTATCTTACGCGTCATATTGTTAAGTGTTATTGTTTGTGTCAATCACAACTATGGCTATGCCAGAGACCTGTCAATATTATTGCACTTCCTACTGGTTGCCAATAGGTCATAGATTTGCTACCCTTTTGGGACAGTTTGCGTTTGTGCTTGGAACCTTTCAATAGTATTAGAATCAACTTATGGGCCTCTACAGTGGATGCACACAGTACAGTATAATGGTGAAACTGGTTTCACATTTGATGTCAACCATCTTTGACACTAGAAAACCCAGTGTTGACCTTGGTGGGTCTCCCTTTGACATCATATCAAATTGAGATTGGACTCCAACTTAAAGTTTCTTTGTCTCATCCAGAACTTGGCATAATAGCGGAGAGTGATCTTCACGCTTTTGACATGTTCATGCACGAGGCTGCACAATGATGTCACTTGCTCTATGATATGGGTTCCATACGCACATGATATGGGTTGCCAGTTGTCAAAATGTGATATAACACTAGGATGTTGCTTATTGAACCCAGTTCAATAATCAATAGAAACTAAACGAACGCTGAACGGTCCAGATTTAAAACATGGGTGTTGCATTAAGCATCACTGAAGTGATCAATTGATCCTATATTTTACTGGCCCAGCCCAGTGGATTTTCTCGGGTTTATAGTGACAGGTCTCCCGGTGACATTTTCAGAGAGTGATTTTTGCTTTTTCTAAACAGGTAGCTCATTTCTTCAGAATAAAGTGAGCAGGCAAAAAAAGAAATTTAGATTATTTTCAATCAGACAATTTCCTCTTTGCGATGATGTTCCATTTAGTAATTGCCTTGTTTTGCCCAGTTTTAATCCATCATTCTCCTTTCCTGGAGCAAAGCAAAAGACGTAAGCAAGAGCACCCCCAGATATAGCTTCAAACCAAGAAACACTTTTTTTGTTTTGTTCAATAGGTTTTATTATAAGCCTCCGATCTGGAACAATAACCTCCTCTGCCATTTCAATTTTCTCAGTGGACAGTCACGGTACTGTTTTCAATCAGCAAGGACCTTGCTCTCTCCATTTCTATACTTATTCTTTAATGGCAAACTTTGTGGAGCATTGCAAACCAATGAGATATCCAAGGATTCCTATGAGGGCCCCCGCGGCCCCCGCCCCGCCTACTTATGAGTTTCTCTATTTCTGTGAGAACAGCTTAGTTATTGTTAACTTATGACAAATCGCTCATGTCAACACTCTTACTACCAGGGTTACTGAAGAGGCTTAAACATTCTTATAAGCATGGCACGCCGTCTTCTTTAACAAGTGATTGATTTTAAAATGTGCACAAGGGGCTGATTTCACCCCTGACTGCAGATGACAAATGAGACAAATGTTCCCACTTACTGTAGAAGCAGAGAATTGTGAGTTTGCCTGTTAGTTGGCAAATGTACATTGAAATATGCATTCTGCAAATATTGTGTCACAGACATGTGCTGTGAATGAATCATGATAAAGAATAGTGAAATATGCTTCAGGGTTGGTTTCCCTGAAGCATTCAAGGAAAATATACAATACTAGAATGATTCCTAGGCTTGCCCGCTTCGTGGGCCAGGTAGCTTGGCCGCTGCGCGGCCTCGCTCGCCCTGCAGCTTGCCTCGCTGCGCTGCCTCGCCCGCAGCTCAGCTGCTGCGTGGCCTTGCCTGCTCTTTTGGCATGTGCACCGCACAATTGCTCAACTTCGCATCACTGATGACATCACAATTGCCTGGGTGACCACATCATGACATCATGGAGTGCTCGAGTGACATCACTCTGTGCACAATTGCCCAACTTCGGCCTCGCCCGCAGCTCGGCCGCTGCATGGCCTCGCCTGCCCTATTGTCAATTGCTCAACTTCGCATCATCGAGTGCTCGAGTGACATCACTGATGATGCCATAGGCATTGTGACATCATCAGTGACATCACAATTACAGTGACATCACTGATGATGTCAAAGTGGGACAAGAATGGAAACAAACCGATATTGTCCACTTGCTCTTGAATATGGCAAATTGTGGTCCTTTTTCACTATATAAGGCTTATGGCCACGCCTATTAAATGATCAGAATGAATGCTACCAAAGCGCACTGTTGAATCCCCCTTTCATGACATTATACCAAAATAATGGAAATAATGTTCGCAAAATGGTTGAAGTGAGAAAACGGAGCCATGAGTTGGAATAGCACTAACGTTATCTGGCAACGGCTAATTGTATGTAAATTATAATTGTACAAAGTTCAAAAGCGGCTAAATTTATGTTACATTACGGCCTCATTTTGTCCCCTGGTTGGAAGTCCTTCTTATCTCAGACACATGAGCTGTGGAGACATCAGCGCTCCATCTCTTATGCAGCAGCCATTCCATAGGAAGCTGTCACTCACAGCCAAACTGCCACTCCACCGCTTCCAGGTGATTTTTCGGGGTGTGTGTGTGTAAAGGTAGTTGAATTATTCAGCATCCGTGGAGAAACCGCACAGGAGGACCTTGCTCGTCTAGGCCATCTGTATTTGAGTTCCTGAGCTCCTCCAAGGTCTATTTCAAATTTAAAACCCCTGCACAGCTGGAGCCAATGGTAAGGCTCTTCTGGTTTCTAGTGTCATGTTAATTAATAGGCTACTAAACAGAGATCTTGTTTGAGTTTTCTTCTTCTTCTTTTGAGTTTTGGAAACCTCTAAGCCTTTTTAAAAGGAGATATCTTAGACATGCTTCTTCTGCCTTATGAAGGGGGGGTTAGCAGATAGCTTATCCCTAAGGACAGGGATTATAAAGCCAAGATCATAGGGCTACTTCTTTGTGTCTTCCTCTCCAGTGGAGATTCACTCAAGGTTAGAAGGCTCTTGCAAATGGGATTGCCATGACTCTGTTCTCTGATATGCATGTGCCATGACTTTACACACTCCACTTCCCTCATGATCCCAGGATAATAAGAATATTTAAGAGTAACTACAGTAATTGGACCATTATCTTGGGGCAAAGACAGTTCAAACCGAGAGGCTTTAAAATATTTTTCTCCTTTTTACAACTTGAACTCAGCAACACCAACATTAGGTTCTTCCTGTGTATGGTCTACAACAGTCGGTATCTGATCTGTCCGTTCGTTTCTGAAGAGTTGGATCAGATGGATGTGTGCACTGGCCGTGCACACACTGAAATAGAGCCAGATCAGAGACGCTACTTTAGTGCAGTGGTTCCCAACTTTTTGTTTGTCTCATGTACCCCTTGAGCTGTTTTGCCATAACAATACAGTAGTACCCCCCTATAGCACTGACAGCACACTGACCCTCCTGTAATCTCATCAGTTCAGATGAAAAGCTACACCACTCATCAAGAATAAGTGGTATTCCTGACGTCAAGAAGAGCAGTGGTCCACTCTCCATCATGTGGCAGGGAGGGCCATGAGTATTAATGTGACGTTTCAGTCACCAACCTTTTTTGTTTGAAAAAGGTCGGTGACCGAAATGTCACATTAAAACAAATTTGATTGCAACTTAACAGTGTGCGGGACTCTTTTTTTCACTAATTACGGACTTTTTGTCTTTGCCCGACGCACCTGTCTTGAAAGATGTGCGGAGTTTTTCTTCAAAAGGGCCACGAGTATGCCATGTGGCAAGGAGGGCCATGAGTATGGTATGTGGCAGGGAGGGCCATGAGTATGCCATGTGGCAGGGAGGGCCATGAGTATGCCGAGAGCTTTTCTTTCCAGCTCACTAGCTCATTTCACTAATTAGCACAGCGTTAATCAATCAGAGAGAGAGGGGGAACTAATTATTGAAATCAGCTGTAGCGCATGGCTGGAGAGAAAAGCGGCCAGACGCCTCTCCTCGCTCTGCATGGCACATCATTGGAGAGCAATGGCAGAGAACATTCAAATCGACATTAGATGTTGACCAACTCTCTCAAGCTATTATGAGCTAGAGAGCGAGCTGAGAATGAAATGTGTGACGTCGTCATCAGGTACGAACTCCATAGACCTCCTCAGTGAGTGTGACATGAGAGGAAAGCTCAAACAGACATTTGAAATCAGTCTTCACTTCACTGTCTATGAAGGAGCTCCAGACTTACTTCTGAGAACGTTGCAGGTTGGAGCCTCACACCTGAACTGCACAGCGATGTGGAATGTTTGCAAGTACACATGTAGGTATGCTTCTTTGCATTTATGATGTTTTTCTATAGCAGGCAGTAGGGATGTCACGATACTAGAATTTCTACTTCGATACCGATACCCAGGAAAATATCGATACTCGAAATCATTTTCAATACCACGGAGGGGGGGATGACAACACATCAAGAGGCATAACAAATAAACAAAGACAGATGGATGGACAGATGCAGGCTTCTCCATAATCTAGGCCTGATAAAACTCATTAAAAACTTTACACTTACATGTACACAGCAGATTACCCCTGCTCTAGTCATCAGCCTATCATAACACTTTGAGCTTGTTGAAACAACAGATACCCAATACCCCCATACCAATGATAGGGAGGGAGAAATCAGTGGTGTTTGATTTTTCATTAAGAGAAAGCACTGGTGGTATTGATACTGTTGCAAATGAGTATTGTATCCGTTTAAAATTTTTAGTATTGATCATTATCGATAATCGATACCTGTTGGTTGCAAATGAGTATTGTATCCGTTTCAAAGTTATAGTATTGATTTTTATCGAAACGATCGATACTTTTGACAACCCTAGCAGGCAGTGATATACTGGCGGTATATACATTTATCACATGCACATAGCCTATCTCTAAAGCAGTGATTCCCAACCAGGGCTACTCGAGCAGCTTGCACGGGGTACTTGGAAAGATTTGGAATTACAATTTATTTCCAAAATGATAAAGAAAAATCCTTCCAAAAGTCATTTCATAAGCCCATTGTTAAAATGGTACATGCACGCCGCAACTAGTTCCCCCCCCCCCGACAGGTGTCAACTGTTACATTACTGATAAATGGCTTAAAACATCCAGGTGCTGTCGCTTCAGATTCAGCTTTAGGGGAGGCTGGTTAGAAAAGGAAAAAAGAGACCAAGCCACCGTCAACAGCGGCAGTTCAGTGAAAAATATATTTTAGTATGGATTTACTTACTTACTGTACGTCTGCATATTACACTAGAAGTTCTAGAACACATTTAGGAGCATGATCAACAGGCACGAGTGAGGGCCTGATAGGAGGGGGACTAGAGGAACCTGTCCAGTGAAGAACTGCAGTTTAGTCTCACTGGGCACGTTTCAACATTTGAGCCAATATTGTCTTCTTTTGAATGTTTCCATAGCAGGATGGGTTGTTTGCATGGTGCACTTAATGTGGCGAGTAACTGTGATAATAGTTTTGCTTCCATAATAGCTCTATTCCACAACAAAAAAGAAAAAGAAAGAAAATGTATATTGTATGTTAAAAAATTCTGATTATAAAAATCAGATTGAAGCATTAATTTGCATGACAGTAGGCTGCTATCTTTTTTCCAGAATGTAATTACAGTAGACTAACTGTACTTGCTCCGCAGACATTCTCATTCTCCACGCCTCTTTGCGAAATCGTAAAAAAAACTCAATTAAGTGTTGCTCCACTAACCGTGTAACGCCCGAGGGATTATTACATTTTTGTGCCTTCCTATAGGAAGTGACAAATTAAGTTTCTGCCAACTGCTGAACTCTTCATGTTCCCCGTCATTAGCTCGGCTCACTTCTGACAGCCCTTAGATTAGCTTTTGTTGCGCGAGACGTTGTAAAGGGGGTGGGGTCTTTTTTTTTGCCTACAACCGTTGGGGATATTTTACAGCGTGAAACTTTCACACTGTATTGTTACACTGTTACATCGTTACATTGTTGTTCACTGTATCATATCATTGTTGATCGTACCTTTGCGTCACTCTTCCCCCAGCTATGTTAAGAAAACGTCATGGTAACCCTTTCTGTGAAGGTCATGTCTATCATTTATTATGAGCACATTCTTAAGACATTATAATGCATTTGTAAGGCTTTATAAAACTCTTTATAAATGTTCATAATCATGCGTGGCAACTTTTATAACAAGGAAGTATCATAAGTGCATGGTGGACATGATGTATTATAATAAACATCAATAATATGCTGGCTATAGCATGACTTTGGGAGCTTTAAGTAAAGTGACAGCACTGTATAAGGTTATTAGCAATAGACCCTTTTCACAGGGGCCATTTTGTGTCGAAAAGGCAGGGTAAACACAGGTACAAGCGACACACTAATAAGGGTTTCCAAATTTCAATCATGGAAGTTGGAAACCCTCATTAGTGTTTTGCTTGCACCTGTGTTTACCCTGCCTTTTCGACACAAAATGGCCCCCGTGAAAAGGGACTTATGAACCTTATTTGCTGGCTGCAAGTAAAGTAAAAAAAAAGGTTATTATTTCAAACACTGTTGTCACTTTGGCATGGAGGTATAAATGATGTCCACCACTTATAATACTTTATAAACCTTGTTATAAGTTGTCATGCATGATTATAAACATTATTATAAAGCCTTAAAAATGCATTATAATGTCTCATGAATGTGCTCATAATGCATTATAGACACGACCTTCATAGAAAGTGTCACCAAAGTTATTTACTTACTACAGTACTACTTTACTGTATTTTGGCACAGGCACCCATTCGCCTGTTGCTGTATTTTGCCCAGGGTTGCCGAAGAAAGCACACTTTATCCTGCTGAGTGGATTTTTCTGGATGGTAACCATCACACCACAGTGATGGGAGAAATAGTCGAAGGCAATTATGGATTGTGCAGAGAGTCATATTGTTTGTTTGTTTGAGTCTGATTTGAGTTGATCTGATCTTGGGTTGATCTTGTTTGAGTGTTGTCTTGTCTAGACTGTTTGTCATTGTGCCAACATTACTGTAGGCTGCACACATTATGTTCGCCTTGTACAATATACTGTAGAACCTGCCTTGATTGATAACAAGCACTCTCTCTCCCTCTGTGTCCTACATGTACTCTTTCTCATATCCACAAAACCACCAACCATTTAGTTTCCCAGATTTTGTTGAATGCTGCTTCATGTGAAATACAGTGGGGACATACAATTCACATTTATTAGACCATGCAAGGTGCCTGCCCTGTAGTAAGTTGGGCTGCCATAACTATATCTACACCCCCCCCCCACACACACACACACACACACACACACACACACACACACACACACACACACACAAAAAGGTTCAGAATAAGAAAATAAGAATTCAGAAAAAGATTGACAAGCATGCTTTTTTTAAATGTATTTTAAATGGTTTCATCTGAGTTAAACTTGCCCGATAGGTTGAGTCGATGTCTCGTCATAGACGCTGGGTTAGCTGGCTGGGGCCGTGGTCAGGGTGGGGTAAATCCCCCTGTTCTCTCCATTCAGCATTGCTAGCATCTAGCTGCTAGCCCAGCCCAGGCAGACACAATCAGGGATTTAACCCCCGCAGTAAACGCACATCTGAGCAGTCGTCTTGTGTTCTGCTCTAGAATCCCCAATGGTGTAGTGTAGAGCCGCAGCACCATCCTTTGGTGAGTCAGCCCATTGAGATATATGGGCGGTTTTACCCCACGCGCATGCATGCCAGCCGTATAACATTTGGTGGGCGTTCCACACAGACTGTATCTATACCTATAAAGGACCATGTCAACCTTCAAAATATATGACTATATGAAATTGTAAGTTCCTTTTCACTTGACAGCAAGGAGTTTCACCGGCAGTACCTAAAATGGATTGGAAGTTGGAAACCCTCATGAATGTCTTGCTTGCACCTGTGTTACTTCCTGCCTTTTAGACACAAAATGGGTGAATTGGGTGGGAAGTGAAAAAGGACAGTCATCCAGTGAATGTAACATTCGCTCAAATTACAACTGTAAACCAGGCACAATTCAATCCTTAAAAAAAATCACTTGGTACAGGACGCCTCCAGTGAGGATGCCATCTTTGTTTCTAGAGTTATATACTCTATAGCTCCTGGAAGTCTGCCTTGTTCTGGGTTGCTTTATGTCAATTAAACCCTTTCTAAAAGATTCAGAGCCAGTCAAATTAGCATCAGTGTTTTGTTGCACTCAGTGCAAATTGCCTTATCTTGCAGCGCTGGACATCATCTTGGCCAGCGTCTGGGGGGGAAAGGAGTGAGTGACCCAGACGTCCCCGGTCCAGCCCGTTAAGGACAGGAGACACTGTGCATCCAAGCGATTACTCATGTCTGATTCAGATTCTCAGAGCCGCTCAGACAGAGGTGAGCAGGTTCCCGGATCTATACACGCACACGTCTGGCACAAAGCAGGCCGTCAATGCTCCCCGGAGGCTGGCTTTTTCTCACCGCCGGTTCACAGAAGAGGTGTTTAATCATCGCTCTGAACTTCATAGAATAATAATCCTTTTGTGGAGTTGAACTTGTCGATAGGTACACACACTACAGGTACATGCTTTGCTTGTTGCTGTGATGGCCACGTACGCCTCTGTATTGTCCCATTTGTCAAGATGCATTGTACCAGTACAATGACATGTCTTACCGTGCAAATAACACATTGATCTGTTATTGGAAGCCATTGTACCGTATTGATTTTTTTTTTTTTTTGCAAACTTTCACAACTTTGCTGCACCGGCAAATTCAGTTGACGTAAATGGGTTCTGTCAACTTGCCACCAGCATGTTCCACGTGTGACAAATGGCTTCTGGAAAGCAGCGCTATGTAAAGGCCACAAAATACGACATTTATACCGTATATACCGTATGCCCCGTACTGTAAAACCTGAGCGGATAATTTAACTGACATTGATTTATGAGTCAGACTTAACTTCGGGTTGAGCTGCTGCTCAATTAATTGAACGCTGTCACTGTCGAGAGCTTCACAAGTTGATGCTGCCAAGTTAGCAATACTTCACTTTAATTGGCTAGGGATAATGGACTGGAACAAAGCTCGCTCTGTCCCCGCCGCAATCAACAGACCAGGCTAGCAGAGCTCCGAGCTGCTTGTGTTATTAATGAGAATGAGGTCAGACTATCCTAATGGAATTAGCAAGGCTCTATACGTCTATACCTGAAATGAATCTCAAATCGTATTTTAATAGTAAAAAAAAAAGGATTGTTTAGCATAGAGACACTGCATGAAATAGGCCACGCCCATCACGGTGGAAAGCTCTCCATTCAGTTCCATACACCAGCGTCATTTTCCTTGAATTAAACATAGCTAAAAGCTGTTGTGTGGTGGGGCTGCGCAGACAACAAATGTAAAAAATCGCCAATTAATTTTGTTTTGTACTCCTGAGCAAAACAAGGAAGCCATTGAGAATTGGCGAGAAGAAAAATGTGGATCTACCTGTCAAGGAAGTAAGTTGGAGTGTTCATCTTCCGTATATATGATCTTTGTGTGCAACACGTGACATAGGAGAACGCCAGGATTGGAGGGGGAGTTTTTGTTTTCCCACGTTTTGGGCGTGGTTTCTCAATGATGACGGGCCCCGCAGTGTCTCTATAGGAACTTGGGTAAGCTTTGTAACCCAGGCAAAATGCAAGGCGGTGATTTTCTTTTTCTCCACTGGTCAATTAAAACCCTCTAACTTGGCAGCTCCTTGGTGGCTTCTTGCGTAATAACTTGCCAAGATGGTTCTAGTTGAAGCAACGTAGCCTGAAGTGGCCAAAGACAAAGTGCTCTTGTAGGTTCTGCCATTTGCCTGAAACACAACGTGACCCACTTTGAGGATCGTTTTGAGCCATATATGTGGTACTGATGGGCAGATAAAGGAGATCTATGAGAGCCAGTGGTAGGCTCATGAAGATACTAAATAGTATGTATTCGACTCAAGGGAGTTCTTCTGTTCTCCTATGTGGAGGGGCTTGGGAACTGCCTGGGATAACATGAAAGGGAGAAACATCCGCTTTCATCCCCAAACCCTCGGACGCAAACTCAGGGGACTTTTTCTTTTTGTGTGGCTTGCCTGGTTGCCTGGTTGGCTGCCTTTCGCAGCTCCGAGTGGCTGAGGGTCTGACGTCTCTCCAGAAGTCCCCGATGAGCGAGAGAATAATCCCCGGGGTATGAAAGCAGCAGGCAGCAGCGACGTTCCTCAAATCCCATTTCACAGCGCGGCAAAAAATTAATATTCTCCGCGAAAGAAGAAAAGAATGTGTTTAACGCAGCCTGACAGGCGCGGCACCAGCGAAACACTTCCAGCGCACCTTGAGGATGGAGCTCATGCCATATGTCTTATACCTGTTCTCCCCCCGAGCGCCCTGTCGCTAGACGAAGAAGGACGCCTCTCCTCCTGCTCCGGGCACTACTACCAAGGAAGTCAGGGGGCCACGCTGACCTCTGCGTAACGAGACGAGCCAATCTACTTCCAGCCCTGTATGAAGAGTATTAACCCATTGTCTTCAGGGCTTTCCATTTGATCTGGTCTCTGTGAAGTAAGACACAAAATGTCCTTCATCGCTGCCATCTGAACGATATGACATGAAAGCAGCTGATTCTTTGACCTTGCGAGTCAGTTGAGGTCCTACTTTATTTCACAATGAAGAAACTTCACACACCCATGACCTCATTTTCAATCCTGATCGTGCGAAATCTTTTGAATAGCGGTTACATCATTCGAGATAAACCCCTCGGGAGCGCCCTCTACAGTTGATCATGTGGGGTGAATACACACAGGTGTGTGTGTGATTGATGGTTAAAAGGAGAGAGGAACTGTTGTTGTTTTTTTGTCAGTCCCCATTGGGAGGGAGGGAGGGGAGAAAAAAAGAAAAAGAGTTTTCATACACTGTATTTCGTGACATTCATGTTTTTTGTGAAAACTGAGAAATAAAGTGATAAAAAAAAAAGGAGCGAGGAACAGTAAAGTCGATGTAAATGAGAGTCTGGAGCGCCACAAATCTGGAGCGTCTTTTCTCACGACACCGTGTTGCGGAGCCCAGCGAGCTCCGGTCTTTTGGGGCGTTACAGAAAACGCATCGTGAAACCGAGCCCCACCCGTCGCGTCAATTCCCACTCTGCTCAGCTGATCTGAATGTGCTCTTAATGGGGAATAGGGGGCTTGAATCAAATTGCTTCCTGTGTGTATGTAGAACACACATGTGGCATCCGCTCGCGTCGTGCGGCTCGAGCGGCGCGGCTCGAGCGGCACGGCGCGCCGGCGGCTGCTGCTGCTGCTGGGATCTCTGCAGCCGGAGAGAGGAAGCCATGCTGCTGAGGGAGCGAGAGGGAGGAGAGGAAGCCATGCTGCCGAGGGAGCGAGAGGGAGGAGAGGAAGCCATGCTGCTGAGGGAGCGAGAGGGAGGAGAGGAAGCCATGCTGCCGAGGGAGCGAGAGGGAGGAGAGGAAGCCATGCTGCCGAGGGAGCGAGAGGGAGGAGAGGAAGCCATGCTGCCGAGGGAGCAAGAGGGAGGAGAGGAAGCCATGCTGCCGAGGGAGCGAGAGGGAGGAGAGGAAGCCATGCTGCCGAGGGAGCGAGAGGGAGGAGAGGAAGCCATGCTGCCGAGGGAGCGAGAGGGAGGAGAGGAAGCCATGCTGCCGAGGGAGCGAGAGGGAGGAGAGGAAGCCACGATGCCGAGGGAGCGAGAGGGAGGAGAGGAAGCCATGATGCCGAGGGAGCGAGAGGGAGGAGAGGAAGCCATGCTGCCGAGGGAGCGAGAGGGAGGAGAGGAAGCCATGCTGCCGAGGGAGCGAGAGGGAGGAGAGGAAGCCATGCTGCCGAGGGAGCGAGAGGGAGGAGAGGAAGCCATGCTGCCGAGGGAGCGAGAGGGAGGAGAGGAAGCCATGATGCCGAGGGAGCGAGAGGGAGGAGAGGAAGCCATGCTGCCGAGGGAGCGAGAGGGAGGAGAGGAAGCCATGCTGCCGAGGGAGCGAGAGGGAGGAGAGGAAGCCATGCTGCCGAGGGAGCGAGAGGGAGGAGAGGAAGCCATGCTGCCGAGGGAGCGAGAGGGAGGAGAGGAAGCCATGCTGCCGAGGGAGCGAGAGGGAGGAGAGGAAGCCATGATGTCGAGGGAACGAGATGGAGGAGAGGAAGCCATGATGCCGAGGGAGCGAGAGGGAGGAGAGGAAGCCATGCTGCCGAGGGAGCGAGAGGGAGGAGAGGAAGCCATGATGTCGAGGGAACGAGAGGGAGGAGAGGAAGCCATGATGCCGAGGGAGCGAGAGGGAGGAGAGGAAGCCATGATGCCGAGGGAGCGAGAGGGAGGAGAGGAAGCCATGATGCCGAGGGAGCGAGAGGGAGGAGAGGAAGCCATGATGCCGAGGGAGCGAGAGGGAGGAGAGGAAGCCATGATGCCGAGGGAACGAGAGGGAGGAGAGGAAGCCATGATGCCGAGGGAGCGAGAGGGAGGAGAGGAAGCCATTATGCCGAGGGAGCGAGAGGGAGGAGAGGAAGCCATGATGCCGAGGGAGCGAGAGGGAGGAGAGGAAGCCATGCTGCCCAGGGAGCGAGAGGGAGGAGAGGAAGCCATGCTGCCGAGGGAGCGAGAGGGAGGAGAGGAAGCCATGCTGCTGAGGGAGCGAGAGGGAGGAGAGGAAGCCATGCTGCTGAGGGAGAGAGAGGGAGGAGAGGAAGCCATGCTGCCCAGGGAGCGAGAGGGAGGAGAGGAAGCCATGCTGCCGAGGGAGCGAGAGGGAGGAGAGGAAGCCATGCTGCTGAGGGAGCGAGAGGGAGGAGAGGAAGCCATGCTGCCGAGGGAGCGAGAGGGAGGAGAGGAAGCCATGCTGCCGAGGGAGCGAGAGGGAGGAGAGGAAGCCATGCTGCCGAGGGAGCGAGAGGGAGGAGAGGAAGCCATGCTGCCCAGGGAGCGAGAGGGAGGAGAGGAAGCCATGCTGCCGAGGGAGCGAGAGGGAGGAGAGGAAGCCATGATGCCGAGGGAGCGAGAGGGAGGAGAGGAAGCCATGCTGCCGAGGGAGCGAGAGGGAGGAGAGGAAGCCATGATGCCGAGGGAGCGAGAGGGAGTGACATGAATCGATGCAGGAGACGAGAGAGGAAGCTGGTTTGCAGTTGCAGAGTGGGAGGGAGAGTGGAGGAGGAGGAGGAGGAAGAGGGAGAGAGAGAGGGTCCGTGGAGAGTGCTCTCTGCGGGGGGTTCGGTTGGACTGAAATAATCTGTTGTGAAGTGTGCAGCAAGTCGCTGCCTGAGCTGATGTCTTGTGTGCATTGGAGGTGGGGGGGAGGAAGGGTATTGGGGGGGGGGGGGGTCGGGAGGGTCCCGGGGGAGGCTATGTCATGGAACAAGATCTGAAAAGGCGAATTCCCCACAGGGTTCGATTCCTTCCTTCCAGGCCACCCTATGACTGTCACCCCTGCATTACTCTGTCTCATCCTATATTCCTCCACTCATGCATCGAACATCAAACCACACCACCATCCATACAGTAGCAGCATATGTCACTGCAGGTCCTCGACTGCTATAGCTAGCATAGAATAGTCGTAACGCAGTGCATTGTGGGTTTTTATGCTTCCTCCATACTGAGGATGCGGTTGAGGTTGCAATTATATGATTGTGTGTGTGTGTGTGTGTGTGTGTGTGTGTGTGTGTGTGTGTGTGTGTGTGTTTGGGGGGTGTTTAGTCTGATTAGTAAATCTCATCATGGTGTGTGGCAGAGTTGAATGACACTGATGGTTAAGCCTGCCTGAGAGTGACAGAGGGAGACAGACGCAGCAGAGGCTCAGGAAAGAAATAACGAAGGAACGTGAGACAGACTAGGAGGGGAGAAAAGCAGCACAAGCTAACTAGCGCACTCAATACTGTGGGATTAGTGGAGATTCCGATCGAGAAAGAGGGGGGCCAGACCAATCGCTCATTCCCCCCCCCCCCCACGAGCCCACAGAAGGCTAAGCAGTAATCATTTGTGACTGGCTCGTGCGATGCTAGCGAGAAGGCCAATTAGCCAATCAGGAGGTGGTTGGTTGGTCAGATCCACAGTGTCATGTGACGGTCCTGATAACGAAGCTGCTGTAACGAGTGCCACGGCACACCACGCTTTTCAGCTTTCATCGGCCGTGGCATGCCGACCGCTTGCTCGTGTCAGTGGCAAATTGTCGAGTTAGTGGTTAATGTGGTAATCTGTGAGGTCCATGTTACCAGCCGCCACAGCATCAGCTGGTGTTGTTTTCACCCCGTGTGTGTGTGTGTGTGTGTGTGTGTGTGTGTGTGTGTGTGTGTGTGTGTGTGTGTGTGTGTGTGTGTGTGTGTGTGTGTGTGTGTGTGTGTGTGTGTGTGTGTGTGTGTGTGTGTGTGTGTGTGTTGTGTGTTTATGTCTGTGGAAAGATTTTGTCAGCACGATAGCGTCAAAACCGTTTCAGTCATGAAACTTTATGAATGAAAGAATGAGAATCACTTTTATTGTCACAGTACTGTAGGTACGGTAATCAGATTACACACGGAATGTGACTTAGTGTAAGTATGCAGCTTAGCGAGAATGAGGTCAGAATATCCTAATGGATTTATCAAGGCTCTATAAATCTCTACCTGAAATTAATTAAATGTTGAATTAAATTAAACGATGATATACTGCAGTCTGGTGATGTCCTTGAGAGTAGCAGCAGCAGCAGCAGCAGCGTACCAGATGGTGATGGAGGACGTGAGGATGGAGTCAGTGATGGAGGTGTTGACGTGCACCATTGTTGCCTTTGGCACTTTGAATTCCTTCAGCTGGCACAGGAGGTCCAGCATCCTCTGCTGGGCCTTCTTGGTGAGAGCTCTGACGTCCAGCTCCCATCTCAGGTCCCAGCTGATGATGGTCCCCAGGAAGTGGAAGGATTCCACAGTGTCAACTGGGGAGTCGCCCAGGGTGATGGGGGAGGGTGGGGCCGCGTTTCTACTCTAGTCCACAACCATCTCCAGAGTCTTTTGAGCATTGAGCTCCAGGTCGTTTTGACTCAATCTGCCGCCTGTACGCAGACTCATCTCCATTGGAGATGAGCCCTATCAGGGTGGTGTCATCCGTGAACTTCAGGAGCTTGACCGACGGGTGACTGGAGGTGCAGCTGTTGGTGTGCAGGGACAAGAAGTATGGAGAGAGGATGCCTGTGCAGCTCTGGTGCTGATGGTCGGACACGCCCAGCTGGAGCTCTGGTGCTGATGGTCGGACACGTCCAGCTGGGAGAGCTTCTCATGCAGCAGGGCCAGCATGATCGTATTGAAGGCCGAGCTAAAGCCCACAAACAGGATCCTGGCGTAGGTTCCTGCAGTGTCCAGGTGCACGAGGATGGAGTGTGGTGGAGCCATGTTTATAGCATCGTCTACAGAACTGTTGGCTCTGTAGGCGAACTGCAGGGGGTACAGGAGTGGCTCCATGATGGATATTAGGTAGGACAAATCAAGGACCTTTCCCCCCGGAGGCGGATACGTGCGTGGCATGTCTCCAGTGAGGCGTTCGAAAATGGCCGTGATCCGACCGTGATCCGATCGCAGCAAGGGGGTCCAGCCCTCCCACCATTTTGCAAACGCAACAGCGTCAAAACCGTGCAAGATGCAGGCACGAAACTTTACAGGTGTGTTAGTTGACATCAAAATGAAGGTTGAGTCCTAAAATGGATGTGATCTGAGGGTGTGATCCCCCCCCCCCCCACTTCGCAGGCGTCACGGCTGCTGTGATAGTTTTCCTCCGATTTTCTGTTGATGAAGTTTGACTTTCATTACCATCATCCAGAACTTCCAAACTACCCAGTTCCCCACTTAACTGTGCATGGGAGGGTTTCTCCTGAGAAACATCTACCAGTGTTTAGAATAGCAAATATAAAGCCTCCAGCCTTTTATCCTATCTATTAGCACTAGCTCCTCATCAGATTCTTCTAAACGTCCACATGAGGGGGCACTCAGAGCTTAATGGTAAAAGTGCTTTCTCATACTGTGCATGGAATTGATTGCAAAATACGATACTTTACCTTAGAAGCACTCCATTCTGTGAATCCCTTTAAAGGTCTTTTACAAACTGCTCTGAAGGGCAAATGTTGCTCTTTTATATCATCTTGATTTGAGATGGACTGTTTTACTGACCCACTGAGCAGTTTTACCATCGATGGTATGCTTCTTTTCCTTTCCCCTTGTGTAGCCTGTATGTATTGTATGTGTTCTACCACGTGATTTGTTTATTTTTTTATGTGTGAAACTATTACAGTATGTTGCCGTCTTGACCAGGACTCCCTGGACGAAGAACTCTTGTACTGGGATTTTCCTGGCTAATTAAAGGATGAATAAAAAAAACACTTTCTTGAGCTGGCTATAAATTTAATCACTGCTGTGTTTCAGCAATCGGTGCCAGAGAGTATATAGCAAAACACAACATTTATATGAAAATATGTCAGATTTAGTAATTCACAGATGCGTTTCCTCTACATACTGTATAATAGCCTACTGTCACTTACATACGGTGACAAAACTATATGGTAATCTTAAAGAAAAAAACAGTTCATATTTCTGCGTCCTGGGTCTAAATTGTCGAGAAGTAACTTTGCCTACTTTTAATTGGTTTTCTTGAGCTGGCAAAAGAGAAGAAATCCTAAATGCAATACTGTAAGTCAGCGCTTCTGGCAGCTCATGTGAAACACTCGGCTGCTCCCGGATATCCACGCTGCTGCTGTTGTGGTGGTGTACATGTTAATAAAAATATCTCTTAAAATATCATTTTACGCAATCGCTTTGACACCGTGACCAAGCAACAGACTGTGCCTCGGTATGGCTGCACTCTACGGGCTACTCCAGTTCAGTTGTTGGCATTCAGACTGCCGTCTTGTTCGTCTCCATATGGCTGCCTGCCCAGTTGGGCAGGTGTGTCGGGCCTGTCAGGGTGCATTGTGGGTAAGAGGGGTCCCTTTGGGGGAGAGGGACCCCACAGTACATAAATATGAGGTGTGTGTGTGTGTGTGTGTGTGTGTGTGTGTGTGTGTGTGTGTGTGTGTGTGTGTGTGTGTGTGTGTGTGTGTGACACCCAGCCTTGTATACATGATGGTGCCACTTAGTACATAGAGAAGCATGATGGACACTGTTAGTTCATTTAGAGGCTATAGGATTCTGGTGGCGTTGGAGAGATCGCTTGATCTTTTTTCATTGTCAGGGCTCAGTGGAGAGCGCCTGAAGGCTGTTCTGGCAGGTAGGAGAGCCACAGGCTTAGACAGCCAAGAGTTAGGAGGGAGTCTGGGGATCTGTCCAGAGTGAGAGTGAGGGAGAGAGAGAGAGAGAGATAGATCGAGGGGGGGGGGGGGGGGGGGGGCGCTCCTAACACGGCAGGGGGGCACGTCAGGGCAGCCATGCTTCTTAATCAGACTTTTAAATATTGAAGAACATTAAAGAACATGAAAGATGAATATGTCTCCTGGAGACTTATGAGGATACGCCTTCCTAGTCTAATGTATTAGTCTCTTCTATAATCTGTCTTGTTATAAATAAATCAAATAAAATGCCTTGTTGTGTTATTAAATCAGTGTTTTCATCTCGTTTCAATCTCTCCGTCATGCATTGTTTTCTTTCATTTCCTCTTCCTTTGTCCTTGGTAGTGATGTTGTTATCATGTCTGTCACTGCACAGGCAGCCTTTTCCTTCAGACTGTTGGATGCCATGCACACCCACACACACACACACACACACACACACAGCGTGCACGCACACACACACACACACACACACACACACACACACACTCAAAGTCAGTTGCAGTCACGCACATACATAACATAACACACACATACATAACATAACACACACTGTTGAATATGGCGAGGGCCATACAGGCTGACCCAGTTTGCTCGTTCAGTATGCCGGCAGGCAGCAGAACTGTCTCTGTCATGGCTTTTCCCCATCCAGAACTGTTGCCCTGCTGAAACAACAGGCTTTATGAGCCCGTATGTGTAGTGAGACTCTATGCAGCGCTGGAAGCGTGTTAGCCGTCTGTCTAAGCTGATTTGACGTGGTTAGCTTGAAACAAGTCCTTTAGCTTCACCAGGAACTGGGAATTCTGGGGGCCTCTCTTCTTGCCACAGAAGACGGTGGTTGCGCTCCCAGGCGGTGCAGCTGGATTCTTCAATGGAAAAGCCTGTGAGAAGGAAGGAAATGGAAAAGACGTGTTCATCCACCTTGACTAAAGAATTTAAGGGAACACGGAAACATTTTGGGAGATTCGCCTATTTGCCATATTCTCGATAGCGTTTTCTGAAAATCGCGATTTAAAAAAATCAAAAGTCATAAAAGTGGTCCTCATTTGTGAAGGTTATCTTGGTTCTCTGTTTCATACATTTTTGCTAACCACAGACCTCATTTCAGGCATTTAACCAAAATCCCCATACAAAAATCCCATTGCCTTTGAGACGAAAGAACCGGAAGTGCTAACATCCAGGTCTTCCTGTCTCATTCCCTCAGTACTCTAATACATTTATTTCTGAGACACAAATCTTTCCACAATGGCGTCAACTTGCTAGAATGTCAACAATTTAAAAACATCATTATAAAGGACAAATAATATCATTTTGATACCATGAATTTCGACGTGGTCTCATCCCTCTAGTCTACACAGCATTTTACATTGTCTGCCACCAGGTCAGATTTGTTGGGAAATCTGCTGGATTGCTTTACTGCACAAAGGGGGAGTGCTTTAGGGCTCAACACAAAAAGAGGCTCATGGGAAATCTGAGATAGAAGCAATAATAGTTCAGTTCAGTTATCCTTTATTTATCCCCATGGGGAAATTCATCCTCTGCATTTGACCCATCCTCTACTAGGAACCTTCCTAGAACTAGGAGCAGCGGGCAGCCACAGTGCAGCGCCCGGGGACCAACTCCAGTTCTTTTTGCCAGTGCCTTGGTCAGGGGCACTGACAGGAGTATTAACCCTAACATACATGTCTTTAGGTGGTGGGAGGAAACCGGAGCACCCGGAGAGAAAACCCACACAAACACGGGGGAGAACATGCAAA
This sequence comes from Poromitra crassiceps, assembly GCF_964638095.1. Classification (NCBI taxonomy): domain Eukaryota; kingdom Metazoa; phylum Chordata; class Actinopteri; order Beryciformes; family Melamphaidae; genus Poromitra; species Poromitra crassiceps. The sequence goes on from NC_139647.1 coordinate 22,015,962, forward strand.
CACTACACAGAAAGGACCTGCTGGGACGGACCCAGGGTTCGAACCCGGGACATTCTTGCTGTGAGGCAACAGTGCTAACCACTGAGCCTCAGCCATGGTCTTATTTGATTACAGTGATCATCAGTAGCATTATGAATTTGACTGATATATTGCTCTTAAAAAATAATTCTCCTTTTCTATTGTCTGGATGTTTGAGGGAGAAATATAGTAAGAGAAGCACCGACCACATTCCACCGCTATTCTTCATTCCCTTGTCAGGCGTGTGTTTGGCTGCAGTAGCGCTCAAGTGACTGTGGGGGGATGTTGATCTGCCTGCCGGCATATAGAGCTGAATGGCTTCTGCCTCCTCTGCACATGGCCTGATCTGTCTTTTTTCAGCCCCCCTCACAAGCATGGTGCGTGCCCTGGGGCTTTCTCGCTATAGAACATCATGGCACCCGCCCTGGGGTTTTCTCGCTATAGGAAGAGCATTCTGTATTTTTAGAGGCTGATTTATACACAAACACACATACCACTGGGGAAGGTGCAACGCGTGCTGCTCTTCCCCCGTTACCCCAATTGCCAGCGGTATAATTATCTCCCCACACTTCAGTTTGCCTCTATAGATAGCATGAAAAAGGCAAAAAGCTTATGGAAGCCAATCATGATTTTCTAAAGGTAGAAGTGAATGGAGGGATGGGGAGATGCACCCCCCCAACTTCCCCCATATTTCTATTCCAAGTTGTTTTTTTACCCATTCCTTATCGCATGCCTTTTTTCCACACTCAGCTTGGGTTATAAGATTGGCATTGTGGATCTCAACCGACGCTCTACCGATGCACTGAATAATGCATCCATAGCACAACAGTGGTATTGATGGGAAGAGGACAGAACTTATTCCATTTCTCCTTCTCCTTCTCTCTCTCTCTCGTTCCCTATGTCTCTCGCTCCCTGTCTCTCTCTCCCTCTCTCTCTCCGTCTCTGTCTCTCGCTCCCTGTCTCTCTCGTCTCCTCAGGTTGCTGGAGAGCTCGCTGCTCAGCGCCGAAATGAAGGAGGGAGAGATTCTGCCTCCGACCATTCAGAGGCTGATGAAAGGATACAACAAGTACCTCAGGCCCTTCTTTGACAGTAAGGAGAGAGAGAGAGAGAGAGAGAGAGAGAGAGAGAGAGAGCGTCTGAGAGGGAATGCAGTTACTCTAAACAGTAATTTTGTGTTTGTGCATCCCTTTTGAGTGCACCATCCCTTTTGAGTGCACCATCCCTTTTGAGTGCACCATCCCTTTTGAGTGCACCATCCCTTTTGAGTGCACCATCCCTTTTGAGTGCACGATCACTTGCCTCCACTCATCTCAAGACATATTTTTCTGCAAAGCAATGAGCAAATAACCTTGTTTATCCACACGCCCGCAATGTCCATGCAGTTTAATTTGATTTCACTCAACAGTATACAGTATGTGTGCATGCAGTCAAATGTATCTTTTAAAACAGGTTTGCGACAAAATGATTTACAGTCTCTATCTCTGCCATGAAAAAACTCTGTATAGTTTTGCTGCTGATTGGATTCCGGTTTTCATTAAGCGGCGAATTCACCTGCGTTACGGAAGCCACACGTCTCACTGAGTGTAATCCCACAGAGGGAAGATGTGATGCCATGTCGTGTTCCAGCTGCCATTCATCACAGTAACTATTCCCAGAGAAAATCCCTGGCTATTGTCTGAGAATCCATCACAGTGCGATTAGGGCTTGTTTGATCTGCACTCACATCTTTACGTGAATTCAATTCAGCGAATTCCATTCAGCGTAATCGGCAGGCGTAAACACGGCACAGGCGTGCACACACACACACACACGCATACAAGCA